>NC_081411.1:524353420-524988003 GCF_030272615.1 Cryptomeria japonica
AACAACCTGATACATCAATTCAGAACCATAGGGGAACCCTTGGATATGATTTTCAAATGCATGGAGCAGCATAATATTGTTGTATATCCATAAACACAACCATTTGATGAGTCCAAGCCTAAGCCTAATTGGTATAAAGATAATGAGTATTGTGCTTATCATTGAATTAAGGGTGATTCTATGAACAAGTTCATGAATCTTAAACACCTAGTCCAAGACCTCATTGATCAGGGGAAAATTGATGTTGACCCCACCACAGTCTCGTACTACCAATAATATTAACTACGATAATGTGTCATTCAACTATGGCAGTATGATAGGTTGCATTGCTCATCCAGAGGACCATGTGAACATGATTCACATCAAAGGGGTAGATTCTCAATGTGTAGAAACTACTCAAAGAGATCGCATGATAGTTCTCAAGGCTACAACCCCTACCTTAGCTCCAACACCTATGTCCACATAGTATAAAATTCTCGACCACTTAGGGAAGACCCCTGCCTAGATCTCAATCCTGGATTTTCTTAAAGCTTCACCTACTCATCAAGAGATTCTCACATGTATGCTGCAAGAGGCTCGTGTTCCTAATAACATAGACCCTGCACAATTCCAAGCTATGGTAGAGCACTTATCTTTCATACACCACCTTAGTTTCACTGAATCCAATCCTATAGTTCTAGATCCTAATCATATCTGCCTGCTCAATATTGAGGCCATTGTCAAATGCTACAAGGTAAAGTGATTCTTATCAATAGTGGTTATGCCCTTAATCTTTGTACATTGAAGTTTGTTACTAAGTGTAGTACACTATCGTGGATATGCATAATCAATGCATCACCATCAAGGCATATGATAATTCCAGGAGAAGCTCAGAGGGGATGGCCAATCTCCCTATTTAGGTGGGCCTAGTAACACATAGCACATTATTCCATGTCATTGATATTGACCTACCATTCAATATCCTCCTTGGTTGCCCATGGATCCATGCCATGTAGGCCATCCCCTCCACTTACCAACAATGCCTCAAATTTCCATATCAAGGTTGTGAAATCACTATTTGTGGTAACGCTCAACCATTTGAGTATTGTCATGCTCTTGAGTCTTACTTGCCATATTCACACCATTTCCTAAGTATCAACATTGGAACCCATCATTCCACCTCATCATCCTCATATGTTAACCCTAATTTCATACTCACCATTGCTAAGGAGAAAACCTTCATCTCATCTTATTTTTAACAACTTAAGATCAATGATGCCGACTATGGTGAGTATGCTCTACAAGGAAATTTCACATTGGGTTCTCTACCCCTAGATACCTATGCCCATGGGAAACCTACTAAAGAATAGAAGAAGAAATAACTTGTGGTCAGAAATCAATCATGAGGTCATAGGAGGAGATATCAACAAGTGGATTATAAGAGATGTCTTTTTGGATAATGATACCCACCTTAATCACTTCAAGGAGAAATATCTGATAGCTCACAAGTTGACTACCAAGAAATGGGATTATCAAGGAAGAGGATTGGGACAAGAAGAACATGGGATCAGAAGAACTATTTATCCAGCTCTTAATGTTCACCATCAAGGGATTGATTTTGGATGTCCCTCCCATGAAGCCTCAACTTTGGCAAGCACTTCTAGAAACAATGAAAACATTTCAGTCAATATCAGAGACTTGCCTAAGGAGGTTGTTAAACAAGCATACTATGATATAGATAACTTCTTGACCTTTTGCACACCCACCCTCTTTGACATATTTGTTCTCCTAATTGACCTCCCTCTTTTCCATCTTGAACTCATTGATTGGGGCCAAAATATTGCACACATTGACACGTTCCAAAATGACACAGCGCTTCTTCAATTCTTGGGGGAAACTGAGTGTGTGCCATACTATCATCAAACTCAAAATATTATATACAAGATAGATCCTCAAGGCTACTTCAGGGAAGAGGGGATCCTTAACCGTAAAAGTGACAAAGAATTAAAACATCAAAGAGTCTATGGGTGAAAACCTTTGTAAGGCACCTACAAACCATAAAATAGTAAAAACAAATGGTGTATCTTCTGGTGAAAACCTCTCTGAGGTGCCAAAAGATGAGGACTCCCCTCTTCCTCTCATTGAAATATAAGTTCTCGATATATCACCAATTCTCATAGATGAGACAATAGAAATCAATTTGGGTACTACAGATAATCCGCATATAAATTTAGGTTTTCTCCCAGATCCTTCACAAGTGGCCCATCAACTTCACATGGTTCTATGAAGACATACTTGAATTCAACCCTAAGCTCGTAGTATATTATTTGGCTATTCATTTGAATGCCAAACCAGTTAAATAGAAGCTTCAAAAGAGGCATCCCCAAATTGCATTGTTGGTCAAAAAAGAGCTATAAAAATTATTAGAAGTCAAGTTCTTTCGACCAATTGACTATTCTGAATGGATCTCCAACATGGTACCTGTTTCCAAACCTAGTGGGGATATCCAAGTGTGTATAGATTTTAGTGATCTCAATAAAGCCTATCAAAAATATGACTTTCCACTTCCCAACTTTGACATCCTTGTCATTTTGACAGTACGACATGAAATTCTTCCTCTCATGGAATTTTTTTTTGAGATATAATCAAATAAATATTGCAAAAAAGGGTAAACACAAAACAATGTTTACCACTCTATAGGGAACTTTCTGCTATCAAGTCATGCCATTTGGTCTCAAGAATGTAGATGCTACATATCAACCCGCCATGATAGTAATATTCCATCACCTCATGCATAAGATACTAGAATATTATGCAGATGACATATTAAGAAAATCAAAGACAAGAGAAGAACATCCAGCTATCCTTGAATAGATCTTTGAACGCTTGGCTAAGTACAATTTGTATCTCAATCCTAAAAAGTGTGTGTTTGGAGTTACACCAGGAAAGCTCCTAGGATTTATCATTTCTAGGCATGGCATTGAGGTTGACACCAAGAAGGTCAAAGCAATCTTAAAAATGCCTCCTCCTAGAACACTATGAAACTTACGTAGCCTTCAAGGGGAGTTACAATCTATCAAGTGCTTCATTGCTCAACTTGCCGATAAATGCCAGCCATTTACTCATCTTCTTAGAAAGGATACAAAGTTTTAGTGGGATACTCAATGCTAGCAAGCATTTGACAAGATAAATGAATATCTGGCACATCCCTGTCCTAATGCCACAGATTCCAGGGTGACCTTTACTTATTTATATCTCAGTTACCCCAGTTGTACTGGGGGCACTCCTTGCCCAACATAAATATCAAGGGAAATGATGTTCGTAAAAACTCCAATACTACATGCTAAGTCACATTGTTAAGCTTATTTGTAAGATTGATCCCCTGAAGTACCTGTTATCAAAGACAACCCTTATTGGTTGAATGGACAAGTGGATCATGTTGCTCAATGAGTTTTATATTCAATATGTAGATAGAAAGGCCATCAAAGGATAGGTTCTTGTAGATCAAATAGCAAAAAAACCTTTGATTGATGTTTATTCATTGGTCACAAAATTTCTAGATGAGTATGTCTACACAATCACAACACAACCCCCCTAGAAGATTTATTTTGATGGTTCTCATACACAGGAAGGATTGGGGGAAGGTTTCTTATCTGTAACTCCACAAGGGAATCTCATTCCTAAGTCATTCAAGCTATCTTTCTTGTGTACAAATAATATTGTTGAATATGAAGGTCTCATCATTGGTCTATAAACAACTATTCAGTGGAACATCACACATATTCTCATCTATGGAGATTCACAACTAGTTATTAGGCAAGTAAATGATGAGTACCAAACTAAGGATGAAAAACTCCTACAATATAAAATAATGGTAAACGATCTCTAGAAAAACTTCCAGACCATGATTTGATCAAATCCCTAGGGCATAAAATAAGGTAGCTGATGCAATGGCTACTATTGGTTCTCTTCTCACAATAGAGTCATGTAGACCTAAATATGAGTTCTTGGTCGATTAGCTTCTCCAATGAACATTTGAGACATCCCACATGGATATGGTTTGTAACATCATTGATCCCCAATCACCCTGGTATCATGACATTTACACATACTTTAAACATGGTAACCTTCCACCCAATATATCCCAAAATAATCGTCAAAACCTCATCCTTTATTGTGCTTAATTTACACTTATAGGAGATAATATGTTGGCAATATGTTGGGTTTGGTTAAGTGTTGTCATTGATGTCAACACTGTATCCTGGTTGGATCTATCTTGGTTATTCTTGGTGATCATTTTGGTTTTGGCTGTGATTCTGATCTGGTATGATCAGATCTTTGGAATTGGTTTTGATGCTTATTTTGATGGTTATATGCTTTCTATATTTTGGTGGTTTCATGATTTGGTTATCGCTTTTGGTAATTCCGGTTACTGGTTGGTTTATACCTTTACCGGCTAGCTTTTGGCTTTATCAACTTTTGGCATTCTCGGTTAGCTTTATTGATATGCTATTTTGTTGACTTGGTCAGTGGATTTTGGGTCCGGCTTATGGAATTGGTTTCTATCATGTTGTTGGTGCTTCTTGATCATATCCCAACTATTTGGTTAATTTGCATTGGATGGTGTGCTATTATGGTGTTCCTATTTGGATCTGGTTAAACTTTCACTGAGGGTTTCTACCGGCAAGTGAAGCATGTTGTAGTTTGGTCTTAGTGGAATCCCCAGTGGATATAGTTGTTTGGTTACCTGATTTAGGTCCATGCTATGTAATGTAAATCATAATATTGGTCTGGTGGTATCGTGGGATGTAATTTTTGTAATTATGGGTTTATGGTTTTAGGGTTTAGCTGACCTTGTCAATAAGGTTGATGATCTGTATTTATAGGTGACTTGTTCATGTAATTTGGTATGCAATGGTTATGGTTGGTTAAGTTTGCATTATCAAAGAAAGGATTATGTACAAATAAAGTCATATCATTCAGGTAAAGGCTGGAAAGGTTTTTTATTGCAGAGCAGACAACAGTGCTTAACCAGAACTGTATTAGGCATTAGTAGATGCTACTTTCATAGTTCATTGCTTTCTAGATTGTAGTTCGATATTTATGTAAGTCAGTGAGACTTCCATTTATGATGAGCAGTGCACTCTAGGCTGTTTTCCTTTCTACATGTGCGGACCCCATTGTAATTATTCATAATACAACTACAGAGTATTCATCTGATTGTGGGTAGGGTTTCTCATCATGGTTTTTCCCTTTATGGGTTTTCCACATCAAAATATTGGTGTTATGTGTGTTGTTCTTTCATGTTATATCTTTCATTTAGTTGTGATCCAGTATAAGGTTTATAATTGAATTGATTGTTTTTATTGTTAGTAAATTGATTCACCCCCCCCACCCCCCCCCTCTTAGTTTATTTTTGGTATCAGTACATTCCAACAATTGGTATCAGAGTGAGGTCCTCTCTATAGAAGCTTAACCACTTGAGGAGATCTGATGGCAACTGCATCTAGTTCTAAATTTAATCCTTCCCAGAAGGAGAGTCCCAGATTTGATGGTACAAATTACAAGATATGGAAGGAGAGAATAAAGATTAATCTTAGATGTCTTGGAGCTAAAGTTTGGGAGATAGTGGAGAAAGAGTATATACCTCATGATCCTAATTTTGGAACACTGGCACCTGCTGGTGAACAAAAGAGAGCAGAAAATGATGTAAGAGAAAAAGAAGAATTGTTATGCGCCCTATCTAATGAAAAGATATTGAATGTCATATAGTTGAAGAATGTTAAGCTGATCTGGACAAAGATTGAAACTCTTTATGAAGGTGACCAAGCTGTGAAGATTTGTAAACATGAAGGTTTCCGGGTAAGGTATGAAACTTTGAAGATTGAAGAAGATGAGAAGATAAGTTCTTTCATGGATAGAGTCAATGAGATTGTCATAGGTATCAAATATTGTGGTAGATCTATTAGTGAAGATGAGACAGTGTCAAAAGTTCTAAGAGTTTGATCTTTGGCTTACAAGATGAAGGCTACTGCTGTCAATGAACTATGGATAATGTCAAGTACCCCTATGACCAGAGATACATTACTTGGGAAATCGACTGCTTTTGAACTTGAAGAACTTGGAGATCAAAGTGCTTGTAAAACTGAGACTGCATTTAGAGCATCTACCTTCGGCAAATAGAATATAGATTGGAAAGAGATGTATGCTAAGGATATGGAGGAAATTGAGAAAGAAGAAAGAGAGCTTGAAGAGATGGAAGCCCTAATTTCTAGAAGAATTCCTAAAGGACCAGTTGGAAGTAAGTATGAAGGAAAAGTCCCTTTTAAATGTTTTTCATGCAATAAGATTGGTCTTGCATCTAGATGTCCTAAAAGAGCTGCTAGGAATCATGAAATATTTGTAAGGAATTATAAGCCTAATCCTGAATATCAGAGAAAACCTAGATTCGGAAGGAATAAGGATAATTCATGTTATTATGTTGGTGATGATGATGCTATTTCTAATGATGATGATGATGATGATGATGATGATGATGAACCTGTGAGTGTATCCAGTAATGGTGCCTCATCCAGAAAAGATTGGGTCTTTATTTCTATCAAGGATGATTCTTCAAAATCTGTCATTGAAACAACACATACCGAGGAAAAGGCCTTGGCTCAAAAATTGAAGAGAAGGATGAATGGGTTATAGACAGTGGATTCTCACATCACATGATTGGTGAAAAAACAAAGGTGTTATCATTGCAAGAATTTGATGGTGGATTGGTCAGATTTGGAGATAACAAGGCATGTAGGATCAAAGGGAAATGAACAATATCATTGGATGGTAAGACTAATATTGATAATGTTTATTTTGTTGAAGGCTTAAAGCATAATCTTTTAAGTGTAGGTTAGATGGTGGATAGAGGATTTCATTTGCAATTCAAGGATGGAAAATGCAAGATCATTAATAAATATAGATTGGAGATTGCTTCTGGAACTCAGACTAATGGTAATATCTTTCATTTGAACTCCGATGAGAAGGATTGCTTGATTGATCATATTAATGAAAGTTGGTTATGGCATAAGAGGATGTGTCATGTAAATTTTGATTGCATAGTAAAGATTAGTTCAATACCGGTTGTCAGAGATTTGCCCAAGATTGTTAAACCTCATAATTTGATATGTAGAGAATGTCAAATGGGTAAAAAAGTTAGAACTTCCTTCAAAAGTATACATGATAAGCTAATGAAATTCTTGATCTTATTCATACTGATTTGTGTGGACCGGCAAGGACTAAACTCTTTCAAGGTGATAGATATTTTATGTTACTAATTGATGACTATTCTAGAATGATGTGGGTAGCATTTTTGAAAGAGAAATCTGAAGCTTTTGAGAAATTCAAAATCTTTAAGGCTATGGTTGAGACTAAGATAGGATTGAAGATAAAGTTCTTAAGATCAAATAATGGCAATGAGTTTACATCTGGTGAGTTCAACAACTTTTATGAAAGGAATGGTATTGGGAGACAATTTTTTGCACCTAGAACCCCATAGAAGAATGGATTGGTGCAAAGAAAGAACAAAACAATTTTGGATGCTACAAGGAATATGATGAATGAAGCTAAATTACCTGATATCTATTGGAGAGAGGCTGTCAATACTATTATATACACTTTCAATAGAGTACATATTAAAGGCGATACTGGTAAGACTCCTTATGAATTATGGTTTGATCATACTCCTACTGTCAGATATTTTAGAATTTTTGGAAGCAAATGTTACATTAGAAGAAATGATGCATTAGGAAAGTTTGATCCTAGAAGTGATGAAGGAATATTTTTGGGTTATTGTTAGACAACTGAGAGGGGGGGGGGGGGGGGGTAAATCAATTGTCAACAGATTACAGAATTTTAAGCATTCAAATCCTTAATACCAAAACACATAAACTCAATACCAAAATGCAAAAACCAAATACCAGAATAACTAATATAGCAATTAAACATAAACATAAATCACAAAACAATTACCATTCATCCAGAACACATGACACCAAGATTTGTACATGGAAAACCCCGTAAAGGGAAAAACCACATTGGGAAGCCTACCCATAGTCAAATAATACTTCTGTAATAAGTATGTGATTATAAAATGAGGGGCTTGCACATACAAGAAGGCCAATAGCCTAGAGAGAACTTCTCATCACAAAAGGAGCCTCATTGACTACAAAATAAATCCAGTCTACAATCCGGAAAGAAGAATGAACTGCAAAGATAGCATCTCCTATGCCTGAGTATAGTTCTAGTTCAGCTTAGTACCAAAGGCCTTAAACCTCTCTTACCAACCCAATTAGATCACCTATGATCAACCAAAAATCCTACATATGATTACAACATTATTCACACAGGTAACAACCCATAACCATAATCCCATATGCCCATGATCTACAAAGAGATCTTACATCATATTTATACCACCCCGGGACCTAAACAATTAGGTCGGCCACCTAAAAGATAATACAATAAATTCATAACATAAACCCACAATCCAATGATCAAACAAGTCACCTTAGGCTGAAAACAATGTAAACCAATCATTAAATCCCACCGGTAACACATCAAGAACATCCTCCAACACATTACATAAATCGCTCCATAACCTAGATAGCACCAAACCCAAAATAGGTTGCCATAAACCAAATCCAACACCACTGGTGAATTGGAACATGAAAACGATAACCATCAACATCCTGAGAACCATCTAGAAGGCGTGCCAACACCACTTATCATGTTCATCAAAAGATCTTCAACAAAGCTCTACTGGTAAAACCCTTACCAGTGACCAAAAGGCTTTTTAGAACAAATGATAGTATTTGAGTCATCAAATCATGAACCAACTGATCATGATACACATCTGAATAGCATGAATGACAGATCCAAATCAATTACAGAAACCAAATCATATTGGAGTATATCAGATCAATATCATAATCCAACCACTCTACCAGAACCAACTAGAAACTAGTAAACAACCAAAACAGTCGGTGTTGCCATCAATGAAAAAACATGAATGCAACACATAATCAATTCCTCCAAGTTTCCAACAATCTCTCTGTTTGGCATTGATGGCAATAGTAGATATGAAAAACATCAAGTGCCAAGAAATGCCAAACAAGTCTCCCCTTATGGAAGACAACCAACAATCTCCCACAAAATGATATATCAATGAAGCTCTGAACCAAACTCCCCTAATGAATATATCTCTCCCTTATGTTTTTCACAAGAATAACTCTCTCCCTTTGACATCAATGCCAAATATTTGACATAAAAATCAAAGAAAAATCATAAATTCTTTGATTCTTACAACTGACTACTCCCCCTGGGTAGTAGCACCACCACATCAATCTAGAATGAGTAATAGCTTTGATAATGCATACCGGACTGATGCCAATCAACCCCAATATTTCTTTGAAGTACTCAAATTATTTTTTAGGCAAAGGTTTAGTGAAAATATCTACAATCTGCTCTTTAGTGTTTACATAAACCAGTCTGACTTCATTTGCTTCCACCTTCTCCTTCAAAAAGTTATACATGATAGATATGTGCTTTGTCTTAGAATGAAATACCAAATTCTTTGATATATCAATAGCAACGGAGTTATCATAGTGAATAACTACCAGTTCATTACAATCCACCTTTATATCCTTGAACATTTACTTCATCCATAGAAATTGTGTACAATTAGTAGCAACAACAACATACTCAGCTTCAATAGTAGATAAAGAGGTACATGATTGCTTTTTCCTGATCCATGAAACAAGTCTCTTTCCAAGAAAGAAAGCTCCACCAGATGTGCTCTTCTGGTCATCAACATCTCCAACCCAATCTGCATTTGTATATGCACATAATGTAAAGTCATCATTTTTAGGATGCCACAAACCACATTCAGTTGTTCGCTGCAAATACCTGAAAAATCCTTTTCACTGCACTCTCATGATTTTCTCTTGCATCACTCTGATATCTTGATACAATACAAACTTCATTTATTATATCTGGTCTAGTCTAAGTCAGATATAACAAACCCCCAATCATAGACTTGTACCTTGTAGCATTTATCGGTGCATATGCATCTTTCTTTGTCAATTTCTTAATGGTAACCATCAGTGTACCAACCGGTTTAGAATTTTCCATACCAAATTTCTTCAACAACTCCCTATGTTGGCATTTGCATGAAGATTGCATTAATGATATGTTTTTGTCATTGATGTCAATTAACCAGTAATGATATTATTGATATTGTTGTAATGATGTTTTGTAACCAGTAAGAAGAATTTGTGGAGTGAACCGGTATTGCTATGTATTGGAGAGTTGAATCGGTAAACCCTACCTGTTGATTTGATAAACCCTAACCGATTAAGTTTGGTGAATTGGTTATATTGGTTTATGATCTGATGATGAGCGGTAATAATTATGACACGTATGATTATTGTATGAAGAGAGTTTCAAAGTGGATTTAGTGCATGATGAGTTACTGAGTTCGATGAAGCAGTGATCAAGGAGCGGTTGAGGTTTTCTTGATTGATGTGTAGAGATTGCTATGTAATCCAACAATCATACTTGAATGGACTTGTTTGTAATATCTATGAGAGAATTAGGTTTTTTTGTGTTAGCAATCTAATAAATTTATTTATAAGGTCGATGAGTTGTTTAGTTTTAGAGTTGGCAAAGTTTTAGTTGAGTGTGTGGTTGCCAAACCAGATGATGTATCTACAGTTTGAGTAAAGGCAGATGGGAGCATGAAAAGGATCTGAACAAGCAAGTGTAGTGCTATTCAAATAGATCACGAAACTCCTGTTATTTTCCAATAACTATAGTAGATTGAAATCCCCTAACCAGGTAAGCTCTAACAAGCTTGGTGCTATTTAAATCCTCTAACCAGGTGATCCATTAGCTTGGATTTCAAATCCTCTATCGAGGTTACTCCTTATAGGGTATTGCTTCTAACAAGGCATTATAGTCAATCCCTTAATCGGGTGGTCCCTAATAGGATTTGTTCTTAACAGAACTTTTGTAAAGCTTTAACACATTGGGCTCCTAACAGGACGAACTTTAGAAGAGTTCAAATAGTTATCTTGTGAGTCTCATCTCACCGTGGTTTTTCCCATTTGGGTTTCCACGTCAAAAATATTGTGTCAAGTGGTGAATGTTTTTTGTGGTTATGTTATTATGGTTGATTTGCTTAACTACTTAATCCCCTTTGATAAATCATGATAACCGGAAGCATTATGAAATGAAGTTTTACTTATGTCATGTCATGCCCAAAATTTAGGGCAAAAATGGAACAATTTTTTAAAAAAAAAAGATACTAATTTAATTAACAAGTACACTCTTGCGACAAGCGTCAAAGAAAATTTCATTATTAAATTTCGGCTAATTCCGAAACGAACTAAGCTTCGATAATTTGTTATATTTTAATTGCGGAAAATCTACTGGTTTAAATTCTATCTCCAAGAGATACTTAGTCAATAGTTTTATTAAATTAAACATACTAAAGGGAATATGAGAGATATTTTAATTTATCCTCCAATATGACTATATAGTCTTTTCAATTCTTTTATATTTCTCTTTATAATTTAACCAAAATTAAAATCAGGATTAAATAAATATATACATATATACATATTTGATTTTGCATATATTTATATATTTATAATTTAATTACTTATACAAAATGCTCAAAATTCATATATTTATATATATATATATATTCCCATATATATATATATATATTTTACTTAAATGGTAAATATTTTAATTCTAAATTTGAATACCAATATAATTACCAAATTATAAAACCATGTTTTTCCCCCAACCCTAATTAGGGTTCTAATTTCTTATATAAACATTTTCTAAACCGAATAACATATTATTTTTTTAATTTTAAAAGCTAAACTGCCCTAGCCCCTTTCGGGCTAGGGTTTTAACCAAATTTTTTTTTAACAGTTACAGTCTCTCGCTGGGCCAAAGACCCTACGGGCGGCTACGAACACAAAGTTGCAGGTCACAGAGGTTGGGAGGCGTGTTTGGCCGCACGCGCACCACTGTGTGCCCACACAGTGGGCGCCGCTGGCGGCACCACTGTGTGGCCACACAGTGGCGGCCGTGGCCATCCACTGTGTGCCCACATAGTGGGAGCCGCAAGCGGCTCCACTGTGTGTGCACACAGTGGGCGCCGCGCGGTCGTCCACTTTGCGTACACACAGTGGAGTCCGCGGGGACCCAAACTTATTTTATTTTATTTTTTAATTTAAAAAAAAAAAAATATATGCTATATAAAAATATATATATATATATATGTATATCAATATATATACATATATATATATATGTATATATTTATATTTGCATAACTTTTATAATCAAAGTTTAAAAAGATGAAATTTAATTCAAAATAAAATTTATATATATTTTTTTTTAAAAAGAGAATTTTACATACAAAATTCTAAACTAATATAATAAAGGAAAAGATAACATTAAGTTTAATCAAATATATATATATATATATATATATATATATATATATATATATATATATATATATATATATATATATATATATATATATATATATATATATATATATATATATATATATATATATATATATATATATATATATTCATCTATAAAACAAGCTTTTAAATCAATGTTAACAAAAATACAATTTAAAGTATTTTACAAAGATACATTATACTTTTTCTGGAAATAAAGAAATCCATTTATATTTTTTTTTTTTTTATAAAATATTCACATAAAACAACTTTTTTCCATTTAAAATATTTAAAAGCTTTCAGCTTAAATAAACTTCTAATTTGTCTCAATTAAAAATACAGGTAAAATCTAAATGAAAACAAACCTTTTATTTCTTCCATAATACAAGAAGCTTTGCATGCATTACTAATTAACTTTTTTTTTTCAAATATACTAGAAGTAGAAATAACAAGCTTTTTTCTTTTTTTTTAAAAACATCTCAAAGATATTCTACAAATTTACAGAATGCTTTCTCTGAATAGTCACAACAATAAGACTTCAAGTCTACTTCCACAAATTACAACTTGCTTCTCTTTTCTATGATTGAGGCATATTTCTATAACAACTTTGTAAACAAACATCTGCAACTGAATTCAAGTATCTTCAATAACAATCTTCTGTAACTCTTTCATGGTTCCTATTCTCTTTCTTCTGTATTTTCCTACATAATGGAAACACAAATATGACCACGGAGTGCTCACCTCCCAGCCTAGGCTAACTGGTAGCCACCCCCGAGCTCGGAGAACCATTTCCTAGACGGGTAACAAACAGGCAAACACATAGAAACACAAAGCATACAAATATCCCAGACACTTTCCCAACCTGGCTTTCACAGCACCACACACTGGTGGTGATCATTTACAAAGGGTGGTAGTGGACCAAATACCCTGAGGAGAATCTACAAGTATGTAAATACAAGAAGCCACCTCATGGCACAAATAAAATATCAAGAATCTCAACCCCTTAATCCTTATGCCCCCCAAAGGCATTCTAGCCTTATAACCCTCCTTATGACCCCCATTGCACAAACAGGCCATGCAGCAAGGGTCACACAAAGATCCCTTGTGATCGCTCTCAAAAGAGAGTCTCTCACTCGAGGGCTGTCACTGCTACCACCCTCAAGATCCTCTTCTCTCCCAAGAGTAAGAGATCTTGAGAAAACTCCCAAAACACATTCATTCATAAAACATAACACCAAAAGATTTTCAAACATCCATTTTCAAGAATACAGATTTCTCATTCAACAACTTTCAGAAATAAACAAGAAAAAGACATTAAAAGTAAAAATTGAAACCAACCTTAATCTACCCAAAGGTTATAATGATATCTGAAGAAGAGCTGCCCAATCCACCATTCTTTTTTTTTTTTCCTTATTCAATTTCTCTATCCCATAACATTATTTTTCTTCCAAATTTTCTTCTGTCTCCAAAAATGGAGAGTGGGTGATTACCCAGCTATTCCCAAAAATCTTCCTTAAGAAGCTCACTCTCTGAGTTCTCACAGGATTCTCAAAAAAAACCAAAAAGAAGAAAGAAAGCAAAAATGCAAAAAGACTTTCCTTCCCAAAAGGAAAATATCTTGATTTGATTTCACTTCAATTTTCAATTTTCGCTCAACTCAAAAAAGCCAATTTTTAAAGCGTTAAAAAGATCATTATAAAGTAGAAACTTGCCTAAAATTACCCCTAACCCCTAGGTATACCTTATGGGCTTCAGGAAACCCTAATAAACTACCCCTAGGTGTTCATTTAACCCATTTTAAACCCCCCTGAAGTTTATTTTCGGGTCAAACATAAGTTGACCACTCCAAATATTATATTCTCAAAATATCTTTTTTGACAACACATTTTTTTATTTAAAATTAATTATAATTAACACTTTCCCATCAAGAGACAAAATAAAATATTTAAATTTAAATCCACACATGTGTCAAGTGACACTAATAAAATACTTTTACAAAAATAAACATGAAATTGTCTCTTGAGGTTTTTACACAATAAATTTAAATAACACATAACACTCATGCAACATATACTGATACGAATAAAATACAACACAAACGGGGTGTTGTCTCTCCAAATAGACAAACCCTGGCTTACAAACATACATAAGTCTAGGTTTGATTCTCCGTAATTTTCCATGGTTACATGGTAAATTTCCTGCGCATCTCAATTTACACATTAGTACTTCCAAATATCCAAATATAATATAATTCAATAATATAACAATGCACATCATCACTTGCATACAATTTCCATCTGCACAGACTGAATACATCTTTTATCAAGCAAATTCACATAAGCAATTTCATCCCAATTCTCATAAACTAAACATACATCATAGTTCTATATTCAGAGTAAAGTCCTGCAAATTCAATAACGACATCTATCATTGCAATATCATCCTATCTGATAATCATGTAGTGTTCTATCCCATAAAGCATGTAAGTAAATCATCAAATCATAGCAATGTTATCCAATATCTTGAAATCATATAAGTTCTAATTCTCAAAATGCATCAAAATAAAGTATCCATAATAGTCTAAAATATAAAATCCACTGAATGTCAAACTGACTCGAGGTGAGGCCTCACATGTCAGTAAAAGCATTTGGATGTTTATGAGTTTGAAGTTGTTTACTATTAGTTTGTTGTAACAATCAACCAGTTTATCTTGAGGGTTTTTTATCTTGACAGTGATATAGAATTGATAGTTCTAAGTTTACTTTGAGAGATTGATTTTGAGATTGGTGAAGCTAGTGTCAGTTTTTCTATCTATTGATTCACCCCCCCTCTCAGTAGTTTACTAGATTCTTATTCTTTAATCATACCATCACCCTAGCATTCTTAGTTATACAGATGAAAATACCTTTATTAGTCTAAGTAATATGCAAACCTAAGAAAAATTTGATCTCCCCTATCATAGACATCTCAAATTCATTCTTCATAATGTCAGAGAATTCCATACACACCTTATCTTCACCTCCAAAAATGATATCATCAACAAAGACTTCAATAATCAATATGTCATCATCAGTGATCTTATAATATAAATTACTGTTAGCATTAACCTTAGTGAAATCAAGCTTCAAAAGATATTTATCTAGTCTTGCATACCAAGCTCTAGGGGCTTGTTTCAATCCATATAAATCTTTCTTTAACCTGCAAACCATGTTTTTGTCATCTGAAAGTGAAAATCCATCAAGTTTCTCAATAAACTTCCTCTTCAAGATCCCCATTAAAAAATGCACACTTAACATCCATCTGATAAACCTTGTAGTTCTTATGTGCACCATAAGTAAGAAATAATCTCACAACTTCAATCCTAGCTACTGATGCAAAGGTTTCATCATAATAAATTCCTTCCTTCTGAGAATATCCTTTATAAACCAATCTAGCTTTATTCCTCACAACTTGTCCATCTTCATTCAATTTATTCCTATAAACCCATTTAGTTCCAATAAAATTCTTATTTTTAGGCCGGGGAACTAAAGTCAATGTGGTATTCTTTTCTATCTGATCTAATTCTTCTTCCATAGCTTTTATCCAACATTCATCTTTACAAGCTTCAATTACTGACTTTGGTTCAGCTTGAGAAATTAAAAATACCTCATCAGCTGCCAACATTCTTCTTGTAATCACTCCTTTATTTTTGTCTCCAATGATGTGATCTTCTGAATGATTCAACCTTACATACCTAGGAGTCTTTTGATTTTCCGTTCCTCTGTCCTGAACTTTAGTTACTGTTGAATTTTCTAATACTGCCAGAGTAACTGGTTCAACATTTTGTTCTGGTGTAGGTGCTACCGGTTCAGTTATGATCATTTCCACTATCGGTTCTCTCTCATAAGTTCTGATTTGACTTTTGTTCTGCTCATCCTCCTTGACATTAGTGCTCTCCATAATTCTTTGCAATATTTTGTGTTAACATCTATATGCTTTTTTTTCATTAGAATAACCAAGAAATATTCCTTCATCACATCTAGAATCAAACTTTCCAATGAAATCATCTCTTTTGATATAGCATTTACTACCAAAGATTCTGAAATACTTAAGTATCGGTGTATGACCAAACCATAAATCATAAGGTGTCTTACTGGTATCTCCTTTGATATCAACTCTGTTGAATGTGTATACTGCCATACTTGTAGCTTCTCTCCCATAGAGATGAGGCAGATTAGCTTCCATCATCATAGTTCTAGTTCCATCCAAGGTAGTTTTGTTCTTCCTTTCCACAACTCCATTTTGCTAAGGTGTCTGGGGTGCAGACAACTGTCTTCTTATTACATTCTTCTCACAATAGCTATTAAATTCACCGGATATGAATTCTCCACCCTGATCTAACCTTAAGAATTTAATCTTCAATCCTGTCTCTGTCTCAACTTTAGCTCTAAGAATTTTAAACTTTTCAAATGCTTCAGACTTCTCCCTTAGAAAAGTAACCCACATCATTCTTGAATAGTCATCAATGATTATCATGAAATATCTATAACCCTGAAATTTTTTTGATTCTAGCAGGACCACACAAATCAATATGAATAAGATCAAGAACATCATTAGATTTATATTGTATACTCTTAAAAGAAGTGTTGATTTACTTTCCCATTTGACATTCCTTACATACTGGATTATAGGGCTTTACAATCTTAGGTATATCTCTAACTGCCTTAGTAGAACTAATATTCACAATGCAATCAAAATTCACATGACACAACCTCTTATACCATAGCCAACTCTCATCAATTTGTGAAATCAAACATGTCTTCTCACCAGAGTTCAAATGAAATATTTTACCTTTACTCTGTGTACCGGTTGCAATCTCCAATCCAGATCTATTGATAATCTTGTATTTTCCATCTTTGAACTCTAACTTAAATCCTTTATCCACGAATTGTCCTACACTCAAAAGATTATGCCTTAAACCTTCAACATAATAGATATTATCATTGTTATTCTTACCATCAAATGATATTGTTCCTCTTCCCTCAATTATGCATGCTTTGTCATCTCCAAATATAACCAGACCACCATCAAATTCTCGCAAAGATAAGAACTTCATTTTATCTCTAGTCATATGATGTGAACATCCACTGTCAATTACCCATTCATCCTTGTCTTCAATTTTAGTAGCAAGGGCCTTCTCTTCAAGTACCAGATCATCCTCCGTGATAGCCAAAACTATCTATTCCTTTCCATTGCCAGATCCACTAGCTGTGTAAGGAAAGCCATGTGTGGAAAATGCTCTCCTATCATCAATTTTAAGGGGATTAGCAAGCAAGGAAGTATTTCAATTTCAGTTTGCAATACATTAAAATAAACACAGATAGAAGATTAAGATGAACCAGACAGAATAGAACCAGAGAAAGACACCAGATATACATGGGAAAACCCTTACGGGTAAAAAACCAACCACCAAAGAGATCACTTTATTCAGTAAACAAAATGATTACAATAAAGTTATCAGATCCTCTCTTCTGGACTCTGATCTTAGAACTCTGTTCTCACAACATGCAGACATATCGACTTGGCTACTTATAAAACCATCACCTCCACATAGCCTTCATGCACACCCTTCTTCGCTCTACCCATCGGTTACATATCTAGCAACCGCCATCTGTCCAACCAAACATTCCTTTGTCAGTTTGTATAATGGCCTTCGAATGTAACCATCTAGTGAGAGCCTATCCATTCATGAACTCGTGTAAAATATATTATCCCAAATTCATCCGGAAGTCAGGTCGGTTCGTATTCAAATACACCGACATAAACATTCCAAGTGTCTGCCTACTAGTCTTTTTGACCTTGGTTCGGGCAACCATCTGCAGTTGGATACTTCCCCATCGGCCATCAGAACCAGCACTGAAAAGTTACCCTGATATCCGATCAACAGTAAACAACTTCATCGAACTTTGGTGTAACTTTCATCTAGTCAACCTGATCGCCAAAGGTGACCTCATCGGGTATCGGTCTAGCAAACAACTAGTTCTCCCAATCTTTGATGATACTCTGATCATCGAAGAAAATTCCATCGAGTAATTGAGAAGACAACCAAATAGCTATCCTGATCATCCGATCTTCCTTGATCTATTTCTATGCTCTGCCACATGGCACCCCCTGATTGGCTCTGGGATACCTGTCCTGCCACCTTAGCACAACCTCACTAATCACCTGGAATGAAGTTCTTCTTTGTCGCTGGTCCCACCATGGTTACCAAGTCATGGGGAATTAAATTCATGCATCTCACCTAGCAGTATAGCAACAATCATCTGATCATCCTGGACTTGCTCACTTGTTAACTTTCCTGAGCTTTTCTCTTGTCGGGTCCCACCATTTTGTCGCCAAGCAGCAATGGATAACCTTCGTGCATCTCGCCATAGTAGTATAGCGACAATAGTTCGATCATTCTAAACTTGCTCACTTATTAATCAATCACAGAAAGAAGGTTCCATCGGCCATTGGTATAACTACGAACAAGAAATCTCGATCCCCGATAAACCAGTAGATGACTTCATCAAAGCGGTTCCAGACAGATCGGCCCTATCGGCCATCGGCAATAGTACTATAAAGTTACCTCGATCACCTAAAGCAGCTTCATCAGGTCATGAACACATACCCTAAACTGTTTTAGAAGAAGTCAAACTCATTAGACATCGGCATAGCTTCCAACTTTTCCATTGATAGTTGATGACAACCCGATCGCCAAAGGTGGCTTCATCGGGTCATCGGCTAGACTCCAACAATGCTCCTCCAATAGATGAAGCACATGAAGGAGACTTCATTGGGTGATCAAGACAACATCCAGTAGGCTACATCGGGACATTGGTAGGACTTCAATATGGCTAACCCGATAGGCAATGTTAACCCGATGACCAAAAAAGCGGATCCGAGCACTGCTTCTCGATAACCAAACAAGAAGGATACATCGGGTGGACCTAACCCGATACTTGTTTGCAACATGTTCATCGGCCAGAGTTACACTGATAGGAAAAGTCCACAACCCAATACCTTCCCACAAGTTGTTCCATCAGGGTAAGTTACACTGATCAACCCGAACACTGGTCAAGAGAATTCGAGGCATATTTCCAACAAGCTGAATCTGGTGTCGGTTCATCATCAGAATTAGTCACACCTTCCTCCTCAACAAAGTAACATGATTTGTCTTTGTTCCTCCTATACTTATGCTTGTTTTGATAATCATGGTTAGGCCTAAAAGATCTTCTAGCTCTTTCTTCAAATCTTGAATTCCTTTTAGGATGTCTAGATACAAAATGACCTATCTTATTACATGCAAAACATTTAAAAGGTGATTTTCCTTCATACTTACTTCCTATCGGTCCTTTAGGTACTCTTTTAGCAAATAAGGTGCCAAGTTTCTCAAACTCTTCATCTTATTTCTTCATATCATCTAGTTCCTTCACATATAAATATTTCCAATCACTCTTACCAATAGTTGATGTAGATGCATGAAAAGCAGGTTCAGATTTTATAGCTCCAGAAGGTCTAAATTCCTCAAGTTTAAAAGTAGACACCTTCCCAACCAAGGTATCCCTATTAATAAAGGTGCTTGCCATAGTTCTCAGCTCATTAATTGCAGTAGTCTTCATCTTGTAAGCCGATGGCAAAGCTCTTAGTAATTTAGAAACTATTTCATCTTCACTCAGAGATCCACCACAACATTGAATTCACATAACAATCTCATTAACTCTCTCCATAAAAGCAATATTCCTTTCATCTTCTTCCATATTTAGATTCTCATAACTCGCCCCGTAACCATCAAGTTTAGCAATTTTAATAGTAGGCTCACCTTCATTCAGAGTCTCCAATTTTTCCCCTATAGCCTTTACAGTTGATTTGTCAGTCAATCCCATTATTTTTTGATCAGAAAGTGCACACAAAAGGGCTTCTCTAGCTCTACAATCATTCACAATGTCCTTATCCAAGCCTATCAGAGGAGGATTGCTAGATGCCAAATTATGAGGTGTATAGCCATTCTCAGTGATCTCTAAAATCTCTTTTCCAAGATATCTCAAATGAGTCTCCATCCAAATCTTCCATACTCTGTAATTTGTTCCATCAAGCCTAGGAATTTATCTTCGGAAAACAACTACAAATTTATTTGATGAACTTGAACTATTAGATGCCATAGGATCTTCCTCAAGTGGTTAAGATTCTACAGAGAGGACCAAGCTCTAATACCAATTGTTAGAAAACTCAAATAACCAGAGGACAACTGATAGGGGGGGTGGATCAGTTGTCAACATATTACAGAACTTTAAGCATTCAAATCCTTATTACCAGAACACATAAACTCAATACCAGAATGCATAAGAAAAATACTAGAATAACTAATATAGCAATTAAACATAAACATAAATCATAGAATAGTTACCATCCATCTTGAACACATGACACCAAGATTTTTATGTGGGAAACCCGATAAAGGGAAAAACCATAGTGGGAAGCCTACCCAGAGTCAGATAATACTTTTGTAGTAAGCGTGTGATTAAAAAATGAGGGGCCGACACATACATGAAGGCCAATAGCCTAGAGTGTACTACTCATCACAAAATGAGCCTCACTAACTACAAAATAAATCTAGACTACAATTTGGTAAGAATAATGAACTGCAAAGATAGCATCTCTTATGCCTGAGTACAGTTCTGGTTAAGCTCAATACCAGAGGCCTTAAACCTATCTTACCAACCCAATTTGATCACCTATGATTGACCAAAACTCCTGCATATGATTACATCATTATTGACATAGGTAATTGCATAACCAGCCCATATGCCCATGATCTACAAATAGATCTTACACCATATTTATACCAACCCGAGACCTAAACAATTAGGTCGGCCACCTAAAAGATAATACAATAAACTCATAACATAAACCTACAATCCAATGATCAAAAAAGTCGGCTTAGGCCAAAAACAATGTAAACCAATCATTAAATCATGATGGTAATGCATCAAGAACATCCTCCAACATGCTACATAAACCAGTCTATAACCTAGATAACATCGAACCCAAAATAGGTTGCCATAAACCAAATCCAACACTACCGATGAACTGGAACATGAACATGATAACCATCAACATCCTGAGAACCATCTAGAAGCCACACCAACACCACTTATCACATGCATCAAAAGATCTTCAATAAAGCTTTGCTGGTAAAACCCTTACTGGTGACCAAAAGGCTTACTAGAACAAATGATAGCATCTGAGTCATCAAATCCTAAACCAGCTGATAATGATACACATCTGAATAGCATGAATGACAGATCCAAATCAATTCCACAAACCAAAGCATACCAGGGCATACTGGATCAATATCATAATCCAATCACTCTACCAGAACCAACCAGAAACCGGTAAACAACCAAAACAACCAGTGTTGCCATCAATGACAAAACATCAATGCAACACATAATCAATTCCTCCAAATTGCCAACATATTCTACGAAGAGAAAAGTATATATGTTATAACAAAAGATTGAATAGAATAATGGAAAACATAAATGTCAAGGTGGATGAGCAAGAATTAGTTTAGAATAGTGAACCCGTGACACCGGTAGAATCAGAAAATTCAACAATGACAAAGGAACAACAAAATGAGTCAACAAATCAAGAAAATTCAAAGACTCCCAGGTATGTAAAGTTAAATCATTCTAAAGATGAATTTATTGGAGATAAAAGGAAAGGTGTGATGACTAGGAGAAGGTTAGCTACTGAAGAGGTATGTTTAATTTCTCAAATTGAACCAGAATCATTTATTGAAGCAAGTAAGGATGAAAATTGGATAAAGGCAATGGAAGAGGAATTAGATTAGATCTTTGGGGTGTGCACCCTTGGTTTCCTTGTGTTGTGCACCGCAGTGCTTGGGTTTGTGACATGGTATGCATTCTTTCTTGGGAAGAAGTTGGTTTCATGGCTTAGTAAGAAATAATCATGGACTTCATTGTCTACAGTTGAACAAGAATATGTTGCAGCTGCTACCAACTGTACTCAAATTTTATGGATGAAACAGATGTTAAAGGACATAAGGGTAAGTTATGATGAGCCTATTGTTATTTACTATGATAATACTACTACTATTGATATGTCAAAGAAGTAGGTATTTCATTCCAAATCAAAATACATTTCTATAAGGTATAATTTCTTGAAGGAAAAGGTTGAAGAAAAGGTAGTCAGATTAGTTTATGTGCCTACTAAGGAATAGATTGCATATATTCTAATGAAACCATTTCCTAAAGACACTTTTGAATATCTCAGAGATAAATCAGGGGTTACCATCCCTCTGAAAGAAACTTAGAGATGCAGGGATGCATCAATTTAATGAGCTTATGAGACATACTTTTTTGATCTGGGTTGATGAATATGGTACTACTGCTCAAGGGGAGTAGTCAGCTATTTGGTTTAGTATTCTTGGTTTAGTTTATGTCCTTTGTCATTGATGTCAAAGGGGGAGAAGGTATTCATGTGAAAATTGCTAGATCTTTTGGTGTTTTGGAGATTGTTGGCATTCCTTGGAACTTGGATATTTTTCACATTCAGTGTTGCCATCAACGCAAAAGGGAGAGATTGTTGGAAATATGTTGGATTTGGTTATGTGTTGTCATTGATGTCAACATTGTATCCCGGTTGGAGACTATCCTGGATAGTCTTGGTGATCATTTTGGTGATTTGGTATGATCGGATCTCTGGAATCAATTTTGGATGCTTATTTTTATGGTTATATGCTTGCTATATTCTGGTGGTTTCATGATTTGGTTATCACTTTTGGTATTTCTTATTACGAGTTGGTTTATGCCTTTACCAGCTAGCTTTTGGCTTTACCAACTTCTGGCATTCCTGGTATGCTATTTTGGTGACTTGGTCAGTGGATTTTGGGTCTGGCTTATGGAATCAGTTTCTATCATTTTGTTGGTGCTTCTTGATCATATCCCAAGTGTTTGGTGACTTTGCATTAGATGGTGTGCTATTATGGTGGTCTTATTTGGATCCGGTTAAACTTTCACTGTGGGTTTCTACCAACAAGTGAAGTGTGTTGGATTTTGGTCTTAGGAGAATCCCCGACAAATATAATTGTTTGGTTACTTGATTTAGGTCCATGCTATGTAATGTAAATAATAATATTGATCGAGTGGTCTCATGTGATGTAATTTTTGTAATTATGGGTTTAGGGTTTAGCCGACCTTGTCAATAAGGTTGATGATATATATTTATAGGTGACTTGTTCATGTAATTTGGTATGCAATGGTTATGGTTGGTTGTCTACATTATCAGAGAAAGGATTATGTGCGAATAAAGTCATATCATTTAGGTGAAGGTTGGAAATATTTTTGTATTACAGAGAAGACATCAGTGCTTAACCAAAATTGTATCAGGCATTAGTAGATGCTACTTTCATATTTCATTTCTTTCCGGATTGTAGTTCGATGTTTATGTAAGTCAGTGAGACTTCCCTTTGTGATGAGCAGTGCACTCTAGGATATTGGCCTTTCTGTATGTGCAGACCTCATTGCAATTATTCATAATACAACTATAGAGTATTCATCTGATTGTGGGTAGGGTTTCCTACCATGGTTTTTCCCTTTCTAGGTTTTCCACATTAAAATATTGGTGTTATGTGTGTTGTGGTTTCGTGTTATATCTTTCATTGAGTTGTGATCCGGTATAAGGTTTATAATTGAATTGATTGTTGTTATTGTTAGTAAAATGATTCACCCCCCTCTCAGTTTATTGCTAGTATCAGTGAATTCCAACATAATCTATATCATCGGGGATACCATGACATATTCGCTAGATGTTTAGATGTGAATGAAGCTAATATTGCGATGAAAGAAGTGCATGGTAGATCTTGTGGTGCTCATATGAGCGGATATGTTTTTGCCAAACAACTCTTAAGAGTGGGATGTTAGTGGCCTATGATGGAACATGACTATTGTTAATTTGTTTAGAAGTGTATTCCCTATCAACGACATGGATATTTGATCCATGTTCCGACATAATATTTGCAGCCGATTACAACACCATGGTCATTTTCTACATGGGGCCTTGACCTTGTTGGTAAGATCCATCCTCCCTCCTCAGATGGATACAAGTTTATCATTGCAACTACTAAATACTTCACCAAGTGGGTTGAAGCTATCCCCCTCAACATTACCACTGGTGTCCAAGTGTCCAAACTCATACTATATCACATCCTTTGTCACTATCGAATCCCCTCCATCATCATTACTGATAATGGACCCCTTTTAAAAACCAACACATGTATGATCTCTATTCCATGTTTCATATCTAGAATTATGGGTCTAACCCCTATTACCCACAAGGCAATGGTCAGGATGAGGCAAAAAACAAAACTTTTTTTTGTATCCTTAAAAATGTTGTCAATGAAATTTTCTATGACTGGTAACTCCACTTCAATTCCACCCTTTGGGAATATTGCAGTAGCATTTGAACTCCCACTGGAGCCACTCTATATTCCCTTGTCTATTGTGTACAAGCAATCTTACCAATTAAGGTCGAGTTACCCTCCTTGCATATATCCATGAAAGAGTTTATTTTAGATGAAGACTATATGGTTGCAAGGCTAGCCCTACTGGATCTTCTTGAAAAACATTATCAGAAAGCATATGATAATATGCAAATATATCAATCCATACTAAAGAGAGAATATCAAAAAAAAAATTTATCCTCATGAATTTGAGGTGGGTGATCTAGTGCTTTGAGAAAATCCATGAAATCAATAGGACAACGAAAAGAAAGGAAAGTTTGAAGGTAATTGGTTGGGCCCATATGTAGCAACAACAAAATATGGTTCAAGGGCCTATCAGATATATAATGCATAAGGGGAGCCCCTCAATGATCCCCTAAATATCTTGCATCTAAAAAGATTGTATGCCTAACCCATGACAGTGTACCTCATGTTTTAAACATAAAAAAAAAAAAAAAATATTAAAAAAAATGAAAAAGAAAAAAACCATAAAAATAATAAATTGAAATACATACGTCCTATGGTGAAAACCACTCCCAATGGTTCCTTGAGCATGTACACATGGTCAAAACCTAGAAATAAGCACTCTATGTAATGACAGATCCATTATCCCTTTGCTCCTCATATCCACCTCATCTGGCACAGTATCTTTAGCTACTTGCCCTCAGCCACATCTCCTTCACTTCCACCTTTCCCAGTGTAGTATCTTTCGATACCCACATCCCCTCTTCCATGATTCACATCCATTTGTTTCCCCTTGTTCTCCTCATCCTGAGTTTTTGTGTGGTCATCTCTTGTCCATGATTGCTTGTATATAGTGTCTGCATCGTTTCTTTGTGCATAGTGTCAGTCTTGTCCTGTATATTCCTTTTGGCTTCTTCTCGGTGGTCATGTCAATTGTATATAGGTGTGCCTTATATATAGGTGTTGGTTGTACATATGCACATCATTCGTGTCTTTGAGATCATATCTCATCAATTGTTTCTTCAATAATTATCCTTGAGAATCTTTGTCATCGTGATTGTATCAGGTCCCCTTTTGTCATTCAGTCTCATCAATCTCTCATCCAATTATAAGTCTACGCAAGATGTATCCTTTTTCTATTTAGATGATAATCAAATCTGAGTCTATCAGTCATCCTTTTGGCAAAATTTATCTAGCACTCGTGTTGGCTTTGTTTCTTATTTATCTTTGTTTATCTTTTTGATATCCTTCATTTTGTTTCCTCTTGGTCGCCATGCTCCTTTATATCATGGTGCACTAGGGGTAACAAATTTAGGGGTGTGGTCTTGTTTGTTCTTATTTTTTCTTGGCATGTGTTTCTCTTGATATGTCCTTTGTTGTACCCTCATGAGGTCTTGACTATCTCATGTTAGACTAGGGCATGTCTTCTGCTTCTGGTTATTCTAGCATTGTTTCTTGTAGGGTTCTCTGTAACTCCGTGTGACTAACCTTTTTGTGTCTATTTGTTGATTTAGTCCATGCATTGGTTGTAAGAATCACCTTGATTCATTATACCCTAGTGCATCACATACAATGATAAATCAAAATAAATCATCGCTACATTGTAAACCCATTTCAAGGGTTCTCACGCTCCATGATCTCTTCATCTGCATTTTTTGTTGCATTGCATTTGCCTGCTTCTTTCCATTGTTGGTCACAATTTGGAATGTGCACACATTCCTCACTCTTCTATCCATCATGGTGTTCTTGCCGAATATCCCTGGGGCATGTTGCATTCATCATCATTTTAGTCCTACATTCGCTACATGTGCATCTTCATAGCTTCCACATGCATTGTATCCTGCATCACAAATGGGCTACCACATAATCCATATATCACATATCATTCCTCATTCACATGTATCGCATCCTGCATCATAGATAGGATAGTACATAATTCATATGTATCCATCACATATTCATCTATAGTCATATACATCTCATCCTGCATAATCACATCCATATCGCGTCCATATCATGTCTATGCATCCATCTACTCATTAGGTCATACATGTCCACTGCTAAACATGCATACATCCATGTCATATGCATAATCATAAATCACATAGATAACTACATTAACACATCACATCCTACATTACAAATTTTTCAGTGCATGTCATATCATCTGATATCATAATCACATTATATAGCATAAACATCATGCATACACAACACATCATGCATCACAAACATATTAGCACATCATATCATATGTATCCATACATACAACATGATCCATACATACATCAACAACATAAAAAAATTCATAAACATGGTGGGTCGAATCAATCTCCATCATATATATATATCAAATCATCAAAATGTTTGTCAAAAATATATGTACAAGTGTGTCTATGTATACATTAAATGGTACATCCAATATTAAAGAATAAAGTACATATTTGATTCATCATGAATAAAGAATGGAGTACACCACTCATGCTAAAAAAAATGCATGGGGTGCAAAGAATCAATACAATCAATGAATATAATCATGTGTATGGTACATCAAAAATAATCATGATCATCTACATTGCCTATACCAAATGCTCTGGGGAGAGTAGGTTGGTCCCTATCTTGTAGGTCCCTATCCCTCATCCTGCCCCTGGGATCCTTGTGCAGATCCTAATGTTGATCTTGTGCTATGACCACTCTGTTGTGTGTGGCTCCTCCTACTTGATCCGCAGGTACTCCAACTAGATCTCCCTGTCTCCCTTTTGGATGCCCCAATGTGGGAGGAGTTGGTTTGTCTGGATATAGATTATTGTCTCTTATCATTCCCTATACCACCCTGCCTAGTAGGATAAATCTTGGATCTCCTCTAGTTGTCTCTCAATAATAATGATCAGGGATTCCTCTCCTCCTTCATTGTTAGCTATCTGTCATGCCTCATTCCTCTCTCGCTAGTATCAAGAGACCCTCTCCTTTGTCCTCTGTTGTGTGTGCTCCATGATGTCCCTTACAACTATGGTTGCATCTCTCTCCTACTGTAATCTATCCATGTCTTCCTATAATCTATCTCTATTTGCCTGCAATTGTGCCCTGGCCTTCTCTTCTTGATTCCTATCCTACCTCATGTTGTCCCTCTCGATAGTGATCTGTCATATCCTCTCCTCCACCTTGGCCAAGGCCTTCTGTAGGGACTATATGTGGGCTATGGGATCTGGTGATGTAGTTGAGACCTTCCCTCTCTCCTCTTGCCTCTACTATCAGGGCCTACCCTATGTCTGGGTCCCTTATCCCTACCCTTGTTCTTGTGCCTATGTGGGCACTTGTGCACCCTCATCAATATCCATGGCCTGGGCTCCATCTTAATCCCTTGTCCCTATCCTGACTCCTATCCTTGCACTCCTTTGGCCTCTCTTGATGGGTGTTGTTGGTGCTGTAGAAATCCCCCTCACCCTCCTCAAAACTATAGTTTCTTCTATTGGGCTCTCTCAAGCTAGCTGATATGTATCTAACCTAGTTTCCATAGCTCGTGCCACTCTCCTCCACGTACCTAAGGGTGTTAACCCTTCCTTGCCAATTGGTGCGAGCCTTGCCCCTGCCCATCATGTTGCATATGCATCTATCACTCCTGGATTGACCAATCCTTCCTAGGGATACAATTCCATAGGTTCCAATCAGGTCCACTCATCTATGAGACCTGTCCTATCTAGCAAGGGACCAAACTCTATAGCCCTCTCTCTAGTCACCTATCTGAATCTATGGGGTGACTTTGGTACATCTTGGACAAAATCAAACTATTGTCAAACCCTATTGAGTCTATACCTCTCAATGAAATACTCCCACCTACCAATAATATACCTAAATGAAATAACATATGGAATATGGCATGGATCCTTTGGCCAACCTACCATGCCCATGTATGGCTACCATGTGATCTATCCTACACCCATCTTGTCAAAAATGACCCTCCAGTGGTCTATATCCTCAATCTCCTCATAATGGAGCCCATTTTGGTAGCTATATACAATTTGTAAGTCCACTACCTTATCCACCCTCCTTGCTAATTGGGTAACCACAATGTGCTCCCATGTCCAAACTTGTAGTGATGTAACATATCCAAAACCGTGGCTCCCGTGATAGCATATATCATGAAGCTCCCTATATAGAGAGATCAAAACCAAAGTCCCACAAGCCATAGGTTGATTTCCATTGACTACCTCCATAACCACCTCGATCATCCCTAACATAATTGATCACTCGCATCTATCTGGCAAATTGAAGTTGCTGACTAGTACACAAACAAAAAAGTAGATGTGCCTATCAGGTAGTTCTTTCCTCAGTACCTGCTCTAGTTATAGTTACCCATGTTGTAGCTCCACATCAAATCCAGCCAACCTCTAGATGTAATCATCTAGAGGTGAACACTCTATGATCACTTGGATCCCTTGATCGACAGTTTAAGAATTTGGTATACATCCTCACTGGTCACTGTGATCTCTCCTGTAGGTAGATGAAAGGTGGCAATGTTTCTCCACCTCTCCACCAGTGTTGTTAGCATAGTCATGTTGGATCTAATGTGGGGCATCCATGCTAGATGGCTCAGTTCAATTGCATCAATTCTCACCCACTCGGTAGATCTAAACTACTCAGCAAATCACAACATAGTTGATCACCTCTCTCGGATAACTAAGATGTCCATGCTCCACTGCAATCAAGAAAATCAACATGTCACCACTTTTACCCTATCTATTCTTTTCCACTTGGCCCCTTTTCCCCTTCTTTTATTTTATTTTTGGCATTCCCACCATTTTCTCCTTCTGTGGACCATGGAAATGTGTTCCTGCCAGCCCTCAGCTTGTGAGAATGTGTTCTCGTTGTCATACTCCATGTTCTCCCCAAGGTATGAATGCAAATCCAATTTCCTTCCTTTCTTTCCCCTTTCTTCAACTGCGGGAATACATTCCCACTGATTTGAGAACCATGGGAGTGTACTCCCACTGTCACCCACCACATACCCACTCATACGAGACTGTATTCTTGAACCTACCCATCCTAGCCTACCTGATCCCAATCCCACTCCCTTGCATGAGCAATGGGAACACATTCCTTTCACTTCGATGCGCATTCCCACCTGACATGAACCCATGGGAATGTTGTTTTTCTGAATCCTAAGGCTAATAAATGCATCAAAATCAAATGTGTGGTCTTAATTTTTCATACATACCTAGCAATCTATCCATCGGTGATGTCTAACGCTCGCTACCACATCCACACGGTGCCTCGGAACCTCCCTCGCTACCATCTCATCTATTTCTCTCAAGGCTCTAGATTGCACAAGGAAAGTCTAAAGGGATCTTCATTCTCTCCTATTTCTCTCTCTTGCACGGTAAAAGTGAATAGTAAAGTTTCAAATTTGCTAATATAGGGCCCTGTAAAGCCCTATTTTTTACCATCTCATTCCCTTTGGGACCATTTTTCTCGCCATTTCTTCTTGCACTCTCCATTTTGAGTGTCTTCTTCACCTATCAGTTTCATTTCTTGTCACCTTTCCTCCCATCTATTGGGGCAATCTTTCTTTCGAGCCACCGCCTAGGCCTCCATTTCCTGTGCACTCTCTCAAGAGGGTATTGCTAATCAATCCTCAGTTCATTGTTAGTTAAACCTGGGGCATTTTATCACTCTTTTTTCTTTGATTCATGGGTGTCTTCTTGACTTATTGTCTTTGCACCAACACTATTTTAGTGCCATCGTGAACAGGGGCAAAATGTAGACACCTAAATTTGATTAATCCAATTAAGATAATTTATCTATCTAGAACTCTTTTAAATTAAATAATTACACATTATTTAATTAATAAGTGTTCCATCCTTCTAGCTAATTAATTATGCTATAGCCCCCTTTTAATTAATTATTTGATAATTATAAATCATTTAATTAATTAAATTCGCCCCCTTCTTCTATTAAATAATCAAATGCATAATTTGGTTATTTAATTCACTTTTGTCCCTTTTCTCCTTTTTCCCCATTATAGAATTAATTAATTAAATTAATTCTATTTCCCCACATGTCTCCTAACTCTAAACCTTCTTCTAACCTAACCCACTAACTAACCTTGTGTTTCAACCAATCCTACCCTTTCTAATATCCCCTCTCACATATGTTGACATTCCTAATATTATAAATATTTGAAAAATAATCCTTTTATTTGGATGTTTCTTTCCCAAATAGACATGTTTCCTTGGGGACACTTGTCATTCCTCTCCATTACACTTTCCCTTCTCAAGGACATTTGTCATCTTTGGCTTAGCCACTTGTCCCCTTTGAGGAAAAGTGTGGAATCTCATTCCACTTGGCATTTTGAGGATTGCCACTTGTCCTCTTTGAGGAAAAGTGTCTTCTTTTCAAGCCTCCTCTCCTCAAAGCCTTGCCTATTTAATCCTTTGCTTTTCTTTGCAAAGGATCGACTTTCATGCCATCATGTCATCATAATGTTGAAATATTCATCTATATTTTGAACAACCACACCATTTTAGCATCATTTTTGCATCCCATCAACATATTGTATCGAAACATCATGGATCATAATTGAGCATTCACAACATAGAGAGAACATGTAGTACCCTTCCTCGTTTGAACTCATTAGACTCATATTTTATTATTGTTTGTTTTCAGTGGATACATTACCATGATGTGTTATTCAGATTTTTATGACATTATGCTTTATTTGGAGATGAGATGTATAATTTATTTGCAGTATTTCAGTATTTGTGATTTATGGCATTTTATGGATTATTCCTATGTACTGACATTTTACTTTATCTATGCAATATGTAATTATATGTTGTGTGTTTATGAGTGTATTGGATGCAAGGGGATGATTTTCCTTCACTCATTTCGATGAGACAGGGAATGTCGCGATTCTCCTTCATCAGTGTGTATGCTGTGTTTTCTATATTGTATATATATGCATGTGTGGTTCGGTGATGCAAATTATTGCAGGTACAAGTACCGGGTAGGTACAGGGTATCGTCTCCAACTAGCTTCACAGGTCTGAGCGTGCCTTATATTTTCCGATGGAAGTGGAGGAGATAGTAGTTGACCCTATTTTACTCAGTTACACTCGTATGAGTGTCATCAGTTGGTCATCTTGTTAGTTAGTTCGGTCTTCGTATTTTGTCATTTTATCTTTTATGGGTAATTGCTTGAGATTTGTTTAATTTGAGTGTTTTAAATGGATTTAATTAATTAAGTTTATGAAATTATCTCATTATTGTATTGTTTATGCATTGAGATTATAAATTTAGTTAATTAAAAGAATTATTAAATTAAGCTGCATGGTATTAGAAATATATTTTTATTTTAAAAATAAATTAGATTAATTGTATTTATTATTTTCTTAAGTTATAATTAAATAAATGAATAGAAGGATTAATTAGAATTAAAATATTGTTTTAATTCTTTATTTAGAAAATTAATTAATGTGCATGAGAAAAGAAAAGAAAGAATAATGTTTTTTAATTATTGCATGTTAGCTTATCTTTTGTTATAAAATTAGAAAAGAAAATAAAATTACTTTTATTCTAAATCTAGGTTTTTGAGAAAAAGCTATTGAACCTAGAATTTTAGTTTAAATAGGAGAATAGGTCTTTATTTTAGTTACACACAGGAACAGGTCAAGAATTTTAGGTGAAGAAATTTATTGGAAGTTTATTGAAAGGATTAGGGCTCTTCTACAGATTTCTTCCAGGAAAGCTATACCGGGTTGGATGATTTCTTAGTTGTGTGTTTTTAGTAAATATTTCTATTTTTCTTTGCTTGATGTGTGTAAAATAATTGTCAAATCCAAAACCCTCTTCTGGTGAATTCGAGTTTTTGTTTTAGAATTCGATGTGTATTTCTAGTTTGTGGAAAGGATTTAATTTGGAGAAAATTAGGAAATATTATTATGAAAAAAAAAATAGTCAAGATCCTCATATTGCGTGAAAAATTGCAAAAGTTGAGAGAAATGGTATTTAGTAGGGAAATTATTCTCTCTTGTTTAAATAGTCTTTTAAATAATGGCGTCTCTGTGAAATTATATGATTACTTTAGAAATAAATTTAATTGAGCATTAAATTTATTGGATTATCTGAAATTTAAAAAAAATATATAATTAGAATAAAATTTTGTGAAATGAATTTTATTGATATGGAGAAATTTATGTTTTTGCTATCAAAAATTTTTAGTAAATGGGGAATTTATTTTTAAGGTTTAAACAAAAAATAATATTAAAAAAATATATTAAAAAATAATATTAAAAAAAAATAATATTAAAAAAAAATATATTAAAAAAATATATATATAAAAAAAAATATAATACTAAAAAATGTGGGGAGGCTATGCCTCTACCCACGCAACAACTACCAAAGGTAGTGGCTGCTGCCATAAGGCAGCAGGGCTACCCAAAGGTAGTGTCTGTTGCCTTAGGGCAGCAACACTACCCAAAGGTAGCAGTTGCTGCCATAGGGCAGCAGTGCTACCCAAGGGTAGTGTTGGCTGCCATATGGTGGCACCGCTACCTTTGGGTAGTTAGTTTTTTTTTTTTTTTAAAGTTTAATTTAATTTTAATTTTTAAATTTTATTTATTATTTTATTTGTTATTTAGTTTAAAAAAATAAAAATAAAAATAAATAATATTTAAATAATTATAATGTGTTAATATATATATTTGTTTTATTTTTAATTATCAATTTAAAGATTTTTGTTATATGAATAAATAATTTAGAATTTAGTAATTTTAGAAAAAAAAAGTTTATAATTTTAAATTTGATATTCACGTTGGAAATGCATTTGGAGATTAATTCATATGTGAATTTATTTTACTTTATTGGACAAATGTCAAGTTTATGTATTAAATAGTGGTAAATTCTTGTTATCTGGAAATTCTTAAATTGCATGTTATTTATGCTTTTGGCTGTTTTTAAGGAAAGATTGCTTGTAATAGGATCTTGCGTATATTGTGTTCTCAGTCAAGCTTAATTTCATTGCAATTTTGGTTGATTTGTCATTGTGTCCTATGTTATTATTTCCCCTAGACCAGGTGATGTTGTATAACCTATTTGATATGAGCCATTGTGTGTTTTTGTCCAAATGGTCAATCTTGGGTTGGTATTTGTGTATCCTTCACCTGTGCTTGTCAGGATTGTTTATGGTTGTCTATTTCGCCATAGAGTTCTCGTAGAGAGAAATATTTCCTGTTAGTGTCCTAGGAGAGAGAGTGGCTTTCGAGTGGGGGTCGTTCTTGAAGTGGATGACAGGATAACCCGTCGAAAGTTAGTTAAAAAGTGATAACCTAATAATTGATTAGGGGGTGGGTAGATTAAATATTAATTAAGATAAATGTACCTCATGCATAGGTGAGTGCTAGTACAGGGCTCATAATGTTTCGAGAAGGCCTGGAATGGCAAACTTACCACCTTGTCTTCACGAAAGGAGTCCGCATGAGACTTAGTTGGAACCAGAGGCTCAGGAGAGGTTACTAGGAGAAACTCGAGGATGGGGGCCGAGACCTATGGAGGTTGTACCATGGTAACCATCAAGCTATGTGATGACACTTTCTTCTTAGAGTCACTAGTGTTTTGTGAGTTGAGTCACATGGATGTTTGCAGAGTCTTGTAGTCCTTTCATACTTGTCTTACTTTACTTGCTTGAGGGTTTTCTACTATCTCCTAGCACGGTGGGGTGGTTCCATTTCGGGATCACATGGTCGGGTGGTAGTGCCACTTCCCATCGGATGATCTGGATTGTATCTTCAGGCAAGGAAAGGCTTCGCTGGTGTTTCTTGGCTCGTGGTTTGTGTTCCAGCTCTTGTTCGAGATCATTGTTCAGTTGAGACCTTGTGGTCATTGTATCAACTTTAATGTAACCTTGATATTGTATCTTTGTAACTAGTGATATTATTGGAAGCCATGTATTTATGGATATTGTAATATTATTATGTCAGTGAAATGAATGTTATTATTTTGATCTTATGTTTAAATGGTTTATGGAAATTGGATACATTGGAATACTTTTATTTCTTTATTATGAATTTTGGATGTATGTGTAGTTTTAAAACTTAAGTTTGCAATTTATCTAATTAAATGGATTAACTGTGGTGTTAATATAATCTACGAAATTAATCTTCGTTGGTTACCCTTAGGAAAACATATGGTAGATTTCCGTTGTGTTGTTAAACGTGCAATGGTTTTAGTTAGTGCGCTTAGTCTTTAACAAAAAAAATTTATTTCACCCTTTAGTTGCCTAGTTGTGTTGTTTTCCTTTAGGGTTCCTAGTGGGGCATTACAGAACAAATCAAATCGAAGGACAATCGAATTAAGGAAATTGAGTATGCACTTGTGATTTTTTGTATTATTTTCTTTATTAATTTTCTTTTAAGCATCCTATCTTGAGTGTTTGGTTAATTTTTGTTTTCTTAGGTTGTTATCTTCATTATTTCAATCTCTTTATTTTAACACTCACATTTTTACTCACATAGATACTATGGCTACCATGGTTCCATACATTATCAATTGTAGACCACCAATATGATTATGCACATTATTCTATAGGGAGTAGTTGCTTAATTTTTAGTTTATTCAAATGTACTTGGATTTGACTTTTTCATTTGTTTCTCCTAGAGAATTCTTTCATGTTTTTAATTATTTCACCCTAGAGTTACATAATACATTGTGTGAGTTTTATTTGCATTGCCTTATTGTGTCATAAAACACTAGTTGGAACCCCCTTCTATATGTGATAGATATTTAGTTAAGGGAATTTTTTTCTTATTTTAAGAATGAATAAAACAAGGGTAATCAAATGACCACATATAGAGATGTTGAGAGAACAACCACATTATCCGTTAGAGTTGAATCTGATTATGTAGATGCTATAATGAATGAATGGGTATTGCTTACTAGTACACTTGTTGCTTAGCAATAAATATTAGCATCCAATATAGGGTTTTATGTAAAATATGATAGACTGATTCATGTGCGGGATAGGAACATCCTAGACTTCATTACATAATATTGCCAAGAACCTGCAAATGATTTGTAGTAGAGAGAACCTCATTCTCTGTATAATTATCATGCAACTATTTGAAGAGTAAGAAATTATATAAAGTTGGCCAAAGAGAATAATCTCAAGTGGATGTCACTTGTCTTCCAGCCTCCACTATTTTTGTGGTTTATACAAGATCGCAAAAGGATTGAGCAGTATAATGAAGAATTTGTTGAACCAAGGTGGCAATAGATTGTATAATCAAATGGATTCTATTGGAATCCCTTAGCATGAAATTTAGGAATTGTTGCTCATTCTAATTTTAGAGAAATGGCTTTTATGTAGAATAGGTTAATGGGACATTCTATGTGAAAAGTGAGAAGTTAAGTTGGGGAGATGACAAGTCCTTAATTTTCTCTTTTATAAACTATATTGTAGACTATATAGTTAAGTTCCATGACAAAAATATTACAAAATCTAGTTATAGTGTGACTTATTATGTTATTAAGCCTTCACCCGAGCACTTTTGATATTTATAATTAATGAATTTAATATAATAAATATATACTTATAATAGTGAATGTTACAAATAGAAATAGTTGATTGTTATGATTCCCAATGTTATATGTGATTGTATGATGAAAGAATAAATATCCAGTCAACTATTGAGAGGGGGGGTGAATTAGTAGATAGAAAAACTGATAATAAACTTCACCAATCAATCTCTCAAAGTAAACTTAGAATAACAACTCTGTCAAGATTAAAAACTCATAAGATAAACTGGATGTCTATTACAACAATTTTAACAGTAAACAACTTCTTCATATCTCAATACTTTCAGTTATCATGACTTATAAAAAATAGTTAAGTAGTTAAGTAAATCAACCATGAAAACATAACCACAAAAACATTCACCACTTGACACAAATATTTTTGACGTGGAAACCCAAATAGGTAGAAACCACAATGAGATGACACTCACAAGATAATATCTGAACTCTTCTGAAGCTCGTCCTGTTAAGAGCCTATCCTGTTAAAGATTTACAAAAAGTCTTGTTAAGAACTAATCCTGTTAGGAATCACCTGGTTAAGAGATTGACTATAGATTTCTTGTTAGAAGCAATACCCTATAAGGAGTAACCTCGGTAGAGGATTTGAAAATCCAATCTAATGGACTACCTTGTAAGAGGATTTGAATAGCACCAAGCTTTTTAGAGCTTACCCGGTTAGGGGATTTCAATTCTGATGTAATTGTTAGAAAACAATAGGAGTTTGCTGATCAGTCTGAATAACACTACACTTGCTTGATCAAATCCATTTCATTCTCCTATCTGCCTTTACTCAAACTGCATATACATCATCTGATTAAGAAACCACACACTCAACTGAACTATATCTATCTCTTTTCCAATTCTCTTAAAAACTAAACAACTTCATCAACCTTAAATACAAATCAATTAGGTTGGTAACACAACAAAAACCTAACTCTCATCGAGATTACAAAAAAATTTGGTTCAATTATAATCGCTAGATTACATAGCAATCTTTGCACATCAATCAAGAAAACCTTGATCGCTCCTTGATTACCTCTTCATTGAACTTAGTAACTCATCATGCACTTTGCATTAGATGCAATACATTTTCTCATTCCCTAGACAAAAACCATTACAACAACTCACCAAAATCTCTTGGAATTGTCTTCATATAATGATCATGCATGCCATCATCATTACCGCTCATCATCATATCATAAACCAATATCACCAATTCACCAAACTTAATTGGTTAGGGTTTATAAAAAACAATAGATAGGGTTTACCGGTTACAACAATAGATTAGGTTTACACCTTTACACTGGTTACTGGTTCTCCTCACAAATTCTTCCTACCAGTTACAGTAACAATATTACAACAATATCATTACCGGTTCAATTGACATCAATGACAACATAGCATATCATTAATTCAATCTTCATGCAAATGCCAACAATCTCCCCTTTTGGCATTGATGGCAATACAAATATCAATACCATTGATTGTTGCATGATTGTGAATAAGAATCTTGGTTTACATTACCAAGTATTCACCATGCTCACTATGTCTTCAGCTTATCACTGGTTCTCCTTCCCATAATCACATAATTCTTCTCCCCCTTTAACAACAATGCCAAATTGAAAGTAAAACATGTAATGTCAAATTTCACTATGCATCATCAACAATTTGCAACTTGATGCGCCCCCTGTGGAATACATCCACTTCTACACCAATCCTCCTGTAAAATTCTGCAAGTAGCTCCAAGACTAATGTAATCTACATCATACTTAACTAACTTCATGAAGAGGGACAACCCCTAACTAACTTCTAAGATATTCAAAAGTAGTCATAGGAAGAGGTTTAGTAAAAATATATGCAAGTTGCTCCTTGGTAGAAACATGCTCCAAGATAACATCTTTACACTGAACTTTTTCCCTCAAGAAATGATATTTCAATTCAATATGCTTGGTTCGTGCATGCAAAACAGAGTTCTTGGAAATATTTACACTAGTACATTTGGGCCTAATTTCCGACGGCTAATTGTCAGAAGTCCGACGACACCACGTCGGACTTCCGACCGATTTAACCGTCGAAAACTCATCGTCGGTCTTCTCGACAATGCCATTTACGTCGGATATCCAATGATGCCATTTATATCAGATGTCCGATGACGTTATGAACTCTTCTGATGGCAGCTATATTTTCTCCCCCGAACAAAAATTTTGGCGGATTACCGTCAGAATTCTGACGGATGCTATGTTTTCTCCTCGATGACTGTCCAACATGGAAGTGATGTTGGATATACAACATCCTTATCAGATGTTTCTTTAGTTGTCGTCAGAATTTTGACGGTGTCAAATGATGTGGGTCAAACGGCTTTTTCGTTGGTGCATGAAAGCATTGAACTAGTTCTACTTTTAAAAATTGCATAAAACATTTGATATTTATTTGATTAAGTGTTATTTACAAAAAAGGATTATCAATGATGTTTTCTTTCTCTAAGAATTGTCTAGGATCTTTCCGTCAGATAACATATAACATCTAATGACTAAATATTTTCTTTACAAATGCTTATTATATTTAATTATCATCTAAGCATGAATTAAAATTTATATCTGTACAGAAGTAGAACATACAAGATGAAGACTCATCTGCAAGTAAATTTCGTAAAAGAAATCAAGCAGACATTATCTTGAATGACATGGAAACAAGCTCATTAGCTGCCTAGAAGAGAGCAATTGGAGAAAAGTAGAGGAAAGTGTTAAAGGGTGATAAATACATAGAGAGTATGCAATACAAACAAACAATGTTTGGAGTGTGTGATGTGACATCTCTAATTTGTGTCCGGAGGGACAAAGTGGTTTTGGAGTTCCTGTGAAACCTATTGGGCCACGCTTGGAGGAAATCAATGTGTTCATGCAAGGAGCACCTTTTTTCTATTATGAGAATGATGCTTTTGCACCGAAGGATATTTGGAAGGCAATATCCAAAAATTTCTATAGCGTGGAACCAGAGTTGGCAGACTCGAAGTAATTTTCAGCTTTCAGAAGACCAAGAGGTTATGTACACAATCTCCCAATAGAAGGGTGATTTCAAGCATTACCTCTCCCCTCATGACTATTCAGGAAGCACTTCCTTAGACAAAGGACTAATGGCCTCCATGGGATCAAACAAAAAAATTGAAGCATAGACTCTAGACGATGTGGTGGTGTCCTTCGTGAAGAACTCTGCACTATAATTGAAAATTCACGAGGGAAACTGCAAGATAGTGAATAGAAATACATTCTTGAAAAGTGGGAAGAATGGATCTTGGTTTGGGTGGGGCTAGGTTAGGTGGCTCCTCTATAGGTTGACAAGATAGAAATCATATTAGGATTTGAAAAAGATCACACTCATGGAACTTTGTGTGCGACTGATTGATTGTGTTGTTTGGGTAATGCATTCTGAATAGATACAGTTGCATACCATTTATCTGTCTTGATTAAAGCCTTTTATCCTGATGGCATTAAATTAAAGTTCTTTATCTTCTATTTGGTATTGGTGGAGAATAGGTTGCTTTGCATCGACCTAAGATACATTTAAGTTGTGCTGTATCTGTGGAAATATGTATTTTAGGTTGATGCAATGCAACCTCTTCTCAACCAATACCAGATAGAAGAGAAAGTACTTTAATTTAATGCCATTAGGATAAAAGGCTTTAATCAAGATAGATAAATGGTATGCAACTATATCTATTTGGAATGCATTACCCAAACAGCGGAACCGATCAGTCACACACAAAGTTCCATGAGTGCGATCTTTTTCAAATCCTAATAATATTTCTATCTCGTCAACCTCTAGAGGATCCACCTGACCTGGCCCCACCCAAACCAAGTTCCATTCTTCACACTTTTCAAGAATGTATTTTTGTTCACTATCTTGCAATTTCCCTCATGAATTTTCAATTACAGTGTAGAGTTCTTCACGAAGGACACCACCACATCGTCTAGAGTCTATGCTTAAATTTTTTTCTTTGACCCCATGGAGGCCAATAGTCCTTTGTCTGAGAAAGTGCTTCCTAAATAGTCATGGGGGGGAGAGGTAATGATTTAAATTGCCCTTCTATTGGGAGATTGTGTACATAACCTCTTTGTCTTCTGAAAGCTGAAAATTACTTCGAGTCCGCCAACTCTGGTTACACACTATAGAAATTTTTGGATATTGCCTTCCAAATATCCTTCGGTGCAAAAGCATCATTCTCATAATAGAAAAAAGGTTCTTCTTGCATGAACACATTGATTTCCTCCAAGAATGGCCTAATAGGTTTCACAGGAACTCCAAAACCAGTTAGTCCCTCCGGACATAAATTAGAGACGTCACATCACACACTCAAGACATTGTTTGTTTGTATTGCATATTCTCTATGTATTTATCACCCTTTAACACTTTCCTCTGCTTTTCTCCAATTTCTCTCTTCTAGGCAGCTGATGAGCTTGTTTCCATGTCATTCAAGATAATGCCTTCTTGCTTTCGTTTACGAAATTTACTTGCACATGAGTCTTCAGCTTGTATGTTCTGCTTCCGTATAGATATAAATTTTAATTTACGCTTAGATGATAATTAAATAAAATAAGCAATTGTAAAGAAAATATTTAGTCATTGGATGTTACATATTATCTGATGGAAAGATCCTAGATCAAATTCTTGCAGAAAGGAAACATCATTGATAAACTTTTTTTCAAATAACACTGAATCAAATAAATTAAAAATGTTTCATGTAATTTTTAAAAGTAGAACTCATGCAATGCTTTCATGCACCGACGACAAAGCCATCTGACCCACACCATTATCCATATTAGAACAAATCAATATAATAGGCTATTATAAAGAATATATATAAACATATGAAAGAACATTAAATTACCATTACAAACCCATAAACCATTAAATAGTGAAAATAGATATAAATTTGTAAATGTCTCCCTACAAACACCACAACCATAACCAAAGAAAAAAAAATAATTACCCACAAAAACTAAGTAGCTGGTGAGTTGCAAGTCTACAACATCTCTCAGATGATCAAACCATTTCTTAATTTTGTTCTTCTGATTAGTCAATGGATTTAGTTGCATGTACAAGTTTTCTATTTGAAGCCTTCTGTTTCCCTATATTTGAGACTTAGAAAAATTCTTGTGAGTAGAATGGTGAAGTTTATCACCCAAACAAATCATATGCAAGGGAGACAATCACTTAAGGTCACTCTGATCTTGAGACATTGATTCCCACTTTAGCATGTCACATCCTAAATTGACAAGACTCGTGATTGGGACCCAAAATATGACCCCTCATTTCTTGCCTCATGTGTGAGAAAAAAATCAAATACTTTATGTATGATTAGGTATAAAAGGAAGCCTACCCTGTCATTTGAATGGGTCTACCTACAATTCAAGTGATCTCTTAATTATAAAATCAATTAAATTCCAAGTGAACAAGAAATCAAGCATTCATCAAGCATTCAAGGAGAATTTAATTTAAAGCACAACATTCATGATCAACAGTCTGCATGACATCCTACAATCTTGTGTGAGGATTCAAGAAAGATTCATCAAGGTATCATGTTCAATTTTAAGCATTTTTAGATTAGATCTCAAGGGATTATTTTAAAGAGGGAGGAAGAGATCTTTTCCTAAAGATGTCTACCTCCAACAATAGAAGAGATATTTAATAAAGATATCATCTTTTACATTAAGAAATGGGCAGAAGATTAAGAATACAAACCTTCCATATTGCACACTTCAAGGTATATTCAAACCTATTTGACCTAGGAAAGCCTCCATCAACAAACCTATTTTCATCATTTTGTGTGTAGGAAATTGATTCAGGAGTTACGTGTGAAGAATTTGGTGAAGTAAATGATGATAATCAAACTCAAATTTTATCTGTCTCGAAAGCCTTTTATCCTGGTGGCATTAAATTAAAGTTCTTTCTCTATTTTCTAGTGATCTCTGGAGCAGAGGTTGCTTTGCATCGACCTGGGATACATTTAACTTGTGTTTTATCTACAGAAATATGTATCATAGGTCGATGCAATGCAACCTCTGCTCCACCAATACCAGATAGAAGAGAAAGTACTTTAATTTAATACCTTTAGGGTAAAATGCTTTCAATACATATATTAGGTATAAAAGGAAGCCTACCATGTCATTTGGAGGGGTCTACCTACAATTCAAGTGATCTCTTAATTATAAAATCAATTCAATTCCAAGTGAACAAGCAATCAAGCATTCATCAAGCATTCAAGGAGAATTCAAGTTGGTGCAGGTGCATTTGGAAGACCAAAGGACTCAATGAAGCTATTAAAGACTTTTGAGGGTCTTAGAAGTGAAGAGCCAATCAATTATGATGTCTTAAGGTCCATTATGGCCTTTAATGATGAAAATTGTAATAAGTTTGTAATTTGTCCTAAAGGGCCTGGTAAGGAACTTAGGACCAACAAAAAGATGTAATAGGAACTTATGGCTTAGGGAGTCTAGAAGAGTTTAGGAAAGTTCAATAAATCATTTCATGACCTTGTGTGTCAGCAATTAAGATTTTTTGATCAAATGGTTGATGTAATACTTTGTACGGCAGAGAATGCTAGTGTATGCACTGGGACAAGCAATAACAACAAATTTTTGTTTTCTTAAAATTTTTTGGTGTTTTGGCTCATGGTAACTTTGTCTTGAGTGTGTATTCAAATTCCTAATGTATTGAAGAGACCTTAAACATCTTATTTGCAGAGAAGATGCACTGGTAATCCATTTATCTCAGACTTTAGACTAGTTGCATTGACTTTTTAACTAGATTTGTTCAATTTGGCATTTGATTTGGTTTATTTACAATGAGAATGGTCATTCCATGAATTTAAAAGGCCTAATATTCATGGTATGGAACTCCTCTAACATGTAAAATAAATTATTAATAGGTTGATGTGCAGATTGGGTGGAGAACTAAGGTGATCACCAAAACAATGAATGTAAGAGTGGAAAAATTGCTTGCTAAGGACCAGCAGTAGAAAAGCTGCCTTAAGGAGTGACACATTTTATGATTGAAAGTGTTTAGAAATTTCAAATGAAAGGTGATCCATCATCAATTGGATGGTATAGTGTTTGGAAGAGGGGTATATGAGAAACCCTACTTTTAAAGGTTTGTGAGAGACTAAATAAGGGATTTTTCATCTAAGAAGGTTAAACCTTATAAATAATTGCATTTTACTTATTTTTGAATCATATTGGATGACTTTTGAAAGTCTAGGATTCAGGGAGTTAAACATTATATACTTCCTTTGTAGAATTGTCATTTTTGGAGTCCCAAAACATTGCATAGTTATAGGACAACATATACTTTCCAAAGAAACCATATGCAATCTTCTGGTATGTTGAAGAGAAGACAAATGGGTGTCTAAATATCCAATTTTTTTGTTTAGTTGTTTGGGAAACTTGAGAGAAAACAATTCATTTTCCTCGTTGGAGGGCTAATTGGGCAACTACACCTAGAAGGCTAAAAAGAGGGCTTTGCACTTAAACAATTTCTTGGAACCACAAAACCAATTAAAACAACTTATTTGGAGGTAGTAAAAACATTCCATACCTTTGGAATCATTTGAAAAAGTGTTGGTTTGCATTTGACCTATTTGAGCCATTTCCGTGCTAGTAGGCCTAGGGGTTTGGACCTTGTATTTCCCTTATAAAAATTAAAGGTTCATTTATCACACCCTTCCTTTGAATCACAAGTTAAAGCACAATATTCATGATCAACATTCTGCATGACATCCTAAAACCTTGTGTGAGGATTCAAGAAAGATTCATCAAGGTATCATGTTCAATTTTAAGCATTTTTAGATTAGAACTATCATTTCCCTCAAAAGGAAAACATTATACTTCAAGGTTAATTCACAACCTGAGGTTTGACCTAGGAAACCCCCATCAACAAACCTATTTTTTTTCATTTTGTGTGTAGGAAATTGAATCAGGAGTTACATGTGAAGAATTTGGCAAAGTAAATGATAACAATCAAACTCAAATTTTGATGGCATGAAAAGCATAAGAGTAGGCCATTTCACACCTCCTAGTCCCAAGAATTTTTGACAACCTTTTGATAGTAGATTTTGTGTACCATCCTAATCCAAAAAGCATTCATTTTGTCTACATCTGATAGTCATTGCTAAAATTAGTTTAAAGTGTATTCATTTAGGGACCTTTCATAAAATATTCTCAACTTACACATCATAAAAGGATCTTAAAATATTCATTGTTTATATTGGTTGTTCCATACCCATTCCTTTACTATTTTAAAAATATCATCAACCAAAATATTGTGCAGTAGTAGTATGGAGTGCATTTCATCTATTTTATGCCCAAAGATTTCATCATACCACTTTATTTTCAAAGGTGACTGATCGATTGTGCTATTTTGGTAATGCATTCTAAATAGATACAGTTGCATACCATTTATCTATCTTGAAAGCCTTTTATCCTGATAGCATTAAATTAAAATTCTTTCTCTATTTTCTGGTGATCTCTAGAGCAGAGTTTTCTTTGCATCGACCTGGGATATATTTAACTTGTGTTGTATCTGTGGAAATATGTATCCTAGGATGATGCAATGCAACCTCCGCTCCACCAATACTAGATAGAATAGAAAGTACTTTAATTTAATACCATCAGGATAAAATGCTTTCAATACATAAATTAGGTATAAAAGGAAGCCTACCATGTCATTTGAAGGGGTCTACATACAATTCAAGTGATCTCTTAATTATAAAATCAATTCAATTCCAAGTGAACAAGCAATCAAGCATTCATCAAGCATTAAAGGAGAATTCAAGTTGGTGCAGGTGCACTTGGAAGACCAAAGGACTCAATGAAGCTATTAAAGACTTTTGAAGGTCTTAGGAGTGAAGAGCCAATCAGTTATGATATCTTAAGGTCCATTATGGCCTTTAATGATGAAAATTGTAATAAGTTTGTAATTTGTCCTAAAGGGCCTGGTAAGAACCTTAGAACCAGCAAAAAGATGTAATAGGAATTTATGGCTTAGGGAGTCTAGAAGAGTTTAGGAAAGTTCAATAAATCATTTCATGACCTTGTGTGTTAGAAATTAAGATTTTTTGAAGAAATGGTTGACATAATGCTTTGTACGACAGAGAATGCTAGTGTACAAACTAGGACAAGCAATAACAACAAATTTTTGTTTTCTTAAATTTTTTTGGTGTTTTGGCTTATGGTAACTTTGTCTTGAGTGTGCATTCAAATTCCTAATGCATTGAAGAGACCTTGAACATCTTATTTGCAGAGAAGATGCACTGATAATCCATTTATCTCAGACTTTAGACTAGTTGCATTGACTTTTTAAACAGATTTGTGCAATTTGGCATTTGATTTGGTTTATTTATAATGAGAATGGTCATTATATGAATGTAAAAGGCCTAATATTCAGGGGATGGAACTCCTCTAACATGTACAATAAATTATTAATAGGTTGATGTGCAGATTGGGTGGAGAACCAGGGTGAACACCGAAACAACGAATGTAAGAGTGGAGAAATTGCTTGCTAAGGAGCAGCAGTAGCAAATCCGCCTTAAGGAGGGGCACATTTTATGATTGAAAGTGTTTAGAAATTTCAAATGAAAGGTGATCCATCATCATTTAGATGGTATAGTGTTTGGAAGAGGGGTATATGAGAAACCCTACTTTTAAGGGTTTGTGAGAAGCTAAATAAGGGATTTTTCATCTAAGAAGGTTAAACCTTATAAATAATTGCATTTTACTTATTTTTTAATCATATTGGATGACTTTTGAGAGTCTAGGATTCATGGAGTTAAACAATATATACTTCCTTTGTAAAATTGTCATTTTTGGAGTCCCAAAACATTGCATAGTTATAGGACAGCATATACTTTTGGAAGAAAACATATGCAATCTTCTAGTATGTTGAAGAGAAGACAAATGGGTGTCTGAATATCCAGTTTTTTTGTTTAGTTGTTCGGGAAAGTTGAGAGAAAACAATTCATTTTCCTCGTTGGAGGGCTAATAGGGCAACTACGCCTAGAAGGCTAAAAAGAGGGCTTTGCACTTAAAAAATTTCTTACCACCACACAACCAATTAAAACAACTTATTTGGAGGTAGTACAAACATTCCATACCTTTGGAATCATTTGAAAAAGTGTTTGTTTGCATTTGACCTATTGAGCCATTTGGGTGCTAGTAGGCCTAGGGGTTTGGACCTTGTATTTCCCTTATAAAAATTAAAGGTTCATTTATCACACCCTTCCTTTGCATCACAAGTTAAAGCATAATATTCATGATCAACATTCTGCATGACATCCTAAAACCTTGTGTGAAGATTCAAGAAAGATTCATCAAGGTATCATGTTCAATTTTAAGCATTTTTAGATTAGATCTACCATTTCCCTCAAAAGGAAAACATTATACTTCAACGTTAATTCACAACGTGAGGTTTGACCTAGGAAATCCCCCATCAACAAACCTATTTTTTGTCATTTTGTGTGTAGGAAATTGATTCAGGAGTTACATGTGAAGAATTTGGCAAAGTAGATGATAACAATCAAACTCAAATTTTTATGGCATGAAAAGCATAAGAGTAGGCCATTTCACACCTCCCAGTCCCAAGAATTTTTGACAACCTTTTGATAGTAGATTTTGTGTACCATCCTAATCCAAAAAGCATTCATTTTGTCAACATCCGATAGTCATTGCTAAAATCAGTTGAAAGTGTATTCATTTAGGGACCTTTCATAAAATATTCTCAACTTACACATCATAAAAGAATCTTAAAATATTCATTGTTTATATTGGTTCTTCAATACACATTCCTTTACTATTTTAAAAATATCATCAACCAAAATATTGTGCAGCAGTAGTATGGAGTGCATTTCATCTATTTTATGCCCAAAGATTTCATCATACCACTTTCTTTTCAAAGGCGACTGATCGATTGTGCTGTTTGGGTAATGCATTCTAAATAGATACAGTTGCATACCATTTATCTGTCTTGAAAGCCTTTTATCTTGATAGCATTAAATTAAAATTCTTTCTCTATTTTCTGGTGATCTCTAGAGCAGAGGTTGCTTTGCATCAACTTGGGATACATTTAACTTGTGTTGTATCTACGGAAATATGTATCCTAGGTCGATGCAATGCAACCTCTGCTCCACCAATACCAGATAGAAGAGAAGGTACTTCAATTTAATACCATCAAGATAAAATTCTTTCAATACATATATTAGGTATAAAAGGAAGCCTACCATGTCATTTGAAGGGGTCTACCTACAATTCAAGTGATCTCTTAATTATAAAATCAATTCAATTCCAAGTGAACAAGCAATCAAGCATTCATCAAGCATTGAAGGAGAATTCAAGTTGGTGCAGGTGCATTTGAAGACCAAAGGACTCAATGAAGCTATTAAAGACTTTTGAAGCTCTTAGGAGTGAAGAGCCAATCAATTATAATGTCTTAAGGTCCATTATGGCCTTTAATGATGAAAATTGTAATAAGTTTGTAATTTGTCATAAAGGGCCTGGTAAGAACCTTAGAACAACCAAAAAGATGTAATAGGAATTTATGGCTTAGGGAGTCTAGAAGAGTTTAGGAAAGTTCAATAGATCATTTCATGACCTTGTGTGTCAACAATTAAAAGTTTTTGATCAAATGGTTGATGTAATGCTTTGTACGACAGAGAATGCATGTGTACGGACTAGGACAAGCAATAACAGCAAATGTTTGTTTTCTTAAATTTTTTTGGTGTTTTGGCTTATGGTAACTTTGTCTTGAGTGTGTATTCAAATTCCTAATGCATTGAAGAGACCTTGAACATCTTATTTACAGAGAAGATGCACTGATAATCCATTTATCTCAGACTTTAGACTAGTTGCATTGACTTTTTAAACATATTTATGCAATTTGGCATTTGATTTTGGTTTATTTACAATGAGAATGGTCATTCAATGAATGTAAAAGGCCTAATATTCAGGGGATGGCACTCCTCTAACATGTACAATAAATTATTAACAGGTTGATGTGCAGATTGGGTTTATTTACAATGAGAATGGTTATTCCATGAATGTAAAAGGCCTAATATTCATGGGTTGGCACTCCTCTAACAAGTACAATAAATTATTAACAGGTTGATGTGCAGATTGGGTGGAGAACCGGGGTGATCACTAAAACAACAAATGTAAGAGTGGAGAAATTGCTTGCTAAGGAGCAGGAGTAGCAAATCCACCTTAAGGAGGGGCACATTTCATGATTGAAAGTGTTTAGAAATTTCAAATGAAAGGTGATCCATCATCATTTGGATGGTATAGTGTTTGGAAGAGGGGTATATGAAAAACCCTACTTTTAAGGGTTTGTGAGAGGCTAAATAAGGGATTTTTCATCTAAGAAGGTTAAACCTTATAAATAATTGCATTTTACTTATTTTTTAATCATATTGGATGACTTTTGAGAGTCTGGGATTCAGGGAGTTAAACAATAAATACTTCCTTTGTAAAATTGTCATTTTTGGAGTCCCAAAACATTGCATAGTTATAGGACAGCATATACTTTCGAAAGAAAACATATGCAATCTTCTGTTATGTTGAAGAGAAGACAAATGGATGTCTGAATATCCAATTTTTTTTTTTAGTTGTTCGGGAAAGTTGAGAGAAAACAATTCATTTTCCTCGTTGGAGGGCTAATAGGGCAACTACGCCTAGAAGGCTAAAAAGAGGGCTTTGCACTTAAACAATTTCTTACAACCACACAACCAATTAAAACAACTTATTTAGAGATAGTACAAACATTCCATACCTTTGGAATCATTTGAAAAAGTGTTCATTTGCATTTGACCTAATTGAGCCATTCGGTTGCTAGTAGCCCTAGGGGTTTGGACCTTGTATTTCCCTTATAAAAATTAAAGGTTCATTTATCACACCCTTCCTTTGCATCACAAGTTAAAGGACAATATTCATGATCAACATTATGCATCACATCCTAAAACCTTGTGTGAGGATTCAAGAAAGATTCATCAAGGTATCATGTTCAATTTTAAGCATTTTTAGATTAGATCTATCATTTCCCTCAAAAGGAAAACATTATACTTCAAGGTTAATTCACAACCTGAGGTTTGACCTAGGAAATCCCCCATCAACAAACCTATTTTTTTTCATTTTGGGTGTAGGAAATTGATTCAGGAGTTACATGTGAAGAATTTGGCAAAGCAAATGATAACAATCAAACTCAAATTTTGATGGCATGAAAAGCATAAGAGTAGGCCATTTCACACCTCCTAGTCCCAAGAATTTTTGACAACCTTTTGATAGTAGATTTTGTGTACCATCCTAATCCAAAAAGCATTCATTTTGTCTACATCTGATCATCGTTGCTAAAATCAGTTTAAAGTGTGTTCATTTAGGGACCTTTCATAAAATATTCTCAACTTACACATCATAAAAGGATCTTAAAATATTCATTGTTTATATTGGTTGTTCCATACACATTCCTTTACGATTTTAAAAATATCATCGACCAAAATATTGTGCAGCAGTAGTATGGAGTGCATTTCATCTATTTTATGCCCAAAGATTTCATCATACCACTTTCTTTTCAAAGGCGACTAATCGATTGTGTTGTTTTGGTAATGCATTCTAAATAGATACAGTTGCATACCATTTATCTGTCTTGAAAGCCTTTTATCCTGATAGCATTAAATTAAAATTCTTTCTCTATTTTCTGCTTATCTCTAGAGCAGAGGTTGCTTTGCATCAACCTGGGATACATTTAACTTGTGTTGTATCTGTGGAAATATGTATCCTAGGTCGATGCAATGCAACCTCTGCTCCACCAATACCAGATAGAAGAGAAAGTACTTTAATTTAATACCATCAGGATAAAATTCTTTCAATACATATATTAGGTATAAAAGGAAGCCTACCATGTCATTTGAAGGGGTCTACCTACAATTCAAGTGATCTCCTAATTATAAAATCAATTCAATTTCAAGTGAACAAGTAATCAAGCATTCATCAAGCATTGAAGGAGAATTCATGTTGGTGCAGGTGCATTTGGAAGACCAAAGGACTCAATGAAGCTATTAAAGACTTTTGAAGGTCTTAGGAGTGAAGAGCCAATCAATTATGATGTCTTAAGGTCCATTATGGCCTTTAATGATGAAAATTGTAATAAGTTTGTAATTTGTCCTAAAGGGCCTGGTAAGGACCTTAGGACCAACAAAAAGATGTAATAGGAATTTATTGCTTAGGGAGTCTAGAAGAGTTTAGGAAAGTTCAATAAATCATTTCATGACCATGTGTGTCATCAATTAAGAGTTTTTGATCAAATTGCTGATGTAATGCTTTGTACGACAGAGAATGCTGGTGTACGGACTAGGACAAGCAATAACATCAAATTTTTGTTTTCTTAATTTTTTTTGGTGTTTTGGCTTATTGTAGCTTTGTCTTGAGAGTGTATTCAAATTAATAATGCATTGAAGAGACCTTGAACATCTTATTTGCAGAGAAGATGCACTGGTAATCCATTTATCTCAGACTTTAGACTAGTTTCATTGACTTTTTAAACAAATTTGTGCAATTTGGCATTTGATTTGGATAATTTACAATGAGAATGGTTATTCCATGAATGTAAAATGCTTAATATTCATGGGATGGCACTCCTCTAACATTTACAATAAATTATTAATAGGTTGATGTGCAGATTGGTTGGAGAACCGGGGTGATCACCAAAACAACGAATGTAAGAGTGGATAAATTGCTTGCTAAGGAGCAGCAGTAGCAAATCTGCCTTAAGGAGGGGCACATTTTATGATTGAAAGTGTTTAGAAATTTCAAATGAAAGGTGATCCATCATCATTTGGATGGTATAGTGTTTGGAAGAGGGGTATATGAGAAACCCTACTTTTAAGGGTTTGTGAGAAGCTAAATAAGGTATTTTTCATCTAAAAAGGTTAAACCTTGTAAATAATTGAATTTTAATTAGTTTTGAATCATATTGGATGACTTTTGAGAGTCTGGGATTGAGGGAGTTAAACATTATATACTGCCTTTGTAAAATTGTCATTTTTGGAGTCCCAAAACATTACATAGTTATAGGACAGCATATACTTTCGAAAGAAACCATATGCAATCTTCTGGTATGTTTAAGAGAAGACAAATGGGTGTCTGAATATCCAATTTTTTTTTTTAGTTGTTTGGGAAAGTTGAGAGAAAACAATTCATTTTCCTCATTGGAGGGCTAATTGGGCAACTACGCCTAGAAGGCTAAAAAGAGGGCTTTCCACTTAAACAGTTTCTTGGAACCACAAAACCAATTAAAACCACTTATTTGGAGGTAGTACAAACATTTTATACCTTTGGAATCATTTGAAAAAGTGTTTGTTTGCATTTGACCTATTGAGCCATTTGGGTGCTAGTAGGCCTAGGGGTTTGGACCTTGTATTTCCCTTATAAAAATTAAAGGTTCATTTATCACACCCTTCCTTTGCATCACAAGTTAAAGCACAATATTCATGATCAACATTCTGCATGACATCCTAAAACCTTGTGTGAAGATTCAAGAAAGATTCATCAAGGTATCATGTTCAATTTTAAGCATTTTTAGATTAGATCTACCATTTCCCTCAAAAGGAAAACATTATACTTCAAGGTTAATTCACAACGTGAGGTTTGACCTAGGAAATCCCCCATCAACAAACCTATTTTTTGTCATTTTGTGTGTAGGAAATTGATTCAGGAGTTACATGTGAAGAATTTGGCAAAGTAGATGATAACAATCAAACTCAAATTTTTATGGCATGAAAAGCATAAGAGTAGGCCATTTCACACCTCCCAGTCCCAAGAGTTTTTGACAACCTTTTGATAGTAGATTTTGTGTACCATCCTAATCCAAAAAGCATTCATTTTGTCTACATCTGATAGTCATTGCTAAAATCAGTTTAAAGTGTATTCATTTAGGGACCTTTCATAAAATATTCTCAACTTACACTTCATAAAAGAATCTTAAAGTATTCATTGTTTATATTGGTTCTTCAATACACATTCCTTTACTATTTTAAAAATATCATCAACCAAAATATTGTGCAGCAGTAGTATGTAGTGCATTTCATCTATTTTATGCCCAAAGATTTCATCATACCACTTTCTTTTCAAAGGCGACTGATCGATTGTGCTGTTTGGGTAATGCATTCTAAATAGATACAGTTGCATACCATTTATCTGTCTTGAAAGCCTTTTATCTTGATAGCATTAAATTAAAATTCTTTCTCTATTTTCTGGTGATCTCTAGAGCAGAGGTTGCTTTGCATCAACTTGGGATACATTTAACTTGTGTTTTATCTGCGGAAATATGTATCCTAGGTCGATGCAATGCAACCTCTACTCCACCAATACCAGATAGAAGAGAAAGTACTTCAATTTAATACCATCAAGATAAAATTCTTTCAATACATATATTAGGTATAAAAGGAAGCCTACCATGTCATTTGAAGGGGTCTACCTACAATTCAAGTGATCTCTTAATTATAAAATCAATTCAATTCCAAGTGAACAAGCAATCAAGCATTCATCAAGCATTGAAGGAGAATTCAAGTTGGTGCAGGTGCATTTGGAAGACCAAAGGACTCAATGAATCTATTAAAGACTTTTGAAGGTCGTAGGAGTGAAGAGCAAGTCAATTATGATGTCTTAAGGTCCATTATGGCCTTTAATGATGAAAATATTAATAAGTTTGTAATTTGTCCTAAAGGGCCTGGTAAGGACCTTAGGACCAACAAAAAGATGTAATAGGAATTTATGGCTTAGGGAGTCTAGAAGAGTTTAGGAAAGTTCAATAAATCATTTCATGACCTTGTGTGTCAGCAATTAAGAGTTTTTGATCAAATCGCTGATGTAATGCTTTGTACGGCAAAGAATGCTGGTGTACGGACTGGGACAAGCAGTAACATCAAATTTTTGTTTTCTTAAATTTTTTTGGTGTTTTGGCTCATGGTAACTTTGTCTTGAGTGTGTATTTAAATTCCTAATGCATTGAAGAGACCTTGAACATGTTATTTGCAGAGAAGATGCACTGGTAATCCATTTATCTCAGAATTTAGACTAGTTGCATTGACTTGTTAAACAAATTTCTGCAATTCGGCATTTGATTTGGATAATTTACAATGAGAATGGTCATTCCATGAATGTAAAAGGCCTAATATTCATGGGATGGCATTCCTCTAACATGTACAATAAATTATTAACAAGTTGATGTGTAGATTGGGTGGAGAACCGAGGTGATCACCAAAACAACGAATGTAAGAGTGGAGAAATTGCTTGCTAAGGAGAAGCAGTAGCAAATCTGCCATAAGGAGGGGCACATTTTATGATTGAAAGTATTTAGAAATTTCAAATGAAAGGTGATCCATCATCATTTGGATGGTATAGTGTTTGGAAGAGGGGTATATGAGAAACCCTACTTTTAAGGGTTTGTGAGAAGCTAAATAAGGGATTTTTCATCTAAGAAGGTTAAACCTTTTAAATAATTGCATTTTAATTATTTTTGAATCATATTGGATGACTTTTGAGAGTCTGGGATTCAGGGAGTTAAACATTATATACTTCCTTTATAAAATTGTCATTTTTGGAGTCCCAAAACATTGCATAGTTATAGGACAGCATATACTTTCGAAAGAAACCATATGCAATCTTCTGGTATGTTGAAGAGAAGACAAATGGGTGTTTGAATATCCAATTTTTTTGTTTAGTTGTTTGGGAAAGTTGAGAGAAAACAATTCATTTTCCTCATTGGAGGGCTAATTGGGAAACTACGCCTAGAAGGCTAAAATGAGGGCTTTGCATTTAAACAATTTCTTGGAACCACAAAACCAATTAAAAAAACTTATTTGGAGGTAGTACAAACATTCCATACCTTTGGAATCATTTGAAAAAGTGTTTGTTTGCATTTGACCTATTTGAGCCATTTGGGTGCTAGTAGGCCTAGGGGTTTGGACCTTGTATTTCCCTTATAAAAATTAAAGGTTCATTTATCACACCCTTCCTTTGCATCACAAGTTAAAGCACAATATTCATGATCAACATTCTGCATGACATCCTAAAACCTTGTGTGAGGATTCAAGAAAGATTCATCAAGGTATCATGTTCAATTTTAAGCATTTTTAGATTAGATCTATCATTTCCCTCAAAAGGAAAACATTATACTTCAAGGTTAATTCACAACCTGAGGTTTGACCTAGGAAATCCCCCATCAACAAACCTATTTTTTGTCATTTTGTGTCTAGGAAATTGATTCAGGAGTTACATGTGAAGAATTTGGCAAAGTAAATGACAACAATCAAACTCAAATTTTGATGGCATGAAAAGCATAAGAGTAGGCCATTTCACACCTCCTAGTCCCAAGAATTTTTGACAACCTTTTGATAGTAGATTTTGTGTACCATCCTAATCCAAAAAGAATTCATTTTGTCTACATTCGATAGTCATTGCTAAAATCAGTTTAAAGTGTATTCATTTAGGGACCTTTCATAAAATATTCTCAACTTACACATCATAAAAGGATCTTAAAATATTCATTATTTATATTGGTTGTTCCATACACATTCCTTTACTATTTTAAAAATATCATCGACCAAAATATTGTGCAGCAATAGTATGGAGTGCATTTCATCTATTTTATGCCCAAAGATTTCATCATACCACTTTCTTTTCAAAGGCGACTGATCGGTTGCACTGTTTGGGTAATGCATTCTAAATAGATATAGTTGCATACCATTTATCTGTCTTGAAAGCCTTTTATCCTAATAGCATTAAATTAAAATTCTTTCTCTATTTTCTGGTGATCTCTAGAGCAGAGGTTGCTTTGCATCGACCTGGGATACATTTAACTTGTGTTATATCTACAGAAATATGTATCCTAGGTCGATGCAATGCAACCTTTGCTCCACCAATACCAGATAGAAGAGAAAGTACTTTAATTTAATGCCATCAAGATAAAATTCTTTCAAGACATATATTAGGTATAAAAGGGAGCCTCCCTTGTGATTTGAAGGGGTCTACCTTCAATTCAAGTGATCTCTTAATTGCAAATGAAAGGAATAGATAGTTGTAAAAGAGATATTATAGAAAAATTACATAATTTAAATAAAGGCAACCAAAAGAATGTAGAGAGATAAAAAAAATATACAGAGCAACTATTTTACATACGTCAGATACAAAATTGTAGGGTGGAACAATAAAAAATGGCAAATCAAGGAAATAATGAAAGATCCACACCAAATTCTTATACAATGCAGTCTAGTTGAAGGATTTTCATTCAACATAAGATAGTGAAGGGGTCATTATGATGATTTATTTGAAGGCTCATAAGTTAAAGGTAGTCACTAACATATAAAGAGTGAATAAATTGAAGAGCCCAATGAATTGCTAACATAGCATGAGGATGTATGATGATAACAATAGAAAAATGATATTATGATGGTGGTGAAACTACAAAAAGTTTTGATCATATTTTTATTGAGCATGAAAGCAACCACCTTGAGCTCATGAATGATAAGCATCGTGTTGTAGAGTATCAACCCTTGTTGAACAAGGGTGTCACATTTTTGAGGCTCGATCAGTGCAAGGAGACATTTTGTGTATATGAAGCGGTTTCAATTAGCCATTTTGTGTATAAGTAGAGAGGAGAGGTCGATGTCTATGTTTATTTTCCTACAAAACAATGAAAGAGGTCCTAATCAAGGAACACACACATCCAAGCAAGGAGAGAATTTGGATTCAGGATAATTCTATGCAAGAAAGGATATCAAGTTATAAAAGATAAAAATCAACAAAGGTAAAGTGGATCCTTAAAAAAGAGGAACAATTGACAACTAGTATTCTTGGTCCACAATGTAGAGACAAGAAGAACTAGGCTATTACGTTGCCTCCCAAGTATGATTGCACATGAAATCATAATACCATGAATGAAAATGAGCCCCTAATAGGTAATTAAGCTACCAATGTCATATAGCAAGATAAAAACATAATAGGTTATAAATGTCATTTAGAAGGGATATGATGAGTCTATAACTCATTATCACCTATTATTTAAATGTTACTAGAACTACAATAAGTTGTTGAATTTTAATCTCCAAATCATAACATTCATTAGTGGAATTGTTGATGATGCTTTAAAAAAGGATTGTCCCAATTTTGTTTATTGTTTTTTCTTCAATTTTTCAAGGGGAGAGTAATAAAGTTGGCTTTAAGAAACTCATACAAAATTATCTCTTGTTGTGATATTAAAAGTTGTTGGAAAAGTCATAGATATATTAAACGGGGGAGGGGATGTCAACAAAGGAGGAGGATAGAAACCTAAATCAGTGTATATCACTTAAAAAACCACCCAATACTTAATCAATGTGTCTATCATATGCAAGACAACCGATACTAATCGGTATGTATTAGTTAAGCCCGATAACAATCAATGTTCACAGTTAATATATTAACCGATATTAATCGGAGTGCATTGGTTAAGCCCGATAACAATCAGTGTTCATAGTTAATATGTTAACTGATATTAATCAGAGTGCATTGGTTTTAATGTAAACCAATACCAATCGGTATTCTGTGCTATGAGATTTACAATTGATGATTATCGGTAGTTAAGCATTGATCGAACTTTGCAAGTATGGTTGAATATATACAAATTTAAGAATGATCATAAAATGAAGGAACAATAGCTTGAAGTCTTCATCATAGTTTATCGATAGGATAGATGATTTAATGAGAGACTTCATTTATCTCTCATTCAATAATTTATCTTACCGAGGCTATCATGCATTAAGAGGATAGAGGGACCTTATATCAAATTAAGGAAGGCGTGAGATTGATATATGTATTAGTGTGATTATTATACTTTTTGAATATTTATCCTTAGTATCACCTAATAGCCAACCTTCACACAATGGATGAGGAGAAAGTTCGCACAAGAGAGAGAGAGAGAGAGAGATTGCCAAATGTTGGAGAGCAGATTACATGTGTTGACAACCTTAAGAATAATTCGCCTTGTATGTTATTGATTCATTATGCCATGCAAATGATTTGCTTATATACTTGACTTGTGGTGTCAAGTCTCAAGTCAGCCTGCCTTGTTAATTTAATAATAATATTATGTATATAATCCAAATAGGTCTTGACCTATTAATATGTTATTGCTTGATTACCTTTATCACACGCTACATGAGTTTGGGCCCAGCCCAATTACATAGTTGCTCAAAATACATATTGGACCTACCTTATCTACAAGTTACATTCAATATAGGACCACAAGTTACATCACCCAATTAGGGTCAGACCAAATTACAAGTTACATTTATAGGGCCTTTCCTATCCACAAGTTACATTATATATAGGTCTTTCCCAAGCAAGATATAATTACAAGTTACATGTATTTGGGCCTAGCCCTAAGTTCGATTTACATAATAGATAATACACGTGTATTTTAATTGCCATTCACAATATTAAAATACAATAGATAGGTATTCGAGCTAGCTACTATTTCAACACATTCTAACACATGTATCTATTTCTATGCAATAATTAGTAGTAGCTACATATACTAGCATGGTACATAAGTTCTTTTCTAATAGTGCCCTTCATATGCAATTCTTTCAAGATTATTTAGTTGTATCTACCTTCTTAGGTTATGCAAATGGAGATTAGATTATGTTATGTATCTACTTTCTTGCTTTGTAATTCTTGTTGTGTTTAACAAATTTTTATCCCTTTGGTGAAAAAAAAGGAGGTTGATGATAAATATCTATGTTGTCTATTAGTTGATTCCCATGCCAAAACTTATCACACAAGCTGAAATATGATATTCTTGGTTAAAAAATCTCATACAGAAGAATAATGAGTTATGTCTTAAGTTTCATTACATGGTGTTATGTGACATTGGATAAGTTCACTACTGTTAATCATGAAAGATGATGGACTAATCATGGATGGTGCTGAAATTGTTATGAAAAACCCAATGGAGTCGTGGTTTACTCACAAGGTTGATCAATATGAAATTTCAAGCAGCTTCTCGGGTTCCATAACAATTGTAGTTGTGGTCTGCTTCACTCAAATGTCATGAAAACAAAAAGTGTTAAGATCAGAAAAAACCTCTTCCCTACAGGTCCGCTTTGAGGCCTAGATGATCACCCCAAAAAAACCGATTGTGGCATTACGTACGCAGACACAACCTCGATCGATATAGTTGTTGGGGTTTATCACTGTATGTATAGATAGTCAACCACACCACAACCACGAAGTGGGGGGACTTAAACCCTTGTTCAAGTTCCTTCCATGGCCGAGTGAAAGTTTCCGCTTCAAAGATCCCACACTTTGTTCCAGTTCTAGAAAAATTCCACCATAAGAACAAAAACCAGTTAACCACTTGACCAGTGGTTCCTGCCTAAACAACTATGACCAGGAACACGCAATGAGTAGTGGCAGAGGCAAGGCTGGGGGATTCTAGCAAACAAAGGTGGAACTGTGGGCAGGAATACGCTACTGGGGCAGCAACGAGAGAATGGGAAGAGGCCATGAAAATGATTTGAAATGTCTTGGTCTTTTTTTTTTAAGTAATGCCCACTGTTGTTAGAATTTTGACAAACGCGAGCACTTTTTGTAAAAAAACACAAATGTCATTGCCAATTCCTTCTCTACCGCAAACATATATTGAATTATTGTCAGAATTCCAATGAATGCGGGCAATTTTTCAAAAAAAAATCAAATTTGTTCACAATATACCTTCTCCATTGAAAACCATCACCGGAATTTTAGGGCAAATGCATTAGTGTTATGGCACTTGTGTTATCATAGAAAATCTTTATAGGTTCTGAAATCTTCATCTTAAAACCTTCCAAAATGTGCCTCATCCATATAGCCTATGTGAAATTCATGTAAGATGAAACATACTCAGCTTCAGTAGTAGATTGTGAAGTATAATTTCGCTTCTTAATACTCCATGAAACAAGCCATCCTCCAAGAAAAAATTCTCCACCGGTTGTGCTTTTCCGATCATCAACATTTCTTGCCCAATCTGCATCTGTGTACACCTTCAAGTCAAAATTTCCTCCATATGGATACAATAATCCATAATCAATAGTACCTTTCAAGTATCTAAAAATTCTTTTGGTTGCTATCAGATGTGTTTCCTTAGGATGCTTCTAAAATTTAGCAAATATGCCAACTGGATGAGCTATGTTCAGTCTGTTGCGAACAACATAGTGCAATTTTCCAATCATTGACCTATATTCCTTCTCATCAACAGATTTGGACTCATATTCCTTAGACAACTTACAACCTGCAACCATAGGTGTCCCAAATAGTTTATAGTCACTCATGCCAAATGTCTTCAAGACCTCTTTCACATACTTAGATTGTGTGATGAAAATACCATTCTTCATTTGCTATATTTGCAAGCCTATGAATTTTTTTATTTCCCCCACTAAATACATTTCAAACTCATTTTTCATTTCATCTGCAAAATTGTTGCTCATGTCATCATTACCTCCAATTATGATATCATCAACAAATACTTTGTTGACTAGTATTTTATCTCCTTCAGATTTGAGATATATGTTACTATCATCACTGGTTCTCAGAAAGCCTATCTTCATCAGAAGTGTATGAAGCCTTTCATACCATGCTCTAGGTGCGTGCTTTAATCCATATAAATATTTATGCAATTTTCATACCATGTCTTCCTTATCAATCAGAGCATAACCATCCGGCTTCTCAATGTATACTTCTTCTTCAAGTATCCCATTTAAAAACATCGACTTAACATCCATCTAGTATACCTTGAATTTCTTGTGTGCTACAAATGCAAGTAAATTTTTGACACCTTAAACTCTAGCCACTCGTGCAAAAGTTTCACCATAGTCTTCTCCTTCCTCTTGTGCATAACCTTTGCAAACCAACCTAGTTTTATTGCGAACCACAATACCATCTTCATTCAATTTGTTCTTGAAAACCCACTTAGTTCCTATCACATTTTTATTTACCGGTCTGGGTACTAGGGTCCATGTGGTGTTCTTCTCAATTTGATCTAATTCCTCCTCCATAGCTTTAACTCAATGATCATCACCAAATGCTTCCTTAGTAGTTCTTGATTCAATAGTGGAGATCATGTGAGAATTTTCTCCGATTCTTCTTCTAGTTAGTACTCCAACATCCTTATCCCCAACAATCTGTTCAGGATTGTGATTCAGTCTAACATATCTTGGAATAACATGATCATTATCTTTAGGTTCAACTTCTTCATTATCATTATCTTCTTATAAACTTATTTGTTCTAGTTGGACTGATACATCAATATTTGCTTTGCTAGTTTCAAATTTCATAGTTTCTGGTTCCAAAAACAAAATGCAAGGATCTTCATCCTTTTTCTCTGAATTGGTTTCCTCAGAGACTTCAGGAAATTCATCCACTCAAACATCAACACTCTTAACAATTCTCTGTGTCTAGTTATTGAAACACTTGTAGGCCTTACTCTTAGTGGAATAGCCAACAAATATACCTTCATCACTTTTAGCCTCAAATTTGCTAATATAATCACCTCTCTTAATAAAAAATTTGCTTCCAAATATTCTGAAATAACTAACATCAGGTGATCTCCCATACCAATATTCATAAGGAGTCTTGTCCTTACGTCTTTTTACCAAAATCCGGTTCATAGTGTAGATTGCTATGCTGACAGCTTCTCTCCAGAAAGTTTTCACTACACCTCCTTGTATCAACATCATCCTAGCATCTTCAATAATTGACCGGTTGTTTCTCTTTGTGATACTATTATGTTGTGGTGTCCTTGATGCAAAAAGTTGCGGCTTGATACCATTTCCTTCACAATACCTAGTGAATTCCACAGAAGTAAATTCACCACCCTAATTTGTCCTCAGACACTTTATCTTCTTACTGCTCTCTTTCTCAGCTAAGGCCCTGAATGCCTTGAAATTACCAAAAGCTTCAGTCTTATCCTTCAAGAATGTGACCCACATCATCCTTGAGCAATCATCAGTGAAGATCATGAAATATCTGTCACCTTGAATACTTTTTGTTCTTATTGGTCCACAAATATCGATATGAACCAAATCTAACAAATGTTCTGCTGAAAAATATTTGCACTTGAAAGTTGAGGATGTCATCTTTCCCAACTAAGATTCTTTGCATAGAGCATTAACCGGTTTGTCTAACTGAGGCAAACCTCTCACTGTCTTAGACTTACTCACTTTAACAATGTTATCAAAGTTTATATGACAAAATCTCCTATGCCAAAGCCAACTATCATCTATCTTTGCAATTAAATAGTTGTTGACTTTAGGATTAAGATGAAACAATTTACCTTTAGTTTGCTTCCTGGTCGCAATTAGTTCACCTTTATTGTCATAGATCTTGCACATACCACTTTTAAATTCCAATGGGTATCCTCTGTCATTGAGTTGTGCCACACTCAAAAGATTGTGCTTTAGATCTTCAACCCAGTAGACATCATCTGCACTACTCTTTCCATTAAGAGAAATAGTTCCCTTACCTTTAACCATGCAAGGTGAGTCATTACCAAATCTTATGACTCCGCCATCAAATTTCTTCATAGAAAGAAATTTGCTTCAGTCACCGGTCATGTGATGTGAACAACCACTATTAATGATCCAATCATCAGAGTTATCCATCTTGGATACTAATGCCTTCTGGTCTGACATCTCTTCTTTAATGGCTACAAACACAATGTATTCATTAGCATCACCATTATATTCCTCATCAATGATACCACCATCAACAACAATAAGACAATCTCTTTTGCCTTTACCCTTGTACTTCTTGAATTTCTCTCATTTGTGCTCATTATCATTATTAGGACAATTAGCAGCAATGTGTCCAATCTTGTTGCATGCAAAACATTTCAAAGGTAATTTGCCTCTATATTTACCTTTACCTCTAGGCAACTGCTTGGCCAACAATGCTTCAAGCTCAACTAAATTGTCTTCATCATCAGCTTCTCTGCTGGATCTGGATTCATAACTGTGATTGGCATCTCTACTTTTCCTCATAGATGGGTTAGAAACATAAGCTCTAAATATAGAATAAGGTTTATGTACACTACCATCATAACCATTTAATTCAACAGCAGTAAGCTTTCCAATGATGGAGTCAAGAGTTACCTTAGTTTTTTCAATGGACTTTAGCTCCTGAATAGTTGCAACTCTGATAGCATAGACCAGTAGCAGGGTTCTCAGTACCTTACTGATCACTATGGAATCTTCCACTTTACCGCTGCACTCTTAATTTCACCGACTATCTCTTTTATCCTTTGACCATACGGCTAGATATTCTCACCTTCAACCATTTGCATGCCATTAAACTTTCCTCTTAGACTCTCCTCTTTAGCAATCTTAACATGTTCATCACTGCTATAAATCTCTTCAAGTTTTTTTCATACCTCATATGCAATTTCAAGACCATGAACATCTACATACTCTGCGTCAGACAAAGAAATGATAATAGCCTCCAATACTTAATGATTTTCTTGCTTCTCTTTCTTCTAATCATCAGTCAACATCCTAGTAGGTGCAACATACTTAGTATCGAAATGTTCCTAATACTGACTTCCCAGACTCTTGATATAAAGTTTCATTTTGTCACTCTATATCATGTAGTTCTCTCTATTAAACTTCAAACCTTCCTTCTTCATCATGATCAGTAGATCTTTACCTCAAGCTATTAGGCTTGGACCTTAGAGGACCTGTAACTCTCTGATACCAATTGATGGTATGATGAAAGAATAAGTATTTGGTCAACTACTAAGAGGGGTGGTGAATTAGTAGATAGAAAAACTGATAATATACTTCACCAATCAATCTCTCAAAGTAAACTTAGAATAATAACTCTATCAAGATAAAAACTCATAAGATAAACCGGTTGTTTGTTACAACAATTTTAACAATAAATAACTTCTTCATATCTCGATACTTCTAGTTATCATGACTTATCAAAAATAGTTAAGTAAATCAATCATGAAAACATAACCACAAAAACATTCACCACTTGAAGCAAATTTTTTTGACGTGGAAACCCAAATAGGTAAAAACCATGGTGAGATGAGACTTACAAGATAATATCAAAACTCTTTTGAAGTTCACCCTGTTAGGAGCCTAACCTGTTAAAGATTTACAAAAAGTCTTGTTAAGAACTGATCCTATTAGGAATCACCCAATTAAGGGATTGACTAAAAATGCCTTGTTAGAAGAAATACCCTATAAGGAGTAACCTCGGTAGAGGATTTGAAAATCCAATCTAATGGACTACCTTGTAAGAGGGTTTGAATAGGACCAAGCTTGTTAGAGCTTACCCGGTTAGGGGATTTCAATTCTGATGTAATTGTTAGAAAATAACAAGAGTTTGTTGATATGTCTGAATAACACTATACTTGCTTGATCAGATCTATTTCATGCTCCTATCTGCCTTTACTCAAACTGCAGATACATCATCTGGTTAGGCAACCACACACTCAACTGAACTATGTCTATCTCTTTGCCAACTCTCTTAAAAACTAAACAACTTCATCAACCTTAAATACAAATCAATCAGGTTGGTAACACAACAAAAACCTAACTCTCATCGAGATTACAAACAAATTTGGTTCAAGTATAACCATTGGATTACATAGAAATCTTTGCACATCAATCAAGAAAACCTTGATCACTCCTTGATCACTGCTTCATTGAACTTAGTAACTCATCACATGCTTTGCATTAGATGCAATAAATTTTCTCATTCCCTAGATAAAAACCATTACAACAACTCACCAAAATCTCTTGGAATTGTCTTCATACAATAATCATGTGTGTCATCATCATTACCGCTCATCATCAGATCATATACCAATATAACCAATTAACCAAACTTAATCAGTTAGGGTTTATCAAAAACAACAGGTAGGGTTTACCGGTTACAACAATAGATAAGGTTTACACCTTTACATCGGATACTAGTTCTCCTCACAAATTCTTCCTACTGGTTACAGTAACAATATTACAACAATATCAACAATATCATTACTAGTTCAATTGACATCAATGACAACATAGCATATCATTAATACAATCTTCATACAAATGCCAACAATATGAACTAATCTATTGTGAAACACTTTCTCTTAGGCCAAAAGAAATTGTTGTTATATCCAAGCATTGTGTTAACTCCTACAACCATAGGCAGAACTCACTTTGATTCAATCAAGAGTAGTTTCAGGTAGTCCAAGCTATCTAAAGGTGACACTCACATGTGGATGTCTTCTATAAATGTCTAAACTGCATAAGGACATTCAATTTAGTAATCTATTGAACTGATTCTCCTAAACAATTCATGTTGAACTCATATCCAAACCAAGTGTAGTCTCCTTGATCTTCCTACTAAAACCTCGTCAAAGAGCATCTGTCTCAATATATGATCTCCAAAAATAAGATATTTTCTAGCCTCACATAAATTTAAAATGGTTATACAACTAATCATCTCGTACCAATTGAAATTCAATGCAAAAAATATAATAAGTTGAATCTCATAAGCAAAATGATCATACCACTCATCAATCATATTATCCTAATTCATTGCAAAATCTAAAATCTTGAGAATTGAGAACTATTCATGACATCATGATTTACATCTCATAAAAAGATCATATGTCCCAAATGAACATATTTTCTCCTAAGATAACAAGTATTATGCCACACTTTAATAGATAATCAAGAGTATATCATAGCACAATAACAACCATCATATAAGAAAGGGTCACTTGTCAAACTAAAAAATCATAACCAACACCTCAATCAAATAATTCAAGAGTCCTCCATTGTACCAAGAGGTAGATACCTCTAAAAAAATTGAAGATAACCATGTCTTATCAATATAACCTAAGATGTCAATTGAATCTCATTAAATATAAGAAACACGATACAATAACCCTTCCATGACACCAACAACCACTACAAAATATCATCCATCGTCAAATAATGAATCCACATCATTACCAAAATCTACCATCAAACCATGATACTAAGTGTAGATAGGAATGTGGAAATCATCAAAGTAAATAGAAACATTAAACTAGCCCAATCACAAAACCAGATTGCAATGATAACAAAACCTACAAACATTCAATAGAGATATGGAAATGAAACATTCAAATCAAATGCAAACCATTCCAAATGTGAATGTCTTCTCCATAATTCTCCATTGTCCTTCTTTCTCCTTCAAGTTTGCTTTGTTTTGTGGATCTCACCTTCAAGTGCATAAGCATAATGTGAAAGCAAGATTGACAAGATGGTAGCGCAAGAATACTAGAAGCGTGATTGATTCGAAGATTCAAAAATGTGATCAATTGGGATCTTTGATTGAAGAAATTCATCCAATTTATAGACAAATTGGAGAGATGACAAGATTAGCATGAAGAGATTTGAAAGGAAATTTCAAATCAAGATTGACAAATATGACAAATTATGACAAAATTGACACTTTCTTTGCAAGATTGATTGATTTATAATTATGACAAATTATGACAAATTGCTATGTCAAAATTGATTGATTGACAAATTATGACAAAATTGACATGTCATTCCCATGAAATTAGGAGAAATTTTAGAGAAAATAGAAGATTAGATGAATTAGAAATTAGGAAATTAGAAAATTGATGAAAATTAGGTAAATTAATTAATAATTTTTCATTCATTAATTAATTTACAAAAAGAGAGGGAATTAATTAGCCAATTAAATAAATATTTAATTGTGACAAGAAGACTTAGGATAATTAAATAAATTATTTAACCTAGAGGGAAAATGACAAACAAGGTTAAATGAATAAATCATAAAACCCTAGAAGATGAATTAGAAATGCAAGGATGACAATTAGGTCTTGATGTAGGATCGATTTGATCATGATTTTGACTTGATAAAAGACCAATGCTGATAAATGATTTGATTGATAAATGCGCCAATTGACGAGGAACAATGACTAATTGATCCAAATTGACATGATTGAGAAGGACGACAATCGATGACAAATTGATTGCAAAATGACAACGATCAATGACAAATCGATCACAAAATGACAAGATTGAAAATGACAATGATCGATGACAAATTGATCACAAAATGACAAGATTGAAAAGAGGACAAAACCCTAATTAGGATTGACGATGTCCAAAGTGATGACAAATGAACACACACCTTGATGCGATAGGATAAGATCAACCAAAATCATGACTGAAGATTGTTATCGACAAGACCAAATTCGAAAGCGAGACAAATGAAGAATGCAGAAGAAGGACTCGATGCTCGTAAATGATAAAGACCAAGTGCGTAACATAGGAGAAATGTTAATGCAACGCAAAAACCCTAAAATAAGGCAATGCGCAAATGTTAAAGTATGACTCTGCAAGCATTGACCATTTTTAGACGACTAAATTTTGCCCCTCTTTGAGACAATGCGAGTTTAAGAGTTGTTTCAAAGAACAATAATGAAAATGCCCCAGACACTGACAATGACATATGCATGCCTCCTCGAGGAATTGGCCGGAAACATCTAGAAAAGAGGCCAATTGATCGATAAGAATGATAGAAAATGATAGGAGCAAACAGACTGAAAATAGGGGACCGGATACACAAAGGACAAGCAATTGAAGGTGCAAAAGACCATGACCAGCATAAGATGGAGAGAGTGCACATCCATCTATGCACTAACAAAGATCTATAAATGAGACAAAGAGAGTGAAAAGTGCTCATTTGCACTAGCCAAAGTGGAGGATTTGTTTCTCTGGAAAAGGACGTTGGCATAGAGATGGAAAACATTCCAATGGAAGATCACCTCAGGGAATGTGTACACACCTACAGATGACCAGACGACGCGGGAGTAGCGGTATGTATCTCAAAAACCCAAATTGCCAATTTCATGAATTTGACTTGCTTGCGGGACATTGCGAGGCCCACAGGGAATGGGGAAAAGGACTTCTGCGCATGTGTGGGCACATTCTATGCTTGTGTAGGGTGTCCTACGCTTGTGTAGGGTACACAGGTGCAAGTTGATGCAACATAGGCGCAGGACATAGCACACAGGCGTAGTTGTGCACTGAGAACCCCAATTTGATCAAAAACAGCATGCGAATGATCCCGAAAAAGGGGGATAAGGGTAGGATAGGTCAAAATAGATTAGAAATACCCTGATTTGTGGATGAAACAAGGAAATGCAACCCGTAGGAGCAAACCCTAAAATTGACAAAGTGTGCCCCAATTGTGATGCAGAGTCGACAGTATCCACTGATTACGCGGGAGAACTGACTTGACTGCTTCATGTTACGACATAGACTCAGGAGCACAGATAGAGATACATTAGCAGGACTTGGAATATACTATATCACATTCATGCTCAAGATTAGGGAAAACATAAGACTACTCACCGCATTGGTAGAGCGATGGCATTCAGAGACCTCCTCATTCCATTTGGCGACTGGGGAGGCGACTGTGACACTAGAGGATGTATGGCGTATCCTCCGCATTCTGATTCATGGGGAGATGATAGAGTATGACCCAGTGATAGGGAGAGATTCTTTGTGTAGATTATTCAAGTGCAACACAGATGATCTAGATATTGTAGAGAGGGAGATTGGTTGGGAGACCATGGCCTTAGAGTATGATCGGCGACATATGGTGATAGCATGCCTACTAGCAGGAGACAGACGAGGACATGGATTCCCTATTGGATGGGGAAGAGTGCTAGAGCGGATGGCGACAGAGGGGATGGTGTACGCATGGGGACCATGTGTGCTTGCTATGCTATATTTTCAGTTGCATCAGATAGCATATCAGGGGGTGCAGACATTGAGCTGTGGAGTCACACTGTTACAGGTATGGGCATTTGAGCACATAGCCATATGTCGACCAATTATAGAGAGACAGGTAGTACCACACTAAATGGTGTATTACTATGGGGGAGCACTGAGACAGGGTCCTTTCAGACACATATTGTATTGGCGACATGAGCTAGACAGATTGAGAGAGTTCACATGGAGGCCATATCTTGATTGCTCTAGATGGTCAGATGATAGTGAGGAGCTACCGTATTGCAGACAGGAGAGATACCTGATTGGGTGACCAGTGAATCACCAGAGAGTGATTGAGATGTACTTGCCAGAGAGAGTCAAACGACAGTTTGGAGAGAGGCAGGATGTACTGAGAGGGACTACACACTTTGCCTGATCTCACAGAGAGACGAGTCAGTGGGGGAGGATGATTCAGCCACACATAGCATATGCCGACTTCACACAGCTACAGTAGAGATAGTGGGATTAGAGATCAGATGTGGTGGACTCCGGGATGATAGAGGAGTACGAGCGATGGTTTGCACGATGACGACCAGTGCCATTGATAGATCCTGATATTCCGGTACCGAGGAGACAGGAGGACTTCCCACTCGCTGGAGAGGAGGAGGGAGATGATGTGGATGAGAAGGATGATGAGGATGGAGGTGATGAGGATGAGGGGGATGACAAGGATGGAGATGAGGATGGAGATGATGAGGATGAAGAATATGAGCTAGATTCAGTTGATCAGGAGTCATTGCAAGATATACCCATAGAGCCAGAGACAGCTAGCATAGAGGAGATGAAGATATGCAAGGCTACCATAGCGAGTCAGCATGATCACATTGTGACATTAGAGAGATAGAATGCTATCTTGAGGATAGAGCATGATCAGTTTAGAGCAGAGATAGCTAGATTGATAGCGGGTCAAGATACAACAATAGCCCAGGCACAGTAAGAAGGGCAGAGAGTCACCGAGTATATTGGGTCGATTAGGGATGCCAGTGCATGTGAGATGGCACAGATGTTGGTAAAGACCAGAGAGGAGATACGCCATTGGAGGACACTATATGAGAGTGTAGTTCCACCAGAGTAGAGAGCAACATCATATTGGGCACGATCAAGGATAGAGAGCAGGCCATGTTTTCAGAGGTCAGTGAGTAGCATGGGGGTGAGTGGACCTATGAGACCACCACAGCCAGGACCTGGGGCAAGAGGGACATCATCCTTGAGACATGGCAGGGATGAGGAGGATAGAGGGAGCACCCAGTGACAAAGGCAAGTGCTCCTTATGACAGACAGTTGACATTATGTAGTCAGCCTGCGGGCCATACTTAGGACAGACAGTCCAATTTTGTACTCTGATATTATTTTGATATATGATATGATATGCATTGATATGATGGGATGCAATGTGTTATGGCTTATAGTTATTTTCCATGTATAGATGGCTTATGCACTGCTGATGTACCATTGTGGAACATGTATGGATATATTTTTTTATGTGTTTTATAATATGAAATGGATAAAATGCTTGATGTGATGGTTGATATAATGCAAATGTACTAATCAATGAATGCAGGATGCAGCATATGTGTTTTTGGAGATCGGAGCACTAGACCGAACTGACTACCCGAACTGACGGAAGAAATGTTAGGAAGAAGAAATGAGATAGAGGACAGTTAGAGACGAAGAAAAACTTGCTTGCACTAATGCACTTTGTAGGTGAGAACCTTTATTTAATGTAGCAAAACGGATGCATAGCACCATGGCATTGAAGGCCAGAGCTGAAACGCAACCCTTTTTTTAAAAGATAGACACATCGCACACAAGGAATGAGTGAAGCATCCTAGGGTGCATACATCAAGGGTCAAGGTATGTGTGGCATTCACAAAGTGAACATACTTATCACAGACACCCAATGATATAGTTGCCCTAGTTTGTAACAAACATTCCACAAACAACAATCACAACAAAAACAAAAGGGACCATGAACCATCCTGGTCACTCTAAATCACTCAGTGACATCATCGAGCAACATAGGAACATGATCGAAGCCAAAGATAAATCAATAAAAAGATAAGACTTGCTAATTCCAACAAGCCAAACAAACATCTTGATCTTCATTGTCAAAAGTTGAAAGTGTTGATAGGACAATCATGCTGTCCGATTTCAGGACATGCAGTACCCCGTCTAAGATAGGACACAGTCTGGTTTCGAGTATACCACACCTTGTATGAGACTCATGATAATGGTGATAAGGTCAAATGATATTGATGTTGATGTTCGATTGAGAAGACAATTATGATCAGTTTGAATGTCTGGTTTGATGGAAAAGTTCATCTGTTAATGCATGATTTCATTAAAGCGCAGTGTGTGATTGCATGTCGTTGGAGGTATGCTCAGCGATCTATCTTATGCACAAAGGGGATATTGATGTTTTTTATTTTTTTGAGTTTTTACAAGTTTTTTTGTTTTGTTTATTTTTGTTAGGACTTTATTTGATTTTTTTGGATTATTTCAGGACATTATTTGATTTTTAGGGATTTTTTCAGGACATTATATGATTTTTAGGGATTTTTTCAGGACATTTTTCAATTCAAAAGTTCCAGTGATTGATCATGACCAGGGGAATGCGCCCAATGCACATCTGAAAGACATATATAGAGACCAGGACTGAAACATATGCACAAGAAACTGGAGTGTGCAAGACAATGATGTTGACCAATCACAGGCCTGGAACAGAACAGTGGGTCAGGACAAGGATGGGCGTGATAAACCTATAGAGAGAAAGCATAGCTAGAGGTTGTGATAGATGATGGAGCAATGATCTTTTTACACATGGTGCCTGTTTGCCAGGTTTTCACCATGGTACTTTCCCAAAGTGCCTGTTTGCCAGGTTTTCACTAGAGGGCGAATCATTTTTCTACACTTTTTTGTTCTTTTTCTTTTTTCACTTTTTTTTGTATTTTTTGAGCTTTTTGATTTTTTGTATTTTTTTCAGGATCATATTTGAAGAACTACTGATAGAAATTTATGCCCAGTACTTGCGAAGGTGCATGCTATTTATAGGATCTAACAAAGGTTCACCTTCTGGGGTGGCAAGGTGATATGCCCCTGAGCCATAGGTTGCAGTAACTAGGAAAGGCCCAACCCAATTAGGTTCAAACTTGCCTTTGATGATGTCAGTAGATTGTGCATTCTTGGGGTTTGCCTTTAAAACCAGATCTCCCACTTCGAAGTGTCACCCTTTGACCTTCTTATTATTAGAGCGACGGAGACAGTTTTGATATGCTTGCAAATGTGTCAGGGTTGTCTGACATTTCTCATCTAACATCTCAAGCTGATGCAACCGAGAGACTTTGTGCATCTCATCATCAATCAGATGTTGCAATGAAACACGCAAAGAAGGAATCTCCACTTCCAAGGGTAAAATGGCTTCCGCACCATACACCAAGGAATAAGGTGTTGCGCCAGTAGGTGTGCGGATAGAAGTACGATAAGCCCACAATACTGGATTCAACTGTACATGCCAATCTCAACCAGCGTCATTGACAACCCTTTTCAGGATCTTGATAATGGTTTTATTTGATGCTTCGGCTTGACCATTACCCTGTGGATAGTATGGACTGGAGAAACAGTGTTGGATGTGAAACTTTTCACAGAGTTCTTTGACATCTTTATTCTTGAATGGATGGCCATTATCTATGACTATGGCAAGGGGAACCCCATATCTGCATATGATATAATTCAATAGGAATTTTGAAATTTTCACACCAGTGATATAGGTCATGGGGATAGCCTCGATCCATTTTGTAAAATACTCGATGGCTGTAATGATAAACTTGTGTCCATTTGCAGATGTTGGGTGAATCTTGCCAATAAGATCCAATCCCCATTAAGAAAAGGGCCACAGAGATATGACAGAATGAAGCTCTTGGGCTGGTGCATGAATATAATTTCCATGGATTTGGCATTTGTAGCACTTCTTGACAAAATCATGAACATCCTTTTCCAAAGTGGGCCAATAATACCCAACATGAATCAACTTTTTGGATAAGCTCAGACCATTGAAATGCCCCCCACATATACCATCGTGAACCTCGCATAAAGCCATTTGTGCTTCGTCAGAATCCAAACACTTGAGGAGGGTATGGTCAAAGGAACGACGATAAAGGGTGTTAGCAATGATGACATATTTGGCTATCTGTCGGATGAAGGCTCGGCGTTGGTTAGCGAAAAGGTTAGGCGGTAAGGTTTGGGATTTCAAATATTGATAGACGTCATTGTACCATGGGGAGTTAGGACCAACGAGAACACACATCACATCTGCTGTCGAAATTTCAAAGAAGGGACAAGCAACTGTTCGACCAAAAATTCACATTTGTCCATATTGTGGGGAATATTTAACATGAAAGCAATCGTAGCCATCGCATCTGCTGACTTGTTTTGAATTCTTGGAACTTGACTGAAATGGATAGCCGTGAATTTTGTCTTGAAGAAATCTACCATATGCTTGTAGGGAATAAGCTTTTCATCTTTTGTTTCATAGTCATCATTCACTTGACGGATGACTAACTGAGAATCTCCATAGACTTGTAAATGTGTGATGTTCCAGTGGACCGCTACTCGGAGTCCTGTGACCAGAGCTTCATACTCTACAATGTTATTGGTACAATGGAAAGTTATTTTGTAGGATTTGGGAATAGAATCACCTTGAGGGGTGACAAACAATATACTTGCTTCGGACCCGAACTTGGTATGGGATCCATCAAAATATAACTTCCATTCATTAGAAGATGTGAAAGCAAAGACTGATTCATCCGGAAAATCGGTCAACATGGGATGATCATCATAAATAGGAGCCTCTGCAAGTTGATGCACTATGACTTGTCCTTTTATTGCCTTTCACTCCATGTACTCAATATCAAACTCATTGAGGATCATAACCCACTTTGCTAGGCGACCCGTCAAAGCTGCCCTGCTAAGCAAGTATTTCAAGGGATCAATTTTTGCAACTAGCAATGTCTGATGACTTAACATATAGTGTCGAAGCTTCTGTGTTGCAAAGACCACTGCTAAACATGCCCGTTCAATAGTTGAATAATTCAACTCATAGCCCACTAGTGTCCGACTGATATAATAAATAGCCCGCTCTTTGCCTTTCTCATCCTGTTGGGCCAAGAGAACTCCTAGTGCCATTTCAGTTGCAAAAATATACAATATAAACGGCTTTCCTTCTATAGGAGGCATTAGAATAGGTGGCGATAGAAGATAATCCTTGAGATCTTGAAATGCTGATTGACATTGCTCAGTCCATTTAAAAGTGACACCTTTATGCAATAAATGCTGGAATGGATGACATTTGTCTACCAATTGAGCTATAAACCGGTGGATTGACTGTAGCTTTCCTTGCAGACTTCTTAGTTGATGGAGATTGGAAGGAGGAGGCATATCCATTATTGCTTTAACCTTGGTAGGGTCGACTTCGATGCCTCTATGAGAAACAATGTACCCTAGTAATTTGCTGGCTGTGACACCAAAGACACACTTCTTTGGATTGAGTCTGAGCTTGTAGGTCTCCATTCGGTCAAAGATTGGGCCCAGGATGGCTAGATGACTATCTCTTGTGACAGATTTGCATAATAAGTCATCAACATAGTCCTCCATCAAAGTATGCATGAAATCATGGAAAATTGTCGTCATAGCTCTTTGATATGTTGCTCCAGCATTTTTAAGACCAAAGTGCATCACATTCCAGCAGTAAGTACCCCAAGCACATGTGAATGCAGTCTTATGTTGATCTTCAGGAGCAATGTGAATTTGGTTATAGCCAGAGAAACCATCCATCAATGAGAGCATCTCATATCTAGCAGTCATGGCAACTATGATGTCTATATTTGGCAGTGGAAAGTCCTCTTTAGGGCATGCTTTATTGAGATCCCTAAAATCCATACAAATTCTGATGCCCCCAGTTACTTTGCTAACTGGTACCAAATTTGAAATCCAGTCTACATAATCAATGGGTCTGATAAAGCCCACGTCTAGTAATTTTTTTAGTTCTACCTTGACCAAAAGAGCTAGTTGGGGATGCATCTTTCTGAGTTTCTGTTTAACAGGCTTGGCATCTGCTTTTAATGGCAAGTGATGAAGGACTAATTCTAGATCAAGGCCAGGCATATCTGCATAGGACCACACAAAATTGATCTTTTTCTCAAGAAGGAAATTGACAAAATCTATCTTTTCCTGTTTTGATAGAGAAGCAGCAAAATGAATGACCTTAGGGTTGTCAGGTGTACCTAAATTTATTTCTTCGGTCATTTCCACAAGCAATGTTGATTTATCCTGACTTGACGAGGGTACATCCAATCTTCCACCTTTGGGCACCTCAAAGAGGTTTTCACCTGCAGGTACATCTTTTATTTTTACTTTTTTATGATCAAAGAGTGCCTTACGGTTTTCACTCAAAGACTTATCTTTTTGATTTTGTACTTTTTCTTTTCTTTTTTCATTTTTATGACTAGAAGATGGAGTTGACTCCCCAAAATATGCTATGGAATCCAGATCAATAGCAAATCCTGCCTTATGATCACCTTGTGGTATGCCTTCCCGTGGTCCAAGGAATTCTGCAATTGCTTCGTCATTTTGAAAACAATCCAATGTGAGTGGTTCTTGTTGGTCATGTTGGATAAGCTGCGGGTAGACAAGGGGCATGTCATCATCGGTTTTAAGGAGGGAGAGGGCCAAGATGGTAAAGATGTAAACATCCGTGGTATCACTATCTGAATTGCTCACATTTGATTCGGAGCTTGGATCCCAAAATGACATTATCCAAGTATTAGGACATGTTTTAGGAGGGGGAGTTATTTCATGTTTGTCTTCCATGGGCAAATCATCAGGGTCAAGGAAAACATTGTCAAGGGCATAGGAGCTAGAAGAAAAAGAACTCCACTCCCATTCATTGGAATTAGTTTCGGGTCGGGTATCCTCAGGTGTTGTTTCATCATCAGAGTCATGCCCCTTTCTACACGTGGTCATTTTGGTAGACTAGGGTCCAATTTGCAATGGTAAAAAACCTAGCCCTAAAGTTGGAGGTCGCATCTTGGGTATAATAGGTTCTAGCCTTCCTTTCTTGTTAGGGCCTAAGCCACTATAGCCATCATATCCTTTCTTCTGTAGCATAGTAAATCCTTTGCTGTACCGCTCCACCGACAACCTGATAGGTGGGGTCTTAGTTGGATCCTTATAAAGCCAATCTATGACATCATCATCCAAAGTTTCTTTGTCAAGTTCACCCCATCTTGTAAATGTAGTGGGGGGCTAATATTGAATGACTATCTTAGGTTCCTTTTGCAACAAATGTGGTTTGCCATGTGATTTTGGAGATATTGGTAAATTCCCAATGAGGAATGTTTGAGCCATTGAATACTCTCCGCATCCTTGGTCCTGTATCTTCAATTTACCTTTGACAGCTTCTAACAATTCATTAGGATCCACATAACTATGTGAGTGGGCCTCTCTATTGACTGGGACTTGCTGCTATGGGGAATCCTTTAGAGTAGCACAAAATTGAAATGGATTAGGATCTCCTAGAATTGTTATCTCAGTTCCATTGTAAGGATATTTTAAACATTGATGATAAGTGGATGGAACTGCTTTCATTGCATGGATCCATGGACGGCCAAGAATCATATTGTAAGGGAGATCAAGATCTAGGACCTGCAGGAAAGTGTTTTCTGTCACTAGATCAACTCTGATAGGCAATGTAATTATCCCTTTAGATGGGCGCTTGGCATCATCATATGCTTTGATTGTTATTCTTCTGGAAGAATCAATATCATTTTCTATATAACCAAGACCAATGACCACTCTCAAGGTACAGATGTTAAGACCCGCTCTGCCATCTATCAAGACTCATTGGATTTTGCAATTATGGACAAAGACTTCAAGATGTAGAGGATCATTATGAGGGAGCTTATCAGGTGAAATATCGTTATTAGAAAATGCAACATGTTGGGAAACAGCTAGATGTCCAATTCGGGCTTTAAACTAGTCAACATCAATGTCTGTCGGAACAATGGACTCAATTAAAGCTTTATCTAGGACTGCGCGATGCATGGCGGACATTTTCAACAACTCAAGGATTGATATTTGTGTAGGTGTCTTTCCCAGATGATCTAGGAGATTATACTGACTCACAGGAGTTGATTTGGGAGGAACTGCAGGAGCTCCTTTCAGGACTATTTTGGATCGACGAGTGGTGACTGCGCAAGAAGGATCTTGTCCCTTTATTCTTAGGGTGGAAACATACTCATTTGACCCTCGAAAATAATTGATGACATTGTTATAACTAGTATTTGCATAATTTGTTGTTTGGGTAGAGTTTGAAGAAGATGCTTTACCCTTGTCATGATCAAGCAAAGGAGTTTTGAAAATTGTATGATCAGTGTTAGAGGTCATGTTGGGCAGATCTACCTCAATTACCCCTTGCTCCAACAAGTCTTGAATCATATGTTTCAATTGAAAACATGATGCAGTTTTATGTCTTTTTGACCGATGGTATTCACAATATGCATTATCATTCCACCAATGCAGCTTTACCAATGGTTCTACCTTGATATCTGGTAACTTGATAAATTTTTCTTGTATTAATTGTTTCATTACTGACTCAATAGGCTCTCCCAATGGCATAAATTGTCGAGGAGGTCCATCCCTTGATCGGAAAGGTTTTCGTTGCTAATTTTGTTGCTGACCTTGTTGTTGATTATATTGTTGAGTAACATTGCTTGCTAGTGTTTGATTTTGTTCCATAGTTGACATATTAGGAGCACTCAATTTCTTGATTGTGAATGGGGGTTGATTTGCATTCACCGCTCTTGCGTCAACAACTCCATCATTAGTGACATTCTTGTTTTTGTACCAAAATCTATTTCTGTCCCCTGAATTGTTTGTGTTGTCAGTATCTTTGTTGAGCTTAATGATTCCCTTAGCTACAAGAGCAGTTTCAATGTTCATCCCTTTCTTAATGAGTTTCTCAATGGTACTGGGACTTTTCAATTTAAGTTCATACATCATTTCTGGGACCAAATTTTGAATAAATAAGTTCACTTGTTGTTCTTCAGGTATATCTAGGGAAGAATGACTATACAAGCTTCGCCATCATTGCAAGAAAGTCACTAATGGTTCACCTTGCTTTTGCTTAGTGTTGCATAAATCTGACATGGTCACGTCACTGTCAATGTTGAATGCGAAGTGAGATATAAAATTTTGAGCCAATTTCGACCAATTCTTTATATTCCCTGGAAGATGCGAATACCAATCCATGGCTTGTCCGGTGAGACTTCATGTGAACAAGTGCATTAAATATGTTTCCTCATAACTCACTTCAGTACATGCCACGAAAAATGCTCGAATGTGATCTTTTGGATTGTCATTCCCTTTATATTTCTCAAAATTAGGTGCCTCAAAATGCTTAGGGAAGGGAGGCATGTACAAGCTCTTGTCAAATGGATTAGGACATAAATCTTGATCTGTATACAACTTCTTTGTTCCTTTGGTTTCCAATGCATCGACTTGTCGTTGCAACTTCTCAAGCTATTGTGCAAATGTGTTGGGTAGTGAAGATTTTGGAAGTTCATCATTTACTCTTGGGTGTATGCTTTGTCGATACATCCTGTTTTCCATCGGTTGTTGATGTTTTGAAATTGTTGTATTTGGTGTCTCCGGCATATAATGTTCTTGGTACACCTCATGTTGTGGTGGTTGTGCCATGCCTTGATATTGACCTTGTTGTTGTGCTTCTTGTGGTGGAATCATCATTTGTAACCTAGGTTGATATTGCAATTGAGGGTGTTGTTGATATTGCATAGACGTCAATTGCGGTTGTGAAGTATGATAACTTGTTTGTCTTGGCACATATTGAGGCACATGTTGTTGTTGATGCTGATGAATCAGAATTTGCTGACTTTGTGCCAATTGTTGTTGTCTTGGTGTAAATCCCATCATTTGCAAAAAACTTTGTTTGGGAGGTTTTTGTTGTTTCTCCTTAAGATGGGGTATGACACTTGCATTGACTTGCTGTGTTGTTTTTCCAATCCATTGTGGTGGTTGCAAGTTTGCATTAACTTGTAATGGTGCAGAGGGCGCTGCAACTTGTTGTCGAATGTGGTATTGTTGTTGTTGTACATTGTTTGTTTGCACATTCGATTGTACCTTTTGTGTATTACTCAATTGTTGCAACATTTGCTATTGGTGCAAACCACTATCTGTAGCTCTTTGTGTCACCATTATCGAAGGATCTGTCACAATAGTTTGCATAACAGGTACTTGAGTGTTTGGCAAATATATTGAACTTAATGGGACATAGGAACTTTGTTGCATTGTGGAATTATTTTGGACATTGGTGAGATCAAGCATTCCAGTTGTAAAGCTTTCTTGCATCTTAGATTTTGATCCAATTTTATGCATGCGAGGAACCACTTCTTGTTGAGGGATAGCTGTCAATATTTGTGTGGCCCTCATTTGATCTTGTGTTACAGGTGTTGTGTTAAATAATGGATTATTTATTGTCTTAAATGGTGAGTTTTGAGGAATAGTCACTGTCAATGCCTTTGAAGAACGTTTACTCATCAAGGTAGGTTGAGTTTCTTGTTGCACATTTTCTTCATTTGGATGCGGAGAGAAACTTAACAGCTCACTGCCTTGTTGTTTTTGCACATTGATTTGCTCACTTGAGGAGGTCACATTACTCATCATGTCAAGATATTTTTGTGGGAACATCTTAAAGACCTTGTTCAAGAATTTATCCATCTTTTTCATCATCTTAGGATCTTTAAGTAACATATCAGCATCATCGGAAGCATCAAAATCTGATGAAGAATCTGGTAAAACATTTGGATTTATTTCTTATTGAATGCCTTGATCTTAACCAAATCCTTGTGAAAGAGTTTGTTCCTCATATAATGTTTGAATTTCATGTTGCAGGTTCGGTTGATTCCAATCAAAAGGTGCATTTCCCCTTGGTGTTGGTGGAACACTCCCATGTCCTAGTTTCATGGGTACAAACACTGGTTCATATAATGGAGGTGGTCCAAGTTGAACCATTCCATATGGTGGTAATGATGTGCTTGATGAACCTTCAATTTGTACTGTTTGACTAGTTTGAAATTGTGAGTTTGATATGTTGTCAATGGGTTGATATGTTGGTTCGCCCATCTTCTTAGATTTTGACCTTGTTTCAACAGGCATGTCACTATGCAAATGCAATATTTTTCAAAAATTTCAAGGATAATATATGATATGCAACTAAATGCAAACTAAATAGATGAGAATGCAATCTATGGGAAGAATGCAACCTATGTTTTTGTTGTTTTTTCAAGATTTTGACAAACCTTTTGGAATGCAAATCTAAAAAGAGACCCTTAGGAAATTGAAATGATGTCTAGACCTCAAAGGACAAAAGGACAAAATGACAATGTCTCCCCTAATATGCTTGGATACTAAGCTAGGTTTGACCAAATGACAATGATGACAAAAAGACAAAAGTTTGATAAGGTCTAGACTTCCTAACAATAACTTAGGGTTTATCAAAGATTTGGATTACTCAAGTATGACAAAACCTAGTTTTGACACTATATGCAAAAGGGAAATTACTATGAAAATGACCCTAATATGATATGATAATGACCTAAGCTTAATGAAGAGACCTAGGGTATGCAAATGTGACCTAATGTTATGAGGACAAAGATAATGCCAATGTATGACAATGTCAACCTAAGACAAAACCTAAGGTTGAATTATGAAATGGTACTACTCTAATGCAAGAGGACACATGCAAATGGATGACTTTTATTGATATGCCAAGGAGTATGACCTAAGTGAAACTTAACCTTGGTAGCTGACAATGAATTTGCAAAATGCAAACCTAGGATGAACCGAAATCTAAGTGACATGAATGTTGAGACAAGATTTTGAAAAATGTTTGACAACCATGTTTGAAGGTGTTTTGAACTTTGTTGAATGAAATACTCTTGTGTTTAAACTTGTTTTGAATCAATTTGTCTTGTTTTTGAAATTAGACACAACTCAACTTTTGACAAGCAAAGAAGACAAGATATTTTAACTTAGATTCAAAACAATCATGCTCATTCACACATTTCTTATGGTAGGTAAGGACAGTAGGTACTTGAGAGGTAGACTCGTTATGAGATTCAAGGAGAATACATAGATGCTTGACCCCATGGGATCCCCTCCATGACACTCACTTCTCAGGGTAGCCAAGCATCAGTCCCCATGGAAATCTCCCCATGGTGAACTTAGTATCTCTTCCAAGTATCCGAACTCCTCCTTCTCAAGCAACTAGAAGGATTTTTGGCCTCTCAATACAAGGTGTTTAGTAAGGATTTCTATTAAGCGTTACTCCTTGGTGTCACACAAGCATGATTGAGACATAAGTCCACCAAGATACCAAAAAAATATAGTCGCGCAAGCACATTTTAGACCGTGAGGTCCTACTTAGATGCTGATATGAGAAAGAGTCCAAGGGTCATCACTTCCCAAGTAACTACAATTCCCATGTAACCCTTCCTTCAAAGCATTCGCCCATCAGGTATTTATTTATAGTGAGTTAGAATGCCAAGGTACTCTGGCTGTGCTCACTTGGGTCGTTCCCTTCTCACGATTGTCACTTGCTTGCAAAAGAAAGCAAATGGTCAGGAAGGCAGGCCCTCTAAAGGTAACACACAATCCAAAACATGAGAATGGTATCAAAGATCTGGATTTCTGATCACCCTAAGAAGGATGAGAGAATACTCTCCTACTCCAATGTCAAACTCGACAATCAAGGAAAACACATGTTCATTCCATCCTACTTAGCAAACATACTAGGTGCCTAATTATGAATCACAAATACAAAGTTCAGTTGGAATACAAGGCAACCTGCAAAATCACTAAGTTAGAAGTTTGGTTTGTTTGGTCTTTGACTAGTGAACCTGCATAAGATTTGTTAGTAGTTTCATTTTTGTCTTCTCCATGTGTAATGCCAAGGTGCTGCATAGAGAATCAGTACCAAAGAAAACTAGAATACCATAACAGAATGCACAACAAAGTAATTTGCAATTGAAATCACTGATTTTTACCTCTGTTTCTAGCCTTACACAGGCGATGTCTTGACACAAGCGCATAATGCATTGACACGGGTGCAGAATGCATTGACATAGGCGTAGATCCCTTTGACATAGGCGCAGAATGCATTGACACAGGGGCAAATCCCTTGACACAGGCGCAGATCTCTCCTACACAGGCGCAGAAGTGCCCAGAAAGCCTTGAATTGCCCTGTTTCTTGAGTTTTCACCTGCAAATCAGCTCAAAAGGCACTCAAAACAAGGTTAAATGGTTAGTTTCATGTCGGGTTCACCAATTAATGTAGATAGGAATGTGGAAATCATCAAAGCAAATAGAAACATTAAACTAGCCCAATCACAAAACCAGATTACAATGATAACAAAACCTACAAACATTCAATAGAGATATGGAAATGAAACACTCAAATCAAATGCAAACCATTCCAAACATGAATGTCTTCTCCATAATTCTCCATTGTCCTTCTTTCTCCTTCAAATTTGCTTTGTTTTGTGGATCTCACCTTCAAGTGCATAAGCATAATGTGAAAGCAAGATTGACAAGATGGTAGCGCAAGAATACTAGAAGCGTGATTGATTCAGAGATTCAAAAATGTGATCAATTAGGATCTTTGATTGAAGAAATTCATCCAATTTATAGACAAATTGGAGAGATGACAAGATTAGCATGAAGAGATTTGAAAGGAAATTTCAAATCAAGAATGACAAATATGACAAATTATGACAAAATTGACACTTTCTATGCAAGATTGATTGATTGATAATTATGACAAATTATGACAAATTGCTATGTCAAAATTGATTGATTGACAAATTATGACAAAATTGACATGTCATTCCCATGAAATTAGGAGAAATATTAGAGAAAATAGAAAATTAGATGAATTAGAAATTAGGAAATTAGAAAATTGATGAAAATTAGGTAAATTAATTAATAATATTTCATTCATTAATTAATTTACAAAAAGAGAGGGAATTAATTAGCCAATTAAATAAATATTTAATTGTGACAAGAAGACTTAGGATAAATAAATAAATTATTTAACCTAGAGGGAAAATGACAAACAAGGTTAAATGAATAAATCATAAAACCCTAGAAGATGAATTAGAAATGCAAGGATGACAATTAGGTCTTGATGTAGGATTGATTTGATCATGATTCTGACTTGATAAAAGACCAATGTTGATAAATGATTTGATTGATAAATGAGCCAATTGACGAGGAACAATGACTAATTGATCCAAATTGACATGATTGAGAAGGACGACGATCGATGAAAAATTGATCGCAAAATGACAACGATCGATGACAAATCGATCGCAAAACGACAAGATTGAAAATGACAACGATCGATGACAAATCGATCACAAAACGACAAGATTGAAAAGAGGACAAAACCCTAATTAGGATTGACAATGTCCAAAATGATGACAAATGAACACGCACCTTGATGCAACAGGACAAGATCGACCAAAATCATGACTGAAGATTGTTATCGACAAGACCAAATTCGAAAGCGAGACAAATGAAGAATGCAGAAGAAGGACTCGATGCTCGCAAATGATAAAGACCAAGTGCGTAACATAGGAGAAATGTTAATGCGATGCAAAAACCCTAAAATAAGGCAATGCGCAAATGTTAAAGTATGACTCCGCAAGCGTTGACCATTTTTAGACATCTACACTAAGATACAAATGGAATCATGATAAATATATCTTAATAAAATTTTAATCATTGCATCAAAGCAATGAAAGAATTCAACATCAAGAGCTCCAAAAAAGTAAAGTGAAACCATGATCTGCAAACCAAGAAGATATAAAAACACCAAACTATTATTGCCAAAAGCTCCCACTATATTGTGTAATCAGTCTATACATGACATCATGATTACCATATCCTTAATAAGGATCATCAATGACCCTCATACGACCAAAGAAATCAATTGCAACACCAAGAGCTCCAAAAGGATAAAGTAAAACCATGATCTCCAAAACCAAGAAGATACACCACCACAAACAATCAAGAATCAATCCTTCATTACAAAAAATATACTTGCTTAAACATTCATGTAATCTTAAATTCCCAAAGGTATTAAGAGCCTTTATGACACCATGATCACCACCAAATGTACCAACATCAAAAATCACATTGAATCTTACATTACTAATCATATAATTAATAAGTATGGGTCCAATAACACAACTATGTCAAGTAGCACCTGTTAGGATAACTGGTGGACAACTTAGAGGGTGGGGGGCTGAATCAGTTGTCAATAGATTACACAACTTTATCACACAAATTTTTTTACCAAAATTCATAAACCAAATAAAAGAATAGCAGATATAACAATTAAGTATAAACATGGATCATAGAACAATTACCAACCATCCATAACACATAACACCATGATTTGTATGTGGAAAACCCGATAAAGGGAAAAACCATAGTTGGAAGCTTATCCATAGTCAAATAATACTTTTGTAGCAAGTATGTGATTACAATAAGAGGGGTATGCATATGCAGGAAGGCCAACATCCTAGAGCGCACTTCTCATCACAAAAGGAGCCTCACTGACTGCAAAATAAATCTAGACTATAATTCAGAAAGATGAATGAACTTCAAGAATATCATCTCCTATGTCTGAGTATAGTTTCAGTTAAGCTCAATATCTGAGGTCTTAAACCTCTTTCACAAACCCAATTCCATCACCTATTATCGACAAAAACCTTTGCATATGATTACAACTTTATTCGCACACAGATAATCCTATAACCTTAATCCCATGTATACCATGATCTACAAAGAGATCTTACATCATATTTATACCAACCTAGGACCTAAACAATTAGGCTGGGAACCTAAAAGATAATACACTATATCCATTACATAATCCTGCAAACCAATGATAAACGAAGTTAGCCTAAGACCAAAATAACATAAACCAAACAATAAATCCAACCAGTCACACATTGGGAGCATCAACCAACACGTTACATAAACCAGTCCATAACCTAACAAAATAGCATCGGACCCAAAATAGGTCACCATAAGCCAAATGAAAAACCATGATCAAATGGAATATGGACATGATAGCCATCAGCATCCTGATAACCTTCTAAAATCCGCACCAACACCACTTATTGGATTCACCAAAAGATCTTCATCAAAACATTGTCGGTAGAACCCTTATCGGTAACCAAAAGGCTTACTAGAACATATGATAGCATCTAGATCACCAAATATTGAAGCAACTGAATATGATACACATCAGGAACATATGAATAACCAATCCAAACAAATTCCAATAGCCAGACCAAAATAGGAGACAAATCTCCAGATCAACATGATAATCCAACCACTCTACCAGAAGTCGGTAGACAACAAAATAGCTAGTGTTGACATCAGTGAGAAACATCAATGCAACACATAATCAATTCCTCGAAATTTCCAACAATCTCCCCCTTTGGCATTGATGACAACACTATATGTGAAAAACATCCAAGTGCCAAGAAGTGCCAAACCAGTCTCCCCCAAAGGAAGAAATCCAACAATCTCCCCAAAATGATATGACAATGAAGTTCTGAACCAACAGACCAAGCTCCCCCTATGAATGATATCCCTGTTAAGCTCTATTTTTCACATAAATATCTCTCCCCCTTTGACATCAATGCCAAAAATCTGACATAAACATCAAGGAAAAGTCATAAAACCTGTAAACCACATAGTTGATACTCCCCCTGAGTAGTAGCACCACCGTATCAATTCGAAAATGAATAATAGCATTGATAAATGCATACTGGACTTATGCTAGTCAACATCACTCAAGTCTCTACTAGAGGGGTAGAAACTCCCAATTTATCTCTGAACTACTCAAATGATTCATTAGCCAAAGGTTTAGTGAAGATATCTGCAATCTTCTCTTTAGTGCTCACATAAACCAGTCTGACTTCATTTGCTTCTGCCTTCTCCTTTAGAAAATTGTACTTCATAGAAATGTGCTTAGTCTTAGAATGAAATATTGGATTCTTTGATATGTCAATAGCAGCAAAGTTATCACAGTGAATAACTATTGGTTCATTACAATCCACCCTTATATCCTTCAACATTTTCTTCATCCATAGAACTTGTGTATAATTAGTAGCAACAACAACATACTTAGCTTCAATAGTAAATAAACAATTACATGATTGTTTCTTGTTGATCCATGAAACAAGTTTCTTTCCAAGAAATAAAGCTCCACCAGATGTTCTCTTCTAGTCATCAACATCTCCAACCCAGTCAACATCTGTATATGCACATAGTTTAAAGTCATCATTTTTAGGATACCACAAATCATACTCAGTTGTTCCTTGCAAATACCTGAAAATCCTTTTCACTGCACTCTCATGATTCTCTCTAGGATCACTCTGATATCTTGATACAATACAAACTACATTCATTATATCTAGTCTAGTCTAAGTCTGATATAACAAACCACCAATCATAGACTTATACCTTGTAGGATTTATTGTAGTTGATGCATCATTCTTTGTCAATTTCTCACTTGTAACCATAGGGGTACCAACTGGTTTGGAATTTTCCATATCAAATTTCTTCAACAAATCTCTAGCATACTTAGTTTGACAAATGAAAATACCTTTATCATTCTGAGTAATCTGCAAACCTAAGAAAAATTTCATCTCCCCAATCATAGACATCTCAAATTCATTCTTCTTATTTTTGGATAATTCCATACATAACTTATCCTCACCTCCAAATATGATATCATCAACAAAGACTTCAACAATCAATATGTCATCATCATTAATCTTATAATATAAGTTACTGTCAGCATTACCTTTAGTGAAACCAAGCTTCAAAAGATATTTGTCCAATCTAGCATACCAAGCTCTAGGGGCTTGTTTCAATCCATATAAAGCTTTCCTTAACCTACAAACCATGCTTTTGTCATCTGAAAGTGAAAATCCATCAGGTTTCTCAATGTAAACTTCCTCTTCAAGATCTCCATTAAAAAATGCACACTTAACATCCATATGATAAACCTTGCATTTCTTAAGGGCATCATAAGAAAGAAATAATGTCACAGCTTCAATCCTAACTACCAAAGAAAAAGTCTCATCATAATCAATTCCTTCCTTCTGACAATATCCTTTACATACCAATCTAGCCTTATCCTCACAACTTGTCCATCCTCATTCAATTTATTCCTAAAAATCCATTTATTTCTAATAACATTCTTATTTTTAGGTCGGGGAACTAAAGTCCATGTGTTGTTCTTAATCTGATCTAATTCCTCTTCCATAGCTTCCATCCAACATTCATCTTTACAAGATTCAATAACTGATGCCGGTTCAACTTGAGAAATTTAACATACCTCATCAGTTGCCAACCTTCTTCTTGTCATTTCTCCTTTGTTCTTGTCTCTGTTAATCCTATGAGGATCCAGTTAATACTGAGAGGGGGGTGAATCAAAATTAATACCAATTGAAACTTTAAACCAAAAATCAAACTTATATCAGATCTGAAACCATTTGACAAATATCTCAACTTATTTAATCAAATCTAACAACCTCTTTATCGAATTTTCTTTATACATTAATCAAATCATTTACCACATCAATCAATTATTTCACCATTTAAGAAATAATATAGAATTGATCATTTACCAACTTATCTTATCAGATCAACCACGTTTCTCTATCAACTCTTATTAGTACCGATAACATTTGATAAACCTCTGATAAAACATCATAACCGATGTCTTAGAAATAATGCATGAAATGTAACATAAAAAAGAACATCACATGAAAAACATTCCACACATGAATACCATAAGTTTTTACGTGGAAACCCAAATAGGGAAAAACCACGGTGGGAGTTGGCACCCACAAATATTTGTACTCTTTTGAAGTATGCTCTGTTATGAGCTTACAATATGCCCTGTTAGGAGTCACTCGGTTAAGGGATTTGTCTAGAAGCTTAGTTAGGAGCATGATGATCTATTAGGATCAACCTCATGAGAGGATTTAACACTCATTTGAGAGCTTCCCTATTAGGGGACTTAAATTATTAAGGCATGTTAGGACCTACTCGGTTAAGAGACTTAACCTGCTGCAACTATTAGGGAACAACAATGAAAAATAATCAGTTAAATGCACTTCTTTGCTTGCTTGATCAAATCCAGTTATGATCAATACTCTATAACTCTCAAGCAGATCTCACACTTCACTTGGATGGCTCAACACATTCTCTCAAGACCACCAACATCATAAACATCAACTGTGTCATCCTAAATAGCCATCTCAACTAGGTCAGCCACTAAACTCTAATTACATCATGAATTTACAATAAAAATCATAAGAGATCATCCCAAATCACTATACTAATCATTACATCAAATTATACTACAATATCAATCGTTGGTTGATCGTAACCCATCACGAAAATCCGATCTGTACCAAAGTCAAAACCTCAAAACACTCCACTAAGCATTTTACTGATTCCCAATAATTTCTTCCTTGAATCGCACCAAAATAGAAATCAAATCATTCATCTGGGTTGTGTCATGTTACCACCTTCATTTAGACTCATCGTTGATCACCGTCATAACAAAAATCATTACCGGCTTAATGATTTCTTCACCGGTCTTAAACCCTACTAAAACCTTAGCAAAACTTCATCAAAAATTTTAAAGACACATTCCAGTAATCATCACAAGTTATGGTTCTGGTCAGATACTCCTTTCTATGATACAAGCTCACCTTCCAAACTACAAATCACCAATCATCCTTGATCATCTGATTCAACCAAAACAAATTTGCTTTACCAGTTAAAGTCCTATTTCACAGACTTTAGTTCTTTGCCGATAAGTCTTGTCTTCCAATAAACCAAATCACTTAGATGACAAAACAAAACATCAGGAACATCAGCAATCATCATTTGACATTAGTTGCCATCAATGCCAACACAAATAATTGATCAGGTCATCTAATCACAAAATCTCAATCTCTTCATCACAAATAGACTTCTATCCTTTATCAGTGCAGTCATCAGTATTCAACTACATCACCTCATTTGTATCAGTTATTCCAAATTCCAACAATATCCCCCTTTGGCATTGATGGAAACACCAATCAGATATACAATCAGATTAACATCATCATCTACAACTTGCTTGTGAGTATCACGTCATTTGTTGATTCTCCTCCTTTTGTCTTCTCCCCCTTAAACAATGCTTCTCTCAATCTGATCTTCAACTTCTCCCATTTCTTTTCTTCTCCCATATCTAATTTCTTTTCTTTTCTTCTCCCCCTTTGAGTGTAATGCCAAATCTGTAAATGCATTACTTGTCTTAAATTTTGTTGTTGCCTCTTCCATCATCTCTGCTAATTAAATTAGAAAAAATATAACAGAGCATTAAATCTGAACTTTACATTAGACTTGCTCCCTCGAAGGAGTAGCCTGCACCTTCATCAATCCTTAATGAAAGATAAACATGAAATCCACAAGATTGATGCATCTCCAACATTCTGGTTCTTCCAGTGTAGGGGTCTAGCCCCTAGTTTACCTCTAAGAAACTCAAAGGTAGCCTCTGGTAAGGGCTTAGTAAAGATATCAGCTAACTGATCTTTACTCTTCACCTATTTATTTTGAACTCTTTCACTTAGGAAATGATACTTCAATTCAATGTGCTTGGTTCTATAATGAAGTACAAGATTCTTAGAAATATTTATTGCACTTGTATTATCACAATAGATAGTCACCGGTTCAGAGATATCTATCTTGAATCCTTTTAGCACATATCTCATCCAGATTGCCTGCATGCAATTCATGGATACAACTACATACTCAGCTTCAACTATAGATTGAGAAACACATGTTTGTTTCTTGTTTGTACATGCCACTAATCTTCTACCAAGTAGAAAAGGTCCACTGATTGTGCTTTTCTGATCATCCATATTACCTACCCAATCAACATTAGTAAAGACATCCAAAGTAAAATATCCCTTATAGGGATATCATAAACCTATAGTCTATTGTGCCTTTGAGATACCAAAAAATTCTCTTCACAACCACCATGTGACTCTCCTTAGGCTCTTTTTGAAATCTAGCCACTAATCCAATAGCATGAGCAATGTCCGGTCTTCTATGAACACCATAGTGTAGCTTGCCAATCATAGATCTATACTATTTTTCACTAACACCAAGGGAATCATCTTGCTTGGACAACTTGCGACCTGACACCATTGGTGTTCCTACCGGTTTGTAGTCTTCCATGTTGAAAGTCTTCAACGCCTCTTTGATATACTTGGTCTAACAAATAAAAATACCACCATCTAGTTGTTGGACTTGTAAGCCAATAAAGAACTCTAATTCACCGATTAGAGACATTTTAAATTCCTTTTTCATTATATCAAAAAAATACATACACATATCATCATTTCCACCAAAAATTATGTCATCTTCAAACACTTCTTCTATCAACATCTTGTCTCCATCAGTTTTTAAATAAATGTTGATGTCCTCACTGGTACATTGGAATCCAATTTTGATCAAATGTGCATGTAATCTCTCATACCATTCTCTCGGTGCCTTATTTAGACCATATAGTGCTTTGTGCAATGTACAAACCATGTCCTTATCATCAGTCAAGGAAAATCCATCTATTTGTTCAATGTATACTTATTCTTCTAGAATCCTATTTAGAAAGGCTGATTTGACATCCATTTGGTAAACTTTGAATCCCTTATATGTAGCAAATACTAGTAGCATCCTTACTCCTTCTAATCTAGAAACAGGTGCAAATGTTTCACCATAATCCTCACCTTCTTCTTGAGCATACCCTTTGCATACTAACCTCGCCTTGTTTCTTACAATTCTTCCTTCTTCATCCAATTTATTCCTAAAAACCCATTTTGTTCCAATTACATTCTTATCCTCCAGTCTAGGAACAAGTGACCATGTCTGATTCTTCTCAATTTGATCTAATTCTTCATTCATTGCATTAACCCAATCATCATCTTTTAGTGATTCCTTAACTATCTTGGGTTCTATTGTAGATATCAAACATGAGTTCTCTCGTATCTTTCTCCTAGTTTTAACACCTACATTCTTATCACCAATTATCATCTCTTGTGAATGGTTCAGTTTGACATATCTAGGTATTGCCTGTGTCAATTTAACATCTTCTACATCGGGTTCTTCATTTTCTTCTTCACTATCATCGCTTATCGGTTGAGCATCTAATTTTGCATTTTCTGGTTCTTTATTATTCTTTGTCTCTGGTTCAATGATCACAAGCTTTTCCTCATTATCATCCTTTTTCGGGTTCTAATATACTTATACCTTCAGACTTATCAGATAGATCATCAACTTTTACACTAACACTTTCAACAATTTTCTTAGTTCTCTTATTGTAACATTTATATGCCTTAGTCTTAGAAGAGTAACCAAGAAAAATTCCTTCATCAGATTTTGCATCAAATTTCTCAATGTAGTTATCTCTCTTAATAAAACATTGACTTCCAAAAATTTTAAACTAACTTACACAAGGGGTTTTTCCATACCATAGTTCACAGGGTATCTTATTGTTACCTCTCTTTACTAGTACCCGGTTTAAAGTGTATACATCAATACTGACCGCTTCTCTCTAAAACATTTTGGATACATCACCATGTAATAACATGGTTCTTGCAGCTTCAACTATTGTTATGTTCATCCTTTATGCTATTCCATTATGTTGTGGTGTCCTCAGAGCGGACATCTATCTCTTGATATGTTGTTCATCACAATACTAAACAAATTCATCAGATGTGAATTCACCTCCTCAATTTGATCTTAAGCACTTCAAGTTCTTACCAGTTTCATTCTCAACCAGAGCTTTAAATGTTTTAAATTTACTAAATGCTTATGATTTCTTCTTCAAAAATGTCACCCACATCATTTTAGAATAGTCATCAGTGAAAATCATGAAATACTTATCACCATAATAACACCATGATCTCATAGGGCCACAAAGATTAGTAGGTACCAAATCTAAAATATTCTTAGAAATACAATTCTTTCTCTTGAAAGAAATAGAGGTCATCTTACCGATTTGACAATTTTTGCATATCACACTATCTAGTTTGACAATTTGGGGTAATCCTCTTACAATACTTGACTTGCTTATCTTAACCAAATTATAAAAATTAACATGACAACATCTTTTATGACATAACCAATTGTCTTCCATTCTTGCAACCAAACAATTATTAATATTACTATTCAAATGGAATAAGATACCTCTAGTTTTCTCCTTGGTAGCAATCAATTCACCATTACCTCCAAGAATTTTGCAGACTCCACTTTTAAACTCAATAAAATAACCTTTATCATTGAGCTGACCAATACAAAATATTATGCTTTAGACCATCAAACCAAAACACATCATCAACATTACTCTGCCCATTTACAGAAATTAAACCTTTACCTTTCACTGCGCAAGGAGAGTTATTTCCAAATCTAACAACACCTCCATAAAATTCATAAAGGGTTATGAACTTACTTTTATCTTCGGTCATGTGGTGTGAGCAACCACTATCTATAATCCATTCATCACTATTATCCATATGAGTTACTAGTGCCTTTTCATCTTATAGTTCCTCCTTCATGGCTACAAACACAAATTCTTCATTGCCATCTTCATCTTTAGATTCCTCACTGATAACACCTTCATCTACTATAACATAACAATGTTTCTTTCCCTTTCATTTGAATCTTCTAAAATTCTCTTTCTTATCAATGTTAGGGAAGTTAGCAACAATATGACCAATTTTACTACAAGAGAAACACTTCAAAGGTAACTTTCCCTTATACTTACCAGTGCCTCTTGGAAATATTTTTGCTAACTGTGGCTCAAGTTCCATCACTTGATCTTCATTGTCTTCATTTTCCCGGTTACTTCCATGACTTGACCCATGCTCATGATTTTCACATATATCTTTTTCTTTTCTAGCAGATGAACCGGTAACAGAAGCTTTATAGGTAGACTCAGTAGATTTTGTCACACTATTTTTAAAACTATTAAACTAAAAAGTTGTAATATTACCAATCAATGAATTAGCAGTTACCTTATCCTTTGAAACAGATCTAAGTTCCTGGATTGCTAATAATCTTATAGCATACTAAGGCTGAAGAGTTATAAGAATTTTACTTACTATTGCATCATGTTCCTTTTTACCTCCAGCACTCTTTATGCCGCCAACAAATTCTTTGATTCTATGACCATATTGTGCAATATTTTCTCCTTCAAGAATTCTCATGTCATCAAACTTTCCTCTCAAGCTTTCCTCTTTGGCTCTTTGAACATGCTCATCTCCTCCATAGATTGTCTCTAAATTTTCCCAAATCTCACTTGTAGTGTCCAATCCTGGAACATCAATATATTTTGAATTAGATAAAGTACTTACAATAGCTTCTAGGGCTTGCATCTTATCTTGTTCTCTAAGTTTATTCGGTGTCAAGGGAGTAGTGGTAGGAGAAACATATTTTGTTTCAACTTGCTTCCAATATTGTGCACCAAGAACTTTGACGTAGATCTTCATTATGTCTTTCCAGATCTTTTAGTGATCCTTGTTGAACTTAGGACCCTCTTTCTTCATCATCTTGACTTGTTCAGAATCTTTCCCTCAAGCGGTTAGGCTTTCTGCACACAAAGGACCAAAGATCTGATACCAATTGTTAATCCTATGAGGATCTGGTTAATAATGAGAGGGGGGGTGAATCAATATTAATACCAATTGAAAATTTAAACCAAAAATAAAACTTATATCAGATCTGAAACCATTTAACAAATATCTCAACTTCTTTAACCAGATCTAACAACCTCTTTATCAGATTTGCTTAATACATTAATCAAATCATTTACCACATCAATCAATTCTTTCACCACTTAAGAAATCATATAGATTTGATCATTTACCAAATTATCTTATCAGATCAATCACTTTTCTCTATCAACTCTTATCATTATCGAGAACCTTTGATAAACCTTTGATAAAACATCATAACCGGTGTCTCAGAAATAATGCATGAAATGTAACATAAACAAGAACATCACATGAAAAACATTCCACACATGAACACCATAAGTTTTGACGTGGAAACCCAAATAGGGAAAACCTATGGTGGGAGTTGGCACCCACAAATATTTGTACTCTTTTGAAGTATGCCCTGTTAGGAGCAGACCGACCTTGTTAGGAGTCACCCGGTTAAGGGATTTTCCTAGTACCCTGGTTAGGAGCTTGATGATTTGTTAGGATCAACCTCATGAGAGGATTTAACACTTTTTTGAGAGCTTCCCTATTAGGGGACTTAAATGATTAACTCTTGTTAGGACCTACCCAGTTAAGGAATTTAACCTGTTGCAACTGTTAGGGAACAACAATGAAAAATGATCTATTAAATGTACTTCTCTGCCTGCTTGATCAGATCCAGTTATGCTCAACACTCAAAAAATCTCAGGAAGATCTCAAACTTCACTTAGATGACTCAACACATTCTCTCAAGACCACCGACATCATAAACATCAACTATGTCATCCTAAATAGCCATCTCAACTAGGTCAGCCACTAAATCCTAATTACATCGTGAATTTACAATACAAATCATAAGAGATCATCCCAGATCACTATACAGATCATTACATCAAATTAAAATATAATATCAATCGTTGGTTGATCATAACCCATCCTGAAAATCCGATATATACCAAAGTCAAAACCTCAAAACACTCCACTAAGTGTTTCGCTAATTCCCAAGAAATTCTTCCCTCTATCGCATGAAAATGACAATCAAATCATTCACGCGAGTTGTGTCATGTTACCACCTTCATGTAGACTCACTGTCGATCATCATCATAACAAAAATCATTATCAATTTAATGATTTCTTCACCAGTCTTAAACCCTACTAAAACCTTAGCAAAAATTCATCAGAAACTTGAAACACGCCTTTTGAAAATCATCACAAGTTCCAGGTCCAGTCAGATACTCCTTTCCATGATACAAGCTCACCTTCCAAATCACAAATCACAAATAATTATCGATCGTCCGATTCAACCAAAACAACTCTACTTTACCAGTTAAAGTCCTATTTTATGATCTTCAGTTCTTTGCTGGTAAGCCTTGTCTTCTGATAAACCAAATCACTTAGATGACAAAAAAAAACATCAGGAACATCATAAATCATCATTTGACATCAATTTCCATAAATGACAACATAAATAACTGATCAGGTCATCTAATCACAAAATCTCAATCTCTCATCACAAATAGACTTCTATCCTTTACCAGTTCAGTCATCAGTATTCAACTACATCACCTCATTTGTATCAGTTATGACAAATGCCAATAGTCTCCAATGATCTAATCTTCTGAATGATTTAACCTTACGTACCTAGGAGTCTTCTAACTTTCTATTCCTATACTCTAATCTTCAATTACTGTTAAATTTTTTAATACTATCGGGGTAACTGGTTTAACATTTTGTTCCGATATAGGTGCTACCGATTTAGTTATGATCATCTCCACTTCCAGTTTTCTCTCATAAGTTCTGATTTGAGCTTTGTACAACTCATCCACCTTGACATTAGCACTTTCCACAATTCTCTGTAATCTTTTGTTATAACATCTATATGCTTTGCTTTCATTAGAATAACCAATAAATATCCCTTCATCACATCTAGGATCAAACTTTCCAATGGAATCACCTCTTTTAATATAGCATTTACTATGAAAGATTGTGAAATATTTAACTGTAGGTGTATGACCAAACCATAACTCATAAGGTGTCTTATCGGTGTCTCCTTTGATGAACTCTATTAAATGTGTATACCGTTGTGCTCACAACTTCTCTCCAATAGATATGAGGCAAATTAGCTTCCATCATCATCGTTATGGTCGCATCCAAGATATTTTTATTCTTTCTTTCCATAGCACCATTTTGCTGAGGTGTCCGAGGAGTCGACAACTGTCTCCTTATCCCATGCTTCTCACAATAACTATTAAATTCACTGGATGTGAATTCACCAGCCTAATCTAACCTTAAGCATTTAATCTTCAGCCTTGTCTCTGTCTCAACTTTAGCTTTAAAGATCTTAATTTTTTCAAAAGCTTTAGGTTTCTCCCTTAGAAAAGTAACCATCAATGATTAGCATGAAATATCTATCACCCTAAAAACTCTTTATTCTAGTAGGACCACATAAATCAGTATGAATAAGATCAATAAAATCATTAGATTTATCTTATATACTCTCAAAAGAACAACTGACTTGCTTTCTTATTTGACATTTCTTACATACCGAATTATAGGGCTTCACAATATTAGGTATATCTCTAACAACCTTAGTTGAATTGATCTTTAAAATGTAATTAAAATTAACATGACACAACCTCTTATGCCATAAACAACTCTCATCAACTTGTGCAATCACACATGTCTTCTTAGTGGAGTTCAAATGAAAGATGTTACCTTTAGTCTGTGTACTGGTTGCAATCTCCAAACCAGATCTGTTAATGATTTTGCATTTTCCATCCTTGAACTATAATTGAAATCCCTTATCCACCAACTATCCCACACTCAAAAGATTATGCTTTAAACATTCAACATAATAAACATTATCAGTGTTATTCTTACCATCTAAAGATATAGTTCATTTTCCTCTGATCATGCATGCTTTGTAATTTCCAAATCTAAACAGTCCACCATCAAATTCTTGCAAAGATAAAAAATTCCTTTTATCTCAAGTCATATGATGTGAACATCCACTATCTATCACCCATTCATCCTTGTCTTCAATTTTAGCAGCAAGGGCCTTTTCCTCATTTTGAACAACAGGTGTCGAAGCATCATCCTTGATAGCCAAAAATACCCATTCCTTTCCACTGTCGGATCGACTAGCCAAATCTTGTGTTGGTTCATCATCAAAATCAGTCACACCTTCCTCATCTGCATAGTAACATGATTTGTCTTTGTTTCTCCTGTACTTATTCTTGTTCTAATAATCATGGTTAGGCCTAAAATATCTTCTAGCTTTCTCTTCAAATCTTGAATTCATTTCAGGACATCTAGATGCAAAATGACCTATCTTATTACTTACAAAACATTTAAAAGGTGATTTTCCTTCATACTTACTTCATTTCGGACCTTTAGGTACTCTTCTAGAAAATAGGGCTTCAAGTTTCTCAAAATCATCATCTTCTTTCTTCATTTCCTCCAGTTCCTTCGCATATAAAGATTTCCAATCACTCTTGCTGGTTGATGATGCAGATGTGTGAAAAGCAGATTCAATCTTTGTAGCTCCTTGAGGAAGAAATTCTTCAAGCTCAAAACCAAATAATTTTCCAACCAAAGTATCCCTGTTAACAGGAGTGTTAGCCATTGTTCTCAGCTCATTAATTGCAGTAGCATTCATTTTGTAAGCCGGTGACAAATCTCTCAATACTTTAGAAACAATCTCATCTTCGCTCAGAGATCCACCACAACACTGAGTTCCCATAACAATTTCATTAACTCTTTCCATAAAAGCAGTAATCATTTCATCTTCTTCCATCTTTATATTCTCATACCTTACTCGGTAACCATCAAGTTTAGCAATTTTAGTTCAGTAGGGTCACCTTCATTCAGAGCCTCCAACTTATCCCATATAGTCTTCATAGATGATTGGTCAGTTAATCCCGTATTTTGTTGATCAGAAAGTGCACTTAAGAGTTCTTTTCTAGCTCTACAATCATTCTTAATGTCCTTATCCAAGGTTGCCGGAGGAGTATACCCTTTCTTTGTGACCTCCCAAATCTCTTTCCCAATACATCTTAAATGAGTTTCCATCTGAATCTTCCATACCCTATAATTTGTAGAATTAAGCTTAGGGGTTTCTCTCCAAAAAATAGATGCAGTTGAACTATTATTTGTCATAGGATCTTCCTCAAGCGGTTAAGCATCTACAGAGAGGACCAAGCTCTGATACCAATTGTTAGGATAACTAGTGGACAACTGAGAAGGGGGGCTAAATCAGGTGTCAACATATTATAAAACTTTAAGCATACAAAACCTTTTAATAGAATGCATAAACTAAATACCGAAATAGAAGATATAACAATTAAGCATAAACACAAATCACAGAATAATTACCAACCATCCATAACACATCACACCATGATTTGTACATGGAAAACTCGGTAAAGGGAAAAAACATAGTGGGAAGCCTACCCACAGTTAGATAATACTTTCTGCAGCAAGTATGTGATTACAATAAGGGGGGAGTACACATGCAGGAAGGCCAACAACCTAGAGCACACTTCTCATCACAAAAGGAACCTTATTGACTACAAAATAAATCTAGACTACAATCCGGAAAGATGAATGAACTGCAAGAATAACATCTCTTATGCTTGAGTACAGTTTTGGTTAAGCTCAATACCGAAGGTCTTACCTATGATTGACAAAAACCTCTACATACGATTACAACTTTTTTCGCACACAGATAATCCTATAACCTTAATCCCACATACCATGATCTACAAAGAGATCTTACATCATATTTATAGCAGCTCGGGACCTAAACGATTAGGTCGACCACCTAAAAGATAATACAATAGATCTATTACATAATCCTACAAACCAATGATAAACCAAGTTGGCCTAAGGCCAAAATAGCATAAACCAACAATAAACCCAATCCGTGATGCATTGGGAGCATCAACCAACACGTTACATAAACCGGTCCATAACCTAATAGAATAATACCAAACCCAAAATAGGTTTCCATAAGCCAAATGAAACACTATGATCAACTAGAACATGAACATGATAACCATCAACATCTTGATAACCTTCTAGAAGCTGCACCAATACCACTTATCAGATTCACCAAAAGATCTTCATCAAAGAGCTACTAGTAGAACCATTATCAGTAACCAAAAGGCTTACTAGAACATATGATAGCATCTAGATCATTAAATCCCGAACCAAATGAATGTGATACACATTAGGAACACATGAATAACCAATCCAAACCAATTCCAACAGCCATACAAAAACCAGAGACAAATCTCCAGATCAACATGATAATCCAACAACTCTACTGAAAGTTGGTAGACAAGAAAATAACTAGTGTTGACATCAATGACAAACATCAATGCAACACATAATCAATTCCTCCAAATTTCTAATAACACCATCTTGTCACCTCATAATGATGATAATGTTGGCATATGCACACTCCAATGAGACATTGTAGGTGATTGAAGGTTTTGTCATTGATGGTAACCTTACAATCCTATGACACCAGCAAGGCATTCCATCAGCACTAGCAAGATCAGACTCTACACTGGCACGCAGATCACTGGCACCGAAAAGAACCATACCGACATAGAGGCCAATAGGATTTTTGTTGTAATATATTTTGTTTATTATTTGTAAAATCATTGTAAGCCGACTTGGCAAGTTGTAAAATGACTCTTATATAAGAGAGATCATTGTAGAACATTTGTAAGTAAGGAAGAAGAATGTAATTAGGTGAAATAAGGCAGACCTATTATGCGAATTATAGGTTAAGGGTTTATGTAAGAAGCCGAGCAGAAACCGGTATTGGATCTGGCATTATAGATGCTATTTTGAAGCAGTACAAGACACTGGATTTATATAATCCATTTTGTAAGTTAGTGAGACTTCCTATTTTGTATTTGAGCAGTGAGCTCTAGGCAGTTGACCTTCCTGCATGTGTAGGCCCCTCTTGTAGCAGTAATATTCTCTTATTGGGTGAACTCACAATACTGGTTCCCACTTTTTGACCAACTTTGACACTTGGATGAACATTTTGCAAGAAACCCTCACTTTCCGACACCTATAACTTTTAAATCGTTAAAAATTTGAAGATGATGTAAACTAGTGATTTGTAACATCCTTTTTGTAGATTCTAAATATATTTTTTTCAAATTTTTTTGAATAAAATTTTATTGATTTTTCCATCTCCCTCAAAAGTAGTTTTTTACAGGAAACAACATTTTTAAAGAGTGATGTGCATCCCGAAACATATAAATTTTTTTCTATAAATGATAAAAACTTATCTCATTTAAATTTTGGTTTGTAACATCAATACCCAGGGCATGCAGTTGGTTTGATAGTGATATGTTGAATATTTTTTATTTTATTAAGTTTTGAAGTCCGACTAATTATAATTTAGATATAGGTGTACATTTTAACACATAACTTGCTATATATCAAAATTTAAGTTTTATTTTTTTTGTTAGAAATAAGACATCAATACCTAGGGCATAGATATTTTTCAGAATTTTTTTGAATTAGTTTGTTATTTTTCCCAATGCATTGAACAAAGAAGTTCATGTTCGGTGAAAAACCTACATTCATTAAAAATAAAATAAAAATATATTAATAAACTTAAATATATTAAAAATTATACTATTTGGAAAGCTTATAATAAGGACTAAATCCTCAAGAAAAAAAAATTCTAAATGAATTCGTTTGACCCCTCAAAAGCTAATGTAAAATTGGTTTTTTATCAGCATTTGATAGATGCAAAGGAGACTCCATTGCAAGTATGATTTAGAAGTAGAGAGGTTCTATCCAAGAAATTTTGATCTAAGAGCCTTTGATCTAACTCTCTTCAATTAATTACTTCAAATGGGACCTCTTAAAGCTTAAATAATTATATTTTCCAAAAAATGTATGATTTTAGTAAAAATCAGGATGTACCAAAAAGTGGGAACCAGCTTTGTGAGTTCACCCTATTGGCTAGTAATTGAATATTGTGGGTCACAAATCCCACCGAGGTTTTTCCCACATTGGGTTTCCTCATTAAATCCTTGTGTTATGGTGTGTTTTTCATGTGGTTGTTATTATCTTTGTCTATTGCATTACTTTCTACTTACTGGTACATAGTATTAATATGTTCTGCATGTTTTAAGTTAAGAAATTTAATATACCGGTTAGATACTGATTCACCCCCCCTCTCAGTATCTATGGGAATCCTAACAATTGGTATCAAAGCCTGGTCCTTTATTTTCAGAAGCCTAACAGCTTGAGGAAGATCTTGACACTAGTAGAGATGGAAAACTTGATGAAGCAACTTGAAGGAGCTCTCTCAGACTATGATGCAGAAAAATAGAAAAATATCAAACTTGAAGATGATCTAAAGGCTACTCAGGATATTATTCAAGCACTTCAAGAAAATCTTACTATTTCAACAAAAAAGAGAAGAGAACTTTGTGAAAAGATGCAAAATGAGAATGATGAAAAAGAAACTCTTAATGAAATGATAAACAAGCTGAAACAAGAGAACATGACAACAAAGAATGAGAAGCAGGATATGACTATGAGATTTTGTAAAGAAATTGAAGATAGAAAGAAGAATGAAGAAGATTTGACTAGAAGACTAAGTGATGCTGCAAATGAAAACACAAGAATCAGCTATGAAAATGATTTGTTGAAGACAGATCTGATGCACACTCAGAATGACTCAAATGAACTAATGAGGAAAAAAGAAGTCTTAGAAAGAGAACTAGATACTGCAAATCAACATAAAGAAAAATTCAAGAAAAGCTCAGAAGAACTTGGTAACTTGCTGAAGAATAAAAAAACTAAAGGTGACACTTGTGGAATTGGCTTTGAAGTTGGTGAAAGCTCTGGTACTACAAACATAGAGGATCATAGCAAATCAGTAAGACAACCTATTGCTTATAAATTTAGTGGCAAATGCTTTAACTGTAATAAGTATGGTCATAGAACAAATCAATGTAGATCTAGAAATTATCAGAATATCAACACACCCACCGGTCAATGTTCAAAATGCAACAAAGTTGGTCATAATTCTGAGAATTGCAGAATGAATGTGAGATGTTATGTTTGTGGAAGATTTGGACACCTATCTAATCAATGTAGAACACAAACCGACATAGGTTATGGGAAAGCTATTCAAAAGAATAATGTGACTTGCTATGCATGTAACAAAATTGGGCATATTGCAAAATTCTGCAGAAGTAAGGGATCACCGACAGACAACAAAGGTTCTAGTTTGAAAGGTAAAGAAAAAGTTGAAGAAGTTAAGCAAGAATTTTTAAAACAATGGATCAGAAAATCAGAACTGAATGTGGATAGGAATACTACTCCACCAGCAAAACAGAGTAGCACTCCATCGGTAGAAGTCTCTTCATCAAATTGAAGAAATTTCCTTGAGGGTTTGGCAATCAATGAGACATATGCTATTATTCCCTCGGTTGATGGTAAGAAGTTGAATTTACTTCTATATCGATAGATATGTTAAGTGATTACTTAACCGACAAGCATTAAATGTGGTAGTTGGAAAATTGACATTATAAATTAATGTTTTTGGCTCCATTTCACTTCACCGAGCATTCAAACATTCGAAGAGCGCGAAATATCCAGAGCTAAGGCATTTCGAGCAAAGAGGCAAGACATTTTAGCAATCAATCCTTCCAAAGGCAGAAAAAGGTATTTATAATCATGGCATCCTCCTCTACACCTGAATTCATAGCAAACCCTACTATAGTCGAGGTAATAAAACGCCCTAGGCCTGTATTTCAGCTAGTTCCTGAGATAGCTAAAAGGGATGACAATGTAGGTGCTTTTTCCCAAATTCCCAAAGGAGTTGTTTATGTAGAAGACCCCAAAATCTATATCCATTGCCATATAGAAGAATTAGGAGATGAAGAAATCAAAAACATGTACAAATCTATTATCTGTGATGATTCCGATAAAGTAAAACCTGAACACCAAATTATTGAAACCCTAGGATTCACAGAAATTGTCAGCATTCCAGATTTCCCCAAGGAAGTTATTAGGATAGTGTTAAGTAGAGTACATGGTGCATTCTTTTGGTTAGATTCAATCCATAAAATTACCAAGGAAGCTGTGAAAGTTGTAACAGGGTTACCCTCCACCGGTAGCAGACCAGATAAAACAAAGAAGGTCTCAAATGACCTGGTAATGAACTTAACTGGTGCAACATTCGACAGAAGGTCTCTAAGGGTTAATGATGTGACCGATATAAATGTGAGATTTGTTAGCATGATTTTAGGATACAAAGCAACACATGCAAATAGACTTAACTCAGTTTCCAGTTTATGCATAAAAAGTGCACATGATATGGTAAAAGAGAATGTGAAAATTGATATATGTGAATGGCTAAAAGATGAATTGATTGACAATTTAGGAAAAATCAAGAAGGATAAGAAAGGGACTTTTAGATTTGGTAATTTACTTGTATGCTTAATGCTACACATAACCAAACAGGTGCCTAATATAGGCAACAAGAATCTTGGATTTGACATACCGGTAGGGAAACAATTATCAGACTTATTCAGCAACATGGGGGAAAACAAGGAAAAGAATATCAATGAGTATTTTCAAGCACTAAAGGCCAGAATGAACAAAAGAATCAGACTGTCACAAGAAATTGTTAACAAATACAAAGATGATATATGTTTTGTGATTAACAAGGATGAGATCTGGATGGAAGCAGTTATCCCAAGAACAATTTGGGTTACTAAAATGGGCTATGAGACTGATGACCACATCATTGAAACATATGCAAAATCTCTTCTAGAAGCACCAAATGAACCTAAGGAAGAAGTATTTGGTAGTGTTGAGACCATTGAAAGCCAAATTCAATCTAAAAAGAGAGTAAAGAAAGTAGAAGCAATAGTAAGAAAAGGTTCAAGGTAGGCTAAGGCTATAAAAGAAGATGTACTGAAACAAACCGGTATCACTAAAGATGAGTTACAGGAACAACAACCAAAAAATCACCTGTCACTGGTAGCAACTTCTTTAGAGAGTGACAAGCCAGCTGAATTTAAAAGACTTGTAAGGAAAAGACAACCTTCACTGGTATCGACACCCTCGCCTAGAAGAACTAGACAAAAACAACAGGCAGTGAGGTCTCTGGTAAAGAAGACAACCCCAAAGAAAAAGCTAACACCTAAGAAGAAAAGGGCTCAACAGAATATTTCTCCGATTGATAGACTATTGGATGAAATCATAGAAGAAGGATAGTTGAAAAACATCAACAAACTATATGACTCACTATTAGTTGATGAGAAAGAGTAAGTTGAAAATAGTGTCATTTTACACTTGGATATCTATAAGAAGTTTTTAATGCAAGTTGTAGATGAACTACCAGATGAATTATTCAAGAGACTGGAAGCAAGAAGACAATCTATTGTAGAACTTGACAAGAAAATCTAAATTGAAAAATTACTTGCTGTCTACTCAGTCAACTCTCCAAAAGAAATAGATGATCTAATTGCAAAGGCCAATCAATCAGTATTCTCTACTGCACACCGACATATTGCACTAATGGCAGGAAGAGTAAAAGAGCTAACAGAAGAAACAGAAAATGGATGGGATATATTCCTTGTGGAGAAGGAAAAGCAGGAAGAGTACAGGAACCCCAAACCTATCAAAGTCAATCAGAAAGACAAAGATAAGGGTAAAGGAAAGGTTGGTGGACCTCTTAGTATCAAAATAAAAGATAACTTATCCCCACCACCTCTAATTAATCCACCAGTAACAACAACAGAAGACCCACCGGCAGATGACAGTATGGATGTATCACAAGAGGATACTAATCCTAATCCTAAGGTACTATACACAATGGATGTTGATACTCAAAATTTCAATATTGTGATAGACAAGGACACAACTGGTAAAACTGACATGGCTAGTGAGCCATCGGCAACTGACAACACTGATAACACTGAAGGAAAAGTGGAAGATGACAACATAGGGAAATGGATAGAGACACAGACAGAGAAACAAGCAGAGCAACAAGCTCTGAAATAGGAATAGGTTCATGTGGAAACAATGCCACCAGCAACAGGAGAGAAACAAAAACCCTTGCTTAAGGAAATGGAAACATAGACTGACCTACTAGAGGTCACTACAAGCATGGTTACTTCCTCCAGCGATGAAATTCAAAATGTTGGTTCCTCCTCTATAGGCTACAAATCAACCAATGTAACTGAAGTTCTTTTAGATTCTTTGAAGAAAATAACTGATTGTAGTTCACAAGCTTATAAAGCTATAGATGACACAATCCCAATTTTGAAGATGATAGCTCCAAAATGCAACATAGATAATAAGGATTCTTTGAGTCAACTTGACACTTTGTCGAAGTATATTACTGACAACACAATAACAGTTGAGCAAATAAAGGAAGAGGCATTCAAAGATGGGTAGGAAATTAAAAAACAAAAATTCTTTGAAGATCAAATAAACAAGTGTACTAGGCAGTTTGACACACTTCTACCAAAACTATGTAACATATTGAAGGAATTTAAAACTCTGTACAAAGATACTTTCAAGACAAACTTTTTGATAGTGGACATAGACAAGAAAATGAGCAAGGTACAAGAAGAAATAAATAAACTTGCAGACAATTTTGTTAATTCACCTGATACATTATCAGTTTTTGAGCAAAAGATAACTAGTTTTGAGGAAGAATTACTGAAGCTAGAGAGAGAAAATGAGAGAATAATAAACAAGGCTAAAAATCTGAGACTAAGACTAAGTCCAAGACTGGACTATCTAGCATCCTTGAGGAAGGAAATATCTGAGGCACTTGTACAAGGACAGAAAACACTGGTAGAGCATATGCAGCACCTCACCGGTATAGTTCAAAGAACAGAGGCAGCAATAAAATATAGTAAGAGGTTTATGGAAAGCATAAATTTGGTTTTGGTGGATCTTTTTCAAATTGTAACCACCCAGTTACAAGGCTAAGATAGAAAAACTACAACTCTATTGACACCTTGACAACCTTTGTCATTGATGCCAAAGGGGGAGTAGTAGTATGAGAAAATAATCTGCAAAAGACTTATCTGCTCAGGGGGAGCTCATATACTTTTGGTACACATTTTTGGAAACATGTTTTGGATACACTTTTAAAATTTTCTCATGAGTGTTGCCATCAATGCCAAAGGGGGAGATTGTTGGCATATGCACACTCCAATGAGACATTGTAGGTGATTGAAGGTTTTGTCATTGATGGCAACCTTACAATCCTATGACACCGGCAAGGCATTCCACCGATACTAGCAAGATCAGACTCTACACTAGAACACAGATCATTGGCACCGAAAGGAAGCATACTGACATAGAGGCTGACAGGATTTTTGTTGTAATATATTTTGTTTATTATTTGTAAAATCATTGTAAGCTGACTTGGCAAGTTGTAAAATGACTCTTATATAAGAGAGATCATTGTTGAACATTTGTAAGTAAGGAAGAAGAATGTAATTAGGCGAAATAAGGCAGACCTATTATGCGAATTATAGGTTAAGGGTTTATGTAAGAAGTAGAGCAGAAACCGGTACTGGATCTAGCATTATAGATGCTATTTTGAAGCAGTACAAGACACTGGATTTATATAATCCATTTTGTAAGTTAGTGAGACTTCCTATTTTGTATTTGAGCAGTGAGCTCTAGGCAGTTGGCCTTCCTGCATGTGCAGGCCCCTCTTGTAGCTGTAATATTCTCTTATTGGCCAATAAGTGAATATTGTGGGTCACAAATCCCACCGAGGTTTTTCCCACACCGGGTTTCCTCGTTAAATCCTTGTGTTATGGTGTGTTTTTCATGTGGTTGTTATTATCTCTGTCTATTGCATTACTTTCTTCTTACCGGTACACAGTATTAATATGTTCTGCATGTTTTGAGTTAAGAAATTTAATATGCCGGTTAGATACTGATTCAACCCCCCTCTTAGTATCTGTGGGAATCCTAATAGATAAAACTATTGAAATATGATCAATACGATAGAATTCATAATATACATCCATAGTGAAATATCTATGGGTACAAACAACCTATATCTGAGTTATATATGCAATCTATAAGTATAGATATCCTACAACATTGCACAACTTGTAGATCTCACAATGAAACATATAAATTCAATAATATATTGGTAACCATGTCAAATAAGGATTATTGGAGATATACATGTAATTTTTCAATGACAAATACCAAATCGCCTCAAATTTAACTTTCCATAAACTCATAAAGTATCATTGTCAAAGGAACCAATACACATCTTATATAAAAATATCAATGGATAAATCACATTAAAACATCTCCAAATTCGATCTACCACATATTACCTAGAGAAATATTTCTATAAAAAATAAGAATTCCAAAAATAGATATTGTATGCACAATATATGACTTCTCTAAGCTTGAAAAGAAAACTTAACTTCTAGATAACATTTTCTATCATAAATACAAAAATCTTAAAAAACCACTAACACCACATTGTAGTGCTTAGAAATATCTATCTATCAACTATAAGAAGTAAAAAATTTACTCCAAAATTGAAAGTTATGCCTCCCTAAATAAAGAAAATTAGTTATGCAGAATAAAAAGTTGGCACTAGTTCATGGGTGGAAAGTTGGTGGTTTCAAGTGACTCACTGGGAGTCTACTGTCAATGGTAGCACTTTGGTGGCTCCACTTGAGTGAATATGGGCTTATCCCCATGGTTTAGCCATGACCAGGGGCTAACACCCAAGTGCTTGGTTTTATATGTGACTATCAATCGACCCTTGCAACTATAAAACCCCTTACATAGGCTAATGCCAATTAACACTATCAACAATTTTTATCTTTTTGATTTTTTACAAAAAAATTAAATAATAAAACAATATTTTTTTGGCTAACCTTGAAAAATTGTATATGTGATAGTGTTGTATGAATTTATAAACCCATACAAAAAATGATGACTACAAAAAAATCATTGGCCCTAAAAATGGCCAAATTTTTTTTCACCAAATATAAGCACACCATATATAAAAATAAATTCTTTGGGGCCTTCTAGACTCAATGGTGTGGTATTTTATCTTAAGTGGTCTCCTAATAAACTCACCCCCAAAATCCTCACATAAAGGTTTTGTTGTCACCAAGATTGCACCTGAGTGTTCAAGATGAAAGCTCAACAATCTTGTGAAACATGGGATGATTTCCAGGCCAGTGGGTTTCCTATGGTGGAAATCAACCTCTAGAGTGAGTTGGGGGATAGGAAGAAAACTTGAATGGAAACCTATCCTAAGAGGTGATGCACCAAATATCTGAGAATCCTAGTCAGCTATATTGTCTCACAACACATCTCAACAAAAAGAGCTTTGTTTATCACAACAAGCATGTAACACATAAATATTTCATAGAAAAGGGTTGGTTTCAGAGTTTGCTTGAAGGAAAACAATAAATTTTCATAGCTGCAAACTTCTAAGAGTAACTGAACACAATCTATAACCTGCAATTACTATGCATCTTCTTGCTTTAATGTTGTTTGAAAGAGACAAAATAAGAGAATTCTAACAATGAATTACAAGAACTTCATCAAATCTTTCATTCAACACAACACATAAAGTATCAAGAAGGAAAACTTTTATCCTTTTATTGAAAATCTGAAAGAGTTGTTGTTACAAAATCTCCCATATATGTTTTTTTCTCATGGTCACATGTGGAGTTGAATTCTCTAATATAGTGTTCTCTCTTTCACCCAAGATACTTAGACTTGCCATAACTTTTTCTTTTACACGTCTTTTTATTCCCTCATTGGAATTTGGGCACTCTTGCATACTAATGCACAATCTACACACCTACTTGGAATTTTGTTTAATTCATTTGCTCTTTTTTCTACTTAATTTTTAGAAAATATAAGACAATATTCTCTTTTTATATAACTTAGTTTAGGCCATTAATTAGACAATATTGTCCATTCTATTTAGATAAATTAGTAATTGGATATTATTCAGTCCCTCTATTGGGATGGTGCCTACTGCAACTAATAATTTCATATGCAATTTGATGTTTTCATTTTTAAATTACTAGTTATTAAATATTTTTGTAACCTCTCTATTGGTCTTCATTTCAATATCAATGTGTTGTTGCCTTAAAAATTTACACTCCATAAATGAATTAAATAAACTAGAGGGTTTCTAATGTCTATGAGATCAAAGATAACCAAAGGGATAGTCAATATAGTTATTTTAGCTTTTACCATTATTGATCATCTACTATTTACTTTGATGGTGAACTTTCATGTTTTCTTTATCTTCTCCTCTTTGAACAAATCCTATAAATAAATTGCTATTCAGTGTCTATACAATTGACTCAAATATTACTATAAGTTTCACACTAAAATAAAGTGTTTCTCTTACCAAGCTACTCCAATTGTTCAAAAGACACATAACTCTCCTCCCATTCATTTTTTTGGTCTCTCCCAGCTACTTTTTTGGCCAAAGTGTAAGGAAGTTAAGTAGTGGAACAACTTCCTACACTAACCTTGAGAGGAGGGTAATGCAAAAATTTTACAGAATGTTACAATAGTTATAAAAACTTAACATAAATAAACATATTATCATGCATACCACAACATAGTGATTTACGTGGGGGAAACCCCTTTTAGGAGAAAAACCCCACACTCCCAAAGCAACTCAATATATTATTCAACAATCAATAATATATTACAATATACTTGCAGATCAATCTCTTTGTAGGAGTACCACTAATTAAATATTCAGAGGTAACTCAATAGCCACAAGGCTTACACACAACCTCTATTTCATGCACCTTATATATAGGAGATACAATACAATAAACTGCCAAAAGGTATTACAAAACCATGGGCTAAAACCACCTAATAAAGTAGAGCCGACCTTATCTCCATTCTAGATGCCCTATGATGTGTAAAAACACACATCAACATGTGTTCCTCCCCTTTACAACTTATGTATGTGTTCAATGCATTTTATATTTCCTATTTTAGGAGTCCAAACTTTTGGAGGCCATAACTTGTGAACCGTGTGTCAGATTGACGAATAATTTGATGCGCCAGAAAGCTCATGAAGTACTCTATCACCTTATAATCCACTACATTATTTACACCCACTTTTAAAGTATTTTTTAAGGGTCTAAATTCCTCAAAATTAAATTTAAACCTTTCATTGCACCCTTCAAAAACGAAAAACTTTAATATCTTCAAAACTAGCTATGATCTTCTGATGAAAATTTACTGGCATGCTTATCTAGCCAATCCAAAGCTTTGGGGATAATTTTGCACCATTTAGTGCTAAAAAGAAAATTACTATAAATAGTAGTCTCATGTAAATGCAAGGTTGAGACACCATTTTCCCAACATTCTCCCACTTGTCGAACACCTTGCAAGTGAAAATGGAGTATCTACATAATAAATTAATTGCTAGGGGCCATGAGGCCCATAGACTTTGAACACCATATGAAATTCTCTATGCTCACAACCTTAATTAAAGAATCTTCAACATTCATCAAAGTCTCTACCTTAATCCGCTTCACCCTGCCATCTTCAACCATATCTCTAACAAAATGATACTGAACATCAATGTGTTTGGTCCGAGTGTAAAATTGTTGGCATTATGTGAACTGGTATGAGGAAATAATGATATTGTATGTTGTCATTGATGTCAATATGTGATATGATGTGAACCGGCATATGTGATATGTGAGAAGAGAGAATTGGCATATGTGTGAACTGGTATATATGCCAAAGCGAAGCGGTATATTTGTTCAAGATGAACCGGCATGTCAAGGTGAACTGACATGTAGTTATGGGAACTGGCACATGGAAGCATTGTATGACTATCGGTTGGTAGGTAGTTTCCACTTCAGGATTTTAGGTTGGAGTACCTTAAGCCTGTGTGACTCAATAGGTGATCTTTGTGTGATGAGTTAGCAGTATAACGAAGAACAGATCGTGTTGCCACATAAGCCCTGTGCATGTGAAGTATCTTTCATGAAGAAGACTATCCCTATCCACCTTGGGAATGTGTGAAGTTTGTCAAATGGTGATAATGCGTGATGGATTATTAGCCTCCATGAAATCAGTGGATAATGGACGATGGAGAATGTCTTGAGATTGATTCAAGATTGTTGCATTTAATGTAGTATGATTCAACGGTCAGGATTGAACCATTTGAATTGCTTAACCTAATAGGTTTAGGGTTTAGGGTTTTTGCTACTGACCTGTCTATTTCCTATAAGGTCGATGTTGTGTTTCTTTCTAATGTTGTTGGAAAAAGTTGTGTGTGTATCCAAGGGAAGTGATACATGATTCTTGCCAGACCAAAAGAGAGAAGAGATACCTACCAAGTGAATGTGCAGAAGGTGAAGAGGAGCCAAAATAGATTTGCATTAGCATTGAGTGTTGTTACCAGGTCATTGTAATTCTTGTTGATCTTTAACCACTTAAACAGTTGTGAAATCCCTTAACAGGGTAGCCTTAACCGACTTGATACAAATCCTTTAATAGGGTAACTCGAAGTTATTGAGTTCTAGGAAGCTATAGAGCTCTGGAGATCCTTTAGCTATTGAGTTCTTGAAATCCTCTAACAAGGTAACCCTAACCGGGTTTAACCCTTAATCAGGTATTATAGCCATCCCTTAACCGGGTGATCCCTAACAAGATCAGTTCCTAGCAGAACCTATTGTAATGTCTTTAACTAGACAAGGCTCCTAACAAAGTAGACTTATAAAGAGTTCAAAAAGAAGCTTGTGGGTATTCATTCCCATTGTGGTTTTTCCCAGTTGGGTTTCCACGTGAAAAATATGTGTGTCATGTGTGATGCTTTTATCTTGTGATGCTTTGTTATTACTTGTTAAGCATATGATGGTTCTGTGTTTTATGCCTGTCTATAAAACATATTGAACTAACTATTGTGAATATCTAATGATAGTTTACCTATTCATGCATGAGGGTGTAATGGTACTATAGTATTGAGCTAAGAGGAAAGCTAAGTGAGTAACCAGTTTATGATTGTTTTAGTTGTTCTGGGTCTTATCGGTTGCACTCTGTTTCAACCAGTGTCACTGCTTGCTAGTAATTTGGAGTATTTGTTGTCAAACAAGTTTTGGACTGTATTTTGTCTGTACTAATTCACCCCCCCTCTCAGTACTGGTTTGGTACTATTCATTTATCATTGAGTTATCAGAAATGTTGGGTTATTAGCTAGGTAGATCACTCTCTAACTATAATAATAAACTATCAATTCATCTTATTTTATTTTAATATCTAAACATAGTCTTTTAAGCCAAATGGCTTCTTTACAAGCATGACTAGCTACCATATATTTTTCTTCTGTAGTGGACAAAGAAACCATAACCCATTTCTTACTCATCTAACTAATTAAACCACCAAATAAAGTAAACACATATGTACTAGTGGATCTTCTACTATCAATATTATCTGGCTTGTCTGAATTCACATAACCATGAATATCAATGGAAATCATGTCTCCAACTAAATTGCCATGATAACACAAAGAATACTCTAAGGTCCCCTTCAAATATATAAAGACTCTTTTGACTGCATCCCAATGAACTCTACTAGGATTAGACATATATTTGGAAAGAACTCCCATTGCTTGGGAAATGTTTGGTCTAGTATAAAACATAGCATTCATCAAACTTCCAACTACACTCTTGTAAGGCACTCTTCTCATGTCTTCCATCTCTAATGGAGATGTAGGACAATCTGAAACAAATAATTTTCTTCTAATTGTAAAGGGAACACACAATGGTCTACAATCCTACATGTTGAACCTCCATAAAATTGAATTCACATACTTACTCTAGCCTAGCCATAACTTTTTGATCACTCTATATCTTTTAATTTCCATCCCAAGAATGTGTTTTTCTACACCAAGATATTTCATTTCAAATTTAGTAGGAAGTTGAGACTTTAGTTTTGAAATCATACCTTTCCCTTTACCAATGAAAACATATTATCAACATATAATGCATTGTACAGGAAATGATCACCATTAGATTTATAGTAAATGAAATGATTTGATTTAGAATGTTCAAATCCCAAACTCAATACATATGTATCAAATTTTGGGTACCACATCCTAGGACTCTAGTTGAGGCCATACAAATAGTTCTTCAATTTACATACCAAATTAATTTTACCTTTTATTACATAGTGCTCTGGCCGTGTCATATAAATATATTCCTCCAAATCACCATGAAGCAAAGTAGTTTTCACATCTATTTTCTCAACCTCTAAATCATAAGCATCAACGATAGAAATAAAAAATCTAATGGATGCACCAATTTTGCATTAGGATAAAATATCTCACCATAATCAATACCATCAACTTGAGAGTAGCCTTTTGCAACCAACCTTGCTTTATAATTCTCAATGCCTCCATCTAAACCTATCTTTTTCTTGAACACCCATTTCAACCAACAGGTTTCCATCCTTCAGGCAATGGTACAAGATCCCATGTACCATTCTTTTTCAAAGATACCATTTCTTCTTCCATAATAATCTTCCAAGATTTTGCATCATTCATACCTAATGTCTCTTCTACAATTTTAGGTTCATCCAAGTTAGTATTCAAATAAAAAATACATCTCCAATCATTAGGTGATTACCTTTCAGGTGGTTGTCTATGTCTTGTAGACCTTCTAAAAAGCTGAGTTGGAGAATCTTCCTCTTCTTCTGAAGATTCAAAGCTAGATGACCTCTCCTCAACGTATTGCCTATTAAGTGGTCTCAATTCAACTCTTTCAGGTGTAGAAGGGAATTGAATCATATCTTCCTATTTAGTTTGTTCTAGCTGAAATGTAACAAAAGGAGACTTAATTTCTCTAAAAATAACACTTATACTATGAATTACCTTTTGTGCAATAGTGTCCCAAAGATTGTATCCTTTCACACCATTACTGCAATCGATGAAGATACATTTCACAACATTGTTCTCCAACTTTCTTTGCTTCTCCTTTGGCACATGTGCATATGCCTCACAACCAAAAACTCTAAGATGTCTCAATGAAGTCTTGTGACTTGACCATGCTTCTATAGGTGTTTTATCAACAAGAGCTGATGTCGGAGACTTATTAATAGGGTAGCAAGAAGTGGCAACATCTTAAGCCCAAATTTTTTATTCTAGACTAGCATCACTCAACAAACTCCTATCCTTCTCCATCCATGTCCTTTTCATTCTTTCTACAACTCTATTTTTTTATGGAGAATATGGAGTTGTCTTCTATTTGTTAATGTCACAGTCTTTACAAAATCTATCAAAAATATTTGAGAAAATTCACTGTCATTATCAATCCTCAAATGTTTAATTTTCTTTCCAATCTGCAACTCAACCATTGCTTTAAATTCTTTAAAATGACAAAAAACTTTAGATTTTTAAAATTTAGAAAGTATACCCATGTTCTTCTACTAAAATTACCAATAAATGAAACGTAATATGTGGATTTTCCAATGGAAGGAACATCTACAAGACCAAACACATCAGAATAAATAAGATCCAAAACACCATAAGATTTATGAGAACTTGAGTAAAACTAAATGCAGCTTTGTTTTCCATAAATGCAATTCTCATAGAAATCAAAGTCAATATTACAATCATTCAAACCTTCAACAATATTTTTAATTTTTCAAGGTCCTTAGATACTTTTTTCCAACATGGCCAAGCCTTTGATGTCATAACATAGTCTTCTTTGCAGATAACTTTGCTTCAAAAGAAAGAGCACCCTTAGGTACCCAAAATCCATGTCCATCTACTAAAGGTGAAACCCTCAAATCTTTCGATGAAGTATCCACATATTTACTTTTTATATAAGTGCTATTACACTCAATAGTGTATGCCTCTAGCTTATACAAAGTGTCAAATCTAACACCTCTAGAAATCACTGTAGCACCCTAATCATCTTACATCCTACATTAGAAAAGACTACCTGCACACCTGCATCTATTAGTTTGCTCACAGATAATAAATTTTATTTTAAACCAGGGATATGCAGCACGCCGCTAATCCTTTTTATTCTACCATAAAGAAACCTGATTCTATCTTTACCATGATCAATAATATCTAAATGTGAATCATCACCCAAGTACATCTTACCTTCATTAAATTCCTCATATGAAAAGATGCACTTGATTCAATTAACCATGCATCATTACCTGCATGAATAGCCAAAGCTACAATGAATGCATCATGATCTTCCTTCTCAAACTCAAAATTAGAATCAAACTTCTTTTTCTTCTTCTTTGCTTCTTTACAGTCCTTATGGATTAGGTTTCTGATTTTTCAGCATGTCATCAAGTTCCTCTAAACTTTTCTTGAATTTCTCTTTATGTTGATTTGCAGTAGCCAACTCATTTTCCAAGAAATCCTTCTATCTCATGAGTTCAGTTTTATCATGTTCCAAGTGAATCAGATCTGTCTTCAACATATCATTTTCATGACTGAGTCTTATATTTTGATTTTCAGCATCATTGATTCTCCTAGCCAAGTCATCTTCATTTTTCTTTCTATCTTTAGTGTCCTTACAAAATCTCATAGTCATATCTTGCATCTCATTCCTCAAGGTCATGTTTTCTTGCTTCATCTTGTTTACAAGATCATTAAGAGTTTCCTTTTCATCATCATCATTCTGTATCTTCTCATGAAGTTCTCTTCTTTTGTTTCTAGCAATAGTAAGATTCTCCTGAAGTCCTTGAATGATTTCCTATGCAGCCTTCAGATCATCTTCAAGTTTGATATTCTTCAACGTTTCTGCATCATAATCTGCAGGAGCTATTTCCAATTGCTTTCTCAAGTTATACATCTGTACCGGTGTTAGAATCTCCCTCAAGCTATTAGGCTTTGATACCAATTGTTAGGATTCCCAAATATATTGAGAGGGGGGGGGCTGAATCAGTATCTAACTGGTAGGTAGATTTTATGACCTTATTAATTAAATTGCATTCCAAAATAGTGTGTTGGTAAACAAGAATTAATGCAGTAAATATGAACAATAAACACAACATAGAAAGCACACCATAACACAAGATTTTTAACCAGGAAACCCAATGTGGGAAAAACCTCGGTGGGATTTGTGACCCACAATATTCACTCACTGGCCAATGAATGGATATTACTTACAATAGGGACCTGCACATGTAGGAAGGCCAACTACCTAAAGCTCACTGCTTAATTACAAAAGGAAGTCTCACTGACTTACAAAATGGATTATGCAAATCCAATATAATGTATTGCTTTAGTTCAGCATCTGCTATGCCAGGTTCAGTACCGGTTTAAGCTCATACAATAACCATAAACCTTACTCCAAAATCTGCCTTAATATTTGCATATTACTTCTGCAATAATCTTCCCATGTCCGCATCTATAAATGATCTACAAGATCTCATACTTATATATGAGTCTTATTACAATATGCCTTGCCGACTTACAAAAAGATATTGCAATTAAATACAATATGCAATAAACAAAATCCTGTCAGCCAGGGTGTCAGTAATCATCTTTACTGCCGCCGTTAAACTAATTGTCGATGTAGAGTCTACCAGTGCCATAGAATTGCAAGGTTGCCATCAATGACAATAACTTCAATCACCTACAATTTCTCATTGGAGTGTGAAATGCCAACAATCTTCCCCTTTAGCATTGATGGCAACACCCATGAGAAAAATTCAAAAAATGTATCCAAAATTTGAAGTCCAAAAATCTTACCAAAATGTGTGCTCCCCTTGAGCAGATGATCTCTTATGTCCATTATTTTTCTCATCTCTACTACTCCCCCTTTGGCATCAATGATAAAGGTTGTCAAAAATGTCAACTGGGTGTAGTTCTTAGCTGGAACCCTATAACCAGTTGGTTACAATCTGAAAAAGTTCTGCTAGTACAAAATTTAGGCTCTTAGTGAACCTGTCACTATCCTTCAATGTTGCTTCAGTCCTTTTAATTGTACCGGTGAGGATGTGCATTTGTTCTTCCGGTGTCTTTAGTCTTAGAACAAGTACCTCTGAGATCTCTTTTCTCAAAGAGATGAGGTTGTCAAGTTTAGGACCAAGTCTACATTTAAGTTATTTTGTCTTGAACTTTATTCTTTCTTTCTCTTGTTCAAAATTTTCAATTTTCTCCTCAAAACCTGCTATTTCCTTCTCTATAACCGATATGGGTTATGATGAACCAATGAGATTATCAACAATATCATTTATTTCTTTATGTTCTTTACTGATTTTCTTGTCTATATCCACTGTCAAAGTATCAGTCTCATATGTGTCTCTATACAACTCTTTAAATTCCATTTTTGTTTTGCTTAGTGCCAGTAGGAGTGTGTCAATATGTCCCATGCACTTCTTTATTGTCTCATCAAATAATTTTTCCTTTTCTCTATTCATTTTCTCACTAAATGTCTCCTCATTAATCTGATCAACTGTTAATAGGTTGCTGGTATAGGTAGGAAAGAATTTGGTTTTGACATACCAGTAGGAAAACAACTATTGGATATCTTTACCGACATGGGAGAAAATAGGGAAAACAACATAATTGAATACTTCCAAGAATTTAAGGCTAGAATGAAAACAAGGGAAAGGTTATCTCAAAGCATAGTTGACAAATATCATAAAGAAATATGTTTTGTTATAAAGAAAGATGAAATCTGGATGGAAGCAATGGTTCCTAGAACTGTTTGGGTGACAGAAATGGGTTATGAGGCAGATGAAAACATAATTGAGACATATGCTAAAGCCCTACTTGAAGCCCCTAGAGAACCTGAAGAGGAAATATTTGGAAATGCTGAAACTATTGAGAGAAAGGCACAAACCCTTAAATGAAGGAAGAAAAGAGAACAATCTACCAGAAAAGCAACAAAATAGGCCAAAGAGATCAAGGAAAACATATTGAATATCACCGGTATTAAGGAAAGTGACCTGGAAGGGATACAACCAGAAGCTCATCTTTCACCGATTAGAACTTCATATGACAGTGAAATCCCAGCCGAGTTTAAGAGAGTAGAAAGGAAAAGAAAACCTTCACCGGCACCCTCTCTTACACCAAAGAGAACATGTAGAGAAAATAGTTGAAAATATTAAAATTGGGGTTGAGACACAAACTGAACAATCAGTTGATCCCTTGGCTTCTAGAATGGTGACTGATACCACTGGTGCACACATTGAAAAACCCACTGAGTTAGAGATATCGGTAGTGGATAGTTCAAAGGTGCATACTGAGAAATTGACAGTGAATACTGAGACAACATCAGAGAAACCGGAAGTAGAAAGCACAGAGAAACAAACTGACTGAGAGAGGGGGTGAATCAGTTGTCTAATAAATTCAAAACCAAAATTAACTTAACCAAAACTTAATGCTTAATGCTGGTAAACCAAACTTTATGCCGGTAGACAGTTTTATCAGTTAATTGCAGTACCAGTAAAGATTAATGCATGAAACAGAAAGACAATAACATCCACAACACATAACACAAATATTTGTACGTGGAAACCCTATAAGGGGATAAACCATGGTGGGAAACCTTATCCACAATTAGATGATACTACTATAGATAGTATGTGTGTACAATATGGAGTCTACACATGCAGAAAGGTCAGTTGCCAAGAGCTCACTGCTCAATCACAAAATGAGAGTCACACTAACTACAATTGGATGGTTAAATCCAATGATAATGTATTGCTCAAAATAGAATCTTCATATGTTGGATTCAGTGCCGGTTAAGCTCTGATATGTCTTCTTCAAACCTTCCTTCAATCTTCAAATGATGTCTACGTGTATAGCTCTTCTTATTTTTGGATATACCTTATTCACACTTACTTACATTCCCATTACCAATCCTATATCAATCTCACAAATGAGATCTTACATTTATACCATAGCCTAAGACCAATTTAGTAGGTCGGCTCACTAAAGATATTACAATAAAATCAATTACAAATAAATCAATATGTGATGCATCATGTCGGCTCAATGCATTTACAATAATAACAAATCATCTCCATAATATGTCATGCTGATCTGGAATAGATACGCTTGCTGGTGCATAACCTAGACCTATTTGCCGGTAACAACAAATATGTAAACCCAAATAGATCAATAAACAAATAACCAAATCACCAAAACCAAGTGATCAAATAATGTCTTCGACATAACCAGGTAGTCTCCAAGTCATTCCAAGTGTCAGTGAACAATATCTACTGGTAAACCAAATACTGGTGACTGTGCATAAGTCACTGACTTGCCGGTGAACATAACCAAAGATCTCCAAGTGCTGATAAGGTTGACAAGTGTTAACAAGTGTTGACATGTAGTATCCCTACTAGTTTGAACTCATTAGACTCATATTTAATTATTAGTTCTTTTTCAGTGGATACATTACCATGACATATTATTCAGATTTTTATGACATTATGCTTTATTTGGAGATGAGATGTATAATTTATTTGCAATATTTCAGTACTTGTGATTTATGGCATTTTATGTATTATTGCTATGTACTAACATTTTACTTTGTTTATGCAATGTGGAATTATATGTTATGTGTTTGCGAGTGTATTGGATGCAAGGGGATGATTTCCCTTCACTCATTTCGGTGAGACAGGGAACGTCGCGATTCTCCTTCATCGGTTTGTATGATGTGTTTTCTATATTATATATATATGCATGTGTGGTTCGGTGATGCAGGATATTGCAGGTACAAGTACCGGGTAGGTACGGGGTATCGTCTCCACCTGGCTTCACAGGTCTGAGTGTGCCTTATATTTTCCAATGGAAGTGGAGGAGATAGTAGTTGATCCTATTTTACTCAGTTACACTCGTATGAGTGTCATCAGTTAGTCGTTTTGTCACTTAGTTCGGTCTTCGTATTTTGTCATTTTATCTTTTATGGGTAATTGCTTGAGATTTTTTTAATTTGAGTGTTTTAGTGGATTTAATTAATTAATTAATTAAGTTTATGAAATTATCTCATCATTGTATTGTTTATGCATTGAGATTATAAATTTAGTTAATTAATTATTAAACTAAGCTGCATGGTATTAAAAATATTTTTTTATTTTAAAAATAAATTAGATTAATTGTATTTATTATTTTCTAAAGTTATAATTAAATAAATGAATAAAAGGATTAATTAGAATTAAAATATTGTTTTAATTCTTTATTTAGAAAAAGGATTAATTAGAATTAAAATATTGTTTTAATTCTTTATTTAGAAAAAGAATTAATTGGAATTAAAGTATTAATTAATTGGAATTAAAGTATTGTTTTAATTCTTTATTTAGAAAATTAATTAATGTGCATGAGAAAAGAAAAGAAAGAATAATGTTTTTTAATTATTGCATGTGATAAATTTAGAAAATAAAATAAAAAAATTACTATTATTCTAAATTTAGGTTTTTTGTGAAAAAGCTATTGAACGTAGAATTTTAGCTTAAATAGGGGTTAGGTCTTTATTTTAGTTACAGAGAGGGACACACAGGAACAGGTCAAGAATTTAGGTGAAGAAATTTATTGGAAGTTATTGAAGGGATTAGGGCTCTTCTACAGATTTCTTCTAGGAAAGCTATACCAGGTTGGATGATTTCTTAGTTGTGTGTTTATTAAAAATATTTCTATTTGTCCCTGCTTGATGTGTGTGTAAAATAATTGTCAAATTCAAAACCCTCTTCTAGTGAATTTGAGTTTTGTTTTAAAATCCATGTCTGATGGGAATTTCTAATTTATGGGAAGTATGTAATTTTGAGAAAATTAAGGGAAATTATTATAGAAAATTTTTCAGATTTTAGGATGCATGGAAATTACAAGATTTGTGAGAAAGGGTATTTACCTGAGAAATGGTTTTAATTACCTTGAGAAAATAAATTTAATTACACATTAAATTTATTTGGGTTAATTAAATTTTAAAAAATATTGTTCTTTTTATTATTTTACTTAAATTCTGTGAAAAGTGAATTATTGGAAAAATATTGTTTTATTATTACTTTAAAAAATCTGTTTAAAAAAATATATAAAAAATAATAATTTAAAAAGAAATTTAATTTATTATGATGGGAGGCTATGCCTCTACCCACGCAACTCTACCTTGGTAGTGGCTGTTGCCATAAGGCAACAACGCTACCCAAGGGTAGCGGTTGCTGCCTTAGGACAGCAACACTACCCAAAGGTAGCGGCTGCTGGCATAGGACAACAACGCTACCTAAGGGTAGCGTTAGCTGCCTATGGTAGCACCGCTACCTTGATTTTAAATTTAATTTTTAATTTTAGCTTTTAATTTTATTTATTATTTTATTTGAAAAAATAAATAAATAATAAATAATAAATAAATAATAATAAAATAATTATAATGTGTTAATATATATATGTATATTTAAATAAATATATATGTATATATATATATAGTTATTTTATTTTAATTGTTAATTTGAGAATAAAGAATTTAGAATTTAGTATTTTTATAATTTTAAATTCGATATATATATAGTGGAAATACATTAGGAGATTAATACATATGTAAATTTATTTTAAATCTTTTTGGACAAATGAGAAGATGGATGTTTTTGGTATTAAATAGTTGTAAATTCTTGTTATCTAGGAAATTGTAAATTGCATGTTATTTATGCTTTGGCTGTTTTTAAGGAAAGATTGCCTATAATAGGATCTTGTGTATATTGTGTTCTCAGTCAAGTTTTATTTCATTGTAATTTTGGTTAAATTGTCATTGTGTCCTATGTTATTATTTCTCCTAGACCAGGTGTTGTTGTATAACCTATTTGATATGAGTCATTGTGTGTTTTTGTCCAAATGGTCAATCTTGGGTTGGTATTTGTGTATCCTTCACTTGTGCTTGTCAGGATTGTTTATGGTTGCCTGTTTCGCCATAGAGTTCTTGTAGAGAGAAACATTTCCTATTAGTGTCCTAGGAGAGAGAGTGGCTTTCGAATGGGGGCCGTGCCCGAAGTGGATGACAGGATAACCCATCGAAAGTTAGTTAAAAAGTGATAACCTAATAATTGATTAGGGGGTGGGTAGATTAAATATTAATTAAGATAATTGTGCCTCGTGCATAGGTGAGTGCTTGTACAGGGCTCATGATGTTACGAGAAGGCCTGGAATGGCAAACTTACCACCTTGTCTTCACGAAAGGATTGGTAGGGTCCGCATGAGACATAGTTGGAACCAAAGGCTCGGGAGAGGTTACCAGGAGAAACCCGAGTATGGGGGCCGGGACCTATGGAGGTTGTACCATGGTAACCATCAAGCTATGCGATGACACTCTCTTCTTAGAGTCACTAGTGTTTTGTGAGTTGTGTTACATGGATGGTTGCAGAGTCTTGTAGTCCTTTTGTACTTGTCTTACTTTGCTTTCTTGAGGGTTTTCTACTATCTCCTAGCACGGTGGGGTGGTTCCATTTCGGGATCACATGGTCGGGTGGTAGTGCCACTTCCCATCGGATGTTCTGGATTGTATCTTCAGGCGAGGAAAGGCTTCGCTGGTGTTTCTTGGATCGTGGTTTATGTACCAACTCTTGTTCGAGATTATTGTTCAGTTGAGACCTTGTGGTCATTGTATCAGACTTTTATGTAACCTTGATATTGTATCTTTGTAACCATTGGTATTATTGGAAGCCATGTATTTATGGATATTGTAATATTATTATGTCAGTGAAATGAATGTTATTGTTTTAATCTTATGTTTAAATGATTTATGGAAATTGGATACATTGGAATACTTTTATATCTTTGTTTTGGGATGTATGTGTAGTTTTAAACTTAAGTTTTTCAAGTTATCTTATTAAATGGATTAACTGTGGTGTTAATATAATCTTTTTTGGTTACCCTTAGGAAAACTTATGATAGACTTCCACTGTGTTGTTAAACGTGCAATGATTATAGTTAGTACACTTAATCTTTAACAAAAAAAAAATTATTTCACCCTTTAGTTGCCTAGTTGTGTTGTTTTCCTTTAGGGTTCCTAGTGGGGCATTACAGTTGACAAGTGTTGACAAGTGTTGACATCAACAACAAAACCATATCAACATATCCAAAATACCTACAATCTCCCCCTTTAGCATTGATGACAACACAAGATGGAAAAACCATCAAAGTGCCAAAACAAAAATGCCAAAAATAAAAAACCAACAATCTCCCAAAGAGATCATTAACCAGAAATCCAAATACATAATATCTCTCCCCTAGGAATAATCTATCCTAGAAAATAACATGTTTTTCCATAATATCTCTCCCCCTTTGACATCAAATGCCAAAGCAATACAAAAACCATATTCAAATACAAAATACCAACTCATTACAAAATACCAACTACTCCCCCTGAGAAGTAGCTCTCCTCATCAAAGCCGGAATAAAAGATTTCTCTGTTAATTCTGCTGGTTGATGACAAACATCAACTGTCTAAGTCTCTACCGGTGGGGGTAGAACTCCAAGCTTCTCTCTGAGATATTCAAAAGTCTCCTTAGGCAAAGGCTTAGTAAAAATATCTGCAATCTGCTCTTTAGTATTCACATAAACCAATTTCACTTCTTTTGCTTCAACATTCTCTTTCAGAAAATTGAATTTGATAGAAACATGTTTAGTTTTGGAGTGAAATGCCAGATTCTTAGATATATCAATTGCTGCCATATTATCACAATAAATAGTTATAGGTTCCTTGCATTTTACCTTTATGTCCTTCAACATTTTTTTAATCCATACTACCTGTATGCAATTAGTTGCTGCTGCAACATACTCTGATTCTGTTGTTGATAGTGATGTACAACTCTATTTCTTGCTCAACCATGAAATCAGTCTATTGCCAAGAAAAACTGCTCTGTCGGTGGTGCTTTTTTTGTCATCCACATCTCCTACCCAATTAGCATTTGTGTATGCACATAAATCAAAATTTTCATCTCTAGGATACCATAAACCAAGATTTGTAGTGCCTTGTAGGTACCAGAAAATCCTTTTTACTGTTGATTCATGATTTTCTGTAGGATTACTCTGAAATCTTGAGACAATACATACTGCATTCATAATATCAGGTCTTATTTTTGGCAAATACAATAAACCTCCTATCATAGACTTGTATCTAGTTGGATTAACAGGTGTTGATTCATCCTTCAAAGATAGTTTATCAGTTGTAGTCATCGGTGTGCTTACCGGTTTAGAGTTTTTCATGCCAAATTTCTTTAGTAATTCCTTCAAGTACTTAGATTGACATAAGAATATACCTTTATCAGTCTGTGAAATCTGCAATCCTAAAAAGAATTTTATCTCCCCAATCATAGACATTTCAAATTCTTGCTACATTTTATTAAAAAAATCTTTAAACAATCCATCTTCTCCTCCAAAGTTTATATCATCAACAAAAACTTCAATAACCAATATGTCATCATTAGTCACTTTGCAGTATAGATTTCTATCTGTATTACCTTTAGTGTAACCGAGCTTCAAAAGATATTTGTCCAATCTAGCATACCAAGCTCTAGGAGCTTGCTTTAGTCCATATAAATATTTCCTTAACCTACAAACCATATCTTTGTCATCTGTCAAAGAAAATCCATCAGGTTGTTCAATGTAAACTTCTTCAAGATCTACATTCAGAAATGCACATTTAACATGCATTTGATATACTTTATAGTTCTTTTGAGCTGCAAAAGCCAATAATGTTAGGATTCCCACAGATACTGAGAGGGGGGGGGTGAATTAGTATCTAACCGATGAATTGAACTTCTTAACTTAAAACATGTAGAACGTATTATAACAGTATACCGGTATGCAAGAAATAATGCAATAAATAGAGTTAAAAGCATCCACATGAAAAACAAACGCAGTGTAACAATTGAATCATAGTTACTTCTCGGCCAATGGCAAGAGCGGGAGTGGGAGCGGGAGCTCAAATTTCAAATTCTCAGCAAGGCAGGAACCCTGGTTCCAATGGTGAGAGTGGCCAGATCAATGGCGTTGGTCCTATTGGCGATAAGGACAAGCCCCTGAACTTCCTAGTTGCTGTTGTTGACTCACAGTCTGATGGTACTCTGTTTGCCGTGACAATGGATTCTTCTGGGCATCTGGGGGAAGGGTCCAATGGGGGGCCCATGCCACTAGATGACCCCATGGATAGCGAGGGGGGGGGAAAAAAATGGTCTTCCCTTTTTGGAACTAGACCAACTAGTAAATCCTCCCTTCCTCCTATTAAGAACATTTCTGACCCTTCTGGTGGTAAGTTTGCTATCTCCATCCCTGACCAGGTTCTGGACCATAATATCAATAGTATGTCGAACTCCTTGGTAGGGAAATTTATGGGTTGGCGCCCCAACATTGAAGTTGTTAGGGCCTTTGTCAAATGAAAATGGGCCCTTAAAGGAGACGTTGAGGTCTCAGCATTACCCAAAGGTCTTCTGTCTTTTTCCTTTTCGTGTGAAGATGATAAGGTTAAGATCTTGTGTGGAAGTCCCTAGATGGTGGGAAAGACAGCCCTGGTTCTAAGAAAATGGCATCCGAAACTAAACATGAATGATTCTCTTCTGGCCCAAGTTCTAGTTTGGATAAAGCTTCTAGGATTGCCTCTTGAATATTGGGCAGAAAGTATCTTCTCTGGAATAGCAAGTTCTTCTGGCGAGCTTCTCTCTATAGACCCAGTCATTGCTTCAAAAAGAAGATTAACCCATGCAAGGTTCTGTGTTGGAGTAGCCCCTGAGGCAGATATGCTGGAACAGATTGACCTAGTTTCAAAACTGGGAACCTGGAAGCAACATATAGAATATGAAACTATTCCTTTTGCGTGTTTCCACTATAAAAAAGCAGGTCTTTGGGCAAAATCCTGCCCAAAAAAGCAAAAGGCAGAGCCTAAGAAGCTCAAACCTCAGATTGAAATTCAGAATATGCCAGAGAAATGGGTGTGGCAAGTTAAAAACATAGAAAATAAGGAGGAAAATTCCAATCACTTTTCTCCTTTGGGGGAATAGAAGGAAGCCTCAAACTTTATCTTCAGTCTCACTATATAGGAAGCAAAGAGAAATGAAACAACCAAAGCCAGTCCCATAAGAACAACTCAAAAAAAGGATTTGAACAATCAGAATGATCCTCCAAATGCGATAGCTGAAGTGGTTGATGACACATATGAAAACAAGGCAGTGGAAGCTAGAGATTATCAACCTAAGGAAGGAGAGATCCCAGATCCCCAAGTTGAAAGGACTGACTCTCCTATAGCCATACCTAGTTTTGAAATTCAAGAAGCCCAAAAGTGTGCAATTTTGGGAATGAGTCTTTCGGATTCAGATCAGAATTCAAGAATAGCAAACAATATTTCAACTGATTCCAGAGCTCCTAAATGGGGTAATGAAGAAGAAATTTCCAAAATCCTCATCAATCTAGAAGCGGCTCCTGTGTCAGAAACAAAATGGAAGTAGCCTAAACACATGAACAAGAAAGCAGCAAATCCCTCGACATCTCTGATAAGGAAATCCAACAGAATAGCTCAAGTTGATGTGGGATACGCCTCCTCTTCCCCAGGATGACCATCTAACCACAAAGTTAGAGATATGGAGGCCAGCAAGAACATAGCGGATGGAACTCAAAAAACTCTCAAGGAGCTGGGAATTGGTAAGTAGCTATGAAGATAATTTCTTGGAACATAAGGGGACTAAACAATCTCCATAAACATGATATTATTAGGAATATGATAAGAGATAGCAATCCTAACATTTTTCTTATTCAAGAAACCAAAATGAGTAGAGAAAAAGTTGAATCTTTGAAGTTCTTCAAAAATGGTAATGTTAGTGGGGGTAGTTCTGAGGGTGCTTCTAGAGGCATTGCTACCATCTAGAATCTTAACACTGTTAAAGGCCAGGTTATTACTCAGAAAAGTAATTTTTCTTGTATTAAATTTGAGCATCTTAAAGATGGTTCTTCATGGGTTCTCACAAACATTTATGCTCCTAATACCTTAAAGGCTAGAAACTCTTTTTGGAAAAAGATTAGACAGGCTAGGGAAAGCTTAAAAAATCTCAGTTGGATGGTTATGGGGGATTTCAATACGCCTTTGAAAGAGGAGGAAAAATTTGGAGGCAGTCCTCCTCAGCTGGAAAGTAGGATGGCCCTCATGGATTTTATTAATTCCCAATCTCTTAATGACTTGGAGATACAGGGTTGTAATTTCACTTGGACAAATAGGAGAAATGGTAATGACCTTATTCAAGTGCGTCTTGACCGAACTCTCATTTCTGATGAATGGTATAGTCAGTACTTATGTTCTTTGTCTGCACATATTCGGGTTGGTTCCGATCACTTTCCAATCACCTTTAATGTTGATCTGATCAATAGAAGGAGAAACTATCCCTTTAGATTTGAAAAAATGTGGACCCTTCACCCCGACATTAAAAAATATATTCAAAAATGGTGGAGTATCCAAGTTGAGGGAACGACTATGTTCAAAGTTGTTAAGAAGCTCAAAAGTGTGAAGGACAACATTTGAATCTGGAATAAGAACAGCTTTGGAAATATATTTGAGGCTAAGAGTAAAATACAAAAAAACCTTAAAGATATACAGGACCAAATCCAGAAGGATGGTTTTAGTACTATTTCTATTGCTGATGAAAACGAGATCCTTAAGAAATACTATGACGTTATTGCTAAAGAGGAAATGTTCTGGAAGCAGAGATCGAGATGCATTTGGCTCAAGGAAGGGGATAGGAATACAAGATTCTTCCATATGTCAACTATCAAGCATAAAGCAGCCAATAGGATGAACAAGTTAGTTGTGGACAGTGGGGAGCTAGTCAAGGAGGATGAAATAAGGAATGAAGCTAAGAGGTATTTCTCGGACCTCCTAAAGAGGGATCAAAGTCTGGATGCTAAAGCTCAGTCCTCTTTTCTTCAGAACATCCCTTGTCTCATTGATGCCCAAAATAATGCCTTTCTCTCTTCCATTCCATCTATCTTAGAAATTAAAAATGTTGTTTTCTCCTTTGATGGAAACAAAGCACCTAGACCCGATGGTTTCCCAATGCTCTTTTTTCAAGAGTTTTGGGATATTATTGGGACTGATGTTGCTATGGGGTCAAGGAATTCTTTGGGGCTAGAAAACTCTTGAAAGAAATCAATGGTACTTTTATTGCTCTCATCCCCAAGATTCAAGGTGCTGATTCTTTGGACAAGTTTAGACCTATTAGCCTCTGCAACTCCTTTTACAAGATCATATCTAAGGTCCTGACTTCTAGACTCTTGTCTATCCTCCTTGCCTTAATTAAACACCAGCAAAATGGGTTTGTTCCTGGAAGACAAATTATCGATTCCATTATTACAGTTCATGAGAATATTCACTCTCTTGTTAAAGTGAAGAAGCAAGGTCTCATCCTTAAGCTCGACCTCTCCAAAGCCTATGATAGGGTTGACTGGTCTCTTCTTCAAAAATTTCTCACTTCCTTTGGGTTTGCCCCAAGAGTTCTGGATCTTTTCTCTCAACTTATGACTTCAACATCCTTTGTTGTTCTTGTCAATGGTTCTCCTTCAACTTTTTTCCAAGCTTCGAGAGGTCTTAGGAAAGGAGATCCCATTTCCCCCATCCTTTTTATTATTATGGCAGAATGCTTTGGTCAGACCATGGAAAATTTGATGCAGCAAGGATCCTTTAGGGGCCTCCAACCCTCTTTTACTGACCTTATTTGTTCACACCAGTAGTTTGTTGATGACACAATAATTATGGGGGAATCAAGCATCTCAGAAGCTAAAGTACTGAAGAGTACCTTGTGCAAATTTGCATCTGCAATGGGGCAGCTTATTAACTGGACCAAAAGTTATGTCTTTTTCATTAATACCCCTGAGAGAAGACAACAGAGGATCAGCAGAATTCTGGAGTGTAAGATTGCTGACCTTCCTGCTACCTACCTTGGACTCCCCATGGGGATAGCCCCTCCTGACTCCTTTTGGAGTTCTCTAGTTGATAAATTTCACAAAAAACTTGCAGGTTGGAAAGGGGCTCTCTTAAGTCAAGATGGTAAGCTCCTTCTCCTTAAGGCTACTCTTCAAAGTATCCCTATTTATGCTCTTAGCCTATTCAGAATTCCAGTCAAGTATGCTGAAGCTATTGAGAAAATTCAAAGAAGATTCCTATGGTCTAGGGTTGAGGAAAAGCAAAGAATGTCTTTGGTGGCATGGAATCAGGTCTGTAAGCCAAAAAGCAAAGGTGGTCTGGGGATCAGGAGGATTCGCACTTTAAATGAAGCTCTCTTGTCCAAACAAGCTTGGAGATGGTTTCATTCTGATTTTGAATGGTGCAAAATTTGGAGAAGTAAGTATTCTCTTCTGTCTTCTTCTCTTTCTTCTTTTCTTAATTCGGATTTCAGCATAAATGGTTCCCATATCTAGAACCATGTTTCTAAATGTAAAGATGTGATTGCTAAAGGAGTGACATGGAAACTTGGAAATGGCAGAAAAGTCAGATTCTGGGAGGATCTCTGGCTTTTTGACAAACCCCTTTTGGATTCCTATGAGTGGGCTTCCCATGCCCCTTCCTGTATTGGCTCTTTTGGTACCTTAGTGGCAGATTACTTGGATGGGAACAATTGGTAGAACATTGATAGTATTCATCCTAGCCTCTCTAAGCTCAAAACCCAATTGTCTTCTATTTGGCTAAATAAGAGGATTCCCTGATTTTGAAACATGACCCCAAAGGCATTTTTACTGTGTCTTTGATGTATTGTATCCTCCCCCCCCCCCCTATAAACCCCTTGTGGTCTAAAGCTTGGTTAAAAGGTCTCACCCCCAAAATCAATTTGATCTTCTGGACTATCCTCCAAAATAAGGTCCTTACTATTGACAACCTAAAATGCAGAGGTTTTTCCCTTCCAAATAGGTGTGTGTTGTGCTTTCAAGAGGAAGAGTCAGTGGACCATCTTGCCCTCCACCATTCCTTCTCAGCCTCTGTTTGGGAAAGCTTCCTCAAGAGCTTTAGTCTAGCTTGGGTGTTTCCCAGTAACATCAGAGATTTGTTCTCCTCCTGGAAAATTTAATGGACTAACTCTTTTCTGAGATGTATGTGGCAGCTCTCTCTTCCTCACATTTTGTGGGGTCTTTGGAAGGAAAGAAACAACCGAATATTCAGGGATGTGTCCCTAAAACAAGACATTATTTTTTAGAAAATTCAAAGGGCCATCCAGGAAAATATGGGAACCATGGAGGTTTCTTGTTACTCAAATAACTCCCTGGAGTCAAATATCTTAAGAGCTTGGAATATGAAGATCACTGATGGTCCTAATCTCAGCTACAATAAAAGGCTTGAAGCTAAATGGCAAACCCCTCCCCAAGGCTGGCTCAAAATCAATTTCGATGGTGTAGCCAAAGGAAACCCAGGTCCTTTAGGCTGTGGAGCTATTCTTAGAGATTACAGAGGCATATGCAAAGGTATGATTGCTGTCCCTATTGGTACTCAAACCAATCATAAAGCGGAAGCTATGGCAGCCCTTCAAGGCATTATCCTAGCCAAAAAATGGAACTGTCCCTATCTTTGGATAGAAGGGGTCTCTAATAATATAATAAAGTGCCTCAATGGGACTTCAAAGCCCTCATGGTCGATTCACAATATAATTTTTTCTGCTATTGACATCATTAGAACCTTCAAAAAATGCCATATATCCCATATCTATCGGGAGGCCAAATGTTCTGCTGATTGGGCTGCAAATGTGGTGGTTAAGAATGAGACTATTACCATGTGGATAGGTGAGAGTGGTCTCCCCGAAGATTTCAAACAAATCATAAATGATGAACGATATCGAAGTACCCCAAAGACTCTTGATTGACAGGGCAATTATGATAAGTACTGAAGTAAGCACTTCGAGTTACTTCTATAATGAGATTATCACTCATTATAACATCAAAGCCAGCAAAATGTGTTTTATAATCTATCAGATCATTAAGGCCACACACACTTTCTAGTTATTTGTTTTAGCTTCGAAAAGCTCTCTGTTTTACCAGTTCTATAAATTTCAAAATTTGATTGTGAGAAATGACACCATGGGCGGAAATAGGAGACGATATGAGCCAAGTAGTTGCAAGGAGTGGAAAGAGAAAGAAGAGGTGTGGGAAATTTTGCAGAAGGGTGGTCTTTCGAGCTTCATAGAGAGACTCCATGAACATGATGGAATGGTAACTAGCTTCTTCTGCAAAAATTGGAAGAAGGGCATGCTTAAAATGGGTGACCAAATGGTGGAAATTGACGAAGATTTAATAGCTAAAGCTACGGGTCTCAATAGGGAGGGCTGCAACTTCTACAGAGACATGAAGGTCAACAGGGAAGCCATTAAAAGGTACCCGGTTATAGAGAAAGAGAAGAAAAAATTGGTAAAGTTGAGTAAAACCTATTACCTGCCTAGGGCTTTTGCAAAACCCTGGCGGGAAATTCTCTTTGTTTTAATGCGGTATATAACTCTAGATGGTAGGTTCACGAAAGTCTATGGGTATCATTTTGTTTTGTTAAACCATTTTAGGCATAATGATAAAGTCAATTTCCCTTACTTCTTACTCTGCTCTATGAATGCCTCCCTAAAAAGCTTACAAAGAAAATCCTCGAGGCGATACTGCAATGCACCAGGGTCTTATGGTCCTCATTTATGACCATTTAAAGGCTAGTCAAATCAACCGGATGCAGCTCTCTGAGGACTCTGAGGAAGATATGTTTGATTTTTATTTTTTAGAGGTGGAGGAATCAGATAATGAGGATAGCTCTGATGACTCAGAGTATGAGAGTAGTAAGAAGAGGAAATCAAGACCCTCTTCTTCTAAAAGCAAAAAACCTCAAAGAAAACCTTTGATTAGTATCTCTTCAGAAGAAGAGTATTCTAATTTTCCTGAAGAGAGGAAAAACCCTAAGGGGATGTTGAAGAAGAAAAGTAAAAACCAAGCCCAGACCCGAAAGAAGCATAAGAAAATAGAGGAGACTGGAAAGGAACCAGAGGAGACTGGTAAGGAACCAGAAGATGACAAGCAAACTAGGACCCTGGAAGCTGAGCACAGCCTAGATATGGAGACAATGGAGGAGACTCTCAGGGCCGCCAACACTACTTCCACCCTCCATATCCCTAAAAATGAACAGGTAACCCTTGGAAAAGTGACTCCCTCTTCTGGCCCTCCTCCCGAGGCCTTGAATGGTTTTATGAAAACTATTGAATGGCTTATTGATCGGTATAAGAAAGCTGCGGATGGGTACAAAAAACTTTGCAATAGAGTCTTGATCCTGGAGACCATTAACATTGGAGAGGGGAATACTATGGCCGATTATATCAAGGATCTGAAGAACACTATTGCTAAAGTGGAAGACATCAGAGATGCCTTTAATCCCAAGTTTGAGAAGATTGAAAAGGAGATACAGGACAAAAAAACACTAGCGCAAACTAGTGAAAAAATGCTCTCGGACATAGTCACCAAAGTGGAAAAGATTGAGGAGTGCCTTAAGAACATCGCGGAGCAGAGCCTTAGCATTCTGAAAATCTTGGCCAATAACACCCATACCCTCATCAACAAGCTTGATGACGACAAGGAAATCCAGGAAATTGACCTGGATGCTGAAGGAACAGGGGAAGCCCAAGGTCCCAGAACCCGCACCAGAGGCAAGAGGAAGGAAAAGAAAGTGAATAAGGACCTGGAGGAGCTGAAATTAGTTGGGGTGACCTATGATGAGCTGGTGATAAAGGCAGAGGATCTGCTAAAGAAAATTGCTATGTAGTGTCTCCTTGGTTTCTTTGTTGTTTTTTGTTATTTAGCTATTCTTTCTGTTTGCTGGTCTTTTGGCCAGTCGCTCTGTATGTGGACTTTTATTCCTTTCACTACTTTCTTTCTTTCTATGATGTAATGGTTTTGGGTCCTTAAAACCTATTTTTCAATCAATCAGAATGAGGAAGCCCAGTGTGGAAAAAACCTCGGTGGGATTTGTGACCCACAATATTCACTTACTTGCCAATAATAGAATATTACTTACAAGAGGGGCCTGCACATGTAGGAAGGCCAATTGCCTAGAGCTCACTGCTCAATGGGAAGTCTCACTGACTTACAATGTGGATTATACAAATCCAATATCTTGTACTACTTTAAAATAGCATCTATAATGCCTGATCCAGTACTGGTTTCTGCTCTGTTCTTTACATAAAACCTTTAACCTATATTTCACATAATAGGTCTGCCTAATATCTTCTTCTTTTCCTCTTCGCTTACAAAATGTCTACAATGATCTCTCTTGAATATAAGAGTCATTTTACAACTTGCCAAGTTGGCTTACAAAGTTTTTAAAATAATAAACAAAATATAATATATCAAAAATCATGTCGGCCTTTGTGTCGGTATGCTTCCTTTCTCTGTGCCAGTGCCGGTGGTCTAAGTGCCGGTGTAGAGTGTGATCTGTTGATGCTGGTGAACTATCTTGCCGGTGTAATGCCTTGTCGGTGCCATAAGATTGTAAGGTTACCATCAATGACAAAACCTTCAATCACCTACAATGTCTCATTGGAGTGTGCATATGCCAACAATCTCCCCCTTTGGCATTGATGGTAACATTCATGAGAAAATTCAAAAGTGTATCCAAAACTTTAATCCAAAAATGTTTCAAAAAATATGTTACCAAAAATATAAGAACTCCCCCTAAGTAAATAAGTCTTTTGCCAGTTATTTTCTCATACTACTACTCCCCCTTTGGCATCAATGACAAAGGTTGTCAAGGTGTCAATAGAGTTGTAGCCTCAACCTTGTAACTAGGTAGTTAAAATTTGAAATAGATCCGCCAAAATCAAGTTTATACTCTCCATTAACTTCTTATTGTCTATTATTATTGTCTCTGTTCTTTTAACTGTACTGGTGAGGTGCTGCATATGCTTTGCCGGTGTTTTCTATCCTTGTATCAGTGCCTCAGATATTTCCTTCTGCAATGATGCTAGATAGTCCAATCTTGGACTCAGTTTTAATCTCAAATTCTTTGCCTTATCCACTATTCTCTCCTTTTCTCTTTCTAACTTAAGTAACTCTTCCTCAAAATTTGTTATCCTTTTCTCAAAAACTGATAATGTATCAGGTGAGTTAACAAAATTATCTGCAAGTTTATTGATTTCATCTTGTACCTTGCTCATCTTCTTATCTATGTCTATTGTCAAAAAGTTTGTCTTGCAGGTGTCTTTGTATAGAGTTTTGTATTCTTTTAATAAGTTACACAGTTCCAGAAGAAGTGTGTCAAATTCTCTAGTACACTTCTTTATCTGATCTTCAAAGAATTTTTGCTTTTCAATTTCTACCTTATTCTTCAAAGTCTCTTCCTTTATTTTCTCAATAGTTACTGTGTTCTCAGTGATGTATTTACACAAAGTATCAAGTTGTCCTAAAGAATCTTTATTGTCTATGTTACAGTTAGGAGCAATTACCTTCAAAATTGGGATTGTGTCATCTATAGCTTTATAAGCATGTGAACTACAATCTGTTATCCTTTTGATTGAATCCAAAAGTACTTCAGTTACATTTGTTGATTTGTGGCCCGCTGAGGAGGAACCAACATTCTGAATTCCATCAGTGGAGGAAGTAACCAAGCTTGTTGTGACCTCTGGTAGGTCTGTTTGTGTTTGCATTTCTTTAAGCAATGGTTTGTGTACTTCTCCTATTGCCGGTTGTACTATTTCCTCATGACTCTGTTCCTATACCTGTTCCGGGGCCTTTTTCTCTTCTTGTTTCTCTGTTTGTTCTCCTGTGTTATCATCTGTCGGTTTCTCTTGTTTTTTATCAGTTTGCTCAGTTACCGGTGGCTCACTAGCCATGTCTGTCTTACCAGTTGTATCTTTATCTACCACAATGTTGATCTTTTGTGTATCAACATCTGCTATGTATAAGACTTCAGGATTAGGATTGACATCCTCTACATCCATACTTTCAACTGCCGGTTGATCTTCTGTAGTTGTTGTTACTGGTGATGTAAAAGGAGGTGGGGGTAAGTTGTCTTTTACTTTGATACTCGAAGGTCCACCAACCTTTCCTTTTCCTTTGTCTCTCTCCTTTTGATATACCTTTATTGGTTTGGGGTTCTTGTGTTCTTCCTATTTTTCTTTCTCAACAAGAAATATGTCCCATGCATTTTATGTTTCTTCAGTTACCTCATTAACTCTTCCAACCATTAACGCAATATGCTGGTGTGCAGTAGAGAATACTGACTGGTTGGCTTCAGCAATTAAGTCATCTATCTCCTTAGGTGAGTTTACTGGATAAATAGATAGTAACTTTTCAATTTTGATTTTCTTATCAAGCTCTATAACAACTTGTCTTCTTACTTCTAGTCTTTTGAATAGTTCATTTGGTACTTCATCTACAACTTCCATAAAAAATTTCTTATACATGTCCATGTGCAAAATAACACTGTTTTCCACTTGTTCTTTTTCATTTGTTGTCAAAGTGTCATGGACCTTTCTTATGTTTTTGAGTTTCCCTTCCTCTGTAATTTCATTTAGCAATATGTCAAGAGGGGCCAAGTTTTGTTTTGTACTCTTCTTCTTCTTGGGTGTCAGTTTCTTCTTTGGTGTAGTCTTTTTAACCAGAGATCTTACTGCTTGCTATTTCTGTCTAGTTCTCCTAGGCGAGGGTGTGGTTGCCGGTGAAGGATCTCTTTTCTTTACAACTCTTTTGAAAGCTGTAGGCATGTCACTCTCTGAAGAGGTGCCTACCGGTGATAGGTGAGTCTTAGGCTATAGAGTTCCTAGCTCATCCTCAGTGATACTAGTTTGCTTTAATACATCTTCTTTAATAGCCTTTGCCTGTCTAGAACCTCTTCTCACAACTGCCTCAACCTTTTTCACTCTTTTCTTAGATTGAATTTGTTTTTCTATGGTCTTAGCACTACCAAATACTTCTTCCTTTGGTTTGTTTGGTGCTTCCAAAAGTGCTTTAGCATAAGTCTCAATTATATGATCATATGTTTCATAGCCCATCTCTGTTACCCAGATTGTTCTTGGGATGACTGCTTCCATCTAGATCTCATCCTTTTTTATTACAAAACATATATCATCCTTGTACTTGTCAACAATCTTCTATGATAATCTTATTCTCTTCTTCATTTTGGCCTTAAGTGCTTGAAAGTATTCATGGATATTCTTTTCTTTGTTTTCACCCATGTTGTTGAATAGTTTTGTCAATTGTTTTCCTACCGATATATCAAATCCAAGTACTTTATATCCTATACCGGGAACCTGTTTGGTTATGTGTAGCATCAAGCATACAAGCAAATTACCAAACCTAAAAGTTCCTTTCTTATCTTTCTTTATCTTGCCTAAGTTGTCAATTAACTCATCTTTTAACCATTCACATATGTCAATTTTCACATTGTCTGTAATCATGTCATAAGCACTCTTAATGCATAAACTTGAAACTGAGTTGAGTCTATTTGCATGAGTAGCTTTATACCCTAAAATAATGCTAACAAATCTCACATTTATATCTGTTACATCATTTACCCTCAAGGACCTTCTGTCGGATGTTGCACCAGTTAGTTTAGTTACTAGGTCATTGGAGACCTTTTTAGTCTTGTTTGGTCTTTTACCGGTGGACGATAACCCTGTGACAAATTTCATAGCTTCCTTGGTGATTTTGTGAATTGCATCTAACCAAAAAAATTCACCATGTACCCTACTTAAGACTATCCTAATCACATCCTTGGGAAATTTAGGAATGCAGAGGATTTCAGTAAATCCTAGGGTTTCAATGATTTTATGTTCCGGTTTCACATTTCCAGAATTATCACATATGACAGATTTATACATTGTTTTGATCTCTTCATCTCCCAATTCCTCTATGTTACAGTGAATGTAAATTTTGGGGTCTTCAGCATAAACAACTCCTTTTGGTATTTGAGAGAAAGCACCTATATTGTCATCTTTCTTTGCTACCTCGGGAACTAGTTGAAATATGGGCCTAGGGTGTTTTATAACCTCAACTACAGTAGGGTTTGCTATATATTCAAGTGCAGAGGTGGATGCCATGATGATAAATACCTTTTTCTGTCTTGGATGGATTGATTGCTTGACGTGCTTTGCCTCTTTTCTTGAAATCCCTTAGCTCTACAAATTTCACACTCTACAAATGTTTGAAATCATGGTGAAATGAAATGGAGCCAAAACCATAAATTTATAGTGTTTATTTGCCATCTACCACATTTAATGCATGTTGGTTAAGTATTCACTTAACATTGTCTATCGGTAATGAAGTAATTTCCAACTTCTCATCTCTAACAGAGGGAATAATAGCACATGTGTCATTAGATTGCCAAATCCTCAAGGAAACTTTCTTCAATTTGATGAAGAACTTCCTGCTGGTGGAGCACTACTCTGTCCTGTCGGTGAAGCATTGAATGGTTCTACCAGTGGATGAGTATTCCCAACATTTAGATAAGCTTTTCTAATCCATTGTTTTGATAATTCTTGCTTAACCTCTTCAACTTTTTCTTTAGCTTTCAAGCTAGACCTTTTGTTCTCTGCCGGTGTTCCTTTACTTCTACAAAATTTTGCAATATGCCCAATCTTGTTACATGCATAACAAGTCACATTATTCTTCTGAATAGCTTTCCCATAACCTATGCCGGTTTGTGTTCTGCATTGATTAGATAAATGTCCAAATCTTCCACAAACATAACATCTCACATTCATTCTGCAATTTTCAGAGTTGTGACCAACTTTGTTGCATTTTGAACATTGACCGGTGGGTGTGTTGATATTCTGATAATTTCTAGATCTACATTCATTTGCTCTATGACCATACTTATTATAGTTAAAGCATTTTCTATTGAATTTATAAGCATTAGGTTGCCTTACCGGTTTGCTGTGATCCTATGTGTTTGCAGTACCAGAGCTTTCACCAACTTCAAAGCCAATTCCAAAAGTGTCACCTTTAGGTTTTTGATTCTTTAGCAGGTTACCAAGTTCCTCTAAGCTTTTCTTGAATTTTTCTTTATGTTGATTTGCAGTTTCTAGTTCTCTTTCTAAGACTTCTTTCTGCCTCATCAATTCATTGGAGTCATTTTGAGTGTGCATCAGATCTATCTTTGATAAATCATTTTCATAGCTAAGTCTTGTGTTCTCATATGCTGCATCACTTAGTCTTCTGGTCAATTCTTCTTTATTCTTCTTCCTATCTTCAATTTCTTTACAAAATCTCATAGTCATATCCTGCATCTCATTGTTTGTTGTCATGTTCTCTAGTTTCAACTTGCTTATCATATCATTAAGTGATTCCTTTTCATCATTTTCACAAAGTTCTCTTCTCTTATTTCTTGCAATAGTAAGATTCTCTTGAAGTGCTTGAATGATATCCTGAGTTGCTTTTAGATCATCTTCTAGTTTGATATTTTTCAATTTCTCTGTATCATAGTCTGAAAGAGCTGCTTCAAGTTGCTTCATCAGATTTTCCATCTCTACCAGTGTCAAGATCTTCCTCAAGTTGTTAGGCTTCTGAAAATAGAGGACCAAGCTCTAATACCAATTGTTAGGATTCCCACAGATACTGAGAGGGGGGGGTGAATCAGTATCTAACTGGTGAATTGAACTTCTTAACTTAAAACGTGTAGAACGTATTATAATAGTATACCGGTATGCAAGAAATAATGCAATGAATAGAATTAAAAGCATCCACATGAAAAACACACCATGACACAAGGATTTAACAAGGAAATCCAATGTGGGAAAAACCTCGGTGGGATTTGTGACCCACAATATTCACTTACTGGCCAATAAGAGAATATTACTTACAAGAGGGGCCTGCACATGCAGGAAGGCCAATCGCCTAGAGCTCACTGCTCAATGGGAAGTCTCACTGACTTACAATGTGGATTATACAAATCCAATATCTTGTACTGCTTTACAATAGCATCTATAATGGCTGATCCAGTACCGGTTTCTGCTCTGTTCTTTACATAAAACCTTTAACCTATATTTCACATAATAGGTCTGCCTAATATCTTCTTCTTTTCCTCTTTGCTTATAGAATGTCTACAATGATCTCTCTTATATATAAGAGTCATTTTACAACTTTCCAAGTCGGCTTACAAAGTTTTTACAATAATAAACAAAATATAATATATCAAAAATCCTGTCGGCCTTTGTGTTGGTATGCTTCCTTTTTTTGTGCCGATGAACTATCTTGCCAGTGTAATGCCTTGTCAGTGTAATGCTTTGCCGGTGCCATAAGATTGTAAGGTTGCCATCAATGACAAAACCTTCAATCACCTATAATGTATCATTGGAGTGTGCATATGCCAACAAATAATAGTTTGACTGCCTCAATTCTAGCTACCGGTGCAAAGGTTCCATTGTAATAAATTCCTTCTTTATGTGAATATCCCTTACACACTAATCTTGCTTTGTTTTTGATTACCTTGCCATCTTCATTAAGTTTATTTCTGAAAACCCATTTAATTCCAATTACATTTTTGTCTTTAGGCAAGGGAACTAATGACCAAGTGTTAATCCTTTCAATTTGTTCCAATTCATCTTCCATAGCTTTAATCCAATATTTTATCTTCACATGCCTCATTAATAATTGTAGGTTCAATTTGAGAAATAATACATACCTCTTCATTTGCCAATCTTCCTCTAGTCATAACTCCTTGATATTTATTTCCAATTATCTGATCTTCAGAGTGGTTCAATCTTACATACCGGGCTGTTTTTACTTCTTGTTGTTCTTCAGTGACTATTGAATCCTCAGATGATGTCGGTGTAACTAGATCAACATTCTGTATCGGTGTACTCATAGTAGGTTCATTTGTGATTATCTTCTATTGCCGGTTCAGAGTCCATGTACCTTGAGTTTCCTCTAAACTATTCATCAATTTTCACATTTGCACTCTCAATAATTTTCTGCAATCTCTTGTTAAAACATCTATATGCCTTGCTCTTAGATGAATAACCAAGAAATATGACTTTGGACTTTCTAGGAGATTTTGATCTCTCTCTGGATTTGGACTTATTGTGCTTCTCATTCTTCTTGACTTTTTCCTTAGGTCTTCCTTGAATAGTTAGGGCTTCCTTTGAACTTATGGATACCTTCCTCTATATCTCTTCACCAAATAGGGCACCCATGACATCTTCAGTTTTCAAAACAACATAAGTACTACTAGTAGACATAACAAGAGAATCCCACAAATCAGACAAAGAATAAAGAAAGATTTAGCATTTCTCCTCTTCATTCATCTTAATACCAATAGATACCAAACAAGCCACCGACATATTTAACACTTTCAGGTGGTCTTTAATTCATCTACCCTCTTCCATTCTCAAGGAATACAATTTCTTCCTCAAGAAAATATGATTCAATAAAGATTTCACTTAATACATTTCACCAATCTTAGTCCATAGCTTCTTTGCAGAGTTCTGTTCATGGACATTGATCAGAATAGATTACCAATCATAATCTTATTAAACCCTTGGCTTTATAGTCCATAACATCATATTGAATAGCTGCAATAGGATTTGAGGGTCTTGAGACATTCACATCAACATCCCATAGATCTCAATCTATTAGAAGATCCTCCATCTTCAAATTCCACATCACAAAATTACTTCGAAAAAATTTCTCCACCTATATTCTCCTGATGAACTTGCCATTTGAAAATTCTTGCAGTAAGATAAAAAATATCTTTTTCACAAGCTCCCACTCAAATCTAGATTAGTTCAAAACAAACCAACCCAGAACTCAAACCGAAGGTGATTAGGCTATGAGACCACTTTTAGGGAAGTTAAGTAGCAAAACAACTTCCTACACTAACCTTGAGAGGAGGGTAATTTAAAACTTTTACAGACCATTACAACAGTACAAAAACTGAACATAAATAAACATAATATTATGCATACCACAACACAGTGATTTGCATGGGGAAAACCCTTTCAGGAGAAAAACCCAACACTCCAAAAGAAGCTCAATGTATTACTTAGCAATTGATAACAGATTACAATATACTTGCAGAGTGTTGGTTGAATACTTTGTACACCTGGGAAGATGTGCAAAATTGTGGTTTCAACCACAATGTGTGAGTATAAAACTCTCCTAATTTAGGGAAGGCTCCCCCTTTTCTACTAACTAGATACTTAATCTAATTTAATCTAATTTGAATAGGACAACAACCTTTTCTCTTTATCAGAAAAGATTATATTCTTTTCTCTTCCTAGAAAATAAACAACAACTTTAAAGGATAATAACAACAACTTAAAGCAAGATAAGAGAGGAAATGAAGTTTCCCGAAAGCACAAAGACTTCTATCACCTCCTCTAGGATAGGAAAATAGCAACTAAGTTTAAATTATTAAGTTCTCACAATCCTATCTACCTTTTTTCAGAATGATAACAAGAACAATAGTTGTAGTATATGGCAGGGCAAAGTCTGCAAGTATGATTCACCCTCAAATTACTTCAAGCAGGAACAACCACAAGAAAAAAGTCTTGTAACTCTTCTCAACTTTTTAACAATCAAATAAATTAATTCAATCTTTAATATATTCAAAACAAAGTCTACAAATAATTAGAGTGAATCTCTTCTCAATAACTTTCTACAACCTCAAGCAAATACAAAGAAATATTCCATTATGACACAAGAACACAATGGACATATAAGTATGGCTTCAACACTAAGTCTGAAATTTGAAAATCTCTTGATACTACTTCAAGAAAAATAATTTACATGTATAAAGCTTAAAGTCTCTATGATTGCAAATTTCTATAGAGTTTTCTTGCTTGCTAAAAAGATAAAAATTTCAAAGGGTACCCTTATGTATATATAGGGGAGGGACTGAGAACAAAAAGTGGGAGAAGTCTAACTAACTTAGACTTTTTCCACAACTAGCTAACTATGACTTATTCAAATTAGAGCTCTATTGCTAACCAACTTGTAATTAGATTACATGTAATTACAATTTACAAGGTTACAAGTGAGAATCCACTTGTAATCATGAATCTTGACATTACATGTAATTTGTCAAAAACAAAAATGCATAAACAAAATACAAGTGTCAAAATACACTTCTTATCCTTTTCCATCTTTGGCCATGAGGGACTGGAAACTGCTGATGGATTTTTGCAACTCAGTAGGATTGGGACCTACTATATTCCTAGCAACGACAACAGTTTCGATAATGACATTAAAATACCTTATTGTTTCCTCCATGTGCTCCTCAAGAGCAGTTTGCATTTTATCAAAGAACACTTGATAACTCAGAAACTTATGAATTGAAGCCATAGTAAACTATTTTGATTCTAGTTCCTAGCGAAGGCTTGACACTAATCTATTAAGTATCAAATATTTAGCAAGCAACTCTTCATCATGACATAAAATCTTACAAGATATCTTATAAAAACAAGAGATGATATCCTTCTTTACTTCATCACTCATTTCAAGAGTAGCTTGTACATCTTTGATAACTAATGACTTGTTTGTAATAAGTTCTTCAAATTCTACTTATTTTTCCCTATTTGGTATTGCCAATCTGTTGCACAGGATATCCAACTTGATCTGATCTATATCATGCTATATTTTTAAATCTTATTCAACAGAAACTAGACTTTGGTTAAAGTCCTCCAAAGTCTGATTCAACTTCAACTTTGCTACTCTTTCATTTCTCAAAATGTGCAATGCTTTCTTTACCACTTGAGTTCTTTGATCAATCAGTTGATTTACCCAAGAATCAACTGCCTTGGCCTTCTGAGCATCTTTCTCTAGTTTTTTGATAGATTCTTCAGATGTGGAGTAGGTCAAAGGATCAACTTGTTATGAAGAATTAGTGATTTTTTTAATCACTGTGATGAGCTATAAATTCTTTTCATTGAGCTCATTTTTCTCTGCCAGGAGCTCATAACTCTAGACCAGTGAAGTCACTGAATCCATAGCGCCATGCATAATACCTACATGTGTCTACTTTCCAAGTTCTACCCTTGTGATCCTATAATTAGACAATTGCATTTCTTCTAGCGGTTTCTCAACTAAAGGCTCTACCACTTTTGCATATTTTATTTTATTTTTATCCACCAGCACCCATGGAATTGTATTTTCCTTCTTAGAAGCCCTTGGCTTAGGTTTCTTGAGCTGCTGGAAATCAAATATATCTAGAGATATTTCCTTCTTCTTCCTTTAAGGTGTGATTTAACTCAACCATGGGGGTAGCTCTAAAGAGTTCACATTCGAGACAACAACTATGGTTTGTGAAGAAACAAGCTCTACCTGTACCATAGTTGTTACTCAAGGAGAAGTCTCTATTTGGATATCGACAAGCATTTGTTTAGTTGGAAAATCATGACTAGCTTCAACATGAACTTATCAAAACTCATGGTATAAGTATCAACCTAATGTAGGAGCACCGATGTAGTTCTTATCGATTGAGCAGTTAGCAGTGGAATTGCTTGAAGATCATGGCATTTCTTCATGTTTGAGAGTTTAGCATTGTGGATTTGGATTTATTCCCTTGAGTTTGTTGTCTTTATCATGTTTAAGATTCATGGCATTTGGATTTGATTCTGGTGAGATATGGATTCTAGTATTGGCACAGTTGATGTGTTCTTATTGGTTAGTCTTGCAGTGTGTTGAGCTTCATTGAATCAGGTTGCAGTTGATTTCCATGACTTGTGGATCATTGATTTATGTTTCTTATGCCTTGTCTGATGTTCCTAGAGAGCCGCATGTTTTTTTTTTGCATTGGAAGTTGTTCTTAGTGATTTGAGCCAACATGTTATCGTTAGCACATTTTATGAACCAGTTGGTCTTTGGGCCGACTTGATCAAGTTAGTATTATTTATGGAGGATATAAATAGAAGTTTCACAAATCATTTGAGGAGACAAAAGACAAAAGATAAAAGATAGAAGTTCGAGATCAAGCGAAGATGTAGAACCAACGAGATTTTGGTCTAATAAGACTGAAGCTGGAAGGGTTGAGGTCTAGATTAGGGTTGAGCTGACAGACTGTTATCAGAGGCCAATTTGATGTGTAGATGATTTGCAGATCTTAAATTTGTGTTGTAAGAATTTTTTGTATCCTAGACTACGATCCAGCATGTGGCATATGTAATTCTACAAAATCTTATAAGAGTTGTTCATATTGTGTACCGATTGTGTATTTTGTGATGTTGTCGGTTGTTCTTTTTGTTTTATCTAGTGTTGTGTTATCTGTTACCAGTATATCTTGCATGGTGTTTATGTTAGGCTGCAAGGATGGGATTTCCTTCAGTAGATCTCCCTACCATGACTACATCAAATGGTATTAGAGTTGGTTTGTGAAGCTGTTGATCGAGGAAGACCCGGTATGCACCGATTGGTTGGAAAGGAAGTTGAGGCAACCTATGGACTTGTTCAGATCGTTGAACATGAGGTAGAGAAAGGTTTACAAGTAGACCGTCGATCCTAGAGCTTGAGCTTGAGGCAGTTAGTGGGTGGAGACTTGAACAGATCATCGATTGAGGCAGGTTGTAGAGTGGACCGGTAGATCGTCGATGAGAGGCAATCAAAAGTTGTAGTTAGATCGTCGAATCCCTGAGGTAGATGCAAGTACCTACTAACAGATCACCAAGCCAGATCAAGTGATGGGACTCACTTTTCAATTAGCCTCAAGAGTTTGATGTAGGAGCACTGGTGTAGTTCTTACCGGTTGAGCAGTTAGCAGTGTAATTGATTGGAGATCATGGCATTTCTTCATGTTTGAGAGTTTAGAATTGTGGATTTGAATTTATTCCCTTGAGTTAATTGTCTTTATTGTGTTTAATATTCATGGCATTTGGATTTGATTCTGGTGAGATATGGATTCTGGTATTGGTCCGATTGATATGTTCTTACCAGTTAGTCTTGTAGTGTGTTGAGAAAAGTTGAATCAGGTTGCGGTTGATTTCCGTGACTTGCGGATCATTGATTTATGTATCTTTTGACTTGTCAGATGTTCCCAAAGAACCATGTGATGTTTTGTGCATTGAAAGTTGTTCTCAGTGATTTGAGCCGACATGTTACCATTAGCACGTTTCATGAACCAGATGGTCTTTGGACCGACTTGATAAAGTTATTATTATTTGCGGATGATATAAATAGAATTTTTGTGAATCATTTGAGGAGATAGAAGACAAAATATAGAAGATATAAGTTCAAGATCAAGTGAAGATGTAGAACCATCGAGATTCTGGTTCGGTAGGACTAAAGTCAGAAGGGTTGAGGTCCGAATTAGGGTTGGGCCAATTGACTGTTACCGGAGGCCGATTTGATGTGCATATGATCTGAAGATCTTATATTTGTGTTGTAAGCATTGTTTGTATCCTGGATTGTGATCCAATATGTGGCTATGTAATTCTCTAAACTATTATAAGAATTGTTCATATTATGTACCAATTGTGTATTTTGTGATGTTGTCAGTTGTTCTTTCTTATTTATCTGGTGTTGTGTTACCGGATACCGATATATCTTGTATGGTGTTTTTGTTAGGCTGCAAGGATAGGATTTCCTTCATTGGATCTCCCTACCATGACTACATCACAACCTTAGAAAAAGATACACTAGATAGGATGGCGTATGAGGGATTTTCATCGAATGTATTCTCTAGGCCACCATGAAAAGCTTCAATAGGTACTTTTACATTAGTAAAAACATATGTACTTAGTTTAATAGGATCTACATGACCTATGGAAAAAAAGTTCACATATGTGTCAATTGGGGACATGGGTACATCCAATGACAACTAAGGAACTATTGTATGAGAAGAATATAGGCCTATAGAAGGATGGAATCCTGCTATATTTTCTTCATGCTCTACACCTTCTAGATCAATAACATGGATTTGCACCTGTGGTTTCTCCTTCCCTTTCAATCACACTTCTTGTGGAGGAATAACCAAGTCCCTACTGACCCTTAGCTTGATTCTGGTGCCAGAAGAGGAAGCACCTTCTTTGAACTTGATTATGACCTCAGATCTTCACCCAACTAGTCCAACCAAATCATTTTCTTCTCCACCTTTAATCTAGATGGTCTTAAAATTATTAATCTTCAGCCAAGCATTGGTGTTAGCAAGAATGGGCTGAAATATATCAAAAATAGAATCACACTCCTTTTGACCATTGAGGAGAGGGAAGAGGAGACTCTACAACTCTTTGCTCTATATACTCTAGGTAAAGGATCTACTTGTCATCCACCATTCCTTCTGGAATCTTGGTTAAATCTATATCTACAATCTATTCTAGAGTGAGCCTATTGTAATACATTCTCCTAATTGATGAATAATGATGAACTACTAAGGTCCTAACCGATACTGAGAGGGGGGGGTGAATCAGTACACACAAAAACTTACTATGACACTTTGACAAATCAAAACACAGATAACCGGTTGTCTTCACCACTGTTCTTAACCATAGCAACACCAGTTAAATAGAAATACTTCATACAACATTCAACATTCAACATATCTCAAATCTTGATAGCTACTTCACCAGTTTAATCATGCATGAGTTGTACCAATAAAAACCACAACCATTAGACAATGCATGCATATCTAACTTAATCAAAAACCACTCAATCATCAAATGAAAAACTCACAACCCATAACACATAGCTTTTTCACATGGAAACCCAAATGGGAAAAACCACGATGGGGATGAATACCCACAAGCTTGTTTGTGAACTCTTTTGAAGTCCGCTTTGTTAAGAACCTAGTTTAATTAAAGACTTTACAATAAAGGTTTTGTTAGGAACTGATCCTGTTAGGATCACCCAGTTAAGGGATGGCTATATATCCTATTAAAGGTTGAAACCCTGTTAAGAGTTACCTCGCTAGAGGATTTAAATAACTCAATGAACTTGAGCCACTTGGTTAGAGGATTTACAACAAAACTTGTTAAAGCTACCCAGTCAAGGGATTTACCTTGTGTTGAAATGGTTAGAAGACAACAGGTATAACTCCAATCTGGTAACAACACTCCTTTCTAAGGCAAATCATTTTCAGTTCCTCTCTTCTATAATCACACTCTGTAGATTCCTCACTCTGGTTTGGCAAGTATCAAATCTCCAACATGCGGACACAAACACAACTTTTACCAACAACTACAATAACAAAACTCATCGACCTTATAGACAATAATTAGGTTGGTAGCATAAACCCTAAACCCTAAACATTTTAGGTTTACAATTACAGGCAGTCCAATCCTGACCATCCACACACATTACATAGAATGAAATGATCTAAAATAGATCTCAAGTCATTCTGCATCATCTAATATTCATCACATCTGGAAAATAGTAACCCATCATGTGCTTTTCACATACCGCTAAGAAAAATACACATTCCCGAGGTGGACATTTAATGCATTTGATCTTCATGCACAATATCCTCAAAGAAATCCTTTATGTGCACATAGCTGATGTGGCATATTTGATCCTTATCCTTGTTCTTAACTAACTCATCACAAAACATCATTGGTTGTACCACACAAGCCAAACGGTAACCCTAGAGCTGAACTGAGACTATCAACCAATAGTCACACTTAGTGAACCCCGACACCGATCCACTCCATCCCGGTTGACCATAACCACTTCCAATATTCATATCGGTTCACCAGCTTGAGCACTTAGTGACATCAATGACAACATACATTATCACCACTTTGTCATATGCCAACAATCTCCCCCTTTGGCATTGATGTAAATACTCAGTGTATCATTTCTCAGCATCTGCCCCATTCTTAATAACAGATACCGGTTCAACATAAAAGATCACCACCACCACCACCTGGACTATTGAGTGTGCAGTTTTCTTAGTTACTTCTCACACTTGCATATTGTCCTTGAAACATATATCTTCTCTGACATATATCTTCACCATCAAATATCTTCTCCCCCTTTCACAACAATGCCAAAGTGGAGGCACAAGCTTCCGAGCTCCACTATGTTGATCCCCCTATGGAGTAGCATCCTTCAACACATAAATCCTGTAAGATCTGACATAGTAGTACCTGACTAATATGGAGCACACATCTTTAATTTACTTCATGAAGGGGCAAAACCCCTAATTCACCTCTCAAATAGGTAAATGTAGTCTTCGGTAAGGGCTTAGTGAATATGTCTGCCAGTTGCTCCTTACTGGAAACATGTTCTAATACAACCTCTTTATTCTGAACCTTTTCTCTCAAGAAATGATAATTGATCTCAATATGATTTGTCCTAGCATGCAATACCGGATTTTTGGAAATATTGATTGCACTAGTATTATCATAGAAAATACTCACTGGTTCAGATACAGTCACTTTGAAGCCATTCAGTATATGCTTCATCCAGGTTTCCTGAGTGTAGTTCATAAATGCTACCACATACTCTGCTTTAGCTATAGATTGGGAAATGCAACTCTGCTTCTTACTCATCCATGAGACTAGTCTTCCACCAAGGAAGAATGCTCCACCGGTTGTGCTCTTTCGATCGTCCACATTACTTGCCCAATCTGCATCAGTAAACACTTTGAGATCAAATTCACCATTATATGGATACCATAACCCATAATCAAATGTCTCTTTCAAATATCTAAGAATCCTCTTTACCACTACCAAGTGGGATTCTCATGGACTCTTCTGAAAATAGGCCACTATGCCCACTACATGAGCAATATATGATTTGTTGTGCACCACATAGTACAACTTACTGATCATTGATCGGTACTCCTTCTCATCCACCAATGTTGTATCATCCTCCTTTGCTAGTTTGCAGCCGATCACCATTGGTGTTCCAACCGGTTTTCTCTCCTCCATGCCAAAGGTCTTCAATACCTCTTTGATATACTTGGACTGAGTAATGAAGATACCCTCTTTCATCTATTGAATCTGTAGACCAATGAAATTTTTTATCTCTCCAATCAGAGACATCTCAAAATCCTTTTTCATCTCATCTACAAATGCATGACTCATATCATCATCTCCACTGAAGATTATATCATCTACAAATACTTCACATATAAGAATCTGACCACCTTCAAATTTCAGGTAGATGTTGTTGTCCTTGCTTGTTCTCTGAAATCCTATCTTCAAAAGATGAGAGTGTAACTATTCATACCATGCCCTTGGTGCCTGTTTCAATCCATGCAGGGTCTTGTGTAATCTGCACACCATGTCACTATCTTCTGACAAAGCAAACCCATCTAGTTGCTCAATATACACTTCTTCCTCTAGGATTCCATTCAAGAAGGCAAACTTGACATCCATCTGGTATACCTTAAAACCCTTGAATGTTGCAAATTCAAGTAGCATTAAGACACGTTCCAGTCTAGCCACCGGGGCAAAGGTTTCTCCATAGTCTTCTCCTTCTTCTTGAGCATATCCCTTGCATACAAGTCTTGCCTTGTTCCTTACCATTGTGCCTTCTTCATTCAGCGCATTCCTGAAGACCCATTTGGTACCTATGACATTCTTGTGTTTCAGTCTGGGTACCAAGGACCATGTTGCATTCTTCTCTATCTGGTCCAACTCCTCTTCCATTGCCTTTATCCAATCTTCATCGGTAAGTGCCTCTCTAGCAGTCTTAGGCTCAAATTCTAAAATCATGCAATAATTTTCTTTCACCTTTCTCCTTGTAAGTATTCCTCCATCTTTGTCTCCTATGATTTGCTTTGGATCATGATGTAGTCTTACATACCTAGGAATGATCGTAGCTGGTTCAACTTGCTTTTCCTCTTCTTTTTCTACTTCATCTTCTTCTTCACCTACTAAAGCTTCTTCCGGTATAGAAACACTAACGTCTTTGTAGTGTTTGTCACTTGTTTCTTTCTTAACCAGTTCCTAGAAAGCTAAACCCAATTCATCTTCCATTTGCTTGCTGTCTGTTTCCTCAGGATTCTCAGGGGATTCATCAAACTTGACATTGATACTCTCAACAATCTTCCAAGTCCTCCTATTGTATCACTTGAGAAATTTGCTTTTAGTGGAATATCCCAGAAATATTCTTTCATCGCACTTAGCATCAAACTTGCTCAAGTGCTCACCTCTCCTTATATAGCATTTACTCCCAAACACTTTGAAATAACTCACATTGGGAGTTCTTCCATTCCAGTACTCATAAGGGGTTTTGTCTTTACCTTTCTTAATGAGTACCTAGTTCATGGTATAGACTGCATTGCTCACCACTTCCCTCTAAAATGTGTGAGCGACATTTCCTTGGATCAATATAGTTTTGGCTGCTTCAACTATAGTCCTGTTGTTTTTTTCTGCTATGCCATTCTGGTGTGGTGTCCTTGGGGCAGATAATTTCCTCTTAATCCCATTCTCCTTGCAGTACTTATTGAATTCATCAGAAGTGAATTCACCTCCCTGATCGGTTCTTAGGCATTTTATCCTTGTGTCGCTCTCCTTCTCCACCAATGCTCTAAAGGATTTGAACTTTCCAAATGCCTCAAACTTGAATTCAAGAATGTGATCCACATCATTCTTGAGCAATCATCGGTAAGAATCATGAAGTACCGATCTCCCTTAATGCTTCTAGTTTTCATCAGACCACACAGATTGGTGTGCACTAGATCAAGTAAGTTCTCTACTGAAAAGGACTTACCTTTTAATGTTGAGTAAGAAATCTTCCCAAGTTGGCATTCTCTGCACAAGACATTCTCTAGTCTGTTCAGCAAAGGCAACCCTCTTACTACCTTGATCTTACAAGCCTTTACAATATTGTAAAAATTTATATGACAAAGTCTCCTATGCCATATCCAACTATCATCAAATTTTGCCATCAGGCATTGACTAATCTTGTCATTCAGCTGAAACAAGTTTCCTTTGGTCTTCTTACTAGTGGCAACAAGTTCACTACTCTTTCCAATTGTTCTACAGATTTCACCTTTGAACTCCAGCATGAGTCCTTTGTCATTTAGCTAAGCAACACTCAAAAGGTTGTTCTTAAGGCCTTCCACCTAGGAGACATCATCCGCACTTCTCTTTCCATTCACTGAGATGGATCCTTTTCCTTTCACCATGCAAGGTGCATCGTTACCAAACTGGACAACACCACCATCATATCCTTCAAGAGCCAGAAACTTTCCTCGGTCACCAGTCATGTGGTGAGAACACCCACTATCAATGATCAACTCGTTAGTGTTATCAATATGTGAGACAAGGGCTTTCTAGTTAGACAACTCTTCCTTGACAACTACAAACACTACGTCCTCATTCTCTTCATCCTCAGATTCCTCATCGGTAAAACCTCCATCCACTACAGCAAGATAATTTCTCCTACCTACTCCTTTATACTTCCTAAACCTCTTTGGTTTATCCTTATTGTCATTCTTAGGACAGTTAACAGCTATATGTCCTATCTTATTGCAGGAAAAGCACTTCAGAGGAAGCTTACCTCTGTATTTTCTGGTGCCTTTTGCAAGTCTCTTGGTAAGAAGAGCTTCAAACTCCATCAAAATATCATCATTGTCCATATCTCTGCTTGACCTGGATTCATAACTGGTACTGACCTCTTTTCCTTTCCTGGTTAGTGCAGAGGAAGAAAACTCTCTAAAGGCTGACTCAGTCTTCTGAACACTACCATCATAGCCATTCAATTCATATGCAATCAACTTTGCAATAATAGAGTCTAAAGATACCTTGGTTTTGTCGATAGACCTTAGCTCTTGAATAGCGGCAACCCTAATTGTATAGACCAATAAAAGTGATCTCAGAACTTTACTGACAATAGTGGCATCATCAATTGTTCCACCAGTGCTCTTGATTTCTCCAACTACTATCTTGATTCTTATGCCATACTGTTGAATGTCTCTCCTTCAACCATCCTCATATCTTCAAACTTTCCTCTAAGGCTTTCTTCCTTAGCCTTCTTGACATGTTCATCACCACCATAAATAGATTCCAGTTTTTCCCACACATCTTTTAGATTATCCTTATCTTGTACATCAATGAACTCTACATCGGACATGCTACTAATAAGGGCTTCCATGACTTGTCCATTTTCTTGTATCTCTCTTTTTTGATCATCGGTTAGAGTGCCAGTAGGGATTACAGAGGCATTCTCAACATAGCTCCAATGTTGTGCACCAAAACTCTTAATATATATCTTCATTATGTCCTTCCATATTTTAAACTTATCCCTATTGAACTTAGGACCTTCCCTCTTCATCATTAAAGAAGGATATTTTGCCTCAAGTGATTAAGCTTATATCACTAAGGACCTGGATGGGCTCTAATACCAATTGATGAATAATGATGAACTACTAAGGTCCTAACCTATACTGAGAGAGGGGGTGAATTAGTACACACAAAAACTTACTCTGACACTTTGACAAATCAAAACACAGATAACCCGTTGTCTTAACCATAGCAATACTAGTTAAACAAAAATACTTCAGACATCATTCAATAGATCTCAAATCTTGATAGCTACTTCAGTTGTTTAATAATGCACGAGTTGTACCAACAAAAACCACAACCATTAGACAATGCATGCATGTCTAACTTAATCAAAAACCACTCAATCATCACATGAAAAGCTCACAACCCATAACACATAGATTTTTCACGTGGAAACCCAAATGGGAAAAACCATGTTGGGGATGAATACCCACAAGCTTGTTTGTGAACTCTTTTGAATTCTGCTCTATTAGTAGCCTAGTTCGGTTAATACTTTATAGTAAAGGTTCCGTTAGGAATCGATTCTATTAGGGATCACCTAGTTAAGGGATGACTATATACCCTATTAAAGGTTGAAACCCTATTAAGAGTTACCTGGCTAGAGGATTTAAATAACTCAATGAACTTGAGCCACATGGTTAGAGGATTTACAACAAAACCTGTTAAAGCTACCCAGTCAAGGGATTTACCTTCTGTTGAAATGGTAAGAAGACAACAGGTAAAACTCTGATCTGATAGCAGCACTCCTTGCTAAGGCACATCCTTTTCAGTTCCTCTCTTCTGCAATCACACTCTGCAGATTCCTCACTCTGGTTTGGCAAGTATTAAATCTCCAACATGCGGACACAATCACAACTTTTGCCAACAACTACAATAACAAAACTCATCAACCTTATAGACAACAATTAGGCCGGTAGCATAAACCCTAAACCCTAAACATTTTAGGTTTACAATTATAGGCGGTCCAATCCTGACCATCCAAACACATTACATAGAATGAAACAATCTAAAACAGATCTCAAATCATTCTGCATCGTCCAATCTTCATCGCATCTAGAAAACAATAACCCATCACGCGCTTTTCACATACCGCTAAGAAAAATGCACATTCTCAAGGTGGACATTTAATGCATTCGATCTTCACGTGCAAGATCCTCAAAGAAATCCTTCACGTGCACATAGTTGACGTGGCATCTTTGATCCTTATCCTTGTTCTTAACTAACTCATCACAAAACATCATTGGTTGCACCGCACAAGCCAAATGGTAACCCTAGAGTTGAACTAAGACTATCAATCGGTAGTCACCCTTAGTGAACCCCGACACCAGTCCACTCCATCCCGGTTGACTATAACCGCTTCCAATCTTCATATCGGTTCACTAGCTTTAGCACTTATTTTGATTAATTAGAAAAATAGGTTTTCAGGACCCGAAACCTTTAACATAGGAGATTAAGAAAAGTCATCATAGAGTATCCAGAATATAAAAACCGCTTACAAAATGACTGGCAAAAAAGCCAGTAAACAGAAGAGACAACAAAAGATAAAAACAACAAAACAATAGAAACTAGGAAAACACTGCACAATTAAAGAGTCTTCAGAAGGTCCTCTGCCTTAACCACCAGCTGGTCATAGGAGGCCATGACAACTTTGAGTTCATACAGGTCCTTATTAGGCTTCTTCTCCTTCTTTTTACCTCTGTTTCTTGTTCTGGGTCCTTGAACCTCTCTTGTACCTTCAGTGTCAGGGTCAATATCCAGGGTATCCTTCTCCTTATCCAATTTGCTAATGAGAGTCTTAGTATTGTTAGTAGAGAGCTTTAGGATGTTTAAGCTTTGCTCTGTGATACTTTTGAGACATTCCTCAATTTTGCTAACTTTACTGGCAGTTCTCAAAATAGTTTGATCCATAGCGTTAGCATTTTATTTCCTCTCCAGCAGGTCTTTCTCGATTTTCTCAAATCTGGGGTTGAAGGAGTCTCTTATATTTTCGACTTTAGCAACAGTATTTTTCAGGTCCTCCATATAATCTACCATAGTCTTCCCTTCCCTAGTGATGATAGTTTCCAGAATCTGGATTCTATGGCTGAGCTTCTTGTTGTCATCCATAGCTTTCTTGTAACTGGTGATTAACTATTCCATGGTGTCCATAAAACCTTTCATACCCTCAAGAGGTGGGTTCAAGGGGAGATCAATCTTGTCAGAGTTGTCCTATTTCTGATTTGGAGTGTCACCAATAGTAACTTTGTCATCAGCCTTGTGAACTTCTCTAATGGTCACCTCCTCCAAGTTCTGGCCAGCTTCTGGAATCTTTTTCTACTTATAATCCTCCAGCTCCTCCATATTCTCATCCTTTCTCTTTTGTTTATTTCTGGTCTATGTATGGAATTTAGTTTTCTTATTCAGAGAACCCTGGGGTTTCACCTTCTCTGCATCTTCAGAGACCTCCTCCTCCTCCGAGGAGCTAATTTGGAGAATTTTGCCTTTGGATTTTTTTCCCTTTGAGGAGGAAGGCCCGGTTTTCAAATATTTCCTCTTCTTACCAACTTCAACTTCCGAGTTATCCATACTCTCCTTAGACTCACTCATTGGATCACTATCAAAACTCTCATCCAAAGAAAAGACAGAGTTCATCCCATCCTCCTCAGACTTTGAAATAGAGGGCTGTGGGTGGGCAATTTGGTTAGCCTTGAGATGGTCATAAATAAGAACCATTAAACCCTAATGCATGGCAGTATCCCCCGTAGGGTTTTCTTTATAGGCTTTAATGGTGGCGTTCATAGAACATAACAGAAAATAAGGAATTTTAACCTTCTCGTCATGCCTAAAATGGTAGCTATAAACTTTAGTGAATATACCATCCAAAGTAATATAGCGCATTATAACAAAAAGGACCTCCCTCCATGGTTTAACAAAAGCCCTAGGGGGATAGTAAGTTTTACTTAGTTTCACCAGGCATTTTTTCTCCTTATCAGTTTCAGGATATCTTTCAATGGCCTCCTTGCTCACTTTTCTATCTCTGTAGTACTTGCTACCTTCCCTTCGGAGACTCATGGTCTGGGTAATAAGGTCTTCATCTATGACAACAGACTAGTCTCCCATCTTCAAAATGCCCTCTCTCTAGTTTTTACAAAAGAAATTGGTGACTGTGGTGTCCTGTCCATGAAGCCTCTCCATAAATTTTGAAAACCCATCCTTCTACAGAATGTTCCAGACTGCCTCCTTTTGCTTCCATTCCTTGCAGCTGCTAGGTTCGTATCGACGTCTATTTCCACCCATATTTTCTCTAGTCAGAGAAGAATGTGGAAACTTGCAGAGCACTTTAGATAGAAATTTTCTCGGAGCTACCAAATTAACCCAGAAAGCGTGGGAAGTGATAGATCGAGTGTTATAATAAATGATGCAAACAATATTATAATTGCTCGAAGTACTCCTTTTAATCTATTTCATTATTGTTTTGTCCATAAAAAATCTTTGGGATGCTATTATATCGGTCCTTAAAAATGATTAATCTGACATCCTCAAGGAGGCCTTGTTCACCCTTCGAAATAATCATTTCGTCTTGATTGACCACCGCATTGGCTGCCCAGTCAGCCAACCCATTAGCTTCACAGTAGATATGAGATATATAACTTTTATCAAAAGTGTTAATGAGGTCTCTAGTAGCTTTAATAATGTTATTGATAGACCATGAGGGCTTAGAGGTCCCCTTGAGGCATTTGATGATGTTGTTTGAGTCCCCTTCAATCTATATGTAGGGGCAATTCCATCTTTCTGCGAGGAGAATACCTTGGAGTGCTGCCATTGCTTCTGCTTTGTGGTTTATTTGACTTCCTATTGGAACAACAATCATTTCCTTGCATATACCTTTATCATCTCTAAGAATAGCTCCACATCCCGCAGGGCCCGAATTACCTTTTGCAGCACCATCAAAATTGACTTTAAACCAACCATGAGGGGGAGTTTCCACCTAGCTTCGAGTCTTTTATTTTTCTTGGGATCAGAACTGCCAACATTCTTCACATTCCAGGAACTTAAAATATGAGACTCCATTGGGTTGGTCAAAAAATAGGGATCCCCAATGATCCCAATATTCTCCACAATCACCCATTGTATTTTTTGGAACACAATATCCTAAGAAAGAGAGGTGTCCTTGAAAATACGATTGTTTCTTTCTTTTCATAATCCCCATAGAATGTGAGGAAGTGATAGATGCCACAGAGATCTCAAAAAGGAGTTAGACCAATGGTAATTCTAGGAGTAGAACAACTCATTGATAGTGTTAGGAAACACCCAATCAATGCTAAAACTCTTAAGAAATCTTTCCCAGATCGAAGCAGAATAGGAACAATGAATAGCTAGATTATTCACTGACTCTTCATCCTTAAGACACAAAGAACATCTATTAGGAAAGGCAAATCCTCTACCCTTGAGGTTATCTAAAGTCAAGATTTTATTTTCAAGAATGGTCCAATAGAAAAAGTTGATTTTGGGGGTCAGACCCTTTATCCAAGCTTTAGACCAAAAAGGATTATCAGAAGGGGCGGGGGAGAGAACACCATACATTGAAGAGATAGTAATAATACCTTTGGGTTCATATTCCAAATAAGGGAGTCTTCCTCTTTGTTCAACCAGTCTGAAGACATATGGTTCTTAAGCTTAATGAGGCTTGGGTGGATACTTTCAATGTTCTGCCATTTGTTGTCTATCCAATACCCTTTAACTAAAGGACCAAAAGTTCTAATACAAGAGGAGGCATAAGGGGCCCACTCTGGGATATCAATCAAAGGTTTATAAAAAAGCTAGGGGTCTTCCTAGAATTTAACTTTCGTACCATTGCCTACTTTCTAAATAACCCCTTTAGCAATGCTATCTCTGCACTTAGAGGCATGATTCTAGATGTGGGACCCATTAATACTGATTTCAGAATTGATAAAAGAGGAAAGAGAGGAGGATAGAAGAAAGTACTTACTTCGCCAGATTTTACACCATTCATTATCTGAGTGGAAAATTCTCCAAACCTATTTGGATAGGAGAGCTTCATTTAAGGTCTGGATTCTTCTCAGGCCCAAACCTCCTTTACTTTTCGGCCTGCAAACCTGATCCCAAGCCACAAGAGACATTCTTTTCTTGTCCTCAACCCCTAACCATAGAATTTTTCTTTGAATTTTCTCAATTGCATCAGCATACTTAACTGGAATTCTAAAAAGGCTTAGGGCATAGATAGGTATACTTTGAAGTGAAGCTTTTAAAAGTTGAAGCTTTCCGGCCTAACTTAAAAGGGCTCCTTTCCAACCAGCTAGCTTTTTATGAAATTTATCCACTAGAGAACTCCAAAAAGAATCAAGAGGTGCAATGCCCAAGGGGAGGCCAAGATAAGTGGCAGGAAGATCAGCAATCTGACATTCTAGGATTCTACTGATTCTCTTTTGTCTTCTCTCTGGAGTATTGATGAAAAAAACTTTGCTTTTGACCCAGTTAATGAGCTGACCAGAAGCAGAGGAAAAATTACAAAGAGTGTCCATCAAGGTTCTAGCTTTAGAGATACTTGATTCCCCCATGACAATGGTATCATCCATAAACTGTTGGTGGGAACAAATAAGATCAACTGAGGAAGGTTGAAGCCCCTAAAAAGAACCTCACTTAACCATGTTTTCCATGGACCTACCAAAACATTCAACCATGATAATGAAGAGGATAGGGGGGATAGGATCCCCTTGGCTCAGTCCTCTAGAAGCTTGAAAGAAGGGGGAAGGGGAACCATTGACAAGAACAACAAAAGAGGCTGAGGTGATAAGCTGACTGAAGAGGTCAACACATTTGGTGGAAAAACCATAAGCCACAAGAACCTTAACAAGAAAAGACCAATCAACCCGGTCATAGGCCTGAGAGAGATCAAGCTTGAGGATGAGACCTTGTTTCTTAGTCCTAACAATAGAGTGAATATTCTCATGAATGGTAATGATGGAGTCAAGAATTTGTCTTCCAGGGACAAAACCATTTTGCTGGTGATTAATCAAAGAAGGAAGGACAATCAGAATTCTGGTGGTAAGAACCTTGGAGATAATCTTATAAAAAGAATTGCATAGGCTAATTGGTCTGAACTTGTCCATGGAGTCAGCACCTTGGGTTTTAGGAATAAGAGCAATGAAAGTGTCATTAATTTCCTTCAAAATTCTTCTAGCCCCAAAAAATTCCTTGACCCTATTGGAAACATCTTTTTCGACAATGTCCTAGAAATCTTGAAAAAAGAACATGGGGAAGCCATCTGGACCGGGGGCTTTGTTACCATCAAAATAAAAAATAGCATTTTTGATTTCCAAAATCAAAGGAATGGAAGAAAGGGAAACATTCATCTTCTCATTAATAAATACAAGGAATATTTTGAAGAAAAGAAGATTGAGCATCAACATCCAACCTGTGATCCCTGCTAAGAAGTTTCGAAAAGTACCTTTTGGCTTCAATCCTTATTTCTTCCTCCTTGACCAACTCCCCATTGTCCACTGTCAATTTAGTTATCCTATTTTCTGCTTTAATGTTTGATCGTCGACATATGAAAAAATCTTATGTTCCTATCTCCTTCCTTTAGCTAGATGCATCTTGATCTCTGCTTCCAAAAAGTTTCCTCTTTTGCAATGATTTCGTGGTATTTTTTAAGGGTCTCATTTTCTTCAGCAATAGACACAGTATTGAAACCATCCTTCTGAATTTGAACCTATATTTTCTTAAGGTCATCCTGGACTTTTACTTTAGCCTCAAAAATGTTCCTTAAGCTAGATTTATTCCAGATCTTATATTGTCCTTTACACTTTTAAGTTTCTTTATAACTCTGTACATAGCAGTTCCCTCAACTTGGATACTCCACTATTTTTGAATATTACGAGTGATTTCTTGGTGATGAGTCCACATTTTTTCAAATCTGAAGGGAAAATGTCTTTTTCTATTAATTGGGTCAGCAATGAAGGTGATGGGAAAATGGACTGACCCAACCCGGATATGGGCAAACAGGGAGCAGAAGTAATGTTTGTACCATTCATCAGAGATAAGAGCCCTGTCAAGGTGAACTTGGATAAGATCATTACCAGTTCTCCTATTAGTTCATGTGTAATTGCATCCTTGTATCTCCACATCATTGAGAGCCTGAATATTTATAAATTCCATTAGGGCCAACCTACTTTCCAATTGAGAGGGGCTGCCACCAAATTTTTCCTCCTCCCTCAAAGGAGTATTAAAGTCTCCCATGACCAGCCAGCTAAAAGTTTTGAAGCTATCCCTAACTTCTTTAAGTTTTTTCCAGAAGGAGTTTCTAGCTTTCAATGTGTTGGGTACATAAATATTGGTGAGGACCCATGATGATCCATCTTTTAAATGCTCAAATCTGATGCAAGAGAAAAAAAATTCTTGAATAAGAACTTGGCCTTTGACACTATTAAGATTCCAAATGGTAGCTATACCTCCCGAAGCACCTTCCGAACTACCACCACTAATACTTCCATTTTTAAAAAACTTTAAAGATTCAAATTTTTCTCTACTCATTTTGGTTTCTTGAATTAGAAAAATATCAGGTTTTCTATCCCTTATCGTATTCCTAATAATATCATGTTTGTGAGGATTATTAAGTCCCCTTATATTCCAAGAGATAATATTCATAGTTACTTACCGATTCCTACCTCGTTAAGAGTCTTTTGGGTCCCATCAGTAATATTCTTACCAGCCTCCTTGTCTCTGACTTTATGATTAGTAGGTCGACCTGCGGAAGAGGAGATATACCCAACATCAACTTGATCTATTCTTTTGGATTTCCTTATTTGAGAAGCCAAGGGAGTGGATCCTTTCTCATTCCTACTTTTTGGTATTTTCCAATCAGCTTCTTTCTCAAGAACCGCTTCTGGATTACTAAGGATTCTAGATTTTTCATATTCACTGCCCCAGTTAGGGAATCTGGAATCGTGTGAAGCACTGTTTTTTGTTTTTGAGTTCTGATTTGAATCCGAAAGGTTTATACCCAGTATTGCACATTTTTGGGCTTCTTGCATTTTAAGAGCTTATCATGAGTGGGGAAGAATCAGTCTTTTCTTCTTGGGAGCCAGGGATCTCCCCTTCCTTAGGTTGATCATCTTTCTTTTGCATTTCCTTACTAGCATAAGTATCAACAATTACCACTCCATCTATGTCTTTTGAAGATTCAGTCTATTCTTTCAGATCCTCTAATCAGATCTGCTCTATCACAGAGTTGTTTACTTTGGTTGGCTCGTTTGTCAATACTTCCTAGGTGGAGACAGAAGTTGAGGAAACTTCCTTATTTTCCCCCAATGGTTCAAAACAGTTGTTGTCAATAAAGTCAACTTTCTTATTCTCTGAGCTTTTAACTTGCCATACCTTTTTTTTCTAGGACCTTTTTACTTTCAACCGAGGGTCTAGTCTGCTTGAGCTCTCCTTTTGGATTGATAGGATAGGATTTTTCCCAATGATCAAATTTCTTACAATGGAAGTAGGCAAAGGGGATAGATTCATATTCTATTTGTTGTTTCCAAGTCCCCAACTTTGACATTATATCTATCTATTCTGGCATGTCTGCATCGTGGGCTATCCCTACACAAAACCTAGCATGGGTGAGTCTCCTTTTTGAAGTTGTGACTGGGTCTATAGAGAGGAGTTTACCAAAGGAGCTTGTGATTCCTAAGAATATGCTTTCTGCCCAATATTCAAGAGGTAGACCTGGTAACTTTACCCATACTGGAACTTGAGCCAAAAGAGAGTCATTCATGTTCAGATTTAGATGCCATTTCCGAAGAACCAAGGCTGTCTTTCCTACCATCCAGGGACTTCCACAGAGTATTCTTAATTTATCTTCTTCACACAAGAAAGTAAAAGACAGGAGGCCTTTAGGAAAAGCCAATATTTCAACATTACCCTTCAGAGCCCATTTTCACTTGACATAAGCCCTTACAACTTCGATGTTTGGATGCGAACCCATAAATTTGCCTACGAGGGAGTTCGACATACTATTTATATTATGATCTAGCACTAGATCCAGTATAGAGATAGAGAAATTTCCACCAAATGGATCAGAAATATTCTTGACAGGAGGTAAAGAGGATTTACCAGATGGTTTTGTTCCAAAAAGGGATGACCATTTTCTAGGTTCTTTTTTCACTCTCCAAGGTCTCTTCATGTGGGTTGGACCCCCCACTGGACCCCTCCCCCGAAAACCCAGAATCCACTTTCTTCTCTAGCAGAGTACCACCGGTCTGCGGAATGTCAATAGCCTTCGAAATATCCAGAGGCTTGTCCTTCTCTCCCATGGGACCAACACCTTCGATCTGGCCGCTCCCACCATTGGAACCAGAGTTCCCGCCTTTCAGAGAATTTGAATTTTAAATTCTCCCATTTTCGCTTCCTACTCCTCCCAGCTTTAGCACTTATTGACATAAATGACAATATACATTATCAACACTTCATCATATGCCAACACTAATGTCTCTTAAGTGTGAAGATCTTCCCACACATCCTCGAGGTGATGAATATGAGTGAAGGCTCTCTTAATTTTGTCCTTCATCCCTTGATAATTAAAATCTTTCCTCTCTTTAAACTTCCTCAACTTGATTTATTGAAGTTCAGTTTCCATCACCTTTGCTCTGGTTGAGATGGTCAAATAATATTGACCAATCTACAATATATTATGAGAGGAAATATTGATACTTTATTTATGATTGGCTAACTAGATTACATGAATTGTCATCAATTTCCTATCCAGTTCCATCAGAATGATCTTGGTAGTTGGGTATCTAGGTAGCATGTATGGTTTACCCTCAAAACATCTGACTCTCAAGTAGGTGAAAGTTGGGAACTACAACAACAAACATACGTACTCATTCACCCTCCTTCATGTTTCCTTAGACACTCTCTTGTTCTTGAGTGTTTTTTCAAATAAACACATGAAATTACCAAAGAAGGCATCTTGCACTCTTCTATAATTAATTATACTACATTCATCTTCTTGTTGGAAGGAGATCCTGGTTCTTCTGTCATTGAACAAGAATTTGCAACACTGTGAGGAAAACTCAAGAGATTAAGAATATCTTCAACAGCTATTAGGGATTCCATGATGCCAAAACTTTGAAAACCAATGCTCACACCAAGACTTGCACGGGTTTTTATCATGAGATAACATGGACCAACACAAATATGGTTTGTGGATAAGAGTTGGACAATGACAAGGGTGGAATTCAGATCTCGGAGGATCAATTGTAAGTGGAACAAAAGTGAGCAAAACTTCACAACTCGCACTTGTAATCGGGTCTTTAGGACCCAACTGCAAGTGTGAGTGCATAGCTTGAGAGATGAATGGTAATGAATGCTTGTAATTGGGTCTTGAGGACTCGATTACACATGACTAGTATACAATGTAACTTTTTGGAAGTGCTTTGAGTATGGATAAGCATGACTGCAAGTGGAATGAGCTTACAATGCATAGACGAGAAATCAAAAGTTGTGAAAAAGAGTCAAAAACTCTTACTTGCAATCGGGTTTTGAAAACACAATTGCAAGTGCACAAAGCAAAATGGGGAAGAACTTAACGTCTTGCACTTGTAATTGGGTCTTGAAAACTCAATTGCAAGTGAAAATATTTCAGCTAAATGGAAGTGTAAAGCTTGAAATGCACATTTCAAATAATGAATAGGTAAGTGTATAAAGGACTTTCAAAATAAAGTTTGATAGACAGATAAACTTGTAGTCGAGTTCTTGAATCCCGATTTCAAGTAGACAAGAGGTCGGATGATAAATACAAGTTTGTAGTCATATCTCTATAACCCGACTACAAGCTCGGTGCAAATGAACTTAGACTGAAAAATGATAGATGTCTTCATCTCTACTATCAATTGGTAAGGCAAGGAGCACCAAAGACAAACTTTGCATCAGATATTTGAAGACTTGATTAGCAAGCGAACAAGCATACAAAAAAGGCTAGATTCAAATGGAAGAGGCAAATACAAATTCTTTACTCATTTCATAACATAGAGCCAAATAAAACCTCACCCAAAGAAAAAAATGAGATCATATCAATGAAGCATATGCAAGTGCAAAAAGAAGATACAAAAAAAAAAACACAAAAACTTACTTGAAAATGCCACGAAAAACAAAGAGGTGTTTTTCTCTCCAAGCGACCTCAAGGAGCAAAGTGAAACATGAGCAATGTAGTCAAGGGCTCAAATAGGTATAAAAGAAGAAGACTCCTTCCATAATAATACCGCTTTTAAAAATAAAGGACCTCCCCAAAATGTGAAATAAGGGAAAGGAAGATCAATGCCAATGGAAACCCTGATCCAACCAAATCCAAAGAAAATCATTTATCAATCCCTACAAAACTCGCTTGTAACACAGGTTATATTTCTTGCTTGCAAGTGGAAGAACCATGCACATATGGAAAAGACACTTGTAATTGGGTGTAAGCACACTAATTACAAGTGTGACTAAAAACAATAAACAAAACAAACTTGCTATCAAGTCTATAAGACCCAATTATAAGTAAATTAAGATTATAAAAAACAAAAGGACAACTTGCAATCAAGCATGAATCCTTTGATTGAAAGTTATAAAACCTTTAAAAGAACAAAAATACTTGTAATCGAGTCTATAAGACCCATTTGCAAGTAAGTGTTTACTTACAAAACACTTAAAAATCTTCTCAAACTTGAAACATTCAAGTCAAAACCCAAAATACATCAAAATTAAGCCAAAACTAACACAAAGATGGCGAGATAAATTTACATGACAAAAGAATACTAAAGAAGGGATTGTTGGCATATTGGCATAATTGTTAATGATATTGATGAACCCGTATAAGGACTATTGGTGATGATATAGTTGAGATGTTGTTTGATGACTTGATGATTAGTTTGTGTTTTCATTAATGGCAACTATGGTTATATTGTTCTATCATGTTATCTAAGTCGTCTATGATTGACCAGAAAGCTATGGAATGGATTTTATAGTTAACTGGAAAATAGGACTTTAACTGGTAAATGTGAAACTGTGTTATGCTTAAGTAATTGGATCTAGAGATTAATGAGGAATTTGGTGTTGCGGTTTGGAATATGTGCTGGTAACATTGTAATGAGGTTATGACCAAAACCGCATCATGTTTTAGCTACTGGAAGTCATGTTTGTGATTGACTGATGTATTTTCTGTAAGGTTTTGTAGGGTTTAAGAACCGGTATTCAAATCTTATAACCGGTAATGATTTTGAGTTTGACGGTATATTACATTATGCTTGTAAGATGGAGATGATGTGGCTAAATCCATGTGAAGTGTTAAGATTCTATTTTGGTGTGATCAAAGAGCAAATTTCTTGGGAATGAGTGTAGTGCTTAGTAGAATGAGATAAGGATTTGAAAGTGTATCAGATCGATGTACAGTGATCATTCAACGAATTTAATTGATTTATAATTTATTGTAATGATCCATATGATGATCTGTAATGTTTGTAAAGATATCTGATGATCTATGATGTAAAGCTTAGTATGAGGTTAGGGTTTTGTAACCGACTAAGTTGTAAAGTCTATTTAGGTTAAGTTTGTGATAATTTACTATGTTGGTGATCAAAGGAAGAGTTTGTGGCCGAACTAGTGTGTGTGTCTACAAGAGAGAAGAAGATTGGAACATGAAAGGATTTGTACAAGCAAGCAAAGAGTGTTATTTTCAGATCATACATCTTTTGTTCCCTAATAGTTTCAGCAGACTCAAAATCCCTTCACCAGATGACTAATTAGCTTGGGTTCTAAATCCTTTCACAAGGTTACTCATAATAGAGTAAAGCTCCTAATAGGGCTGAGGTGAATCCCTTAACCAGGGGACTCCTAACAGGGTCTTCTCCTAACCAAGCTAGGCTCCTAACAAGGCACATTTCAAAAGAGTGCAAAAATCTTGTGGGTACCAATTCCTGTTGTGGTTTTTCCCATTTGGGTTTCCACATGAAAATACTCATGTTCATGTGTTGCTTGATTTCTTATGTGTTGAGTTGATATCTTTCTATTGCATGCATGTTGATGAACACTTAGAAGAATGGTTTGATAAATCTGATTAGCAGTATGATTTTAGTTATTACCGGTATTGTTTATGAGTTGTTTTGAAAGAAGTCTGTGATGGTTTTTAAAATTTTAAAGTTTACTATTATTACTGATTCACCCCCCCTCTTAGTAATAACTAGTTCCTCATAAATAACAATTGGTATCAGAGCATTGGTCCTCTATGTGCAGAAGCATAACCGCTTGAGGAAAAGATCTGAACGAAAATGATGAAGAAGGGTCCCGAGTTTACTAAGGACAACTACACAATATGGAAAGATATAATGAAGATTTATATCAAATTTATGGGTTCTCATTTTTGGCAACATGTTACTACTAAATATGTACCCCCTACCGGTCCTCTAACTCCAGATCAGCTTAAGGAGTAGCAAGAAAACAATCAAGCACTGGAAGCCATTGTAAGTGCACTGTCTGATACTGAATACATTGATGTACATGGATTAGAAACTGTATTTGAATTTTGGGAGAAATTAGAACTAATCTATTGGTGGTGACAAACATGTTCAAAAAGCTAAGGAAGAGAGTCTTAGAGGTAAATTTGATGATATGAGAAAGGTAGAAGGTGAAAATATAGCTCAGTATGGACAGAGAATCAAAGAGGTTGTCGGTGGTATTAAAAGTGCTAGAGGAAATATTGAAGATGACACTATTGTAAGTAAGATGCTTAGAACTCTTTTACCTTCCTATGCTATATGAGTTTCTACTATTCAAGAGTTAAGATCAGTAAGTAGTTATAAGGTCACTGTTGTTTCACTTATTGGTAAACTGGCTACATTTGAATTAAATAGTTTTAATAACAGTATTTCTAAGGCATCTGAATTATCTTTTAAAGCATCTATAACTAGTACACCTACGAGAAAAGGGAAACATGTATGTCATAGTTATGACTGCATATCTAGTCATGGCGGTAGTAGAGGGAATGATGATGAAGACCATCTGATGGAGTTTGAAGCTCTTCTGGCTAAGAGACTTCTAAGAGGCACTGGTAAATATAAAGGTAAACTATGTCTTAAGTGTTTCTCTTGCAAAAAGATTGGACATATTGCTGCAAATTGCTTTAATAGTGATAGTAAGGAGAATTTTAGGAAATATAAAAGAAAATGGAAGAAACAATGCTATGTTGCAGTTGATGAAGGTGTAATAGATGAGGAATCAGAAGATGATGGCAATGAGGAAATTGTCTTTGATGTTGTGAAGAAAGATCTGACTGATGAAAAGGCCTTGGTATCTCAGTTTGACTCTAGTGATGAGTGGATAATAGATAGTAGTCGTTCCCATCATATTACCAGTGATGAGAACAAATTCATATCCATTGAAGAGTTTGACGGATGTGTGGTAAGATTTGGTAATAACTCACCCTGCATGGTAAAACATAAAGGATCTATTTCACTGAATGGTAAGAGTAATGCACATGATGTTGATTTGGTTGAAGGTTTAAAACATAACTTGCTGAGTGTTGGACAACTAAATGATAAAGGATATCACCTTGAGTTTAAAAAAGGAGTGTGTAGGATCATGGGATGCAATGGAGATTTGATTTCTATTGGTAAACATACTAGAGGTAATATTTTCATTTGAATGCTAATGTGAATAGTTGTTTGGTGGCTAATATTGAAGATAGCTAGTTGTAGCACAAAAGGTTTTGTCATATCAACTTTGATAATTTGATAAAGGTCAACAAATCAAGTATGGTGAGAGGTATGCCCCAACTTGTTAAACCAGATAATGTGTTATGCAAAAGATTGTTAAATGGGTAAGATGACTTCAACATCTTTTAAGAGTAAATATTTTTCTTCGGAGAATATTCTTGATTTAGTGCATACTGATCTATGTGGTCCTATGAGCACTAGAGGTATTTATGGTAATAAGTATTTTGTGATTTTCACTAATGATTTTTCAAGGATGATGTGGGTAACTTTCTTGAAGGAGAAATCAAAGGCATTCAACAAATTCAGGATCTTTAAAGCCCTAGTTGAAAAGGAAAACAACAAGAATCTGAAGTGCTTAAGATCTGATCAGGGTGGAGAATTTACTTCTAATGAGTTTACTAGGTATTATGAAGAACATGGAAAAAAGAGACAGATGTCAACACCTAGGACTCCACAGTAGAATGGCATTGCAGGGAGGAGAAATAGAACAACAGTGGAAGCTTCTAGAGAAATGTTGATACAAGAAGATGTTCCAAAAATGTTTTGGAGAGAAGTAGTTAGCACTGCTGTTTAAAAAAGGTAAAGGATATCACCTTGAGTTTAAAAAAGGAGTGTGTGGGATCATGGGATTCAATGGAGATTTGATTGCTACTGGTAAACAGACTAGAGGTTATCTTTTTCATCTGAATGTTAATGTGAATAGTTGTTTGGTGGCTAAAATTGAAGATAGCTGGTTGTGGCACAAAAGGTTTTGTCATGTCAACTTTGATAATTTGATAAAGGTCATCAAATCAAGTATGGTGAGAGGTATGCCCCAACTTGTTAAATCAGATAATGTGTTATGCAAAGATTGTTAGATGGGTAAGATGACTTCGACATCTTTTAAGAGTAAATCCTTTTCTATAGAGTATATTCTTGATTTAGTGCATACTAATCTATGTGGTCCTATGAGGACTAGAAGTTTTTATGGTGATAAGTATTTTATTATTTTCACTGATGATTTTTTAAAGATGATGTGGGTAACTTTATTGAAGGAGAAATCAGAGGCATTCAGAAAATTCACGATTTTTAAAGCCCTAGTTGAAAAGGAAACCGACAAGAATATGAAATGCTTAAGATCTTACCGGGGTAGAGAATTTATTCTGATGAGTTTACTAGGTATTGTGAAGAACATGGAATAAAGAGACAGATGTCAGCACCCAGGACTCCACAATAGAATGACATTGCAGGGAGGAGAAAAAGAACAATAGTGGAAGCTTCTAGAACAATTTTGATACAAGGAGATGTTCCAAAAATGTTTTGGAGAGAAGCAGTTAGCACTGTCGTTTATACTTTGAACCGGGTTCTTGTGAAGAAAGGTAATGCTAAATACCTTATGAACTTTTGCATGGTAAGACTCCTAATGTCGGCTACTTTAAAGATTTTGGTAGTAGATGTTCTATTAAGAGCGATGATTTTACTGGAAAGTTGTATTCGAAGAGTGATGAAGGGATATTTATTGGATATTCTACCAAGCGTAAAGCATTCAAGTATTATAATAAAAGGAAAAATAAAATAGTTGAGAGTGTGAATGTTAAAATTGATGATTTTTCTAACAATCTTTATGAGTCTAGTAGATCTGACCCTGTTGATGATAAGAAAAAACTTGTGAATATTGAACCGGAAGTGCAGAAGGAAGATGAGAAGAACAATGCAGAAATAGGAGCTCAAACGGTAAGTGATGAAGAAGATGATGAACATGAAGGAGAAATAATTGTACAAGAAATGATAATCCAAAGATATGTAAAGATAAATCATTCAGAAGGCCAGAATATAAGTGACAAGAATGCTTGTGTGTAGACAAGAAGAAAAATCAAAGAGAATTCTTGTCTGATTTCAACTATTGAGCCGAAGACTATTAGAGAAGATTTGAAAGATGAAGATTGGTTGAATGCAATGAATGTAGAACTTGACCGGATTGAGAAGAACAATACATGGTCTCTTGTTCCTATACCGCGAGACAAAAATGTTATTGGGACAAAATGGGTATTTAGAAACAAACTTAATGAGGATGGTGAAGTTGTTAGAAGAAAGGCGAGGTTGGTTTGCAAAGGGTATGCACAAGAAGAAGGTGAAGACTATAGTGAAACCTTTGCACCAGTGGAAATACTTGAAGGTGTTAGGATGTTTCTTGCCTTTTCTTCTTTTAAAGGATTTAAGGTATATCAGATGGACATTAAAACAACTTTTTTGAATGGTATCTTGGAAAAAGAATTATATATAGAACAACCAGCTGGTTTTGCATTGAGTGAAGATGAAAATATGGTTTGCAAACTACATAAGGCACTATATGGATTGAAGCAAGCTCCCAGAGAATGGTTTGAAAGATTGCATGCACATCTGATCAAGATAGGATTCCAGCGAACCAGTGAGGACAGTAACATATATTTGAAGACTGATGGAGACAAAATATTATTTGTTGAATTTTTTGTTGATGATATAATATTTGGTGGAAATGATGACATGTGTATGTCTTTTGCAGATGAAATAATTTGAGATGTCTCTTATCGGTGAGATAAAATTCTTTATTGGTTTGCAGATTCAACAACTCAAGAATGGATTATTTATCTGTCAGACTAAGTGTGTAAATGAGGTCTTGAAATGTTTTGGCATGGAAGATTGTAAACCGATTGGTACTCCAATGGTGACAGGTTTTAAATTGTCAAAACAAGATGACTCACCATATGTGGATGAGAAAGAATACAGGTCAATGATTGTAAAGTTGCATTATGTTGTTCACAGTGACTGGATATTGCACATGTTTTTGGATTGGTTGCAAGATTTCAGAAAGATCCTAAGGAGACACACATGGTAGCGGTAAAAAGGATATTCAAGTATTTGAAAGGATTAGTTGATTATGGTTTGTGGTATCCTTACAATAATAATTTTTCTGTAAAAGTTTTCATAGATGCAAACTCGTATGAAAATGTTGATAACCAGAAAAGCACAACCAATGGAGCTTTCTTTTTAGGAGAAAGATTGGTGTCCTGGATAAGAAAGAAACAATCTTGTATTTCACAATCTATAGCTGAAGCAGAATATGTGTTGGCATATGATGAAGTAGTGATAATGTATGTTGTCATTGATGTCAATAAGTGCTCAAGTAGGTGAACCGGTATGAACCGGTATGAAGATTAGAAGTGGTTATGGTCAATCGAGATGGAGTGGACCGGTGTTGGGGTTCACTAAGTGTGACTACCGGTTGGTAGTCTCAGTTCATCTCTAGGGTTACCAGTTTGTCTTGTCTCGTGCAACCGGTGATGTTTTGTGACTAGTTAGTTAAGGAATAAGGATAAGGATCGAGATTCCACATCAGTTGTGTGCATGTGAAGGATTTCTTTGTGGTTCTTGCGCTTGAAGATTGAATGCATTGAATGCCTACCTCAGGAATGAGCATTTTTCTTAGCGGTGTGTGAAGAGCGCGTGATGGGTTTTTGATTTCCACATGCGGTGAAGATTGGATGATGTAGAATGTCTTGAGATTTGTTTTAGATCATTTCACGCTACATAATATGTTTGTATGGTCAGGATTGGACCGCTTGTAATTGTAAACCTAAAATATTTAGGGTTTAGGGTTTATGCTACCGACCTAATTGTTGTCTATAAGGTCGATGACTTTTGTTATTCTAGGGGTTTGAAAAAGTTGTATTTGTGTCTGCATGTTGGAGATTTGATACTTGCGGAACTAGAGTGAGGAATTCGTAGAGTGTGATTGTAGAAGAGAGGAACTGAAAAGGATTTGCCTTAGCAAGAAGTGTCGTTATCAGATTGGTGTTGTAGTTCTCAAATTCTGATTACTTTGTTTTACCTACTCGAATCTTAGATCTCTGTCGCTTATGGAGAGAAACAATAGGAAACAGAACAAAAGCCAACATATAACAAGGTTTAAACTAAAACCTTCTACACTTCAAGCTTTCACCTAGCTTAGGCGGGTTTACCTTCTGTGATTACTTTTCATAACTATGATTGGAGATCTATAGAGAAGACAAATACCAACCCCTGCAAACCCTATCACCTTGAACATAAAAGAAAGGCTTGTAATCATTTTTTATTAATCTCCAAGAAGCTTATAGAACCCAACAAAGTATACCAGTACCTTATCCCAGGCTTCAGAGTCACCTAAGACTAAATAAGAATTCTAAATTGGAAATCCACATACATTTCATCATTCTGACTTCACTAAACTTACATATGCCTGACATACATAAATTTTTATCTTTATGCTAAACCCAGTTATCAGATTCAAGCAGAATTACTAATTACTATCAGAGAAATTCTAAGTATATTTAATCTCCCTCCTTGAGAGAGAAACCTAAAATATCTCCATGAATTTGCCTTGCAAATAATTCAATTAAATAACCCTGGATTATCTAACCAAACTAGTAAATCAATCATACATACAAGAAGACAACAAGAATCTAGGATCAGAATGCTTTGATCTGTGTATTGATGTCCATCATTGAATCTACATTAACTCAGAATTATCCTTCAGAACCAGAAAGAAGAAACCCCCAAATATATTTTGCCAGAGCTTTTTTACAAAATCTTGTGATCCTTACAAATGAGAAGAAATTGGAAATATGAAGAGGAGGGAAAAATTAGGTCTGCAACCGAAATTGCCAGATGTCTCCTTTTCCAACTGAATTTCAATTCTTCTTCTTTCCCATGGAATCTGATCTCAAAAGATCTGATCTTTTTTGAAACAAACTTCATAACTGCATTCCTCATCTCGAGAGCTTTCCGGTGACATATGATACTTGCCATTTTGACCAAAAATGGACCTCTGGGCGATTTAATCACTCAACATGTGCACATCATTTAAATTTTTCAATTTTTAATATAGTTTCAACTATATAATAAATCTGCATTTAACTTTGATTTTTGCTCTGATTGTGCCCTGATGCCTTGCCACATGGTGGTCTCTGATTAGTTTGCAGGGTCCAGTGGGCACCATCTGGGATGACACCTCATCACCACTGTCTGCTTTGTCACTGCCACTTGTCTATCCACCTATATGCCAGTGTGTGCCACATCACCGCCACTAGGACGGGGCCTGCCTGCTAGACGACCATCTGGACCTGCCATGTCATCGCCACCTAGCTTTCATCATTTTGTAGACAGTAACCGACATGCAACTTTGGGTCACGAAATCACGCGAGCCCTTGATCTTCATCAGACTTGCTCGATCTTTAACTCGCTGCATTTTCACCCTGGGCTTTTTGCCATTACGCAGCCCTTATCTCGCATGCATCTCGCCTTCATGAAGTCACGTGCACCATCGGATTGGCTGGAACCTACATGATCTTTACCTCTTTTCATTTTTTCACAGGGTTTAACTAGCAAGCATCTTTGGCTTGTGAATCAACGTGCTTTGTCGGATCCTCTGCAACCTGCTCACTGGTTAAGTCGACCCTTCTCTACAAAATTTGTCCGCTTGCCTCGAGATCCGTGCATGCATGGGGTCCACCTGTCACCATCTGTCACCTCCTCGATCACCTTGGGATCCATGCCCATGTACGTGGGGTCCGCTTGGGCGCCCATGAGCACCATCCGTCAAAAGCCTTGATGGCTTTGACATATTAGATGTGTGGAGTATTTCTTATAAATACCAAAAAATTACATTTCCCAGCCAATGTGGGATATTGCCTTTTGCCTGGCACTGTGCATTTTGGAGCTTTTTCTAAGACTTTAATGGCACCTTTCCTGGGGGTTTCAATGCTACAATCACACAGAGGAGGAGAACTACAAGGTCGTGGCATTAATCAATACACCTGCTGATTGCAATTGCTGAAAATTTAATTGAAAACCCCTCTTTATCAGCCACACAAGGGAGGATGCATTGTTGTTTGCATTTGATTAACTTCAAAGCTGCTCTTTTATCATGCCATCCAGGAGCTAAATTGGTGTTTGCTGAGTTTATACACTGCCCACAAAACCATGTAGAGGAGAAGATTCACTATGGCATGTGGAGTTTAGGATGCTGGCAAGGGGGAAGACACCTGTAACATTGCATTTGCTGAGAAGTTTTATTGCCTTTACCACGTGGGAGGGGAGACTGCAAAAATCACCATTTGCATCATTAAAGTCTGATGCCCTTCCTTGCCCACCACACTGCCTGCTGTAATTTACTTGCTGTAGTTTTGTTTTTTGCTTCCCAAACTCTACATTGGCATGCTCTGCAAACTCACCCATCATGTGAAGAAAGGAATGGGAGATTTTTTTGTTTAAATTTTTTTTGCATTTTAAAACCATACTACATGCCACATGGGGGAAGGAGGACTATTGAAACATTTACTTGGAAGATTCAAATGCTGCTCTCTTACCTCCCTAGTGCAGAGATGGAGTTTTGGTTTTGAATACCATTACCACTTCAAGTGTCACGCAGGAGGAGGCTACCAGCCTACTCTTGCAGAATTTTGAACTTTATTCAAATACTCTCAAAATATCTAGCACACTCAATTTGGTCCATTATATAGGAGAGCATTTCATGCTTGGTGCAAAACTAGTAATTTCATTCACCCAATTTGAGAGAGAGATGGCTTTTCACTAACCACTTGCACTGCTCCATGTTTCAAAAAAATTTGGTTCCAAAATATTTCTCCATTTCCTTCAAACCTCTTTTGCAAACTTATACATATCTGTCCCTAGGAGATTTCATGCCATTGCATTCCTAAAAAAACAACAAGTCTTACATCTTCACACATTTCATAAACACTATATGCAATTCCTGAACCCACTACTCCAGAGTAAACTGCAATGAGAAGATTTGTGACAAATCCAATTGCTCATGCTGAAAGAAATCGAAGCATTTGAAGAATGATGTTGGTGATGTGAAGACCAAGGCATGGGAAAATGCATTGCCATGAAATAAGAAGAGTTCGCCACAAAATTTAATGCAGAAGCATAAGCCAAGTCGGGCCCCAAAGTGGGTCCGACTAAAAAAAAAATCGTTTTCATGCAACTGACCTCTGAAATGCTTTAGACACCTCAAACACACCTCTAGAAACGATCGGCAACGTTTTTGGATGACCAAATTGAATTTTACAACTTTCAGGCACTTATGCCACATTTTTGCTTTTAATCGTGAAGACGTATTTTTCAAAGTGGTCAAAACACCTTTCTGGACCTCACCGTCTGAAAGGCGTATACTCTGATATACAAGCATGAATTCTACCAAATAGTTTCTCAAGATGAGTCTCGAGTGAAGAGATATTAATCGGGGAAAATGACCAACTGGCTTTGTCGACACTGCGGACCTGATGAAGTCAATGTTCTGGCAACACATGATGCCTTTCTCAAAAATATCAAACGACCTCCGTAGACCCTCAAATTTGAAACACAGGTACCTTGAAGTACATACTAAATCTTTGAATTCTCAGTTCAACCAAAATCCTGACTGGATGCAAATAGCACGCTCATAAAAATAGCTACTTTAACTGATATAGCACTGAAAGTACGGATAACCGAAAACAATGGCTAAATGAACCCTTTTGAAAACCGATCAAACAGATTGGTAGGAGCTTGAAACTTGAAACATGACTCATCATTTATACCAACAATATCTTGGAGCAAACATTCTGACATGACGCTTACTGAGGCAACTTTTACACTCGTGCAAAACAGGGCTCCGACTAGCTGTCGAAATAGGGACTTGCCAAAACACACAAACTACAAATGAATTGATCTTCAAAAACTGAGCGGATGGATTCATTAGAACTTGAAATTTTGCAAGCTAATTCACATTTATGCATACAATTGAATCCATTTTGAATTTATCCATGATGACCAATAGGGCAAAAGATACAAACACTTAAAGTAGGCTACTCAATAAAATTTGTATTTGTGCCTAAAATGCAATTTCAGCTCACCCCTCGAAATGGGTACCTAGTAAACTTATCCAAATTGAATTCTGAAAGTTGCACATCATTGCATAGGCCAAATTAAAGGTGTGGGACATGTTTCCTGAACCTTACCCTCTGAAAATCAACTGGCTCCATTTTACCCCCTCTCAAAATAGGCCATTCAAACTGACTCATTTGGAAATGCAAAGCAAAAATTCGAAATGGGCCTCTAAACTTGACTCAATTTTTAATGATTCCCAATAGGTGTTTTTACCTGTTGTCTTCTAACAATTTCAACAAAAGGTAAATCCCTTGACCGGGTAGCTTTAATAGGCTTTATTGTAAATCCTCTAACCAGGTGGCTCAAGTTCATCGAGTTATTTAAATCCTCTAGTGAGCTAACTCTTAATAGGGTTTCAACCTTTAACATGGTATATAGCCATCCCTTAACCGAGTGATCCCTAATAGGATCGGTTCCTAACAGAACCTTTATTGTAAAGTATTTAACTAGACTAGGCTCCTAACAGAGTGGACTTCAAAAGAGTTCACAAACAAACTTGTGGGTATTCATCCTCATTGTGGTTTTTCCCATTTGGGTTTCCTCGTGAAAAATCTGTGTGTTATGGGTTGTGAGTTTTTCATGTGATGATTGTGTGATTCTGATTAAGTTAGATATGCATGTAGTGTTAAATGGTTGTGATATTATTGATACAACTCATGCATGATTATATCGGTGAAGTAGTCATCAAGATTTGAGATATGTTGAATGTTGTCTGAAGAATTTTTGTTTAACCAGATTAGCTATCTCAAGTAATTCTATTTAACTGGTATTGCTATGGTTAAGTACAGTGGCGAAGACAACCAGTTAGCTGCGTTTTAATATGATAAAGTGTTGAAGCAATTTTTTTGTGTGTACTGATTCACCCCCCCCCCCCACTCAGTACCAGTTAGGACCTTAGCAGTTCATCATTATTCATCAATTGGTATCAGAGCACATCCAGCTCCTCAGTGATATAAGCTTAACCGCTTGAGGGAAAAGATCATGTTTTAATGATGAAAAGGGAAGGTCCTAAGTTCAATAGGGATAACTTTAAAATATGGAAGGACGAGATGAAGATATATATCAAGAGTTTGGGTGCACAACACTGGATCTATGTTGATAATGCCTATGTGATTCCCTCTTGCATTCTAACTAATGATCAAAAAAGAGAGATACAAGAAAATGGGTAAGTCATGGAAGCTCTTATTAGCAACTTGTCCGATGTAGAGCTCATTGATGTACAAGATAAGGACAATCTAAAAGAAGTATGGGATGAACTAGAATCCATTTATGGTGGTGATGAACATGTCAAGCAGGCTAAGGAAGAAAGCCTTAGAGGAAATTTTGAAGATATGAGGATGGTTGAAGGAGAGACCATTCAGTAGTATGGCATAAGAATCAAGAAAGTGGTTGGTGAAATCAAGAGCACTGGTGGAACAATTGATGATGTCATTATTGTCAGTAATGTTTTGAGATCACTGTTACCGGTCTATGCAATCAAGGTTGCCGCTATTCAGGAGCTAAGGTCTATCGACAAAACCAAGGTATCTTTAGACTCTATTATTGCAAATTTGACTGGATATGAATTGAATGGCTATGATGTTAGTGTTCAGAAGACCGCATCAGCCTTTAAAGAATCTTCTTCCTCCGCACCGACCAGGAAAGGAAAAGAGATCAGTACCAGTTATGAATCTAGGCCAAGCAGAGATATGGATGATGAGGAGATTCTGATGAGGTTTGAAGCTCTTCTTGCTAAGAGACTTCCAAAAGTTACCGGAAAATACAGAGGTAAGCTTCCTTTGAAGTGTTTTTCCTGCAATAAGATAGGGCATATAAATGTTAATTTTCCTAACAATGACAATAAGGATAAACCAGAGTGGTTTAGGAAGTATAACTGAGTAGGTAGGAGAAATTATCTTGTTGCAGTGGATGAAGGTGTTACTGATGAGAAATCTAAGGATGAAGAGAATGAGGACAAAGTGTTTGTGGTTGTCAAGGAAGAGTTGTCTGACAAGAAAGCCCTTGTCTCACATATTGAAAACTCTAACAAGTGGATCATTGATAGCATGTGTTCTCACCCCATGACTGGTGACCAAAGAAAGTTTTTTTCTCTTGAAGAATATGATGGTGGTGTTGTCCGGTTTGGCAATGATGCACCTTGCATGGTGAAAGGAAAAGGATCCATCTCACTAAATGGAAAGAGCAGTGCAGATGATGTCTCCTGGGTGGAAGGCCTTAAGAATAATCTTTTGAGTGTTGCTCAGCTGAATGACAAAGGACTCATACTAGAATTGAAAGGTGGAGTCTGTAGAATAATTGGAAAGAGTGGTGAACTTATTGCCACCGGTAAGAAGACAAGAGGAAATCTGTTTCAACTAAATGCCAAGATTAGTCAGTGCCTGATGGAGAAATTTGATGACTATTGGATATGGCATTGGAGACTTTGTCATATAAATTTTGACAATATTGTAAAGGCTAGTAGGATCAAGGTAGTAAGAGGGTTGCCTTTGCTGAACAAACCAAATAATGCCTTGTGCAGAGAATGCCAACTTGGGAAGATGTCTTCCTCAACATTCAAAGGTAAGTCTTTTTCCATGAAGAACTTACTTGATCTAGTGCACACCGATCTGTGTGGTCTGATGAAAACTAGAAGAATTCAGGGAGATTGGTACTTCATGATTCTTACTGATGTAGGTCACATTCTTGAAAGACAAATCTGAGGCATTTGGAAATTTTAAAACCTTTAGGGCATTGGTGGAAAAGGAGAGCGGTAGAAGGATAAAATGCCTAAGGACCGATCAGGGAGGTGAATTCACTTCTGATGAATTCAATAAGTACTATGAGGAGAATGGGATTAAGAGGCAATTATCTACCCCAAGGACACCACAATGGAATGACATAGCAGAAAGAAACAATAGGATTATGGTTGAAGTGGCTAGAACTATGTTGATCCAAGGAAATGTAGGTCACACATTTTGGAGAGAAGTAGTGAGCACTGCAGTCTATACCATGAACTGAGTACTCATTAAGAAAGGTAAAGACAAAACTCCTTATGAGTACTGGAATGGGACAACTCCCAATGTGAGTTTATTTAAAGTGTTTGGGAGTAAATGCTATATCTGGAGAGGTTAGCACCTGAGTAAGTTTGATGCTAAGTGTGATGAAGGAATATTTCAAGGATATTCCACTAAAAGCAAAGCTCTTAAGTGCTACAACAACAGGACTCAAAAAATTGTTGAGAGTATCAATGTCAGGGTTGATGAATCCCCTGACAAGCCTGAGGAAACCGATAGCAAGCAAACAAAAGATGAACCAAGTTTAGCCTTCTATGAACTGGTTAAGAAAGAAACAAGTGACAAAAACTGCAAAGACCTCAGTATTTTTGTACCAGTAGAAGCTTCAATGGGTGAAGAAGAAGATGAAGCAGAAAAAGAAGAGGAAAAGCAAGCAAAACCTGCTATGCTCATTCCTAGGTATGTAAGACTACATCATGATCCGAAGCAGATCATAGGAGACAAAGATGCAGGAATACTTACAAGGAGAAAGGTGAAAGAAAATTCTTGCATGATTTCAAAATTTGAGCCTAAGACTGCTAGAGAGGCACTTATCGATGAAGACTGGATAAAGGCAATGGAAGAGGAGTTGGACCAGATAGAGAAGAATGCAACATGGTCCTTGGTACCCAGACAAGAACACAAGAATGTCATAGGTACCAATTGGGTCTTCAGGAATAAGCTGAATGAAGAAGGCACAATGCTAAGGAACAAGGAAAGACTTGTATGCAAGGGATATGCTCAGGAAGAAGGAGAAGACTATGGAGAAACCTTTGCCCCAGTGGCTAGACTAGAAGGTGCTCAAATGCTACTTGCATTTGTAGCATTTAAGGGCTTTAAGGTATACTAGATGGATGTGAAGTCTACCTTCTTGAATGGAATCCTAGAGGAAGAAGTGTATATTGAGCAACCAGATGGGTTTTCTTTGTTAGAAGATAGTGACATGGTGTGTAGATTACACAAGGCCCTATATGGATTGAAATAGGCACCAAGGGCATGGTACAAATGGTTACACTCTCATCTTGTGAAGATAGGATTTCAGAGAACAAGTGAGGACAACAACATCTACCTGAAATCTGAAGGTGGTTAGATTTTGATATGTGAAGTATTTGTAGATGATATAATCTTCGGTGGAGATGATGATATGAGTCATGCATTTGCACATGAGATGAAAAAGGATTTTGCGATGTCTCTGATTGGAGAGATAAAGTTTTTCATTGGTCTACAAATCTAGCAGATGAAAGAGGGTATCTTCATTACCCAGTCCAAGTATATCAAAGAGGTATTGAAGACCTTTGGTATGGAGGAGAGAAAACTAGTTGGAATGTCAATGGTGACTAGCTGCAAACTAACAAAGGAGGATGATACAATGTTGGTGGATGAGAAGGAGTACCGGTCAATGATCGGTAAGATGCACTATGTGGTGCACAGTAAACCGGATATTGCTCATGCAGTGGGCATAGTGGCCCATTTTCATAAGTTCCAAGAGAATCCCACTTGGTTGCGGTAAAGAGGATTCTTAGATACCTTAAAGGGACAGTTGATTATGGATTATGATATCCATATAATGATGACTTTGATCTCAAAGTGTTTACTGATGTAGATTGGGTAGGTAATGTGGACAACCGGAAGAGAACAACTAGTGGAGCACTCTTCCTTGGTGGAAGACTAGTCTCATGGACGAGAAAGAATCAGAGTTGTATTTCCTAGTCTATAGCTGAAGTAGAGTATGTGGCAAAATTTATGAATTGCACTCAAGCAGTCTGGATGAAGTAGGTACTGAATGGCTTGAAAGTGACTATATCTGAACTGGTGAGTATTTTCTGTGATAATACTAGTGCAATAAATATTTCTAGAAATCCAGTATTGCATGCTAAGCCCAAGCATATTGAGCTCAAGTATCATTTCTTGAGAGAAAAGGTTCAAAATAAAGAGGTTGTATTAGAACATGTTTCCAGTAAGGAGTAGCTAGTAGACATATTCACTAAGCCCTTATTGAAGACTACATTTACCTATTTAAGAGGTGAATTAGGGGTTTTGTCCCTTCATGAGGTAAATTAAAGTTGTGTGTTCCACATCAGTTAAGTACTACCATGCCAGATCTTATAGGATTGATGTGTTGAAGGATGCTACTCCATAGGGGGAGCAACATAGTGGAGACTGGAATTTTGTGCCTCCACTTTGGCAGTGTTGTCAAAGGGAGAGAAGATATTTGATGATGAATATATATGGAGGAGAAGATATATGTTTGAAGGACAATATGCAAGTGTGAGAAGTGATTGTGCAAAGCGCACACTGACCAGTCTAGGTGGTGGTGGTGATCTTTTTAACTTGAACTGGTATATGTCAACCAATATATGTTATTGAGCATGGTGCAGACACTGAGCAATGATACACTGAATATTGCCATCAATGCCAAAGGGGGAGACTATTGGCATATGATGAAGCGGTGATAATGTATGTTGTCATTGATGTCAATAAGTGCTCAAGTAGGTGAACTGGTATGAACCAGTATGAAGATCAGAAGTGATTATGGTCAACTGGGATGGGTGGACCAGTGTTGGGGTTCACTAAGTGTGACTACTGGTTGGTAGTCTTAGTTCAGCTCTAGGGTTACCGGTTTGGCTTGTGTGGTGCAATCGATGATGTTTTGTGACCAGTTAGTTAAGGAATAAGGATAAGGATCAAGATTCCATGTCAGCTGTGTGCACATGAAGGATTTCTTTGTGGCTTTTGCATGTGAAGATTGAATGCATTGAATGCCTACCTCGGGAATGAGCATTTTTCTTAGTGGTGTGTGAAGAGCGCGTGATGGGTTTTTGATTTCCAGATGCAGTGAAGGTTGGACAATGCAGAATGTCTTGAGATTTGTTTTAGATCATTTCACTCTATGTAATGTGTGTGGATGGTTAGGATTGGACCACTTGTAATTGTAAACCAAAAATATTTAGGGTTTAGGGTTTATACTACTGACCTAATTATTGTCTATAAGGTCGATGAGTTTTGTTATTGTAGGGGTTGGCAAAAGTTGTATTTGTGTCTTTGTGTTGGAGATTTGATACTTGTCAAACTAGAGTGAGGAATCCACAGAGTGTGATTATAGAAGAGAGGAACTGAAAAGGATTTGCCTTAGCAAGAAGTGTTGTTATCAGATCGGTGTTTTTACCTGTTGTTGAAGATGGTGAAAAGGAGAATGAGGTGGATCAGTTAGTAAACATGCAAATCAATCATGGAAGCATATGAAATCAAAGACATAACTCAAAAACACATGAAAACATGAATAATATGCATATACCTCATAATCTTTTTACCTCTCCCTTGGATTGAAGATGATGAAGTGAAGGTGCCCCTTGATGATGCTCCACTTGATATGCTCCTTTGATTGCTTGATGTGGATGACTCTCCAAATATTATGAACAAATGGGTTTAAGATTGATCTTGAGGAATGATATGGATGAGATGATTAAGTATGGATGAGAGATGATTTTGGCATGGTAAGGATGCTATGATGATTTTTCTAGGCTCAAACTAGCAGCATAAGATTACTAAACTTGGAGATGATGAATGAAGGGATGGAATCCTCAATTTATAGGAAGAGGAGAGGAAGAATGGATGGCTAGGATGGATCCAAGATGAAGGGCTAGGATTTCTTATGAGCACATGCAAGGCCCAAGAGAGGGTGTGGAGACCAAGAGATATTCCTTAAAGGTATTTCTTGTATCCACACTCCTCAAGGTGCATTGGGAAGACTTCCCAATGTTCCTTGCGAAAAGCAAGGGATGGGACATTCCTTGAAGAATGGGGAGGAGGAATTAAAAATTCTTCAAAAAGGGATGATCATGGGGATTGGAGGAATAAGAAGGAATTAAAAATTCCTTGGGAGAGGAGATTCCTAGAGGAATGTGAGATTTTGAAAATCTCAAATTCACCAAGGAAAAGAGCATTTAAGGATAGTGGTTGGATGGAAGGGACATGGAGTTGACTTTGTGGCTAATCATGATGATTAGCCACTAGAAACTCATTAGGATGGGGATTAGAGGAAAGGTTAGGTGGGATAGGATTTGTAGGAGGATTTGACTAGGAGAGAGAATGAGTGGAGGGAATTAAAAATTAGAAGAATAAGGTTAAGTGAGTTTCTAGAAGAATTTATTAGGTTAATGATGGATTAGGAAGATGATTTGTAGGAATAATGTAGGTTAACTAATTAATTGAAATTAATTAGCTAAGGGTAGGATTTGAGAAGATTTAATTTTTAGAAGAATAAAAAGAGGGGTTGATTTATTAAATAAATCAATCACATACTATAGTGATAGTATTAATTATAATTAATTAATATTGAGGAGAATTAGAATTTGCATAATTAATTAATAAATTAATTATGTGAGAAATTAAAAATAATTAAAATAATTATTTTTAAGTGACTACATTTTTCCCCTCTTTTACACAGCGGCAAATTTGGTGATGGGTAGAAGATAGAAGAAGAAGAATAAGATGCCCTAGCATAAAGTGTGGGAGGTGTATGCCCCCTCGAGAATTTTTAAAGAAAAAAGATGATAAAATTCTCGAAAATAGAGGAAGAAGAATTTTGGTGGAAGGGATAAGTGAGGAAGAAATATGAAGCAGTCATGGAAAATTTTGAAGGAATAAATGAAGATGCGAGACCGCAGAGGAAATGGGCCCTCACGGGGGCCCATATAAGCCACAACGGACCCAATGAGGAGTCATTGTTACACACAAGCCTTGGAGCCACTCAGAGTGAAGAAGAAGAGAAGGAGAGATGAACCACATTCCAGTTCATGATCATCGTGCTAAGAGGATTTGACGATTTGACCGACCGACTAGCTATGAACCACCGATGAGTAGGACTATCCCTCTTTTGGAATTTTTAATTTGGGTAAAAATTAGGGCTAGAAATGGGGGTCTAGGTTAGGCGAGGCAAACACACTGATCATTGTTTCAGCACACGCTCCCCTAGATCAGTGCGAGCGCTACTAACTAACGTGGTCGCTTGCAAAAGGGTCAGGTAAAATAGGGAATTTAGGGGTAATGGGGGGGCTTTAGACAAGCCGGGGAGGGGGGTCAGAGCAGAGATGGAACCTCTATTGGCTTGAGCACCTACCAAATGGTGCGAGCATCGCGGTTTTGGTGCAAGCGTTGGGTAGATCAGTGCGTGCACCTGGGAAGGGGGGAAATGAATTTTTGGCTTAGAATTTTGGGATAGGAGGAAGGGTATGGTTGGTTTGGGAGGTCAGGAGAGAATTTTTGGACATGAAAGTAATGCTTTGGTCTAATGGATGCAGGTGGAGAGGGGACCACTATCTTCGAGGGAGCATTGGCCTGCTACGATGAGCCTATATCATGAGTTAGGTCATGATGAGCTGGAGGTGCTAGTTGTGCTAGGATCACATTATGTAGCTAGGTGGCTGAGGATACAAGCGCATACTGCCATGATGACAGCTCTGGTGGAGAGGTGGGATAGTCAATATAACACCTTCTATTTGCCGACTGGAGAGGCCATAGTGACTCTGTTAGATGTTTGGAGGATCTTGAAGATCCCCGTTCGTGGCATTATCCTTGAGTATTAGTTAGATGCAGCTAATTGCTATGGGAGGTGTGCAAGTATGAGATGCCACCGATGTTAGATAGGATTAGGATGCACTTGGGCCGGGCGATGGGTGTTCGATGGATGCCTTGATTGGTTTTGGTGATTTGTGGATTCCTGAGTGGGTGGATCATTCTGGATTTGGATGGTCATGGATTTCCTCTTGGATGGAGCATATGTTTATACTTCATGTTGCATGATGGTCAGCAGTATGCGTGGGGCGCAGCGATGCTATCCCATCTATATCATGATATGCATTTGGTGGTCTACAGAGAGTATGATAGTTTATCTGCAGGGGTCACACTTATACACATCTAGGCATGGGAGCATATTATTGTGACTCAACCACTGGGGGTATAGGACAGGTGGCCATGACAGCCATTTCTGGACAGATACAGGGGAATGTTGCACTATACATAGACAACATCTATGTGGTTTTGGAGGAGGATTTTGGATGAGCTGGTGTAGTTCACATGGAGACCATTTTTGGGATGTGAGAGGTGGAGGGATGACTGGCAGCTGCACTAGGAAGGAGTCGAGATGTGGATTTTTGGGAGATCCGTATATATCATGGAGTATTATGCTCCATTCAGTGTGGCCTAACAGCTTGGGCAAGTATAGGATATAGTGGGGGATATTCCAGTGTATCCCGGGATTACACGAGAGGTGAGGTATTGGGGCCCTACAGTGAGTCCCTTAGAGGGTCGGACTAGCTTCCAGAAAACATTTCACTTAGTCTAGGATGAGTAGATGGGGGTAGGGGAGGATCCAGGCATGACAGGTGGATATAGGAGATGGTGGGAGGGGCACTTGCCAGTGCGGCTTACTATTCCTAGGGTGTTGGAGGATGAGGAGTTGCAGCTAGGGGTTGACCAGGTGGTGGGTGGGGAGGATGATGGCCCAGGAGAGAGAGTTGTGGTTGGTGCAAGGCGTGGTGCAGGCGGACAATAGAGGAGAGTCTGAGTGGTGTGGAGGAGGGATCCCCCAGTGGGAGAGGTTGCGGAGGCCACAGTTGGCGAGAGAGAGGAGGTTGTACCTATGGATATTCCTGAGGCATAGGTGGGGGAGAGGGGAGGACTGACATAGGCTGATTTAGACTGTGTACAACAGGAGCGGGATACCTATCGAGAGAGGCTTCATTCAACTGACGATGAGCTACAAGTAGAGAGGGCTCAAAGGGAGAGCATGGGGGCAGAGGTGGAGCAGTTGACACAGGAGATAGTTGATTTGACAAAGAGTCTTCATACTTCCAAGACAGAAGTGGATGCCTTGAGGGAGGAGAGGGAGGAGTCAGAGAGAATGTCAGAGGAGGCCCAAATAGGGACAACCATTGTAGGGCTTCAGGATGTCATTCGTTGGTAGGATACCGAGTTAGAGGGGTTATAGGCTAAAGTGCATAGGTTGGAGGCAGATGTGACACGGTTGCAGGGGGAGAGGGATGCAGCCCGCCAGGCATTGGTTCCTGTAGGGCTGGCGCATATATTTTTTGATAGTATGCAGCAATGAGAGAGGGTAGAGAGGGCAACTCAAGAGGCATAGTATTATAGGGGTCTATATCATGTAGTAGTGCCTATAGCACAATGAGCAGCCTCGTACACTGAGAGTATGTGGTCTCACAAAACCCATAGTTAGCGGTCATCTCAGAGTCAATAGACTGGGGGAGCAGTGGGTTTTCAACCATCGGCAAGGGGGAAGGCAAGAGGATCAGGTGGGGGAGGTACAACAAAGGTGGGTGGAGAGACAGGAGGGGAGAGCTAGCTCATTGTTTTGCTTGTGTATCATATATTTTGACTCTTCAGGGTGATCATTGTATTGTGACAGACACATTTACCTCTTTTATATATATACATGATTTGATGGTGATGGATGATGTGTACTTTTTTATTATGATGGGCTCTCTTAGTTTTTCTTGTGATGCAATATTTGGATGCAATTATGGATATGTTATGCTGACTTATTTGTGATGCAGAGTGGATGCTTATACATGTATGTTTATGATCTATTGCTGACACATTTTTTGATGTAGGATAAGTGACTTATGCTTTTTGATGTTTATATATGCAAATGTGTGATGGATTTTATGATGTAATCTAAACATAATGTTACATGGATGAATAAGTATCTTTTATTTATGTGATGCAACCTAAGTGTAACCTTATGTGATAAATGTTTTGTAGAAGATGACTATCTAAATGAAACAAGTAATGCAATCTATATGATGTGAATAAATAATAAAGAGGGAATATGGCAATAATAACACAATGATCTTAGATAGAAAAATAGAAGAATATGGAATAAACAGGAAATGGAGGAAATTGAGGACTCCATGGGATTATTGAGTTTAGGATTTTATGGAATGATGGTGAAATTTTGTGCACAAAAATATGGAGAGCTGATCTAGCTTGATATTGCCTTGGGTGACTTGTAACACTGATTATAGAAATCAGGATTCCATGAGAAACCCAAGGCGTTGACTGACTCTCAGACAAATGGGAATTTCTTACACACAACTATGCAAGTGTTGAGAAACACTAATAGAAGTTGTGGGTACGTGCAAGGAAACCCTCAAACACACTGATACCTCTTGTACACGAGAAGGTAAGTGTTGATAAACACGAGTACCAGGTCACCAGTTTATACAAGAGAGATCCAAAACATGCCATGCTATGAAAATATGCCCCAGTATGCAGCTATTGTAACATACCTGGATATGGCAAATCCAGGCAATCGTAGATAGTTGCAGTCGTAGGGCAAAAGATGCAAGTCTAAATGAAAAATCCAATAAGTCAAACAAGTCACTCACTCATGACCAACTTGATACCTCTTGTCAAGAGTAGGATTATGATGGAGGATTAGGTTGCTAGGCAAGGGAAGGATTCATTCCTAGGGAAAAGTGGACATTTGGATTAGGCAAGTGATCCTATGGTTTTGAAGTTTGACTTGCAGACTTAGGACTGTTCTCAAGACTTCTTGAAGCTCACACAGAGGCACAGAAGCTCAGTTTAATGGGACATTCCTTATTCATGACTCAGGTGAAGATTCATCATCATACGTGTGTTTTATTGGGAGGTGGAAGGGAAGGAATGTTGTGAATGGGTGGACTAGATGGAGGGTGTTTTGCAGTGTTGACCTGATAGACAATGGATCCGGTTATTTACCTTGGCACCTACATGGAGGTTTTCACCAAGGTACTTGTCCATAGCACCACAGAGTGGTTTTCACTAATGGATGAATTTCTTTTTCTTATTTTTTTATTTTTTTGTGCCACAAGGCGCCTATTTGCTAGGTTTTCACCAAAGTGATGATTTTTTTCAGGATCTTTTTTCTCATTTTTTTTTTGCATTTTTCTTGATTTTTTTATTTTTTTGGATTTTTGACAATTTAAGACTTTCTGAGGACTAGGCATAAAATCTTTTGAGGTGCATGATATTCATTGGATCATCCAAAGGATCACCTTCAAGAGTAGCCAACTGATAAGCTCGTGATCCATATTTTGTTGTGATTACATATGGTCCAAGCCAATTAGGCTCGAACTTGCCTTTCTTTTCTCTTTCTTGTAGATTTTTCTAGTTCTCCATGAGGACAAGATCACCAATTTGGAATTCTTGGGTTCTGATTTTTTTTTGATAACTCATGCGTAGACGGTTTTGATATACGCCGAGATGATTCAAGGCCTTGAGGTGCCTTTCATCTAACAATTCTAGCTCTTGTAAGTGGGCAATTCTATATTCCTCGTCTGGTAGGATATTTTGCAGCGATACCCTTAGAGAGGGGATCTCGATCTCAAGGAGAAGGATGGATTTGGAGCCAAAGACTAGGGAATAAGGGGTGGCGCCTGTGGGGGTGCAGATGGAGGTGCAGTAGGCCCACAAAGCGGGATGGAATTAGAGGTGCCAATCACGACCAACTTCATTGACTATCTTTTTGAGGATTTTGATTAGGGTTTTATTAGAAGCCTCAGCTTAGCCATTGCCTTGGGGTAATATGGGGTGGAAAAGTGATGTTGGATGTTGAATTTTTGGCAGAGTTCTTTGACATCTTGGATTTTAAATTATCTGCCATTATCTGTAATGATAACTTTTGGGATCCCATATTGGCAGATTAGGTAGTTCGGGATGAATTTGGATATTTTCTTACCAATGGTAAAAGTAAGATGGATACCCTCTACCCACTGGTGAAATACTCGGTGGCGGTGATATTGAATTTATGTTTGTTGGAGGATGAAGGGTGGATTTTCCCAATGAGATCGAGCCCCCACTATGAGAAGGGCCATGGCATAATGAATGGCTACAATTCTTGTGACGGTGCATGAATCTTGTCACCATGTTGCTGGAAAGGGATGCATTTCTTGACATAATTATATGCATCTACTTCCATTTTAGACCAATAATATCATGTTCTCATAATCTTTTTAGCCAAGGTGAGCCCACTTGAGTGTGCCCCACAGATGCCCTCGTGTACTTCGTGTAATTCCCATTCCGCCTCTTGTTTATCTAAACACCTTAGGAGGGAACCATCAAAATGCCTTCTAAATAGGGTGTCTCCAAGGATGGTGTAATGAGCACATCGACGAATGAAGGTTTGCTGTTGGGTTTTGGTGAGATGTGGGGGAATGGTGTTGTCTTTTAGGAAAGCGAAGGTTTCTTGGTACCAAGGGGACTCGGGACCAATGAGAACACACACCATTTCAGACTCTGGTAGGTCATATGCCGGTATAAATAATTGCTCAACCAAGAACTCGCACTTCTGACTGTGTGCTGGCATTTGAAGAATGAAGCGAATTGTGGCCATTGCATCTACAGCCCTATTGTTTGTTCATGGGACTTGATCAAACTTGTTTTTTGTGAAGGGTTGCTTAAGATCTTCAACCATGGTATGGTAGGGAAGGAGTTTATCATCTTTTGTCTGGTACTCATCATTGACTTGTTTTATGACAAGTTGGGAATCACCATAGACTTGTAATTCTTTTATTTTCTAGTGGATAGCCAAGCGCAAACCTGTGATGAGTGCCTCATATTCTGTGATGTTGTTGGTACATGCAAAGGCTATCTTATATGACTTTGGGATGCCATCTCCTTGAGGTGTGATTAATAATATTCCTACCCCTGATCCATTTTGGGTGCAAGAGCCATCAAATTACAATCGCCATGTGGAGGCTATGGTAACTATCATGATGAACTCATCTGGTAATTCTATGAGAATAATATGGTCACTTGGGAGTGGAGCATCCACCAACTAGTCTGCGATGACCTATCCCTTGATTTCCTTTATGTCCACATATTCAATGTCAAACTTGCTTAAGAGCATGACCCATTTAGCGGTTCTGCCAATGAGAGTAGCTTTTGACAAGAGATATTTAAGTGGATCTATCTTAGCAATTAGTTTTGTTTTGTTGTTTAGCATATAGTTTCAGAGCTTTTGTGTGCTAAACACCAATGCCAAGCATGCTCTTTCAATGGGGGTATAATTGAGTTCATACCCTACTAGTGTCCAAATGATGTAGTAAATGGCATGATCCTTCTCTTGATCATCTATTTGTACCAGCAATGCCCCCAATGCTACTATGGTAGCACATATGTACAAAATAAAGGGTTTTCCAGGAGTAGGAGGAATCAACACTGGAGGTGATTCTAGATATTCTTTTAGTTTCTCAAAGGCCTTTTGACATAAGTAGCCCCATTTGAATTTTGTGTCCTTGCACAACAGGTGTGCAAATGGATGGCACTTATCTGCTAGCTGTGAAATAAAATGTCTAACAGATTGGAGTTTCCCCTGGAGACTGCACAGTTGTCTAAGATTTTTTGGTGGAGGCATTTCCATGATAACTTTTACCTTTGCAGGATCGACCTCAATGCCTCTGCTAGAAACAATGAATCCTAATAGTTTTCTCGATGTGACTCCAAAGATGCACTTTTTGGGATTCAGGTGTAGTTTGTATTTTTCTAATCTTTCAAAGATTTGCTTTAGAATAGGGATGTGTTCTTGTCTTCTCTTAGATTTTCCTAGCAGATCATCCACATAGTCCTCCATAAGTTTGTGCAAGAGGTCATGAAAAATTATTGTCATGGCACGTTGATATGTAGCTCCAACATTTTTGAGGCTAAAAGGCATGACTCGGTAACAAAAAGTCCCCCATGGTGTTGTGAATGCAGTTTTATGCTGATCCTCATCTACAATCCTGATTTGGTTGTATCCTGAAAATCCATCCATAAGCGATAGCATCTCATGTCCTGTTGTAAGGTCCACAATCATATCTATATTGGGGAGCAGGAAATCGTCTTTAGGACAAGCTGTATTTAGATCTTGGAAATCTATGCAGATGTGGATGCCCCCGACAGGTTTGCCGATAGGTACAATGCTAAAGACCCATTCAACATAGTCTATTGGTTTGATGAATTATGCATCTAAAATCTTTTGGAGTTCCGCCTTGACCAAGAGTGCAATATGTGGGTGCATTTTGCACAATTTTTGTTTTACAGGTTTTGCATCTGGGTGGATAGCGAGATTGTGAACCACCAAGGCAGGATCCAACCCTGGCATATCGGCATAGGACCATGCAAAATTGATTTTTACCTCTGTAAGGGAGTTGATGAAATCTTGTTACTCTTTTTCTGTGAGGGACTTGGCAATGAGCATATTTTTTGGAGTGACTTCGGTGCCCACGTTGATGTTGTATGTTTCTTCTATCAGCAAATTTGATTTGTCCTATGGAAGGTAACTAATGGTAGGGAGGTCAAGTCCCTCATCATCAAGTGCCTTTTCCAGGTTTTCACTTTCGGATACGCCCTTTGTTTTTATTTTTTGCTCATCCAAAGGTGCCTCAAAGTGGTTTTCACCTAGGGAATCATGTTTTTTGCTTTGATTATCTTTTTTGTGACTAAGGGAATTGACTTGACTACCAAAGTATCCCTTTTCATGAAGTTGAATACCCTCTACTTTGTTACAATCTTCTAGATTTCGCACCGTCAGGAGAGTAATGAGAGCATTATCATCGATGTAGATGTCTAACGTGGGTTTGTCTCGTTGGCCCCAGCCTATGAGTTTAGGATGGGCAAGATGTAGCTTGTGTGAAGTGGAAGGGGTTATGGGGGTAATGGTATTGACGTGAGTGTCAAAGAAGATATCATGTTTGTATTCATAAGGCATTTCGTGGAACTCCTCTTTGTCAGCACTTCCGAATCCAAAGAAGGACTTGAGGGGGCACCAGCAATAGTAATCTTGGGCATCGGGGTGTACCCCAAGCCTCTATTGTATTTGTAGGAGATAGGATTTATGGGCGCTTTTCTTCCTTTCTCCTCTAGTCCCAGGCCATGTCCTTTGTAACCCATTTTTTCAACTATGTTGATGCTTTTGGGTACATCTTTTTGGATATTTTTGTTGGATGTTCATCTTCTTCCCAGTACAACCATGAAGAGACATCTGCTTCGAGGCTCTCCTCATCAAGTGGGCCCCATTGCTGGAAGGTAGTGTTTTGGCATTGCATGAATGGTTTCGGGTCTTTTTTGAGCTCTTTCGGTTTGCCAAATGACTTAGGAGAGAGGGGGAGGTTGCCTATTAATAAGATGTCCTCCAATTTATATTGTCCACAGTCATTGTCCAAGATTTTGATTTGAGTATCTGATTGGGATGAAGTGGAGGCAGCATTTGATGTATCAGATGGAGGCATTAGTGAGGGTCTGTTTAGTGGGAAATGATATGGATGCTTCCCCTCAAAGAGTTTGCAATATTAAAAAGGTTGGGGATCACCTTTGATAGTGATCTCTCTTCCATTAAAGGAGACTTTGATGCATTGGTGATAGGTGGAGGGTACGACCTGCAAGGAGTGAATCCATGGCCCACCAAGGAGAATGTTGTAGGGGAGATCAAGATCTAGTACTTGGCAAGGGGTTTCAATTGTAATAGGGCCCACTTGAAGAGGTAAGGTGATCATGCCCTTTGAAACTCTTTCTGCATCATCATATGCTTTCATTGTGATCCTTCCTGATGTGTCTACAGGTCCTCAGAAAGTCCCAATTGTTTTATTAACTTGTATGTACATAGATTAAGTCTGGATCCGCTGTCTATCAAAATACATTTGACTTTGTGCTTTTGGATAAGGGCTTCAATGTGCAAAGGTTTTTTGTGATCTTCATCTGCAGGAGTATCTTTGGAGGTAAATACAAGGTGCTTCTAGGCAATAAGGTTTCTAATGAGAGCTTGGAGTTGAGTAGCATTGATGTTATTAGGAATGCAAGACTCAAGGAGGGCTTGGTCCAAAATTTCCTTATGTACAGGGGAAGTCTTGAGAAGTTCTAGGATGGAAATTTGTGTGGGGGTCTTCCCAAGTTGGTCAAGGAGGTCATATCAGCGAGTGGAAGACATGGGTGGGGGGTTTGGTGGGGGAGAAACTCCTTGGACAGTGACTTTACCTCATCGTTTGGTTACATTGTAGTCATTTTGGGGATGGGAGGTGGAAGGCATCGCGCCTTGAATGACTATCCTAGATGGATTTGGTCTTCTTTGGGGAGGGGGGGATTAACTCCTTGGATAGTTATGACACTAACATGGTTGTCTGCAGGATCGATGCGACCTACTAAAGAGTCAAAGTTGGTTATATGATTGGTGTAGTCATAACTCATTGTGTTAGATAATGAACCTTTTCCTTTATCATGCTTCAGGAAGGGTTCCTGGTACATTTTAAGTTTGTCATTATTATTACCAGGTTTTGCATTTTCTACTTCAATCTCACCCCTATCAATGAGATCTTGTATGTAGATTTTGAGCTTCATGCACTTTCATGTATCATGTCCCTTGATACGATGATACTCGCAATACTCATTCTCATCATACCATCTAGGTTTGGGTTGATTGGGGTCAAACGAGAGAGTGATCAGAAAAACCATTGCACCTTCTTGGACAAGTTTTTGAAACACCATTTCAATAGGCTTAGCAAGAGAAGTGAAACCTCTTGGAGTCCTGTTATTTGATCGGGGTGGTCGTCCCTGGACTAAGACATTGTTGTGAGGTTTTTGGGATTGATTTTGATTGTTCTGATTGTTGAATTGATGATTATTGGTGGTAGATTTTGGGGGAGCATCCACTATTTGGACCCACTTTGCATCAGTTACACCATCATTAACTACATTTTTGTTTTTATACCAGAACTTTGGCTTGTCATTATGATAAGAGGAAGAACTTTATGTCAATTTCTGGTAATGTTTCAAGGTTCCTTCCTCTAACAAGATACGTTCGAGGGAGAGGCCCTTATCAGTCAATTTTTGGAAGGATTTGATACATTGAGACATCAAAGGTCTTGAAAGTTTGGGTACCAAGTTCTTTTGAAATAATTCAATTTGATGTTGCTCTGGCATGTCCCACTAGAATTTCTTGATAAGATGTCGCCATCTTTGTAAGAAGTTGGCGAAAGTCTCTTCGGGTCTTTGTTTTTGTTACATAGGTCCATCATGGAAACATCATTAGCCATGTTGTAGGCATAGTGAGATACAAATTTCTCTGCCAAGTCTAGAAAGGAGATAATGGAGCCTCATGGTAGAGCTGAGAACCATGCGAGGGCGTCTCCTGTGAGACTCTTGGGAAAGAGTCTACAAAGATATAGGTCACTATAGGAGACTTCTTTACATAAGGTGAAATTCTCGGACATAGTCACGGGGGTCTCCTTTGCCTTCATACTTGGTGAATTTAGGGATCTCAAATCCTAGAGGGTAAGGTGCAACTGATATAGATGGGTCATAAGGACAAGGACAAAATTCCTCAAACGAGTAAGGTTTCCTCTTATTAGTCCCTTCTTTCATGTCTTTGATGATATTTTTCATGTCTTGAATTTCCTTGATGAGGTCTTGTTGTGGACTTTAAAATTGATGAATTGTATTCACCCCAAGAATTGGATGAGTCAAGGAAGGTGTACCACCACCAATGTATTGATATGATGAGGAGGTGGGAATATGATATGTGATGATCGATGTCACAAGAATTTGAGTGATAGCTAGTTGCGGTCCATAAACTATTGTGACCGGATTGAGTGCAGCCCAGATAAAGTTTGCGACATTGTTGACAGGAAGCGAAGTTTGTGGAATAGAGATGTGTGGTTGAATGGAAGGAGGTGGTATAGAAGCATGTTAGAGAATAGATGAGATAGGATTTGATAGTGGTATAGATGGTAAGGAGGAAGAAGGTGGGATGGAGACCATGGTGGGAGGTGCTGTAGGTGGCATTGATTGAGTTTGGATGATTGATGGGGCTGCAATTGATTGAGTTTGACTAACAACTGCAATATTATGTGTGGGAGCAAGGTCTCCTTGTGGTTGTTGGCTGAGAGCAGATCTATCAAATTTAGGTGGAAGTTGAGCTCCATTTCCAAGCAGAGTTTTTAGAAGTGCAGTAGGATTGTGTTAGATGAACTTTTCAATCATCTCTTGGTTATAAGAGTCCACTAGGAAAGTTTGCACTTCCGAAGAGAGTTCATCTTGGCTAACCATGTTAGGATTTTGGCTTTGATCTTGATTGCTAGGTTGCCCACTTTGTGTAGGATCTTGTGTGGGATCTTCATATAGGACACTAATGTTCGGCATGCCATATTATTGTTCAACTATCTTTTTCTTTTGTGATCGAGTTGTGACCATACACGAATAACCTTAAAAAAGCTTGGATAAAGAAATCTTTGATGAAAGGACTTAAGAAGATTTTTGTGGAATTTTTGGATTTTTTCTGATTGGTGGGTTTCTTGGATTAGAGGCCAGATTTGATTAGGATTGACACCTTATTCCTTGGATGAGGATTTTAGGTGGTGGATAAAACCACAAGCAAGGTAATGACCAAGTTGGGTAGAATTTAGACCTTGGAATGATGATTAAAAAGCCTCTTTTCCACCAAGGGTTGACTAATGACCCTAAGCAAGGTAAAGGTGCAAGTGAAGAGTCTTGATCGACTCAAAAAGGATGAGGAAAAAGATACTTGGAGATGATTATTCTTCAATCAAAAGAGCCAATTGATTAATGATGAGGTCTAAATGGAACTTCACAAGGAATGCAACCTGAATGTGAGGTTAAATTGGATTAAAGGATGATTGAATTTTGATTTTGATAATTGATTTGATAGTGGAGGGAGATTGATTTGATGTGCTAAGTCCTTAGGAGATTGAGGGTGATTGATTGAGGAGGTATGATAGTGATGACTAGAAGAAACTTGATGACTAGGTTATTCTTGGCATGGACATGACTCAATAGATTATTGGTTCGGATGTCAAGTTGTATGAAGGGATACAACCATGCTGATTTTGACGATAGTTGGTGTTAAAGGACAAACCTAAACCTTGATGGAGAGCACAGATTCTTAGTTCATCACTAGCATCAAACTCATTGCTATGACCAAGGATGTAATCGTGATAATGATACAAGAATGTCCTATGTTTGAACAAGAGTTTATGGTTGGTATACCAAAATTTTTGATGCTTAAGGAGTTGTTCTTATGTGAGCTTTCTCTTCTTGATAGGTTGGTGAATTGACTTCTTAGGATGTTTACACAACTTGGGCTTATGAAACATGAGATGAACAGAGTTTTGACATAATTTTGGACTTTGTGTGGGTAATGACTTGGATAATTGTTTGTGTTTAGACAAGTGTTTTTGCAAAGTGTTTAAGGATAATGATGTGTTCTTTAGTCTACTCTTGGAAAGTATGTATCAAACAAAGAAAACACAATGATCAAATGTGTTGGCATTTTGATACTATTTTGATTGTCATTGATGGACACACACTTTCTTTGTGATGGACACACCCTTTCTTAATGAATGAGTTATGATCAACCGGTAATTGTTCCAACCGGCATTATGTATCATAGTCTTTATACTATTGATATTTTGCAGAAGATGTTTACCGGTCACAAATTGACTGAAGACCTCAAGTGATATGAAGACCTCAAGCGGTTCGAGGATCTCAAGCAGTACGAAGGAACAAAGTGGTAGTTAACATTTTCTAATCTTCATTTTTGACAACCGGTAATCAGTATATTGTATGAACCAATATTACTCTATGATGAGTTACCGATATTAATCTGTGACGAGTTAACAACTGGTATTTCTATGATGAGTTATCATCCATCGACACTTTGGCAGTGATTTTGCACCGTGTTACCAAATGTGTCTAGATGCACTGAACCTAGGAACTTGTAGATTAATCCTATTGGACCGACATGAAATCAGTTTCCTTTATAAGGACATCATGTCTAGGGTTTACAGAGTGGTAAAAAGAGATGTATGATGTATGTGAAGGTTATGTGCAATTTTTGCAGAGAAGATTGGGTCTATGTGAAGAGTTAGAGTGTGGAGATATTGAAGACTGAAGTAATGTTGAAATGCATTAACAATGAGCTAACAAGGATCTAACCAAGCATATTGTGCTAGTATCTAGATCACTCCCTTGTTGAGTACTCATATCTCCGACAAGTTTGAAACCCTTAACCAGGTAGGCCTAGCAAAGCCTTTGTAAATCCTCTAACAAGGTGGTTCACAACTGTGGATCTGAAATCCTTTAGCAAGGTAGTCTTTAACAGGACTTATCTCCTAACAAAGATCTAGATTCCTAACAGGATCTACTCTGGTGAAGAACATTGTATGACCTTAACTGGTCAGGTTTCTATTCTACAGATAGTTACTTGTGATTTTTTGCTCACCGTGGTTTTTCCCATTTGGGTTTCCACGTAAAAATATCTTGTGTTATGGTGATTGTGCTTTTGTGGGTGAATGTTTTATTTGCTATTTGGTTTGGATTTATCTTAACTAGTTTATTAGTAAATCTGTTATACCAGTTATCTGCTAAATTGTTTAAGAGTTTGAGTTCAGTAATTATTGGTATACTAATTCACCCCCCCTTCTTAGTATTCATCAATTGATATCAGAGCCAATTTTTCTATAAGTCTAACCACTTGGAAGGAGACATGGGGGAATACACTGTGAGGGAACTTAATCATCGTCTCACTCAGACTGAGAGAGCCTATGATGAACTCAAAATCAAGTATAAAGCTTATTTGGCCAAAAGAAGAGAGCATGCTGAGAAACTGATGGAACTTACTGAAAATAGCTCTTCTGATGAAGCTGACATGGATGCCCTAGTTGAAGAAGTTGAAAAACCGAATGAATCTAAAGCCAACCTAAGAAAGGAGTTGGAAGGACTGCCTATCAGAATGTGTCAAGAGCTTGAAAACCAAAGGAAAGTTGAAGGTCTAGTAAAAGACAAAGATCATGAGATCTCCAAGTTGAAGCAAGAAATCGGTGCCCTTACCGCTCATCTCCAAGAGAGTAAAGTGGAAAAAGAAGAAATGCAAGGTGAACTAAACATGGCTATTTCTGAGAATGCAACCTTGAAGGAATCCAATGCTTCTATCTCCAAGTAACTTACTGAGTCAAAGGAAATACTTTCCAAATTGAATCAGAGTATTGCTAAGCTAGAGAAAAAGCTTAAATCGGCAAAACCAGTAAAGAATACCACAAGACTTGGTTTCTCTAGGTATGAGGAAGGTGAAACCTCTGGAACAAAATCTAAAGCATCAAAGAAGCAACCAATATCCAAGGATAAAGGTAAGAAAAGTTTAAACCTGTTTGCTTCAATTGTCTCAAGGAAGGACATACTGCTAATGTGTGTAGAAGCAAGGCATACAATAATTTTCCTTATTTTCTAAACAATAAGCCTAGATCCAATAGATTCAATGGAAACTGCTATGCATGCAAAAAGTTTGGGCATAGAGAATTTGAATGCAGGTCTATTTTGCACAACATTGGGATATACCCTCCAAGGACTCAAGGAGTTATCTCAAAACCCTTTGTGAACCAGAATCCCAACTGGTACAATACCTATGACCATCGATTAGGTGGCTATCAAGCGGCAACTAGTTGGAGAGAAACCTATTTGATTTTTCATGGTAGCGGTCACACTACTACAACATGTAGAAGGAAGAATGGTAGTATGAATAATGGACCATGGAGAACACCTGGAATGGTATGTTATCATTGCAATAAACTGGGTCACACTGCTAGAACCTACAGAATGAAAAAGAATCTATCGGATGATATACCGATCACTCCAGAAGGGAAGATTGATGTTGAAACCATTCAAGCGAGAATGAATAGAACTTGGAAAAAGAAACCTGAAGAAGTGTCATAGGATTAACCAGTTTCTGCACCTAGTGTGGAAGTCTCTGAACCAGCAAACTGAGCTTCAGAAAAGCTTAGGGGGAGCATATCAATGAAATATTTGAACCCCCAATTTATATCGGTAAAGACCTTAACTAGTATACGACTTGAAGTGGTAAAAGGCAAAATTAGGGTTTGTACCCTAACGGTGATGCATTAATTATGGTAGGTGAAAGATTGTTTAAAAGGGATTTTTGATGCCATTTTCACTTATCTGTTTTCGAGCGAAGAATTTTCAAGAGCAGAGTGACAAGAGTGATTCGTCTAGCGATTCAAAGTCAATTCAAAAATCTTGTAGAGGAATCCAACAGACTTTCAATCTATTGGTGAAGAACACTAAGCGGTGTTCCAAGCAACCAAAGTGATGTGTTGTGAGCAACATTGGCAAACCCTAAATTTCAATTTGTGAAGGTATTTCTCAAATTTCTTTCCTGTCATGGCTTCTGCATTGCACTCTAGTTCTAGTGCACCTATAGACTCAGCTAATTTTATTCAAAAGAAGATGAAATACAATGCCCTATCCCAGATACCCGTTGGAGTTATAGTTGAGGAAGATATTTCACGATATATTGATTGTAAATTGCAAGACCTAGGATCCCTAGTGATCCGTTCCTAGCTAGGTTTGTTCTGCGGGGATGACAAGAAAATCAAACTGGAATATAGCATCCTAGAGAGGAAGAAACTACACAATTGGGTTTATTTTCTGGAAGAATTTACTGAAGATCACATCCGCATCATCTTGAGCAGTGCACGGTGATAAAATGTATCTCAAACGGATGCATGACATTACACTGGAAGCAATTCATGTTGTCACCAGTTTCTGTAACATTGGAGAGGTGCCATCTCTAAGGAAGGTTACCAAGACTGAAATGACTAAGCTCACTGGTTCTCTGAGTGATCAACGGGCAATGACCGTCAACACCATTAGAGATGATTTAGTTAAGTATGCTTGTATGGTGATTGGCTACCAAATATTTTATGCCAGTAGAATAAACTTTGTCCATGTTGATGCAGTGAATGCCACCTATAAAATGATCAAGGAAGATGCCTCATTTGATTTATGTACCTATTTGCAGAAGCAACTGCTACTAAACCTAAAATACATTAAACAAGATAATGCTTTAAGGTTCAGGTTTGGACAACTTTTGGTTGGCCTATTTTTCTACTTTCAAGTCTATTTTCCTGGAGTAGGTGATGTTCAATGGTCTATTGACCAACCAATCTCCAAGCAAATTAGGGAAAGTCTTCAAGCAGTAGGAACCAGATATCCTAAGGTTCTGAATAAATATTTTGATGAATTCAAGCGAAAAATGAGCCAGAGGATGAGGATATTTGGAGATATTGAGAAGAAGTATGAAGATGACATCTGCTTCACCATAAAAGTAGATGAATGCATAATGGAAGTGGTAGAACCAAGAAAGGAAGCAATTGAGCCAATGGGGTATGAAGTAATGTATGATATGTTGATCAGGTATGCCTCTACCCTGCTTGCCTCACCATTAGATGCAAAGAAAAAGCAAACCGGTACCTACTTAGAGAGGGTAACACCGGTTGAAGATCCTACACAAAAAAAGGGAAAGGCAGTGCCATCGGTATCGACATTGGTTACCTCAGCCAGTCCAAAAGTGACCAAGCGGTCAACTTCCAAGAAGAAACCTGAGGTTGCTCCTGCTAAAGTCTTCGAGAGGAAGCGAAAAAACAAAAACAACTCACCAGAGTCAGAGGATACTGAACCGCAAGTACGGCCTAAGAAGACTAGGCAAACAAGAAAGAAAGCAAAATCTACCGAGAATGCACCTGCAACGTCAGCACTAGTAAATATAGACATCTCTTCTTATAAATCAATGACACATTGTTAGAGGACAATTAAGAACATTAAGAGAAAGGTGCTTGATGATTTAAAAGAATATTTTGATGATTTTTCTGATAGTAAGAAGATGAAGTAGAACAAGAGGTTATTAGATATTTGTGTGTCAATGATCATGTTGGGAGTATTTAAAAGCTGAGTCAAGTTTATAGGCCTATTTCAAAATTTTGCTCTGCATGTCAGAAAAGTACCTAAACGAGTCAGTTTGAATGACCTAGTTAGCAAGGGGGTAAAATGGAGCTGGTTGATTTTCAAAGGGTAAGGCTCGGGATTCATGTCCCACACCTTTCATTTGGCCTATTAAGTGATGTGAAACTTTCAGAATTCAATTTGGATAAGTTTACTAGGTACCCATTTCGAGGGGTGAGCTGAAAGTGCATTCTAGGCACAAGTGCAAATTTTATTAAGTAGCCTACTTTGGGTGTTTATATCTTTTGCCTTGTTGATCATCATGGAGAAATTCAAAATGGATTCAATTGTATGCATAAAAGTGAGTTACCCTGCAAAATTTCAAGTCTTGACCAATCCGTTTGCTCTGTTTTCATAGCCAAATCCGTTTGTAGTTTGTGATGTTTGCACAAGTGTAAAAATGTCTCAGTGAATGTCATGTCAGAATGTTTGTTCCAGGCTAATGTTGGTATAAATGGTGAGATACATTGCAAATTTCAAGGCTCTATCAATCCGTTTGATCGGTTTTCAAATGGACTCATTTTGCCATCAAATTCAGTTATCCGCACTTTCAGTGTTAGATCAGTTAATGTAGCCGTTTTGGTGAGCGCGCTGTTTGCATCCTGTCAGTCTGGTGATCGAACTGAGAATTCAAAGATTTAATATGTACTTAAAGGTACCTATTTTCCGAATTTGAGAGCCTACAGAGGTCGTTTGATATTTTTGAGAAAGGCATCATGTGTTGCCAGAACATTGACTTCATCAGGTCCGCAGTGTCGACAAAGCCAGTTGGCCGTTTTCGGAAATTAATATCTCTTCACTCGAGACTCATCTTGAGAAACCGTTTGGTAGATGTCATCCTTGTATATCAAAGTACACGCCTGTCAGATGGCGAGCTCCAGAAAGGTGTTTTGACAGGTTTGAAAATTACGTCTTCGCGATTAAATGCGAAAATTGTGGCGTAATTGCCTGAAGGATGTAAAATGCAATTTTATGATCCGAAAATGGTGCCAACCGTTTCCAGAGGTGTGTTTGAGGTTCCTGAGGTATTTTAGAGGTCAGTTGCGTGAAAACGAAATTTTTTTTAGTCGGACCCACTTTGGGGCCCGAACTGGCTCATGCCCGCGGATTGATTTTATTGGCGACTTTGTTCACTAAGAGATTTTTAGAATATTATGAATGTGGATTGTGATCACGAGACATGTCAATAGAGTTCAAGAAGACTGTAGTCCTTCAGGTGATTTCAGATTGGCGGTTTTAATGTCAAGTTCTCCTTCAGCGACACAGAAGAGATTTTAAAAATGTAAATGTATTTGGATTGTGATGTAATGAATGGAATGACACTCTTTGTAAAACTTTCAGCAAATTCCATTGGCAAATTTAGCAAGCAAGTTAATCTCCTCCTTGCTATTCATGGTGTTTGAAAGGGGATTAAATAAATTTCAACTAATGTAGTTGGCATATGTCAGCTCCCTCTTCAACAAAATGGGGGAGATTCAAGTGGAAAACAATCAGTAAATCCAATTAAAGAATGGATTAGAATCTTCAAACAAAATGAAATTAGCAGCTGTAAAGTCATCTTCAGCAATGCTCATGTGGTGAGTTGAAGTAACTGCAGAGTTTTTCAAACAAATGTAATTAGAAATAAAGAGCAACTCCACACCCTTGCTAGCATGTCCCTCCCCTTTTCGTGGTCTGTGAGTAGTGAGGTTGCAGAGGTTTTTGAAACTATTTTGAAATTGCATCATCCTCCCACATGATGGCTGGAAAAGGGCAGCAGCAGCTTTAACCAAGTGCAAGTGGCATTTTGAAGTCATTTTGCCCCTTCACATGGCATGTGAAATGCTAAAAACGTTTTAACAGATGCTATGGCAGATCATGTGGTATTGAAAAGGGCTGCCAAACCCATGTGGCATGTAAACAACAGCAAATATAAACTTCAAAGCATTTACAATTGGAGAGTTAATGCAAACAACAATATCATTCCCTGCGTGGATAGTTTGGAGGCCACATGAAACTTGCAGCAAGTGCAACTTGGAAGCTTTGCGTAGTATGGTGAAGGGGCAACAATAGCTTCAGCAAATGGCAATTTCAATGCCATTCAAACTCCCTCACAGTGCTGGTTGGGCGTTGAAGTTTCCAAATTTGTGCAAATGGAATATGGGCAAAAGCCATTGAAACATGGAACAAGTTAAATAGAAGCAATTGCTCATGTGGTCTAAGAGTGTAGTAGCCAATGCAAACAACAGTCTGGCAGCCCCCTTTCACATGGCATGTTTGAAGCCACATAAAATAGAAAGGAGCCATTATAAACCTCAACAAATGCTTTAGAAGGCACCAAACACATTGAAATGGTGTGGAGAAGGCATTTTAATCCTTCAGCAAATGAATTAGAAGCAAATGCAAACACCAGCCGCCATTTAAAACCAAGAAAACCTTCAAAATGCAGTCCCAAGCATAAGATAATTATCCCACATTGGCTGTGCACTGGGAGCTTTTAGTAGTTATATACAAAAACGCACTATACTATAATGTCTAAGCCATAAAGGCTTTTGACACAAGGTGCCTATGGGCGCCCAAGGCGGGCCCATGCGCGAGCACGCTTCTTGAGGCGACAGAGGAGTTGACTGGACGAAGACCAAGTGGACCCCACGCATGCACGCTTCCCGAGGCAAATAGGCAAAATTTTGCAGACGAAGGCCGGGTTAACGAGCGAGCAAGTTCGAGAGAGATCAACGGCTCGCGCTATTTCGCGAAGGGAGATGCACGTAGTTTAAACCTCGCGAAATAGCGAAAGTGAAAGAGAGCCGTCCATGTGGCACACAGGTGGCGGGTACAGTCAGCGGTCCAGCAGGCGGGTCTTGGTGAGGTGGCACCCAGTGGCGATGATGTGGCATACAAGCAAGCAGCCCAGTGCCAGTGACGTGGCCGACAAGTGGCAAAAGATGAGGTGTCATCCCAGGTGGCATCCGGTCAACCCCATCGACCAATCAGATCCCGCCACATGGCAAGGCGTCAGAGCACAAATGGAGGCAAAAATCAAATTTAAAATGATTAAATGATATAGTTTAAACTATAGAGAAATTCGAAAAATTTAAATGATGGGTCCATGTTGAGGATTAATTCGCCCAGGGCTCAATTTTTTGCCAAAGTATAAAGTGTTATATGTTTTCAGAAAGCTCTCGGAGTGAGGAATCCGATTATGAGGTTAATTTTGACAAATGTGATATATTTTAGAAGCAGTTTCCACGGGAACAAAATTCAGTTAGAGAGAAGACACTTGACAATTCAGTTGAAGATTTGATTTGGTTCCCTCTCCCTTTTTATTCCCCATTCTTCTCAGTTGTAGGGGTTCCAGTTTTTGAGAGATTTTCTCCAAGGGAGAAATCCGAAATTGCAGGTTCCAGTGATGGCATCCTTTTGTCAATGCAAATGACAGTGTGTTCGTCTATGTTTTCAATGTTGTCTTTACTGTAGGTTCAGTTTCAGTTTGCAAGTTCACACATATGCAAGGCATGTGTGAGTTTCCATGAAATTGTCTCCAAAATGTACTCAGATTCACATAATTTCATATTATCAAGGATAATTTGAGTTGTCTCTTTTAGATTCCGCTAAGAGTGTAATGTTGTCTTTTGGGTATTCTTTAAGGAAGGATTTAAATCCTAAAACCCAACATTAATGATTTTGAATGCATATTGGATATCTACATATAAGTATGGTTTTGTGACAGAGCAGAGGATTGTATTAATGTAAGGCATTGATACATGAAAATTTAATGTTGAAAAGAACTTGCATCTGATATTTCTCATCCAGTTTTATGCATGACTCTGTGGCCTGGATAAGACACTGGTCTCTTGTAATATTGAAAGGTTGTCAGAACACCATTTAAAAATCCAAAATTAGAATATCTTTTATATTTTATGTTATGTGGAAATGTCCCTCCATCTCATGATTCAAAATGTTGAGTTGCAAGTGTGGATCTAGCCTATCTGCAGTTATCTCTTAGTTTTTGAACCTTTTGAGATCCATCTGCTTTTGATTGATGTAGTCTTGTGTGTAATAGGTTTGATTAAATGCATCAAAGGTATACCCACCTAGGTTTTGCAGAGCCTGAAGAGTAGAAGGATTCATATCCTTGTCATGTTGTCTAAGCCCTGAGGTGTTTCGTTGATTGAGATTGACTATCTCATAGATAGATTTGCAGGTATACTTGGGTTATCACTTTTGGTGAACAACAAAAATGGCGACTCTGCTGGGGAGGTAAATGAACTGTGAAGAGCCTCTGGTTAAGAAAGATTTAATTCATATAAGGTTGAGATTATCCCATCCGAGTCACCACAACAAAAATGGCGACTCTGCTGGGGACGTGTTGTAATAATTCATGTTGAATCGAATCCCAGAGTTGTGCCAAAATTCATTTGGGGAAGAGTCTTAGAAGTGTACAAATCTGAAAGTCATTTTCAGATTTGGAAGTGTTTACCCTGGAAATTCTTGTTGCTAAGACATTTGAAAAATATTATGTGACTCTGATGTGTATGGTGAGACCCAGAAATCTGAAAGTGTTTCAGAGTGAAGATCAGTAGTTTAAAATTTATTCCTCTTCAAGGAGGTGGCGACTCTGTAAGAACGAACCTGAGATTTGGAAGATTTCTTCAAATTTCTAGTCAGAAGTGAAGTGGACAGCAACAACATTGATTTTACCAGGTATTCCTCAAAGTATCTATGAAATTATATGTTCCTTATAAGGTGAAAAGGTCACCATTGAAAGGAAAAGAAATTTACAATTTACATACTTCATTGAAATAAGTTTTCAGTCAGAGATATGATGAGAAGTGTGTATGATTCTGAAAAGTAGTGACTGCTTGTATTTTGAAAAGAATTTGTAAAACAGTGAGATGCATGGTTATGATAGTGGTTCAGTAGATGTTTTAAACCCGATGGATCTAGATGTAGTTCCTAGATCTCCAAATCTTCTGTCAAATCTGAAAGAGATTGATAAAGAGATTGCAGTATGTCTTCAAAAGATCCGAGAGAAATTCATCTGGTTTTTAAGAAAGAAAATAGGGAAAAGAAAAGAGGAAGAGTCATCATGTATTTTTTATAAAAGATTCATAGCTGCATTAAATGAGTTTCCAGCTGATGCTAGACCCCATGAGTTTGTTTTGATTGAATTATTTTTAGAGCTTGATGAGCCTGACTCAATTAATTGGTCTACTACCTTGAGAGAAGAGAGTGTTGCATGTATTAAAGAATGGATAGATAAGATTGAAGCAATTAAATCTGAAAATGTACACAAAATTGAGGACAGTGAGGGAGATGAATCCATGAGTGGATATGCCTCCTATGATGCTGAAGATGATTCTTATTCTCAGCATGACAGTTTAGATGTGTATTCAGAGCAAGAAGAAATTTATGAGAAAATAAGTAATTGTTCGAGTATTCATGAGCCCGTTGAGGTTTCAGATTTTAATGATATGGGTCACCTTGTTGTTAAGTTCAATCCACAAAATGTTTGCAACCCCAGTTATGAAACTATGTTGCAACATATAACAACACTTTATGAGCAGCATGATAAAGGTTATGATGCAGATGTGAGTTGTTGTAATGATGAAACAAATGTGCATAGAGACATGAGCACTGTTGATTTAATACCTTTATCAGATTGGGACAATGTTTACAGCTCAGAGGATGAAGCCAAGAAAAATGGAAATGAAGAAGGTTCACTAAGTAGTGAACAAATTTCAGAGCTCTTAGCTGCTGATTTTCAGAGGTATGCATCCAAAAATGTGCCCAATCTCTCACGCCCAACCAGTACTTGTTTAGATATTGATGATGTTTTTGAGGGTGTGAAGTATGATACATATGCTATTGATTCTTTCCCTATTTTTGATTTGAGTGATGGACAAGATGAAGATGCATATACGCTTGATAGGTGTGATAATGTAGATTCATATGTTGATATGAACTCAGATTTTGGTATGCATTGTGTGGATCTTGCTGTTAAAAAGAATGACAAATTTGAAGTAGTTTTCTCAGATTTACAAGTGGGAAATGAACCATTGACAAGTGACAATCATATATTTTCATGTGTGCAAAGTGCTGATAGGAATTGTGATCAGCAAGACGAATTGCAGTCATGTTATGAGGAAGTTTTCCTCTCTAGTTTGCAAGCCATCATTGTGGAAGAGTGTTCATCATTTGAGCAAACTAGCAATAGAGATGTGCCTGATGTTTTCAACTTTCAAAATAAGTTAGGCCACTTTTCATTTCAGCTGGGAAAGAGTGGTAAAGAGTATGGCACTCTTATGTCACCTGGTGATCAACACGTTCAGCATTCGTTTGGTTTCCAAAGATTGATTGATTATGAACATGCTGCTGATTATGTTTTATGTGATCAGCTGATTGGAAATGGAAGTGTTTTTGATCAGGCAGATTGGAATGATGATCTCAACTTACCTCTAGTTTGTGGAAATGAAAATCATGTGTTTCACAGAGGTAAGAATTGATTTCAGTTTTGATGGCCCGGGGCCATTTATAAGTTGTATATTTTGTACATTCGCTTTGCTTTCTGTTGTGTGGTTTTCAATAAAGTGCCTTACTGTTTGGGTAGAATAAGGAAGCCCTGTTTTGAGAAGAGAAGAATTGAGAGAAGAATGACCCGTCTTTTGGGTGGTCTGCTTAACCAAAGATATCTGGATTCTTGTGTTGATCTTGCAATCAACCATCCCCAGTCAGAGCCACTATTGGGAGTATTTAAAAGCTGAGTCAAGTTTATAGGCCTATTTCAAAATTTTGCTCTGCATGTCAGAAAAGTACCTAAACGAGTCAGTTTGAATGACCTAGTTAGCAAGGGGGTAAAATGGAGCTGGTTGATTTTCAGAGGGTAAGGCTCGGGATTCATGTCCCACACCTTTCATTTGGCCTATTAAGTGATGTGCAACTTTCAGAATTCAATTTGGATAAGTTTACTAGGTACCCATTTCGAGGGGTGAGCTGAAAGTGCATTCTAGGCACAAGTGCAAATTTTATTAAGTAGCCTACTTTGGGTGTTTATATCTTTTTCCCTGTTGATCACCATGGAGAAATTCAAAATGGATTCAATTGTATGCATAAAAGTGAGTTACCCTGCAAAATTTCAAGTCTTGACAAATCCGTTTGCTCTGTTTTCATAGCCAAATCCATTTGTAGTTTGTGATGTTTGCACAAGTGTAAAAATGTCTCGGTGAATGTCATGTTAGAATGTTTGTTCCAGGATAATGTTGGTATAAATGGTGAGCTACATTGCAAATTTCAAGGCTCTATCAATCCATTTGATCGGTTTTCAAATGGACTCATTTTGCCATCAAATTCAGTTATCCGCACTTTCAGTACTAGATCAGTTAATGTAGCCGTTTTGGTGAACGCGCTGTTTGCATCCTGTCAGTCTGGTGATCGAACTGAGAATTCAAAGATTTAATATGTACTTAAAGGTACCTATGTTCCAAATTTGAGAGCCTATGGAGGTCGTTTGATATTTTTGAGAAAGGCATCATGTGTTGCCAGAACATTGACTTCATCAGGTCCGCAGTGTCGACAAAGCCAGTTGGCCGTTTTTGGAAATTAATATCTCTTCACTCGGGACTCATCTTGAGAAACCGTTTGGTAGATGTCATCCTTGTATATCAAAGTACACGCCTGTCAGATGGCGAGCTCCAGAAAGGTGTTTTGATAGGTTTGAAAATTACGTCTTCGCGATTAAATGCGAAAATTGTGGCGTAATTGCCTGAAGGATGTAAAATGCAATTTTATGATCCGAAAATGGTGCCAATCGTTTCCAGAGGTGTGTTTGAGGTTCCTGAGGTATTTTAGAGGTTAGTTGCGTGAAAACGAAATCTTTTTTAGTCGGACCCACTTTGGGGCCCGACCTGGCTCATGCCCGCGGATTGATTTTATTGGCGACTTTGTTCACTGAGAGATTTTTAGAATATTATGAATGTGGATTGTGATCACGAGACATGTCAATAGAGTTCAAGAAGACTGTAGTCCTTCAGGCGATTTCAGATTGGCGGTTTTAATGTCAAGTTCTCCTTCAGCGACACAGAAGAGATTTTAAAAATGTAAATGTATTTGGATTGTGATGTAATGAATGGAATGACACTCTTTGTAAAACTTTCAGCAAATTCCATTGGCAAATTTAGCAAGCAAGTTAATCTCCTCCTTGCTATTCATGGTGTTTGAAAGGGGATTAAATAAATTTCAACTAATGTAGTTGGCATATGTCAGCTCCCTCTTCAACAAAATGGGGGAGATTCAAGTGGAAAACAATCAGCAAATCCAATTAAAGAATGGATTAGAATCTTCAAACAAAATGAAATTAGCAGCTGTAAAGTCATCTTCAGCAATGCTCATGTGGTGAGTTGAAGTAACTGCAGAGTTTTTCAAACAAATGTAATTAGAAATAAAGAGCAACTCCACACCCTTGCTAGCATGTCCCTCCCCTTTTCGTGGTCTGTGAGTAGTGAGGTTGCAGAGGTTTTTGAAACTATTTTGAAATTGCATCATCCTCCCACATGATGGCTGGAAAAGGGCAGCAGCAGCTTTAACCAAGTGCAAGTGGCATTTTGAAGTCATTTTGCCCCTTCACATGGCATGTGAAATGCTAAAAACGTTTTAACAGATGCTATGGTAGATCATGTGGTATTGAAAAGGGCTGCCAAACTCATGTGGCATGTAAACAACAGCAAATATAAACTTCAAAGCATTTACAATTGGAGAGTTAATGCAAACAATAATATCATTCCCTGCGTGGATAGTTTGGAGGCCACATGAAACTTGCAGCAAGTGCAACTTGGAAGCTTTGCGTAGTATGGTGAAGGGGCAACAACAGCTTCAACAAATGGCAATTTCAATGCCATTCAAACTCCCTCACAGTGCTAGTTGGGCATTGAAGTTTCCAGATTTTTGCAAATGGAATATGGGCAAAAGCCATTGAAACATGGAACAAGTTAAATAGAAGCAATTGCTCATGTGGTCTAAGAGTGTAGTAGCCAATGCAAACAACAGTCTGGCAGCCCCCTTTCACATGGCATGTTTGAAGCCACATAAAATAGAAAGGAGCCACTATAAACCTCAACAAATGCTTTAGAAGGCACCAAACCCATTGAAATAGTGTGGAGAAGGCGTTTTAATCCTTCAGCAAATGAATTAGAAGCAAATGCAAACACCAGCCACCATTTAAAACCAAGAAAACCTTCAAAATGCAGTCCCAAGCATAAGATAATTATCCCACATTGGCTGTGCACTGGGAGCTTTTAGTATTTATATACAAAAACGCACTATACTATAATGTCTAAGCCATAAAGGCTTTCGACACAAGGTGCCTATGGGCGCCCAAGGCGGGCCCATGCGCGAGCACGCTTCTCGAGGTGACAGAGGAGTTGATTGGACGAAGACCAAGTGGACCCCACGCAGGCACGCTTCCCGAGGCAAATAGGCAAAATTTTGTAGACGAAGGCCGGGTTAACGAGCGAGCAAGTTCGAGAGAGATCAACGGCTCGCGCTATTTCGCGAAGGGAGATGCACGTAGTTTAAACCTCGCGAAATAGCGAAAGTGAAAGAGAGCCGTCCATGTGGCACACAGGTGGCGGGTACAGTCAGCGGTCCAGCAGGGGGGTCCCGGTGAGGTGGCACCCACTGGCGATGACGTGGCATACAAGCAAGCAGCCCAGTGCCGGTGACGTGGCCGACAAGTGGCAAAAGATGAGGTGTCATCCCAGGTGGCATCCGGTCAACCCCATCGACCAATCAGATCCCGCCACATGGCAAGGCGTCAGAGCACAAATGGAGGCAAAAATCAAATTTAAAATGATTAAATGATATAGTTTAAACTATAGAGAAATTCGAAAAATTTAAATGATGGGTCCATGTTGAGGATTAATTCGCCCAGGGCTCAATTTTTTGCCAAAGTATAAAGTGTTATATGTTTTCGGAAAGCTCTCGGAGTGAGGAATCCGATTATGAGGTTAATTTTGACAAATGTGATATATTTTAGAAGCAATTTCCACGAGAACAAAATTTAGTTAGAGAGAAGACACTTGGCAATTCAGTTGAAGATTTGATTTGGTTCCCTCTCCCTTTTTATTCCCCATTCTTCTCAGTTGTAGGGGTTCCAGTTTTTGAGAGATTTTCTCCAAGGGAGAAATCCGAAATTGCAGGTTCCAGTGATGGCATCCTTTTATCAATGCAAATGACAGTGTGTTCGTCTATGTTTTCAGTGTTGTCTTTACTGTAGGTTCAGTTTCAGTTTGCAGGTTCACACATATGCAAGGCATGTGTGAGTTTCCATGAAATTGTCTCCAAAATGTACTCAGATTCACATAATTTCATATTATCAAGGATAATTTGAGTTGTCTCTTTTAGATTCCGCTAAGAGTATAATGTTGTCTTTTGGGTATTCTTTAAGGAAGGATTTAAATCCTAAAACCTAGCGTTAATGATTTTGAATGCATATTGTATATCTACATATAAGTATGGTTTTGTGACAGAGCAGAGGATTGTATTAATGTAAGGCATTGATACATGAAAATTTAATGTTGAAAAGAACTTGCATCTGATATTTCTCATCCAATTTTATGCATGACTCTGTGGCCTGGATAAGACACTGGTCTCTTGTAATATTGAAAGGTTGTCAGAACACCATTTAAAAATCCAAAATTAGAATATCTTTTATATTTTATGTTATGTGGAAATGTCCCTCCATCTCATGATTCAAAATGTTGAGTTGCAAGTGTGGATCTAGCCTATCTGCAGTTATCTCTTAGTTTTTGAACCTTTTGAGATCCATCTGCTTTTGATTGATGCAGTCTTGTGTGTAATAGGTTTGATTAAATGCATCAAAGGTATACCCGCCTAGGTTTTGTAGAGCCTGAAGAGTAGAAGGATTCATATCCTTGTCATGTTGTCCAAGCCCTGAGGTGTTTCGTTGATTGAGATTGGCTATCTCATAGATAGATTTGCAGGTATACTTGGGTTATCACTTTTGGTGAACAACAGATCAGTCGCAATCTAAAATCAGATTAGTCACACCTGATTCTTTATACAATACTTTGGACAATAAATGGCACATTGCCATTGAGAAAGAATAGGAAATAAGGGAGAAAGTCTTTGCACAATACTTTCTCGATGCCTCCAATTCTGAATTGTTTGAGATAATGGATAAAAACAAAGGTCTCTTCTTCATGAGAAGGAGAAGACTCGAGATGCTAGAAGGCAGAGCTTCTGAAATGGAGAAGGACACACTTCTACATGCCAAAGCTGTTGTCCAGTTACATCAAGTGTCTGAGGCCAATCTAAAGGCTGAATAAGCACCTGATCTAACATCAGGCAAATCAGATGAAGTGTTTGACAGTGAAGGAGAAAGAGTTACATAATAGGTTGAGACTATTGATGTGGATGCATTAGATATTGAGGATGTCACTCATGATAAAGAAGAAGGTGAGAAAGAAAGATAGGATAAAGAAAAAGCAGAAAGAAAGAAATAGGACAAGGAAAAGACTGATAAAGAGAAAGAGCAAGCGGAAAAGGCAAGGCAAGAGGAAAACAAGAGAAAAGAGGAAGAGAAAAGAAAGAGGAGGATAAGAGGAAACAAGAAGAGGAGAAGAGGAAACAAGAAGAGGAGAAGAAGAAAGAAGAAGACAAAAGGAAGGAAGAAGAAAGGAAGGAGGAAGAAGAGAAGAAAAAGAAGGAAGAGGACAAGAAAAAGGAAGAAATGGAGAAGAAAACACAAGAAGAAGAACAAAGGAAGAAAGAAGAGGAAAAGAAAAGCGCTGAAGAGAAGAAGGAAGAAGAGAAGATCAAACAGGCCAAGGCAACTGGTGATCAAATCAAAGTGGTTGACACCACCAGTCCTATTGACCTTCAATCTACAAATGAATTAGAGCTGCTTCAAAGCATAAAGCTTGCATAGGAAAGATTGGAAGCATTGAGGAGGAAGAAGGAACAGGATGTCATTCAAATTGCTGTTGACACCCTCACCTGTCTGATTCCCAGTACTAATCTCCCCAGTACTGATTCCTCTTTAGCCAAGCTAAAACTTCTTTGCACTGTAGTAGAGGACCAAGTACAATGCTTGGAAGATGTTGCCATAGCCACTGCCAAGAAGAACCATGAAAAGGAATTCAACACTACCTTAGTCAAAAAATTGAATTTCTTAGGTCACAACTTCTGAAACAATAGAAGGATATAGGTGTTGCTATTGATGAGGGGAAATTACTGTTGAGTAAAATCTGCCAACCCCATCTATTTTGTGATGATGTTCTTAAGCAGAAAGATAAACTCCAATCAAAGTTCCCAGTATACATCAGAAACTTCAAGATGCCATATGATTCGTTTACTACATATGGGAAAATGGTCCATCATTATCAGCTGCAGACTATCAGGGTGGAATCAGAAATCTACAACCAGACAAAATATTTGCAAGAGCTTCAACTAGTCTTATTTCCTAGTCTGCAAGTTCTTCAGAAATGTTTTCTCAATCTAGAAGTCATCACAGTAACTCAAGAGATGAGTACCATTGATGCTATGGAAGAACTGGTATTCCAGATGCAGACAGAAAGTGAGGTTGCTACCTCATTACTTGAGTCATGGTCATTGGCCATGAAAACTTTTATGCAGGATTTTAAATCTATTTTTGATAAGTTTCATTCCTTATTGTCATAAATATTTATTCAATTATTAATGATAATAAGAAACAAGGGTTATTATGCATTACTTTTTCATTGTTGGAAAAGGGGGAGTAGTATTTCAAATTTTGGTGAATGTTATGTATACTTTCATGTTACCACTTTGGGGGAGTAGTATACATTGTAATTTCTGCAAAAGGGATAGTCTATATGCTTAGGGGGAGTAATTTTGATTATGGCATATTTTTGTTGTAAAAACACTTAGATGTCAAAATTTTCCTAAGTGTTGCCATCAATACCGAAGGGGGAGATTGTTGGCATTTTGATGATGTTTTGATTGTCATTAATGGACACACATTTTCTTTGTGATGGACACACACTTTCTTAATGAATGAGATATGCTCAATCGGTAATTGTTCCAACCAGTATTATGTATCATAGTCTTTAGACTATCGGTGTTTTGCAGAAGATGTTTACCAGTCACAAATTGATTGAAGACCTCAAGCGGTTTGAAGACCTCAAGAGGTTCGAGGATCTCAAGCAGTACAAAGGAACAAAGTGGTAGTTAACATTTTCCAGTCTTCATTTTTGACAACCGGTAATCAGTATATTGTATGAACCAATATTACTCTGTGATGAGTTACCGATATTACTCTGTGATGAGTTACCAACCGGTATTTCTGTGATGAGTTATCATCCACCGACACTCTGGTGGTGATTTTGCACCGTGTTACCAAATGTGTCTAGATGCACTGAACCTAGGAACTTGTAGTTTAATCCTATTGGACCGATATGAAATTAGTTTCCTTTATAAGGACATCATGTCTAGGGTTTACAGAGTGGTAAAAAGAGATGTATGATGTATGTGAAAGTTATGTGTGATTTTTGCAGAGAAGATTAGGTCTGTGTGAAGAGTTAGAGTGTGGAGATATTGAAGATTGAAGTAATGCTGAAATGCATTAACAATGAGCTAACAAGGATCTAACCAACATATTGCGCTAGTATCTAGATCACTCACTGGTTGATTACTCACATCTTCGACAAGTATGAAACTCTTAACTAGGTAGGCCTAGCAAAGCCTTTATAAATCCTCTAACAAGGTAGTTCACAACTATGGATCTGAAATCCTTTAGCAAGGTAGTCTTTAACAAGACTTATCTCCTAACAGAGATCTAGATTCCTAATAGGATCTGTTCTGGTGAAGAACATTGTATGAACTTAACCGGTCTGACCTTAACCAGTCTGGTTTCTATTCTGCAGATAGTTACTTGTGAGTTTCTGCTCACTATGGTTTTTCCCATTTGGGTGTCCACGTCAAAATATCTTGTGTTATGGTGATTGTGCTTTTGTGGGTGAATGCTTTATTTTCTATTTGGTTTGCATTTATCTTAACCGGTTTATTAGTAAATCTGTTATACTTGTTATCTGCTAAACTATTTAAGAGTTTGAGTTCAATAATTATTAGTATACTAATTCACCCCCCCCTCTTAGTATTCATCAAAATGTATTTTAACTCAGACACTCATGCTCATATACAACACTCTTAAGGCTAGCAAGGACAATAGTCATTGGATCCCAATTGGTTTCCCAGCTACGCTTACCTAGAGCAGACACTTAGATGTTTGACTCCACTGGCTCCCCTCCACGACACTCACTTCTCCAGGGCAGCCAAGCATCAATTCCCATGAAAACTCCTCATGACAAACTTTGTGTCTCTACTAAGGGCCCTAAAAATATGGGCGGCTTCAGAGGTCCGACCTCCTGCACCAATGACTAGAAGGTTTTTGGCCACTATGAACAAGGTGTTGAGTAAGTCTTCCCGTTAGGAGCTACCCTTAGCACAATTGAGGCCTATATCCCAACGAAGAACCAAGAACTTAGCAGTCACACAAGCGTGATTGAGATCTCTAAGATCCTACTAAGCACCCAATGTGAGAGTGAACTCTCATATAACCCCAACCATTGACCCTTTCGTAGTCAATGGCCTATTTATTATAGTGAGTAGGGAACCCCAAGTCTGGGTGTACTCACTTGGGTCATTCCCCTCTTACCTTCTCAAAGAGCAAGTTGGGAGGGCAAGCCCGCTAAGGGTAAGCATGTAATCAAACAAGAAAAGGTTGGAGGGTCTAGATTTTTGATGGTCTAGCTAGATGAGAGCATACTCTCCTACCTTTACACTTTTCTCAAAACACATAAAACAATGATTCATTCACCCTTTAATTAACATCTAGGTGTCTAGTTAAAAAAAAAAGCACAATGTTTGGTCGAGTCTCCTAGGCAATCTACAAAAAAAAGTGAATTAGTAGTTTTTCTATTGTTTAAGGTCTTGGACGATCAATTCAAACTACAACACTAAGAAAAGGAAGTTAGTACTTACTATACTGCACATACAACATGCGCACTGAAGAGCCTGCATACGCGCTGCAGTAAATAAAACCAATAAAAATAGATAATAGTAAACACAAAACAGAGAAGGGTTTTATAGCTGTCTGTCGCGCTGATCTGAATTGCTCACATCAAAAAGCCTGCACCTGCACCGAAACGCTTGATCTCGCATCGAAATGGCTGGGCTCGTGCAGAAACCCTGAAAACAAAAACTTGATAGATTAGCGGGTTAAATTTTCAAAATTCAAATTTAAAAAACAGAGCGAGAATTTTATAAAAACAGTCGCGCTGATTTAAATCGCTCACGCCAAAATGCCTGTGGACACAGTAAACAGACAGACAAAGAGTGAGATTTTTTAAATTTTAATAAGGGTCGGGAAAAATTAAAATGTTATAGGGTGGTCGCGCTGATGCGCCTGCGCTCGTGCTGAAATAGATTTTTTGTCGCGCTAAACCTGAGTCGCTCGCGCTGATTTGTAGTCTCTCGCGCTGTTCCGGAACCTGTGTCTCACAACTCACAAAAACTCACAAAATATTAGTTTTCAAGGATGTGGGTCCCACCGGACGTGCCAAAATGAATATGGTGAAAAGGAGAATGAGGTGGGTCAGTTAGTAAACATGCAAATAAAACATGGAAGCATATGAAATCAAAGACATAACTCAAAAATATATGAAAACATGAATAATATGCATATACCTCACAATCTTTTTACCTCTCCCTCAGATTGAGCTTGATGAAGTGAAGGCGCCCCTTGATGATGCTCCACTTGATATTCTTCTTTGATTGCTTGATGTGGATGGCTCTCCAAGTATTGTGCACAAATGGATTTAAGATGGATCTTGAGGAATGATATGGATGAGATGATTAAGTGTGGATGAGAGATGATTTTGGCATGGTAAGGATGCTATGATGAATTTTCTAGGCTCAAACTATCAGCATAAGATTACTAAACTTGGAGATGATGAATGAAGGGATGGAGTCCTCAGTTTATAGAAAGAGGAGAGGAAGAATAGATGGCTAGGATGGATCCAAGATGAAGGGCTAGGATTTCTTGTGAGCTCACACAAGGCCCAAGAGAGGGTGTGGAGACCAAGAGATATGCCTTAAAGGCATTTCTTGTCTCCACACTCCTCAAGGTGCATTGGGAAGACTTCCCAATGTGCCTTGAGAAGAGCAAGGGATGGCACATTCCTTGAAGAATGGGGAGGAGGAATTAAAAATTCTTCAAAAATGGATGATCATGGGGATTGGAGGAATAAGAAGGAATTAAAAATTCCTTGGGAGAGGAGATTCCTAGAGGAATGTGAGATTTTGAAAATATCACATTCACCTAGGAAAAGAGCATTTAGGGATAGTGGTTGGATGGAAGGGACAAGGAGTTGACTTTGTGGGTAATCATGATGATTAGCCACTAGCAACTCATTAGGAGGGGGATTAGAGGAAAGTTTAGGTGGGATAGGATTTGTAGGAGGAATTGACTAGGAGAGAGAATGAGTGGAGGAAATTAAAAATTAGAAAAATAAGGTTAAGTGAGTTTAGGGAGTTTCTAGAAGAATTTATTAGGTTAATGATGGATAAGGAAGATGATTTGTAGGAATCATGTAGGTTAACTAATTAATTGAAATTAATTAGCTAAGGGAAGGATTTGAGAAGATTTAATTTTTAGAAGAATAAAAAGAGGGGTTGATTTATTAAATAAATCAATCACTTGCTATAGTGACAATATTAATTATAATTAATTAATATTGAGGAGAATTAGAATTCGCATAATTAATTAATAAATTAATTATGTGAGAAATTAAAAATAATTAAAATAATTATTTTTTAAGTGTCTACAGTTGTCTTCTAACCATTTCAACAGAAGGTAAATCCCTTGACCGGGTAGCTTTAACAGGCTTTGTTGTAAATCCTCTAAACAAGTGGCTCAAGTTCATTGAGCTATTTAAATCCTCTAGCGAGCTAACTCTTAATAGGGTTTCAACCTTTAACAGGGTATATACCCATCCCTTAACCGGGTGATCCCTAACAAGATTGGTTCCTAATAGAACCTTTAGTGTAAAGTCTTTAACCAGACTAGGCTCCTAATAGAGCAAACTTCAAAAGAGTTCACAAACAAGCTTGTGGGTATAATTCATCCTCACTGTGATTTTTCCCATTTGGGTTTCCACGTGAAAAATTTGTGTATTATGGGTTGTGAGTTTTTCATGTGATGATTGTGTGATTCTGATTAAGTTAGATATGCATCCAAGGTTAAATGGTTGTGATATTATTGATACAAATCATGCATGATTATATTGGTGGAGTAGTCATCAAGATTTGAGATTTGTTGAATGTTGTTTGAAGTATTTTTGTTTAACTGATTTAGCTATTTGAAGTATTTCTATTTAACCGGTATCGTTATGGTTAAGTACAGTGGTGAAGACAACCGGTTAGCTGTGTTTTAATATGATAAAGTGTTGAAGCAATTTTTTTGTGTGTACTGATTCACCCCCCCTCTCAGTATCGGTTAGGACCTTAGTAGTTCATCATTATTCATCAATCTGACAACATCAATGAATTATACTCTGGCTATATGGATTAGATATATTTTAAAAGGTTTTAAGGAAGACATGTCTAAACTGGTGACTATTCATTATGATAACACTAGTACTATTAATATTTCAAAAAATCTTGTTTTACATGCAAGAACAAAGGACATTGAGTTAAAGTATCACTTTCTAAGGGAAAGAGTACAGGAGAAGAAAGTAAGAATGGAGTATGTGTCTAGCAAAGAGTAGTTAGTAGATATATTCACTAAACCTTTGCCTCAAACAACCTTTGAATATCTCAGAGGTAGATTAGGGGTTGTGCCCCTGCACAACATCAACTAAGATGTTGTTGATGCATCAATCCAGTGAATTCATTGAATATCTCAGTTTTGGATTGATGTGAAGTGAGCTACTCCTTAGGGGGAGAAGCTATGATGAGATAAATAGATATGGCAGCAGCAAAGATGAAGACAACAGAGGTATTTGTACCTTTGGAATTATTGTCAAAGGGGGAGAAGAACTAAGTGAGAAGAAGAAGAACTAGATAACCGATAGAAGAAATACAAAGGACATGTTGAGCAGAAGACCAAGTATAGAATAAATCAGTTCAGTTCAACATGATGAGGTTTTTCAGTGTTTCCATCAATGCCAAAGGGGGCGAATGTTGGCATATTGGCATAACTATTGATGATATTGATGAACAAGTATAACGACTATTGGTGATGATATAGTTGAGATGTTGTTTGATGACTTGATGATTAGTTTGTGTTTTCATTAATGGCAACTATGGTTATATTGTTCTATCATGTTATCTAAGTCATCTATGATTGACCAGAAAGCTATGGAATGGATTTTACAGTTAACTGGAAAATAGGACTTTAACCGGTAAATGTGAAACTGTGTTATGCTTAAGTAATTGGATCTAGAGATTAATGAGGAATTTGGTGTTGCGGTTTGGAATATGTGTTGGTAACATTGAAATGAGGTTATGACCGGAACTGCAACATGTTTTGGCTACTGGAATTCATGTTTGTGATTGACTGATGTATTTTTTGTAGGGTTTTAGTAGGGTTTAAGAACCAGTATTCAAATCTTATAACCGATAATGATTTTGAGTTTGGTGGTGTATTACATTATGTTTGTAAGATGGTAATGGCATGGTTGAATCTACATGAAGTGATAAGATATTGTTTTGGCCTGATCAAAGAGCAAATTTCTTGGGAATGAGCAAAGTTCTAATAGAATGAGCTAAGGGTTTGAAAGTATATCAGATTGATGTGCAGTGATCATTCAATGACTATAATTGATTTGTAATTGATTGTAATGATCCATATGATGATCTGTAATGTTTGTAAATATCTATGATGATCTATGATGTAAAACTTAGTATGAGGTTAAGGTTTTGTAACCGACTAAGTTGTAAAGTCTATTTAGGGTAAGTTTGTGATGATTTACTATATTGGTGATCAAAGGAAGAGTGTGTGTGTCTACAAGAGAGAATCATATTGGAACATGAAAGGATCTGTACAAGAAAGCATAGAGTGTTATTTTCAAATCATACATCTGGTGTTCCTTAACAGTTGTAGTAGACTCAAAATCCCTTAACCGTGTAGGTCCTGATAGGCCTGACTATATAAATCCCTTCACTAGGTGACTCATTAGCTTGGCTTCTAAATCCTTTCACAAGGTTACTCCTAACAGGGCTAAAGTAAATTCCTTAACTGAGGGACTCCTAACATGGTCTGCTCCTAACTAGGCATAATTGCAAGCTCCTAACCGGGCTAGGCTTCTAACAAGGCGCATTCCAAAAGAGTGCAAAAATATTGTGTGTACCAATTCCCACCATGGTTTTTCCCATTTAGGTTTCCATGTGAAAATCCTAGTGTTCATGTGTTTCTTTATTTCTTATGTGTTGAGTTGATATCTTTCTATTGCATGCATGTTGATGAACACTGAGAAGAACAGTTTGATAAATCTGATTAGGAGTATGATTTCAGTTATTACTGGTATTGTTAATGAGTTGTTTTGAAAGAATTTTTTGGTGGTTCTTAAAGTTTTAAAGTTTACTATTATTACTGATTCACTCCCCCCCCCCCTCTAAGTAATAACTAGTTCCTCACAAATAACAGGGACTTCACATCCTAAGAAACAAAAACTATGAACTTTTAAGGGAGAATTCATAGGAGTTATCATATTTTTTGAAAATTCAAAAAATGAGGACAACACAAAGCAATATCTTCATAGGAGTACCACTAATTAGATATTTATAGGTAACTCAATAGCCATAAGACTCTTACACAAAACCTCTATCTGACACACCTCATATATAGGAGATACAATACAAGAAACTGCCAAACGGTATTACAAAACCATGGGCTAAAGCCACCCAATAAAGTAGAGCCAACCTTATCTCCATTCTAGATGCCCTATGACATTTTAAAACACACATAAACATGTGTTCCTCCCTTTTATATCTCAGTTATGTGTCTGATGCATTTAATATTTCCTACTTCAAGAGTCCAAACTTCTAGAGCCCATAACTTGTGAACTGGGTGTCTAATTAATGAATCGTTTGATGCACTTGAAAGCTCGCAAATTTCTCTATTACCTCGTAACCCATTACACCAGTTACAACCACTTTTCAAGGCTTTTTTTAGGGTCTAAAGTCCTAAAAATTAAATTTAAACCTTTCACCGCACCCTTCAAAAATAGAAACTTTAATATCTTCAAAACTAGCTATGATCTTGCGATGAGAATTTATTAGCATGCTTATCTAGCCAATCCAAAGATTTGGGGAGAATTTCACACTATTTCGTGCTTAAACAAAAACTTACTATAAATAGTAAGCTCATGTAAATACAAGGTTGAGACACCATTTTCCCAACACAAAGATGATGTGACTTAGTCTCCAATTGAGATATGAACACCTTTTCTCTTTGAGTTATATTTGTCCCTATATATCCCTTTTGGTGATGATCATGTGTTGGGTTAAATTCATCAAGATAATATTTCATGTTTCTCTCTAATTCATTTTCCCACATACACTTGTAGAATGTATCCATAACAAATGTCTTTATTTCTTTGTAAATATTTGGACATGCATACAATTTGTTGTTCCATTTTTTATATTCGTTTAATTTCTTGTTTCATCCAACTTGTTTAGATCTCATTCAAAAATTCTTTGGTGACAACTTTGGGCCATCTATTTGCCTCCATCTATTCAATTTTTTAAATATCCCAAGAGATAAACCATAGAAATTACCTCAATAGGGAAGATGTCTATTTTTGCTAGAATAACTTCATGTGGATTTAGGGATTTATTTTGAAATTTATTTTGAATCCTCTTTATGTCTCTCCATTTTATTTTAAAGTATTTTTAGCATACAATTTACACATAGGAGAAACACTAGAAGTACTAATCATCCAAGTGAAATATAAATAGTGGTCTATGTTAGAATAACTGGTGGACAACTAAGAGGGGGGGGTGAATCAGTTGTCAATAGATTATATTAATCAAACCACTTTATAACCTTTAACCGACGCACATAAACATTGAATACCGGAATAGCAGAAACGAATACCTGTAAGCAATAAAACTTTAGAATGAACAAAGAATTAACACAATGCAACCATACCATATAACACCATGATTTGTATGTGGAAACCCCGGTAAAGGGAAAAACCATGGTGGGAAGCCTACCCACAGTCAGATAATACTTCTGCAAAAAGTATGTGATACAATAAGGGGCCTACACATGCAGGAAGGCACACTGCCTAGAGCATACTGCTCATTATAAAGGAGTCTAACTGACAATAGAGAGGTTATAACCACCTCAATATAATTGGACAAAAATCCAGAAGAATGAACTACCAATGATAACATCTACCATTCCTGATTACAGTCCCAATCAAGCCCAATACCGGAGGCCTTTGATCTCTTACATAAACCCAATTCGATCACCTATGATTGAGCAAATCTCCTTCACATATGATATTTCATTCCATGAACATTACCACCACAATCTACAATGAGATCTTACATCAATTTATACAAACCCTAAGGCCTAAACCAATTAGGTTGGCCACCTAAAAGATATTACAATAAGATAATTACATACATCCACATTACAATGATATATCATGTCGGCTTTAGACCAAAACAAAATTAACCAATCCATAAATCATCCCACTAATGTGTAGAGAACACATAACATGATATCGATCCATAACCTTGACCCAAATAGATTCACCATGCCAAAGTGATGTCTCCAATCAATTGAGGAACAAACAAAGATTACCTTTTGCATCCTGAATTCCATCTAGAGGCCGCACCAACACCACTTATGCATCCTGTCAAAGATTCTTAGTAAAAGCTCTCTCGGTAAAACCTTAAACCCTTATAGGTATAGGCTTACTAGAGTGTATGATAGCATCTAATCATCAAGTCAATACCAACTGACCAAAACATACTCTAGAAACATCAAACCAAACATATTCCATTGATCTAAACATGTCGGTAATATCCAACTGATAGTCCCTTTTGCTGATAACACTAGTTCTTCTACCGATAACCAAAATTTGTTTGTCGGTAACCAATCATAACATCAAGTGTTTACATCAATGACAAAACATCAATGCAACACATAATAAATTCCTTCATATTGCCAATAGTCTGATCCCATAACTTATCCTTTTGCTTCTATTTTGTAATACAAAAGGTTTTCCCAAACCACCCAAAGTTTTCTTCCTTTTATAAACTTCCCACTAAGCTTATTATTGAAATATTTTCCAATATATTTAATATTATATCATGAGTGCTTCTATTTTTAATGGTGTATGTTGTTTTCCAAATGATTTTTGGATCACACTCAATGATCCATCATTTGTAAGATGATAGTGATGAATTAGATTGAAAAAATGGCCTTAAGAAGAGTTAGATGAGGAAAAAAGCATGGTTCAAGAGGAAAGAGGGGTTAGAGAGAGTTCTTAATGATTATTCTACAATCCAATTCACCATTCTCTTGTTCTTGATGATGGATCACTGAGTATGATTTAAAATGTCGATTAGAAAATGCACATTATTGAATCTAAAAGCATGCATACTACTCTTCATGGACTATGGAGAATTTATACCTACTATTATCATTATTTTACTTCTTCCAAGATGCCCATTTCAAAATAAAAGTTAAGTTGGTTATTTTTCTTTTGAATATAAAATACCATAACCTTGGTCTTGTTATTAATTTTCATGCTTACCTCTTTGTAAAAGTGCTTTGAGGAAATGAAATATTTTGTAGATCTTAAAGATACATTGCAATAAAAATGAGATTATTCGCATACAAAAGAATCCACACAACATACTCTTAAAATAGAACACCATTCCCTAATTGTATATTTACATGTAGCATTCATACATAATCCAAATATGATAGGGGAATGAGGGTGTAAGAATGCACAATTCAAATGAATGATAATATTAAAATAAAATAATATTTAAAACCACTTATTCTTATTACCACAAACAAATCTTCACTAGGATGCCAAAGGATATGCTCTTGACTGTAATGCTTGTATGTTTGTTGCTTATTTCAGCAACATCTATTTTATCAAACTAGGATCATGATTCTTAATAGGTAATGAATTTGATTTCAATTTATAGTTTTTATAGAAATAGATGAATGAATAGGATTAGATCTTAAATAAAGAGCTTGTCCCATTAAAGTTGGAGTAGATAAGGGAAATTGATGGTCATTATTAGTTAATTAGCTTATTTATTTTTATCAAATAATTAAGTATTTTGATTTTTATTTGTTAATTGATTTTAATTTTTAAATATATATTAACTATTTTGATCAATTAGTTAATTGATTTCATTTGTTTTGTTTTATATTGTAATTCCTCATATGAAGGACCAAGACAAAACTTGACTAAACAACTTTTTTTTTTAAACAACAACGACAACAAAGATATGACAACAACATATCACTCATACACTACAATTTGCACACAACTTTCATATGTAAAATTACAACTCAAGGGTAATGGCGACAAAAAAAACCTCACCATTTCATATACAAGATGGTACTAGCGGAGGACTGAATAGTCAAGGGAAAAAACCACTGTGATGAATCTATGAGAGAGAAAGGACATCACCTAAAAGATGATCAAGTAGAAACCCATGATTTCATTTCTCAAGACACCACAAAATGATAGTATGAGTAATCATAAACCTCAAATACATACCAAATCTCACTTTAAAACACTTATGACATACTCAAAATTAACATCAACAATGGTTGCCTAGGGTACAACATTGGTTGACAAGACAAATACAATCAATTTTTGAGACAAGATTAGTATGATAGCACTATCACATCTATTCCAATATACAGGTCTATATATTATCCTCAACACATAGCACAACCTGTACGAGGTTGCCAAATTGGGAGGTCTTACTCCCTCTGGACCCTGTTGGGCTTTGGTGGTTGCAGGTTTTGTGTTCTTATTATCTCATTCAATAACAAGAAAATCACAACAAGGGAAAGTATAATGCTAAGGTTCAATCCTCTTGGAATGCCACAAAAATATTGGGGGGTTGGTGATCAAGCTTACCACATACTTCCTACTTATTGAGGATGCAAGCAAAAAGAAAAAAATCTAAAGTTTGAAGACTGGTGAACTAGATCGTGGTTTCAAAGATTGGGGTTCTAAATCACCCCTTTTGCAAAAAAAAAAAAAAAAAAACTTGGAAGAGAGGAAGATCAAAGTTTGAAGCTCGATAAAATTGGGAATTTTGAAGTCCGAGGCCTAACAAACTTGAGATCTTCAAATTTCGATGCTAGACAAACTTTGAAACTTCTAAGTCTGAGGGAGGACTAATCAGGGGTTGAGTGTCAAGGGTTTCAAAATGCTCCATTCACAATTTGATGAAGATTTTAAGGTAAAATTTGGATGTTTGAGGCCTAATAAACTCAAGTGAAGAAGGTATTTAAGGAAACTTTAGCGATTGAGGGTGAACCTTGCGTGTGTGAAAAGTGGTAATATGTAAGTTGTAAAGCACAAACACTTCAATAAATCATTGCATGCATGGTTAGACAGATATAATCATGAATATAAAAACCATAACAAATCGATCTATTGCCTTCTAAAAGATGTGAGTATAGACTTTCTCTCAGATTTGTCTAAGCAATACTAGTGACTAGAATACATCAAGACAAAGGATTTAATCTATATGAGCACAAGATTAAGCTAAATGGATGCAAGATTAAGCTAGATGGATGCAAGATTAAGATAGATATGCAAGATTAAGTTATGAATGATTAAACTAAATATGAAAAAAGATAAGATGCAATAATCTCAAAGCACAATATTCTCAATGAACCTAGAGAAAAAACAACATAATAATAAATCTCCAGGGTTTTTTCAATGAGAGCTGAGAGCTTGAATTTATAAAAAATCTAGAGAGAGACCAACAGTCAAGATAGATTAATGATGAGCAGTCGAGATTCTCCAAGAGGAAGCACAATCCATGTGAATTGATCTGATTGGCTGTTTTTCTCAGTTTTAAAGGAAATTGAGCTAAATTTAAGATAAAATCAAAAAAACTGATTTATTCTATATTTTTATTCAAATTTAAGATTTAATTGATTTAATTACTTTTCTGAGATTTTTCAATTTATAAGATTTTTAAGATATCTCAATTTGATTCCTTTTTCCAAATTTAATTTATTTTTTCACATTAATTCCTTTTTGATGATTTAATGGCAAATTGATTTATTAATTAAAAATGCTAGGAAATTTAATTAAATAAATAGGATAATTGATCAAAAATGATTTACTTGAAATGATTAAGTAATTAAATAAATATATAATTAATATAGAATGATTTATTTGCCATGTGACATTGATGATTTAAGAATTAATTAATTAGGTGATCCAAATTGATTTAATTGCCTTTGGTTAGGACCTTGGTGATGTAGTTGAGATTAGGGGCCATGGTTTAGATGACCATTTTTAGGGTATTGCATTTGCCCCTCTTTGAATTGATGCGCGAGCAACACATTGATTCAAAGAATAGTTGATGTCGAAGAGATATTAGTTCTAAACTTGATGGGTCAAATACCGATGAAGAGTGAGATGTTCAGCTTGATTTCAAGCAATGAAACTAAACAAATTGATTAAAGTGATATCGATCCTGAACTTGATTGAACTAGGACCGATGAAGAGTGAGATACTATTTTTGAACTTTATGGATCAAGAAACAAGCACCGATCTAGAACTTGATTGAAATAGAATTGGTTGAGCGAAGAGATAAAACCAATTCCAAACTTGATTGAGAAAGAATTGATTAGCAAAATAGAATGTCTAGCTTGATTTGATGCGATGAAACTAAACACCTATTTGAAGTTTGATTTAGATGAGGCCAAAATTGATATGCCCATAGAGATTATTTTTATTTGACATCAAAGAATCTCAACTTGATATGATGTGATTTAGTTAAGATGCCCCTAGTAACAAGGTTTTAGTTGATTTGATTTGATTAATATTCGATTAATCTTTGATTGAAAAGATTTTCTGCTCAACTTTAGATGAAGATTTTAAAAATTTCTTAACTTTTTGATGATGTAATCACTGATAGTTTTGATGTAATGAGTATGCCCCCTCGGGAGCGAAATTGAAAGATAGCAAGATCACAGTGATTTTAGGCAATTTTGATAAAATGATTTAGCAATGATAATTTGAGAACGAACATGGGTGTAAGGATTAATTTGAGATAAGAGTTGATTCAGAAAATATTTGAGCGTAGAATGATGTAAAGATTGACGCAAAGATGAAAGTGCCAAGTGGTCAACATTGTGAAAATTTGACTAGAAAATTGGCATTAGATTTCGATTTTGATCCCAAAAATGGACTTAGGATAGTTGACTTATCTAAGATTACCAATTTTGGATCAATTAGAGCAAGTTTGAAAATTAGGGTTTTGCCTATATAAGAGGTTGAAAGTGTCATTTTTAGTTCATTTTTACCTCTCAAAGTTCAAAATTTCAAAAAACCTTCTTTGGAGCAAAATGACAATTCCAATTCAAGATCACTGATTCGAGCGTCAGAGATGACATAATCGACCTTGAAACTACCCAGCAATAGTAAGTGATTGATCTTAAGCTCTTTAATAAAGAAGTCACCGATGAGGAGGGACCTCAAGGAGATTAGTCTAGACCGGTTAGCAAGAGTAAACACAGTGGAAACACATAGATATGATGGAGGCAATGCATAACACATAGTTTTATTGCATGAAATTTGATTACATCCAACTGGTAACTACCAGGTTACAACATACCGGCACGCATGCCTGGTAGAATAGGTCACAACCGGGACCTTGAATTGAAATATCTATCTTTTAGTAACAACCTATTTATCTGATACTCGGATTGATTCTCATTGATTGCATTCTAAAGCATGATTACAAATATATATCGATCCAAAGGATCCAATCGGCCCAACAAGGATCAAAACCCAAAGAATAAGACCTAATATGCAAAATGAACAAGGTCAACCTCCGCCAAGAGATTCCTCTGGAAAATCCAAAGGATAAAATGTATAAGGTCGGCCACACAACCAGAAACATCAAGATCAATTCTTAAGGCTCTGTAAGCTTCAAAATGGGTTCCAGAAGATCACTAGAATAGGTCTCAGGCAATCGGTAACAAGAAACTATCATGGAAACCGATACCAATATCTTGTTGGAAAGTGATCCAAATGAGATGCAATTTGAAAGAAAGAAAGATGATCAAGTCTCTCAGTAGAATCCAACTCCACAGGATCTAGTGAGCCAAAACTGGGACACACAGAAAGAAAACTGAAACTACAAACAAAACAAAACAAAAAGGAAATTTTTTTGGTTGATACAAGATTGCTATGAACCAGGGATGCTCCTACATCATTTAATTTCTCATTTTATGAATTTTTCAGTCTATGTTTTGTTTTAGTTCATCCCTTATTGTTTTATCATATGGTCAATTAGGGTTTGTCATACGAGTAACTGACAAATTTTATTTTGTCGTATCATCATGTATGTATTGCCGTATGGTATATACTCGTAAATCGTATGAGTTGTTCATCATAGACCATTTTGTCATCTGATATGGCATAGTAGCTTGTATGGGATAGGTTACTCGTACAACTCATAAAGTTTACTCGTATGAAAAACAAAGAGTATTTTTCAAGGTCTAATCATTAAATTTTGATTTTCATTGTTGCAAATTTGGATTTTTTAGCATTTTTGAGACATTCAAACTCAATTTTGATCGTGTAGTGATGATTTATTTGTTCAATTTTGTAGGTTTAGTTGCTAGATATAGAGTTCTGGTGCACATATCCGCCAACTATAATATTAGTGCAGGACTTGTCAGACGCACAAAGAGGTCACATTGGGTTGTGTGGATTTGGATACTTGCTTCAAATGCCTGATATCCGTGTGAATTGCGGATTGTTGACTGCATTAGTTGAGTGATTCCATAGTGATAATAACACATTCCACCTGCCGACTAGGGAGATGACTATCACTTCTAAGGACATACACAGGATTTTGAGGATACCTTTTGCTAGAGATAAGGTGGATTATGATGTTGCGTCACGATAGGGGATTGAGGCACTTAGATGCGTTTTTCACGATGACACTATACTGGATTGTTCTATGACATGGGACTATCTTTTGATCAGATATGGTGCATAGTTTGATGCTATAGGTTGCTTTGTTATGCTAGATAGAGGACAACAGAGATTTTTGTGTGGATGGGGTAGGATGCTGGAGAGATTGCTTACTCACCCTATCAGATTAGGTTGGGGATCATGTTTACTCACACACATGTACCATGAGATGCATGAGATCACCTATAGAGGGGTGAAGAGTATGGCGACAAATGTTTTAGTTCTATAGATTAGGGTCTAGGAGTACATCCCATTTTGTAGGCTGATTGTATAGGATGCGCGAGAGGAGGGTCAACCCATTGCATATAGATATTTAGGATATATTATGTAGCCCCACCTAGGTAAGACCGACTACTAGAGGAGATAGCTAGATGACATGATAGCAGAAGTCTGGAGACCATACAGGGGTCTGGAGTTGTGGGATGATTGGAGGAGGAAACAAAGAGATATGTTTATGACTCAGCCACTTGTTGGTATATCTCCTGCGATTATTAAGCATTTTGTGGTTAGTAGAGTTTTGAGGTAGTATGGGAGGCCATAGAGTATCTCCAAGGAATTTATATCTTATGCACATTTTTTTGATGAGGAGAGGTGAGGATGGGGGCCTAGACTATCATATGCCTTGGCCATGTAGGAGTTAGTAGGATTACAACCACAGTGGTGGGAGTATCTGGAGGATGTTGTAGATGCAGGGGTAATTCACCAGTTTAGGGATTGGTTCCAGAGACATCCATGTCCCTCATATAGATGAGGGTGATGATGTACCTGTGCAAGCTTAGAGAGAGATGATACCTAGGAGGGGAGGAGGAGATCTGGGTGCGAGCAGTAGCAGAGCACCTATCGGAGGATGACAACGTCAAAGGGGAGAGGGAGGGTCATTGGGAGTAGTTAGTGGAGATGCAGGTGGTGATAGGGGAGGAGAGGCTATAGTAGATGTAGAGATGAATGAGGCAGTGGGCCCTAGTGGTGAGGATTCTCCTAGACAGGTATGATAGAGGCGAGAGGAACAGGGTGATGAGGGTGAGGAGGTTGGAGAAGGAGGTCAGACACCTACAGATATCATTTGTGCCTTGAGGGGTAGAGTTTGTGGACTACAGACATAGCTAGTAGTTGCTCACACTCACATAGAAGAGTGAGATTGACATGTCCATAGCTTGAGATCAGAGCATGACAACCTTCAGAGTGAGGTCATTCATCAAACAAGCAAGGCAACATATTATGTGGTAGCCTATAGCACAATGGTCCCTATGGATAGGTAGGTTGTGCCTTATTCGCAATATATGGCTCAGTCAGAGGGAGCTAGGGCACCCAGACAAGATGATACTCTTGTTCATCAGCCACCACCTCCTCCTCCAGGTGATGAGGGAGAGGTGGAGAGTTATATTTTTAGATGTCTCCCAGATTTTGTACCCCATTTTTGTACTCAATATATGTCGTGCTCTGATAGATATTGTATATGACATTTGGAGATCATTTGTACCCTTTGACATTGATATTTAATGAGATGTATATATGAGTCTATGATTTGATCTTTTTGTACTTGTGTTATTGATATGGGATGATTTATGAGATGTCTTTCTATATGCATTGTTCTATATGAATGCATGTCTTTTCAGTATGTATGTATATAATGCAGATGAATATGGCTATTTTTGTTTCTTTTTTATATACAAATAAATGATTTGATGAAAGAAAATGATGAGCTAATAATGCAAATGTTTATTTTTTTCTTTTTCATGCAATAGTATGAATGCAAATGAATACGTAATGGAGTGATGGATCTATATGATATGTTCATGTATGTAACTAACATCTCATGTAGGTTTTGTGATGTTGATACACAGGTACTCGACTGTGTCGATGATGATGATTTGCAGTCGACCACTTAGTGAACAATGATGATTGATTCAGATTCAACTCACCTAGAAAAATTGCTATCATGTTGAAATCACTTTAAATGCAAAACATAGTATGAATGCAAACTAGGACATGTATGCAAACTAGGATTGAGTCACTAGATTTTAATTTGTTTTTTATCATCACTAAGCAAAAATGTAGGAATAAACATAAGCACCAAGGCACAAAGAGCTAGGATAACCTGAATGTCATGTCCTTTTTAATATAGTAAGTGAACATAAGCACCAAGGCATAAAGAGCCAAGATGACCTGAATGTTGCTTTTGTGAAAACACACCAGACAAAGCAGAGTTCCTTCATTTTAATATGCAATATTGATTATCTTGTCTGCAATGACCCTTTTACCATTCATATCCTAGGATAGATTAATCATTTATCTAGATTTCATAATAAATAAATTTACTCAAAATAGACAAGGAAACAATTCCAACCTCCTTGTAGCATACAAACAAATGAAGCTGAGGTATGTGTGGCGATTGCATCTTGATGTGAATGCACTTATCACAGACACCTAGCTTATGAGATGTTTCCAAATCATCATAATTATTCCTACAAGCATAAAACAAAGAAAAGTATTATGCCCCCAGTCCTTGCTCCTCTTAGTCAAGATAGACTTCCTTGAGTTACTCAGAGGGAATAATAATTGAAAAATAATTTAAAAGACAACACAAAGAAAATTTCAATCAAATCTCAAACAGTGTTTAATGATTATTTTCATTGTTCTTGTTTTGCTTGTTTACTCGGTTGTAAAACTCTGCAGTAGATTGTAGATAGGTGACTGACTCAGATTAGATGACCTAGTACTATCGATAGAAAACTGACTTGGTTAAACTTCTTAGGACATTTAGATTTATCAGTCGATTATCCTAAGACTAGGACGTTGATCAGTTTCAAGCCATGAGGGTTCTAAAAAAGAACCAGGGTGTTGCAAAAGCGACTAGAGAATATGTACAAGCTAAAGAAAAGATATAGCACTTCAGTACAGGAAATAAGACTAACTTGGACAAAATCTAGCAGCCATATTGATCTATGTCATTGTTTTGGTTTGTGTGATCATTTATAGGAATGTCTAGTTTCAAAGAGTGAGTACCTCGTATAAGAACGATCTGTCTGGTTTCAAGTGTACCCTTCCTTGTATAAGACATGTTGATGTTTGATAGAGTTTGATAGATTGATTAACAAGACATGCGATAAGTTTGATTGCAAACTTTGAGAGTTTGTCTGTTGTCGTTGTGGTTTGATGGATGGTCTATGCTTTCTTGCTTTAATTTTTCAGTTTTTTTTATTTTGTGAGTATTCTTTTTTTTTTAGATTTTTCCAAGATATTTGATGATTTTTAAGATTTTTTCAAGATATTTTATGATTTTTATGATTTTTTCAGCTATTCCCCCTATATGCAGACCTATATGACATGATGACTTGTAGAATGCATGTGGAGACAATGAATTTTTGATATGACCTATGTTAATGCAATATGCATGATGAAGATGCACTTCCTATTCAAATAAGGATGATTGTGTTTGTTTAGAACTTCATAATACACCAATTGAATTGGAGGTACAAAACATTTCATAGATAAGCGGTCAATCTATCTTTAAGGTCCCTTGGAACATCCAAATTAACACACTTAGTGACTAGGATTTACAAATGGAGAGGTAGAAAACTTCCCCATTAGTTCTTGAAACTTTGATCTTCTTTTGCCCATGTGGGTGCAAATGAGTTAATTCATTCTCTTATGTTCACTAAAGATTCTTAGCATCCTATATGACTAGCTACATGGATTATCCTAACTTCAAAAACATCATGAATAGAGCCTCGCTACCAGAAAGATTTTAGAGCTCCGATGAGGTTATAGACTTTAATTTCTCAAATATTGCTCCATTGCTAGTAGGCGTTCATAGCCTTGATAGATTTACTCGCATGTTCCCATAGTCAATATTTTTGTTGCACTTGTATGCATGATATTTCAATTATATATCATTTCTCTTTTACCTTGAGATGAATATTTGGCATAACACTTTTTTATTTTTTTTATTTTCTTGCCTTGACTTGTAAGTAATGAAACCTACTTGGGTGTGACAATTATAGTGGCGTTGAAGTAGAATTTTAGATTTTTCAGTAGTAATATGATCAACTAGGTGTCTAGAATGAATGAGAGGTTTTGTTAATGTGTTTGAGATATAGCAATTGATAGATTTTGGGTTAACAAGTCTCAAATAGTGAAATCACTACCCAACCATAAGTAAAGCGTCGTCAAAGGGTGATGTTGAAAATGAATGACCTTAGGACCTCAAAGACTTCATGTTTGAATATTTAAGAAAGGAGATGACCCTTGTTTGTGTTGGTATTTTGGTATGGTTTTGTCATTGATGTCAACACCTACTAAAACTCTAGCACTTTGGAGATCCAGCAAACATTCACCGGCAAGCAAGTTACTTTTGCACAGTCACCGGTATATGGTACACCGACAGGATATAATGATCACCGACACTTGGAATAGCATGGAAAACACTTGGTAATGTCGAAGAAATCATTTGGACATCTTGTCTTGGAGAATTGGTTATTGGTATATTCATATTTGCATATTTGTTGTTACCGACAAATAGGTCCAGGTTACACCGGTAGGTTTATCTTTTCCAGATCAGCACGACATGCTATGGAGATAATTAATTATTGTTGTAAATGCATTAAGATGACATGTTGAATTGGTTATTGCATCGGATATTGTATTGTTTGTAAAATGTTTTTATTGTAATATCTTGTAGAGGCAACCTACTAAAATTGGTCTTAGGTTATGGTATAAATGTAAGATCTTATTTGTAAGATTGGATATGGAATGTGAAAAAGGAATTGTAAGAAGGTATATGCGAGATTAAGCAGAGCTATACATGCAAACATCATTTGAAGGTGAAGCTAGGTTTTTGTGAAAGCATATCAGAACTACACCGGTACTGAATCTAGCATATGAAGATGCTATTTTGAGCAGTACATTATTATTGGATTTAACCATCCAATTGTAGTTAGTGTGACTCCCATTTGTGATTGAGCAGTGAGCTCTAGGTGCTTGGCCTTTCTGCATGTGCAGACCCCATTTATGTGCACTTATTATCTGCAGTAGTATCATCTAATTGTGGGTAAGGTTTCCCACCGTGGTTTTTCCCCTTACAAGGTTTCCACGTACAAATATTGGTGTTATGTGTTGTGGATGACTTTATCTTTTTGTTTCATGCATTAATCCTTACTAGTATTGCAATTAACTATTAAAACTGTCTACCGGTATATTAGACTAGTTTATCAATATTAAGCATTAAGTTGGTTAAGTTGTTTTTGGTTTTAATTTATTAGACAACTGATTCACCCCCCCTCTTAGTTGTCTTTGGGACCTAACAATTGGTATCAGAGCCTAGTCCTCTTTTTGCAGAAGTTTAACAACTTGAGGAGATCCAATGTCTACTAACTATTTCAGGAAGGATAGTCCTAAACTTGATGGAACCAACTGTTGCATATGGAAGATCAGAATGGAGACACATCTAAATTTAATTGGAAAGGACATATGGGATGTTACAAAGAATGGCTATACTGCTCCAACTCAGAGTCAGCCCAATCCACCCAACTTGACTAAAGATGAAGAAAATGATTGCAAAGCAAGAGAAGAACTTTTGAGCGCATTATTAGATCAACAAATCATGGGACTATCAGATAGGTCTACTGCTAAAGCTATTTGTGATCATTTGGAAACACTGAATGAAGGAGATTCCACAGTTAAGACTGCAAAACTTGAAAGCTTCCGGGTTAGGTATGAACATCTAAAAATGGAAGAAGATGAAAGGATTTCTGCTTTTATGGAAAGAGTAAATGAAATTGTTTTGGGTATTAAATGTTGTGGAGGTACTTTAAGTGAAGATGAAATTGTTTCAAAAGTTTTAAGAGGATTGCCACTGGCATATAAAATGAAAGTCATTGCTATAAATGAGTTAAGAACAATGCCTAATACATCAGTAACTAGGGATACATTGATTGGAAAACTTTCAGCTTTTGAAATTGAAGAATTTGGTCATGTTGCTACTATAAAGACAGATTTAGCTTTTAAAGCATCAACATCATCTACATCATCATTTGACAAATCTGACTGCAAAGCCTTTTATGCAAGAGAACTTGAAGAAAGTAGGAAAGAAAATGAAGAACTTGAAGAACTTGAAGCACTATTTGCAAGAAAAATGCCTAAAGGTCCAGTTGGAAGTAAGTATGAAGGTAAAGCACCCTTTAAATGTTTTAACTGCAATATGATTGGTCATATGGCTTCAAGATGCCCTGATAGACTGTTGGCATTATGTGAACCGGTATGAGGACATGATGACATTGTATGTTGTCATTGATGTCAATATGTTGAAGAGGAGAGAACCAGTATATGTGAGAACCGGTATAACAATGTGAACCGACATTTGTGCCAAAGTGAAGCGGTGTGTTTGTTTAAGGTGAACTGGAATGTGGTTATGGGAACCAGCATATGGAAGCTTTGTATGACTACCGGTTGGTAGTCTCAACTTCAGGGTCTCTGGTTGAAGTGCCTCAAGCCTGTGTGACTCAATCGGTGACTGTGTGATGAGTTAACATTGTAACACATAATAGATCATGTTGCCACGTCAGCCTTGTGCACGTGAAGGATCTTGCATGAAGGAGATTGTTCCTATCCACCTTGGGAATGTGTGGAGTTTGTAAACAGTGATAATGCGTGATGGGTTATCAGCCGCCATAAAATCGGTGGAAAATGAACGATGGAGAATGACTTGAGATTGGTTCAAGACTGTTGCATTTAATGCAATGTGCTCAACGGTCAGGATTGAACCGTTTGAATTGCTTAACCTAATAGGTTTAGGGTTTAGGGTTTATGCTACCAACCTATCTGTTTCCTATAAGGTCGATGTTGTGTCTCTTACTGAGGTTATTGGCAAAAGTTGTGTGTGAGTATCCAAGTGAAGAGATACATGATTCTTGCTAGACCAAAAGAGAGAAGTGATACCTGCAGAGTGTAAGTGCAGAAGGTGAAGAGGAGCTAAAGCGGATCTGCATTGGCATTGAGTGTTGTTACCAGATCATTGTAATACCTATTGATCTCTAACCACTTCAACAGTTTGGAAATCTCTTAACAGGGTAGCTTTAACCGGTTTACTAAAAATCCTTTAACAGGGTGACTCAAAACCATTGAGTTCTTGAAATCCTCTAACAAGGTAACCTTTAATAGGGTTTAACCCTTAACCGGGTATTCTAGACATCCCTTAACCAGGTGATCCCTAACAGGATCGGTTCCTAACAGAACCTGTTGTATCAGTCTTTAACCGGACAAGGCTCCTAACAGGGTGGACTTCTAAAGAGTTCAAAAATAGCTTGTGGGTATTCATCCCCACTGTGGTTTTTCCCAGTTGGGTTTCCACACGAAAAATCTGTGTGTCATGTGTGGTGTTATTCATGTGATGGTTTAAGTGATTTGTGTCTGAAGGTAAATCATGTTAATCTAGCTATTTACATATCTTTGATGATATATTACCTGTCCATGCACTAGGGTGAAATGGAAATGAAGTATTAGATTGTGTGAAAAGATAAATGTCAACTGGTTTATGCTTGTCTCAGTTATTCTGGGTTTTGTCGGTTGTACTCTATTTAAGGCCGGTGTTACTATTTGTCTGTCAAAGCATAGTGTCTGCTGACAAACCAGTTTAGGATTGTGTTTTTGTCTATACTGATTCACCCCCCCCTCTCAGTACCGGTTTGGTACTATCTGTTCATCATTGAGTTATCAATTGGTATCAAAGCGTCCTCTAGGTCCTCTGTGTTATAAGCTTAACCGCTTGAGCTAATGATCCCAGTCTAATGATGAAGAGGGAAGGTCCAAAAATCAACAGAGAAAATTTCAGTATATGGAAAGACAGAATGAGATATACATCAGAAGCATGGGTGCTCAACACTAGAGCTATGTTGAGAATGTCTATGTTGCCCCTACCGGTACTCTCATCGATGACCAAAAGAGAGAGATGCAAGAGAATGGGCAAGTCATGGAAGCCCTAATTAGTAGTTTATCTGGCATTGAGTTTATTGATGTCCAAGATAAGGTAAATCCCAAAGAGGTATGGGATACTCTTGAAAATATCTATGGCGGTGATGAGCATGTAAAAAAAGCTAAGGAAGAAAGCCTTAGAGGGAAGTTTGAAGACATGTGGATGGTTGAAGGTGAGACCATTCAACAGTATGGAATAAGAATCAAAACTATTGTTGGAGATATCAAGAGTGCAGGTGGTAAAATGGAGGATTCCACTGTGGTAAGCAAATTCTTGAGATCCTTATTACCGGTCTATGCAATAAGGGTTACTGCTATTCAGGAGTTGAGATCAATAGACAAGACTAAGGTATCCCTAGACTCCATCATTGCAAAGTTGATAGCCTATGAGCTAAATAGTTTTGATTGCAGTGTTCAAAAGACTGAATCAACTTTTAAAGCTTCTATTGTACCATCCAGAAAAGGAAAAGAAGTTATCATTAGTGGTGAACCAAGACAGAGTAGAGAAATGGATGATGAGGAGATTTTGATGGCATTTGAAGCTCTTCTTGCTAGGAAAATTCCTAAAGGAATCGACAAATACAAAGGTAAGCTCCCTTTGAAATGCTTTTCTTGCAACCGGATAGGACATATTGCTGTAAACTGTCCTAATGGTGACAACAAGGACAAACTAGAAAGGTTCAAGAAATTCAAAGGAGAAAACCGGAGAAACTGTTTTGTGGTAGTTGATGAATGTGTCATAGATGAGGAATCAGAAGATGAAGAAAATGAAGATATTGTGTTTGTTGCTGTCAAGGAAGATGTGATAGACAAGAAGGCTCTTGTCTCGTGCTTTGATAATTCCAATGAGTGGATTATTGATAGTGGTTGTTCTCACCATATGACTGGTGACCAGAGCAAGCTTCTATCCTTGGAAGAGTATGATGGTGGTGTGGTTCACTTTGGTAATGATGCACCATGTATGGTCAAAGGCAGAGGGTCCATCTCTCTAAATGGAAAGAGTAGTGCTGAAAATGTGTATTGGGTTGATGGTCTAAGATGCAACCTTCTAATTATTGCCTAGCTAAATGATAGTGGTCTCACTCTGGAATTCAAGAATGGAGTGTGCAAAATCAAAGGAAAGAATGGTGAATTGGTGGCCACCAGCATGCAGACCAAAGGTAACCTATTTCAACTGAATGCAAATATAAGTACATGTCTTATGGCTAAATTTGATGATAGTTGGATATGGCATAGGAGACTCTACCATGTAAACTTTGATAACATTACGAAGGCCAGTAAGATCAAGGCAGTTAGAGGGTTGTCTGTGCTGAGCAAACTAGAAAATACCTTGTGTAGAGAGTGTCAACTAGGGAAAATGTCTTCCTCAACCTTTAAAGGTAAACCTTTCACTACTGACAATTTGCTTGATCTTGTGCATACTGATTTGTGTGGTCCTATGAAAACTAGGAGTGTGCAAGGTGATAGGTACTTCATGATTCTCACTGATGACTGCTCAAGAACGATGTGGGTCATATTCTTGAAAGATAAGTCTGAAGCCTTTGTAAATTTTAAAGCTTTTAGATTATTAGTGGAGAAGGAAAGCGGTAAAAGGATCAAGTGCCTGAGAATTGATCAAGGAGGGGAATTCACTTCTGGTGAACTCAAAAAGTATTGTGAAGAACATGGCATCAAGAGGCAACTGTCTACCCCTCGGACTCCATAGCAGAATGGCCTAGCAGAGAGGAATAACTAGACTATGGTTGAAGCATCTAGAACTATGTTGATTCAAGGAAAGGTAGCTCACACCTTTTGGAGAGAAGCAGTGAGCACTACAGTCTACATAATGAACCGGGTACTCATTAAGAAAGGTAAGGATATAACTCCTTATGAGTATTGGACCGGTAAGACACTGTGGTTAGCTACTTTAGAGTGTTTGGTAGCAAATATTACATCAAGAAGAGCAAACACCAAAGCAAATTTGATGCGAAATGTGATGAGGGAATATTCCTAGGGTATTCCACCAAGAGAAAAGCTCTCAAGTGTTTCAATAATAGGACTCAAAGAATTATGGAAAGCATCAATGTAAGAGTTGATGAAACCTCTGAAAAAACTGCGGAAACCGGCAGTGAGCAAGTGGTAAATGAACCGGTTGTAACCTTCTAGGAACTGGTTGTCAGTCAACCAAGTACCAGTAATAGTGTTCCTACACCAGTAGATGTAGATGCTGATATTGATGGAGATGAGGATGAAGAAGAAAAGCAAGAGGAATCTATCAAGACCATTCCTCAGTATGTCAAGTTGAATCATGCCTAAGCAAATCATAGGAGATAAGGATGCAGGAATTCTTACAAGAAGAAAGGTCAGAGAAAAATCATGTATGATCTTAGAATTTGAGCCTAAATCATTCAAAGAGGCACATAAAGATGAAGACTGGTTCAAGGCAATGGAAGAGGAACTTGACCAAATAGAGAGAAATGGTACATGATCTTTGCCACCCAGACCGGAGCATAAAAATGTCATTGGTACCAAATGGGTTGTCAAAAATAAGCTGAATGAGGATGGCACAATGATTAGAAACAAATCCAGACTAGTGTGCAAAGGATATGCCAAAGAAGAAGGAGAAGACTATGGAGAAACCTTTGCTCCTGTAGCCAGATTGGAAGGAGTTCGTATGCTTCTTGCATATGCAGCTTTTAAAGGATTCAAAGTATATCAAATGGATGTAAAATTTGCGTTCCTAAATGGTGTACTTGAAGAGGAAGTCTATATAGAGCAACCAGATGGGTTTTCCCTATCTGAAGATAGTGACATGGTGTGTAGGCTACATAAAGCCTTATATGGTCTAAAGCAGGCACCTAGAGCATGGTATGAATGCCTGCATTCCCATCTTGTGAAGATTGGATTTGAGAGAACAAGCGAAGATAGCAATATCTACTTGAAGTCTGAAGGAGATCAGATCTTGATCTGTGAGGTATTTGTTGATGACATTATCTTTGGTGGAGATGACAAGATGAGTCATGAGTTTGTAGATGAGATGAAGAAAGAGTTTGAGATGTCACTTATAGGGGAGATTAAGTTCTTCATTGGACTGTAGATTCAACAGATGAAGAATGGAATCTTTATCACTCAGTCCAAGTATGTCAAAGAGGTGTTGAAGACCTTTGGCATGGAAGATAGCAAACCGGTTGGTACACCAATGGTGACTGGTTGTAAACTATCCAAAGAAGATGACTCAGCATTGGTTGATGAGAAGGAATACCGATCAATGATTGGTAAGTTGCATTATGTAGTGCATAGTAGACTAGATATTGCACATGCAGTTGGCATTACTGTAAGGTTCCAGAAAATTCCAAGAGAATCTCACTTGGTTGCAGTCAAGCGAATTCTTAGGTATCTAAAGGGAACTATTGATTATGGATTGTGGTATCCATATGGCAAGGACTTCAATTTGAAAGTATTCACAGATGTTGATTGGGCAGGTAATGTGGACAACCGGAAAAGCACAACCAGTGGTACATTCTTTCTCGGTGGTAGACTGGTCTCATGGATGAGTAAGAAGTAGAGTTGTATCTCTCAGTCTACAGAGGAAGCAGAGTATGTTGCAGGTTTCATGAACTGCACTCAAACAATTTGGATGAAGCATGTATTAAATGGCTTCAAAGTTCCTGTATCTGAACCAGTAAGTATATTTTGTGACAATACTAGTGCAATTAACATCTCCAAGAATCCGGTTTTACATTCTAGAACCAAGCACTTTGAGCTTAAGTATCATTTCTTGAGGGAAAAGGTTCAGAACAAAGAGATTGCACTGGAACATGTTTACAGTAAGGAGTAGTTAGCAAACATATTCACCAAGCCTCTCCCAAAGGCTACATTTATGTACTTAAGAGGTGAATTAGGGGTGTTGCCCCTTCAAGAGGTACACTAAAGGTATATGCTCCACATCAGTCAAGTATTGCATAGTCAAATTTTTCTTCAAGATTGATGTGTTGAAGGATGCTACTCCTTAGGGGGAGCAGAATAATGGAACAAGGAAGCTTGTGCCTCCACTTTGGCATTGTTGTCAAAGGGGGAGAAGAAGTGAAGCGGAGAAGATATCTGCAGAAATTGGAGGAGAAGATGTGAAGTGAGAGATATCTTTTGTATATTGCCATCAATACCAAAGGGGGAGATTATTGGCATTATGTGAACTGGTATAAGGACATGATGACATTGTATGTTGTCATTGATTTCAATATGCCAAAGAGGAGAGAACCGGTATAACACTGTGAACCAGCATTTGTGCCAAAGTGAAGTGATGTGTTTGTTTAAGGTGAACCGGCATGTGGTTATGGGAACCGGCATATGGAAGCTTTGTATGACTACCGGTTGGTAGTTTCAACTTCAGGGTTTCCGGTTGAAGTGCCTCAAGCCTATGTGACTCAATAGGTGACTTTGTGTGATGAGTTAGCATTGTAACATAGAACAGATCATGTTGCCACATGAGCCTTGTGTGTGTGAAGGATCTTGCATGAAGGAGTTTGTTCCTCTCCACCTTGGGAATGTGTGGGGTTTGTAAATGGTGATAACGTGTGATGGGTTATCAGCCACCATGAAATCGGTGGAAAACGAAAGATGGAGAACGTCTTGAGATTGGTTCAAGATTGTTGCATTTAATGCAATGTGCTTAATGGTCAGGATTGAACCATTTGAATTGCTTAACCTAACAGGTTTAGGGTTTAGGGTTTATGCTACCAACCTATCTGTTTCCTATAAGGTCGATGTTGTGTCTCTTACTGAGGTTGTTGGAAAAAGTTGTGTGTGAGTATCCAAGTGAAGAGATACGTGATTCTTTCTAGACCAAAAGAGAGAAGTGATACCTGCAGAGTGTAAGTGCAGAAGGTGAAGAGGAGCTAAAGTGGATCTGCATTGGCATTGAGTGTTGTTACAAGATCATTGTAATACTTGTTGATCTCTAACCACTTCAATAGTTGGGAAATCCCTTAACAGGGTAGCTTTAATTGGCTTACTAAAAATCCTTTAACAGGGTGACTCAAAACCATTAAGTTCTTGAAATTTTCTAACAAGGTAACCTTTAACAGGGTTTAACCCTTACCGGGTATTCTAGCCATCCCTTAACCGGGTGATCCCTAATAGGATAGGTTCCTAACAGAACCTATTGTATCAGTCTTTAACCAGACAAGGCTCCTAATAGAGAAAACATCTAAAGAGTTCAAAAATAGCTTGTGGGTATTCATCCCCACCATGGTTTTTCCCACTTATGTTTCCACGTGAAAAATCTATGTGTCATGTGTGGTGTTATTCATGTGATGGTTTAAGTGATTTGTGTCTGAAGGTAAATCATGTTAATCTAGTTGTTTACATATATTTGATGATAGATTACCTATTCATGCACTAGGGTGAAATGGAAATGAAGTATTAGATTGTGTGAAAAGATAAGTGTCAACCGGTTTATGCTTGTCTCAGTTATTCTGGGTTTTGTCGGTTGTACTTTGTTTAAGACCGATGTTATTGTTTGTCTGTCAAAGCACAGTGTCTGCGGACAAACTAGTTTAGGATTGTGTTTTTGTCTGTACTGATTCACCCCCCCCCTCTCAGTACTGGTTTGGTACTATCCATTCATCATTGAGTTATCATAGACATGCTAGACTAAGAGAAGAAGCTAGAAGAACATACAAGCCTAACCCTGAATATCAAAGATACAGATTTAAGAAGAATAAAGACAAATCTTGTTACATTGATGATGAAGGTGTGACTAATGATTCTAATGAGGATCTGACAGACAATGGATGGGTTTTTGTTGCTATAACAGAAGATCAACCGGCACCTACTGCTCAACCGGTAGAACAGGCCTTGGCAGCTAAAGTTGAAGTAAAGGATGAGCGGATCATTGATTCAGGATGCTCACATCATATGACAAGAGACAAAGGTAAATTCTTTAACTTTCAAGAATACAATGGAGGCTTAGTAAGATTTGGAGATGATAAAGCTTGTTTGATCAAAGGTAAGGGTACAATATCTCTTGATGGTAAGCATAACACTGACAATGTTTACTATGTTGAAGGATTAAAGCATAATCTTTTGAGTGTTGGTCAATTAGTTGAGAAAGGATTTCAGTTACAATTCAAAAATGGAAAATGCAAAATCATGAATAGAACCGGTTTGGAAATTGCAATCGATAATCAGACTAGAGGTAATATCTTTCATTTGAATAACAATGAAAAGACATGCTTAATTTCACATATTGATGAAAGTTGGCTATGGCATAAGAGACTTTGTCATGTAAACTTTGATTGCATGGTGAAAATCAGTACTATTAAGGTAGTTAGAGATTTACCTAAAATTGTCAAACCTCACAATACAGTATGTAAGGAATGTCAATTTGGAAAACAAGTTAGAGCTACTTTCAAAAGTATACCAGAAAAATCCAATAATGCTCTTGATTTAATTCATACTGATTTATGTGGTCCAGCTAGAACTAAAAGCTTACAAGGTGATAGGTATTTCATGCTAATCATTGATGACTATTCTAGAATGTGTTGGGTTACTTTTCTCAGAGAAAAATCAGAAGCACTTGGAAAGTTCAAACTATTCAAAGCTATGGTAGAAAATGAAACCAGTAAGAAAATCAAATGTATTAGATCAGATCAAGGAGGAGAATTTACATCTAAGGAATTTCATACATTCTGTGAAGTGAATGGAATCAGAAGACAGCTATCAGCACCTCGGACACCACAACAAAATGGAGTTGTTGAAAGTGAAAATAGAACTATCTTGGATGCAACCAGAAGTATGTTATCAGAATAAAACCTACCACATGTATATTGGAGAGAGGCAGTAAGTACAACGGTCTATACATTCAACAAAGTTCACAACAAAGACCCCTCATGAACTATGGTTTGGTATTACTCCTACTCTTAAATATTTCAGAATTTTTGGAAGCAAATGTTATATCAGAAGAGATGAGTATATTGGAAAATTTGATCCTAGAAGTGATGAAGGAATATTTCTTGGTTATTCATCTAAAAGCAAGGCATATAGATGTTTTAACAAAAGATTGCAGAAAATTGTTGAAAGTACAAATGTAAAGATTGATGAACAATTTAGAGGAAATTCAAGGTATATAGACTCTGAACTGGCAACATAAATTTTGACAAATGAACCTACTTTGAATCCACCGGTACAGAATGAAGATCCAGTTACCCTAGTATCATCTGAAAATTCCACAGTAACTAAGGAACAACAGCAAACAAAGACACCCCGGTATGTAAGACTGAATCACTCTGAAGATCAGATAATTGGAAACAAGTATAAAGGAGTTATGACAAGAGGAAGATTGGCAAATGAAGAGGTATGTCTTATTTCTCAAATTGAACCATCATCTGTTAGTGAGGCATGTGAAGATAAATATTGGATTAAAGTTATGGAAGACGAATTGGAACAAATTGAGAAAAACAACACTTGGGCATTAGTTCCCTGGCCTAAAGATAAAAATGTAATTGGAACCAAATGGGTATTCAGAAACAAACTTAATGAAGATGGTAAGGTTATCAGAAATAAAGAAAGCCTAGTGTGTAAGGGATACTCTCAAAAAGAAAGAATTGATTACAATGAAACCTTTGCACCAATAGCTAGAATTGAGGCAGTTAGATTATTTTTGGCTTTTGCAGCACATAAGAACTACAAAGTATATCAAATGGATATTAAATGTGCATTTTTGAATGGACATCTTGAAGAAGAAGTTTACATTGAACAACCTGATGGATTTTCTTTGACAGATAACAAAGATATGGTTTGCAAGTTAAGAAAAGCTTTGTATGGATTGAAGCAAGCTCCAAGAGCTTGGTATGCAAGATTGGATAAATATCTTTTGAAGATTGGTTTTTCTAAAGGTAATGCAGACAATAATTTATATTATAAAGTGAATAATGATGACATCTTGGTTATAGAAGTTTTTGTTGATGATATAATCTTTGGAGGATAAGATGGATTATGTAAAGATTTTTCTATTGAGATGTAGCAAGAATTTGAAATGTCTATGATTGGAGAAATAAAATTCTTTTTAGGATTGCAAATTTCACAGACTGATAAAGGTATATTCTTGAGTCAATCCAAGTACTTAAAAGAGTTACTACAGAAATTTGGGATGGAGAACTCTAAATTGGTAAGCACACCAAAGACTACAAATGACAAACTATCACTAAGGGATGAATCTACACCTATTAATTCGACTAGGTACAAATCTATGATAGGAGGTTTACTGTATTTAACACAAACCAAACCTGATATTATGAATGCAGTATGTATTGTTTCAAGATTTCAGAGTAATCCTAGAGAAAATAATGAATCAACAGTAAAAAGGATTTTCCGGTACTTACAAGGCACTTTAGATCTTGGATTATGGTATCCTAGAGAGAAAACTTTGAATTATATGCATACACAGATGCAAATTGGGTAGGAGATGTAGATGATAGAAAAAGCACCACCGGAGGAGCATTATTTCTTGGAAACAAACTAGTTTCTTGGTTGAGTAAGTAACAAAGTTGTACATCTTTATCAACAACAGAATCAGAATATGTTGCAGCAGCAACTAACTGTACATAGGTACTATGGCTTAAGTAAATGTTGAAAGACATAAAGGTAAAATGCAAGGAACCTATTACTATCTATTGTGATAACACTACAACAATTGATATATCTAAGAATCCGGTATTACATTCTAAAACCAAACATGTTTCTATCAAACTGAATTTCCTAAGGGAACATGTTGAAGCAAAGGAGATAAAACTGGTTTATGTGAATACTAAAGAGCAGATTGCAGATATTTTCACTAAACCTTTGCCTAAGGAGACTTTTGAATATCTCAGAGACCAGCTTGGGGTCATACCCCCACCGGTAGAGACTTAGGAAGTTGATGATTGTCATCAACCAATAGAATTAACAGAGAAATCTTTTATTTCCGGCTTTGATGAGGAAGCTACTTCTCCGGGGGAGTAGTTGGTATATTGAATTGGTTGGTATTTTGTATATGAACTTGGTTTTGTTGTAACTTTGGCATTTGATGTCAAAGGGGGAGTGATATCTATGGAAAAACACATTATCTTTTGGGGAGAGATTGGTATGAAAAATATGTTACTCTCAGGGGGAGAGATTGTCACTTTGGGAGAGTTTACTTATACTCTGGTAATTGTTGGTACTTTGGTATTTGGCATTTCTGTTTTGTCACTTTGATGGTTTTTCCATCTTGTGTTGCCATCAATGCCAAAGGGGGAGATTGTTGGTATTTTGGTATGGTTTTGTCATTGATGTCAACACCTACTAAAACTCTAGCACTTTGGAGATCCAACAAACATTCACTGGCAAGCAAGTGACTTTTGCACAGTCACCAGTATATGGTACACCGGTAGGATATAATGATCACCGGCACTTGGAATGGCATGGAAAACACTTGGTAATGTCAAAGACATCATTTGGACATCAATGCATTTAAAAAAAAAGAAACTATATGTGATGTAGTGCTTTGAATAAAATGATATGCAATGCAAAAAGAAAAACCGAAACTAACCCAGCCCTTAGATATAATATCATTTAAGGTGCATGATGTTCATAGGGTCAGGGAGTTTTGTGTAGGTAATTCATTGGTCTTTGTTTGAAGAGTCGAACAAATATGTCCTTTCCAATAGGATAGAAGGACTCAACGAAGTGAACATGTTCAACATATCCAATAATGATTCCCTTAGTTTTTGGATTATGTGATGAAACTAGGGTAAAGTCTTATGAAAAGGATTGGATAAGGGGGATGGAAGAGTGAAAAAGATGTGTTGGATAATGGATCAAATATTGGAAGGTTGGTGCATGAGTGAATGGAAATGTTGGCGGGATCAACATTGGCACACATCTTGAGGTGTGTTGTGATGAAGGAAAAGTGGATCTCAAATTTTGAGATTTGGATGGAGGAACAACCAGGGATTTTAAGACATAAGGATCCGAAATGGATGAAGGAGGTGATGGAAAAATAGATTTGGAAGGTTTGGATGGAGGAACAACAATTTTGAACGTTAATTTGGATTTTTCTTTAGACTGTTGTGCTTCAAGGACCGCTTAGGGATCCACATAGTTTTGTATTTTTCATGCTTTTATAGTTCCTTGGAATGCATTGCTTCTATAATTGCCTTACGGACCCATATAACTTTTGATTTTTCTTCTTCTTTTTGGATCATATTTTTCTTTGTTTTGACATGTTGATTAGATGGGACATGTTGATCCTTGAATACATGTGGATTATTTGACTTATAACTTTTATACTAGGCATCCAAATTACTTGGAGAAGAAAAATAATGAGTAGATTGATAGGAATAATATGGGAGTATTTTGGATGGATGGAAGATGCTCGAAGATGTATGCCTTTGTTTATCTTGCATAAGGGATGGAGGGATATAGGGTCCTAAAATGGATGGAAGAGATGAAGGGGAAGGTATGTATTTTGATTTTAGTTTAGTAGGGATACCAACATCTTGAGGAATGTCACTGAGGCCATGACCCTTAATATTTTCTTTAATATGGAGGGGTTTTTGTTTGTGAAGGTCTACCCCTTTTCCTTTATAAATATTTTGACTTGTAGGATACAATTTGCTTTGGAAAGAAGATGTGAGTCTATTATGAGGTGGAGGTGGAATGTAGGGAATGATAGGATCATGACAAGGATTTGTAGGCATGATGGATCCTTGAGGTGAACATGGAGGATTATGACAAGGAGAGAAGGGATACTTTGATCTTGACATGGAAGAGGACCATTGGATAGAGTAGGAATGGTGTTTGACTCTTCAATTTTAAATAGGATTGTTGGAAAAGATGGAAGAGGCATCATGATCTTGCTTAGGAAGTGGATTAGGAATGGGATTTGGAAGGATGTTTTTCTCTTGAGATGGAAGGGGATCATCTTGGAAGAAATGGAAAGGTATAAGGGGATTATCATGGGATTCTAAGGAGATAGGATCTTTTTCAACCATTGGATGGGATGGCCCTTGAGATAGCCCTTGAGGGTCAACATGAGAAGTTTCATCATTAGGTTCATTATTTGAGGGATATGGTATGGATTGTTGTTGAGAATCCTTAGGAGATGGAGGCTACATGTGGGCCATTGCTAGACACAAGTTCATAATTTTGATCATGCTTGGTAATGACATTTGGTTTCTCCTTAGGTGAATTTTTAGAATATTCAATTTAAATAACACCATCATCAAGTAGGTCTTGAATTTTATTTTTTAATTTCATTCACATTGAAGTCTTAAATTTGTTATGCCTATGATATGCACAATAATTACTCAAAAATTCACATCCCCATGTGGTCTTGTTAGGCAAAATGATAAGATTATGCTCAAGAAGCTCTTTCAAATATGACTCAATAGATTGCCCCAAAGGTGTAAACTCTCTATCTAGGAGATAGATATATTTTTGTCTTGGTGAAAGTGTCTTGTGATTTTGTATGAGATTTGGCTTTTGATTTTTAATTACTTTATGTTCCATTTTATATAATTGTTTTAGCATTTCTTGAAGACTGGTGTTCTTGGTATCATGAAATTGTATCTCAAGAGGTGTCATTGAATCATTTTGTTTGGCTTGAATGTCATGTATTTCTCTCTTGAGATCTTGAATTTATTGGGCCAAGGTAGCCATGGAGATTTATGACAGTTTTGATTTTTGAGAATGGATTAGTTTGCAATGAGTAATATTGTCCTTAATTTTGTTAGCTTTCTTATGAGAACTTTTGGCTCGAATAGGCATTTACAATCGACGTGACCGAGAGCTAGGAGTGATACAGAAGTCAAGATCAAATTAGAGCTAGTTGTTCATTTGAGGTAATGATTGAGTAAAGTGATTGAGATCAAGTCTAGTTTCAGGAATGATCTATCTTGTATAAGACGTGATCTAAGTAGATTAGGTTGATCAAAATGATGTAGGATTGATTGAGCTAGATGAGATATAATCAACAAAATTGTGTAACACAACAATAGGGGTACACTATCAAGATTATTTATGCTGAGGATGAAAAAGACCAAATATACGCTCACTGTAGATTTATTAGGCAAGTATGACAGATCTAGAAAAGCACACATAAAGATAGGCTTCTAGACTAATAGAATCAGAGTCTCGTACGACAGTTTATGTTAGCATTTTCTCATTTGTACTAAACCGGTAATGTGTGTTTGCTTGATGCAACCGTTATATGTCTGTTGTGCATAGAGATTAGATTTATGTATGATGACTATTTTGTATGTTGTCATTGATGGCAACTATGTTTCTTTAAGTCATCTAAGTCCTACAGTTCAACCGGCTAGACTTAATCGGTAAAGTAAAGACAATTTTATCAGAACTAGTAAATGACAGACAATGTTACATTCTGACAAATCGTACATGAAAATCATGAAGATTGAGATTATGTGGTTTTGTTGAAGCATTGAAGATTATCAGATGAAGATATGTTAGTGATCGCACGTGCTGAATCAATCAAGTGAATGAGATTTGTTTGGCAGAAAAGATTGGTGGATGGAGACTTAACCAGTAGTGATGAAAATCACTCAGATCAGCAAAATGACACATAATTGGATTTGTTATGTCGATGGCCAAAATAACTAAAGCATACAATGCAATATTGTCTAGATGCATTGTACCTAGGGAATTATAATAAGGTTCTAGCTGACCTTATGATAATTTTAATTGTGTGATGAGGTATGAAAGGATATATATACATGAGCTTGATAGTGTGATATGTGATGAGCTAATTTCATATTTTTGATAGTGCGAAGATTAGAGGAGTTGAGAGATGAAGTCTTTGTGATGTTGTAATATTCTGAAGCGGACCTTATCAGACACAAAAGGTGTTATACTGAGATTATTTGTACTTGTTGTCTTCCTAACAGTTGCAACAAGAAAATCCTCTTACAAGGTCACTCCTAACAGGGTGTAGTCAGATCCTAACAATTCTGATCATTAAATCCTCTAACCAGGTGACACATTAGCTTGTGTTTTCAAATACCAGTAACTTGGGTAGCTCCTAATAGGGCTAGTCCTCATAGGCCTTTTTGTATTTCTCTTAATCAGGAATAGACACGTCTAACAGGGTGTGCCCCTAACCGGGTGTTGTAGACCTTAACTGGTCAGATCTCTATATTGCAGATAGTGGATCTTGTGGGTACTTATTCCCACCATGGTTTTTTCCATTTGGGTTTTCCACGTATAAATTATTGTGTCATGTGGTTTATTATTTATGTGGTGATTGCATACTTGGTGTTATTTCTTCTATGCTTATTGAGTTTTAAGTTAGTTAAGTTGTTACCAAACTTGCATTGTTTTTACTTGCACTGATTCACCCCCCCCTCTCAGTGTCTTATAAGTTCATCAATTGGTATCAGAGCCTAACTTATTTAAGGCTTAACCACTTGGAAGGGATTTCTATTCCTAAGTTAAATATGGGGGAAGGAATGAGCTATAGATAAATGGCTAGGGAACTTGCTGAAACCAAGGAAGATCTTGAAACCCTAAGAGGAAAATATAAAGCTTCACTAGCTAAAAGGAAAGAAATATCTGAGCAATTATTGGAGATCTCTAATAGAATCTCTTCAGATGAGGTGAAAATTGATGCACTGGTTGAAGAAGTGGAGAAGATGAATGGTGAGAAGACTAACCTAAGAAGAGAGCTGGAAGCACTTACAATCTGGATGTGTGAGGAACTTGAAGCTAGAAGAAAGGTTGAGGATCATATCCAAGATAAAGAGCATGAGATCCTTAAGATCAAGTAGGAGAATGTAACTTTGTATGAACATTGGCATGAGGAGAAAGAAGAAAAAGAAGCATGACAGTCAGACCTTGAAATGGCAATGTCTCTTAGAGAGACCCTCATAAAAAGAAATGAAGATCTTACAAAGGAACTTGCTAAGGCCAATGAGAAGCTTGATAAATTCAACAAGAGCTCCTCTATGCTAGATGAATAGATCCAATCTCAGGGGATGAAAGGTGATACATCTGGGTTAGGATATAATACATCTGAGAAAGGTGAACCTTCTAGTACCAAGAGCAACATGCATGTAGATAAAACTGCTCCTAAGGCTCAAAAGCCTACTGGTAAGAAAGCTTACAAACCTGATTGCTTTAGCTGTCATAAACCAAGACAAACTGCTAAAGTTTGTAGAAGCAGATTTGATGCTAACATTGGTTATAGACCTAATACTAGATATGTGCCTAGGAGATTTGAAGGATATTGTTATACATACAACATGTATGGGCATAGATCAATTGAATGTAGATATGGAGCAAACAATCCTACACCTCACATGAATCCAAGACCTATTGGTGATTGGAGGAGAAATTTCACTAACCGGAGGAACACAAATTGGCAAAGACCCTATGTTAACCGATCTAGTCTTTATGAGATGGAAAAGAGAGTCAATGTGACTTGTTCAATCTGGAACAATTTTGGACATGTGGTGATGAACTACAGAAGTAGAACGGGTAGAGGAAAATTAGGACCTTGAAGAGAATCTGGAATGGCATGCTATCATTGCAACAAACCAGGACACATTGCCAAGTTTTACAAAACACAAAAGAACCAACCGGTGAATCATCCTACAGACCGGAAAAGAAAGAAGAAGGTTGATATTGAAGAAATAAAATCTGAGATGAATAAGACCTGGAAGAAGAAGAGTAATAACAAACCATTTGAGGAATTAGATTCTTCACCTAATGTGGAGAATCCATCTCCGACAAACTAAGTTGTTTTTACAACTTGGGGTGAGCTTATTGTCAAATCTTGAGTTGAACCCCTGGATGATGTATTGTAAGTTAAATTTGCATATTCTGATGGATTTGATGTTTTGATGTGTTTGTGGATCATAACCGATAAATATCATTGAGTTTTTGCTACCAGTAATATGCTTTAGAGTAGTTTAAGGTATTTTAGGGTTTTGTCGGTAAATGCATTTATTGCAATAGTTAAAGTGCAAATAAATAGAACTTTTTGAATTTCATTTATCACTTTGCATCTTGAGAACTTTTGGTGAAGCAAGCAAAGTATAGATAAGTTTGTGCTAGCATCATTCAGACCATTTACCAACAATCTGAGGTGATCAAAGTGAAGTTTGATTCGGTGATCGAGTATTGAAAGTTTTTTACTGTCAAAAACCCTAGTACCGAAGCAAAAGAGGTATTTATTTGAGAAATTATACTCTTTGCTTGGTGATTTGCAAATCTAAAATGGATACACCTCATCTTGTTGATGTGAGTGAGAGGGCAAGACCTGACTACAAATGACATCCATACAAGTTGGAGGAAACTGACCCTGTCAGTGCCCTAGCTGGTGTACCGAATGGTGTTTTGCATGTAGAAGATGTAAGATCCTTTTATCACTATAAACTTGAAGACTTGGAAGTTGCAGTTATTTATGAGAAATAAAGATCTCCATGTAATGAACGAGGAAGATTGCAAGAACAGTTCAGAAGCATAGCCGATAAAGGTTTTCATCATGCGATCAATTTCATTGATGATTATGATGATGAGTTGGTGAGATTTGTTTTGAGCCGCATTCATGATCAGTTCATGTGGTTGGACAGACCTCACAAAATAACTAAAGAATAAATCCATGTTGTAACTGATTTCTATTCAATCGATGAAGTGTCATTGCTTAGGTCAAAACCTAAGAATGATGTTGATAAGTTAACTGGATCTAGATAGGATTAAAGAGCCATGACCATGAATGATATTAATGATCTTGTTGTTAAATTTGCATCTATGGTGATTGGCTATAGAATTTTCTATTCAAGCAGAATGAATAGTATATCGGCAGTAGCAATTCACACTGCATATCAGATGATTAAGGAAAATATGGACTATGACTTGACTGAAGCTCTAAGGAGTCAATTAGTGGAAAATTTGGAAAAAGTCAAGAAGGACAAGAATATTAGATTCAAGTTTGGACAACTTATCATGGGCTTATTCTTTTATTTCCAAAACTTTTTCCCTGACATTGGTGATGTACAATGGATAACCGGGACACCTTCCCTATTGCAGATGAAGAACAACATTAGCATGTTGAAAAAAAAGTTTGATAATATTTCATTGGGATATTCTACAAAAATTTAGAAGGAAATGCATGCTAGGGAATGCATACCGGTAGAGGTAATCAATCGGTATGAGGATTCTATCTATTTCATGGTTGACATAGATACATGCTTGATGGAAGTTGTTATTCCTAGGGCCGCATGGGTAATGCCCATGGGTTATGGAGTAGATAAATATCTACTTGTTGCTTATGCCAATCATTCGTTAGCTCAACTAGTCGATACCACTACTCAGAGGTTTGGAACCTACAAGGAGAAACTATTGAAAGTGCATTTTGAATTACATAAATGGATGATAGAAAAGAAAGTAAGAAAAGAGGTACAGGCCTTTACTGAGCAAGCTAGATTCACAAAAGAACATATAGTTGCAGCAAGAGCCAAATATTAGGCTCAACAAGGTGGAACCTCCAGTGTACCAACCAGTACCCCCACCAATAAGACAAGAGCAACCAAAGAAGCTGAGAAGAAGAAAGCTGAAGAACCTAAGGTGAAGCCTGTTGAATCACAAAGAGGGAAACCCTCTAAAATACAATTCCTAAGGAAAGGTAAAACTGTTGAACCTCCTATTGTGATTGCCCAAACTAGAAAAAGAAAGAAGGAGAAAGATCACAAACCTGTGATAGATATTGAGAAAATAGAATCAGAAGAAGATAAGAGAGCACTAAGGGAAAGTGCTAAGAAGCAGAAGACTACTCGAAAAGGTAAAGCAGCTACAAAAATATTGACACTTGAAGATTCTTTCACTAGAATCATTAGAATTATTAAGGAGTATGGTATTTACAAAGTTTTAAACATATTGTTTACTCATTTGTCTAAAAATCAATGAAGGGAGATTGAAGATGCAGTCATCTTCAGTATGAACAAGTTTAGTAGAGCCCTCATTGAATTACAAGGGAAAATTCCATATTCCTTATATAATTTGATTGATGCTAGGTGGCAAGGGGCAATTAGCCTAAATAAAGAATTTATTGATTATACACTTAAACACTTGCAACCGGAAGCAATGAAGAGGAAATTGAACAGATAAAGGTTTATACAAAATCTTTGTTCAGATCAAAGAAGAGATTAACAAAAATGCTTGTTGGAGAGACCAAATTAGTTCAAAAGAAGATTGAGATTTTGGTCAAAAAGGCTTTAAGTCTCATTCCCAATGAAGAAGAGGAGAAAGATGAAGTAATTGAGGATATTACTCCTAATGTGCCAAAGTCAGAATAACTTCTTGAAGGTGTAAATATCACATACTTTGAACCGAACAACAAGTATATGCAAGATGATCCTATTGATACTGAATCGATAGATATAACAGATGATGATACCGATGATGCAGATAATGTTGCTAACACTGTTGATAATGTAGATGTTTTTGGAGTTGATGTATCAGTGTTTGATACTCAGCAGGAAAAGGGTTAGAACAAAGGAGAAGAGAAAGAAATAGACAAAAGATCAATTGAGCAACCAGTAAATGCACAGTCAACTGAAAATCAGACTACACCAGTCAATGTAAGTGCAGATGCAAATGTAAAGGTTGCTACTAAGGATAATCAGAAGGATTCAGTTTATAAGGAAGAGGAAGCACCGATGAATGAAAAGACTGTTGAAAATCTGTAACCAATCAAAGACACCACTAAGGAAGAGGAGACAGGAAAAAGATAAGGAGACAGAGAAGAAAACAGAGAAGGTGGAAGAGGAGAGGAGAATGGAGGAAATAAAAACATCTCCTGAGATACCATTTGAATCCAAACTAAAGAAAACAATGGTTGATGATGATGACTCTGTGAGCATAAAAGGTCCTATTAATATGGACAATTTGAGTTCTTTAGAGTTAATGGAGATTTCTACTGAAATGCAATCCCGGACACAAAAGAAAAGATTGAAGGAACAACAAAGAAAAGAAGAGACTATAAGGACTGTTGTTGATATTTTGTCAAGTCTCCTACTGGAGACTGATATAGAACATTTCACTACCCCTATTGCCAAACTTGGACAGTTAGTTGTTAGTTCCGGTGAACAACTTAAATCCCTTGAAGAAGCTGCATACATTTCTATTACAAAAGATTACAAGACAAAAAGGGGAGAATAGCTAATGGTTGAGATAGATAAAGGCAAAGTTTCTCTAATGGTGAATAAAGACTTTTTGAAGACTAGATTGGAAACCGGTTGTAAGATTTTGGTGAATATTTCCCAATTTTCACTATTTTGTGCAAACTTGAGAAAGAAGAGAGTTGATACTGAGAAGAAATTACAAAAGTTAAGTGAAACTTTCATACTGATACAGGACTCAGTGATCACTTTTGGTAAAAAGGTTGTTGATCTACAACACCAGTTAGAACTTTGTGAACATGAGCAAGTGAAACGAGTCAGATCACTGAAAGAACTCCAGATTCAACTACCTCTGAAAGTAGATATTCTTCAAAGAGCATTCAAGGAGTCAAAGGCAATTTTGGCTACTCCCGAGATGAGTATAGTTGATACTATGGAGGAGTTTGCAGCACAGATCTTGACACATGTTGAGATTATCGAGACACTATTGGAAACATGGGACACTGATCTTATGCAGTTGAATTTTCATTACAGTGATGTTTTCTTCAGAATTGCATTGTAAAGAGCTTAACCCTTTTATTTATATTTATACATGCAGTTTTGCTAACAAATTTTGATGTAATGTATGTATTTTACTTCTTTATTTGGCATTGTTGTCAAAGGGGGAGTAGAAATAGTTTAGAGTCTAGTCAAAATTTTGTATTTACTATTAAGGGGGAGTAATGATTTCATCTTTGTAATGGCATGCAATTTCTAAGGGGGAGTGTATGTCATGAAGTTAATTTTTTTTTTGCACACTTGGTTGACAAAATTTTCCTAAGTGTTGCCATCAATGCCAAAGGGGGAGAGTGTTGGCATTTGCTCATTTGTACTAAACCAGTAATGTGTGTTTGCTTGATGCAACCGGTATATGTTTGTTGTGCATAGAGATTAGATTTATGTATGATGACTATTTTGTATGTTTTCATTGATGGAAACTATGTTTCTTTAAGTCATCTAAGTCCTACAGTTCAATCGGCTAGGCTTAACCAGTAAAGTAAAGACACTTTTATCAGAACCAATAATTAGGACTTGAACTGGTAAATGATAGACAATGTTACATTCCGACATCCGGTACATGAAAATCATGAAGATTGAGATGACATGGTTTTGCAGCAGCATTAAAGATTATCAGATGAAGATATGTTAGTGACCGCACGTGCTGAATCGATTAGGTGAACGAGATTTATTTGACAGAACACATTTGTGGATGGAGACTTAACCGGTAGTGATGAAAATCACTCAGATTGGTAAAATGGCACAAAATTGGATTTGTTATGTCGACTATGATGATGGCCGACATAACTAAAGCGTACAATTCAAGACTGTCTAGATGCATTGAACCTAGGTGTGGGGGTGGGAAAAGTGAGATCGGGTGACTAGGACCTAGTCCCACTTTTGCCAACACGGTGGGAATACAAAAGAGCCTAGGGAAATAGATCACTTTGGCTACTTCTTATGAGAAAGAGAGATCCAAGGATTACCCCTTGTGGTTTCTATTCCTCTTGTTGCAAATGAAAAGAAAAAATAGGGTTTGAATGATCAACTAGATTAGGAGACAAAGAATGAGTCATAAATGAACTCAGAATTGCACAAACTTGTAGATCTGAAACTAAGATACTAAAAGAATGAAAGGGAGAGGACTCTAGATGTGTACTTATGCTACAAATTGAAAAAAATTCACATGGACCAGGGTGCCATGCCACTGTCATGTTTCTGCAAACAGGAAGCTGCAACTGAGACACTGCAAACTAGAGGTCCTAAGTCTGCAACTTGTCAAATTTGACTACAAAATGGAGGGACCAGGGTGCCATGCCCCTGTCCTAGGTAGGACCAGGGCACCATTCTTGTGTCCTTGATAGAATTTTGCACTTCTAAGTGGTTCTGATGCCTTTTCCAAATCTGAAACTGCCTCCAGATGCTTGTTTCTACACCTGCAACTAAAAAGGGAAGGTTTGGGTTGCTATATGGGGTTTTTCCTTGGTCAAACCCCTATGTTGGTGATTTCCACCTCCACAAATAGCCAATAATGTACTGAAAATGTGTGTTCTAGAACCTTGTGTGTATGCAAGATCCTAAATGATAAGAAACTAGAGGTACCCTATGCATGAGAGTAAACCTTAAATGTAAATGTGAATGTAAATAATAATGCTTCAAACCAAATATGCTAAATGATCTAAAGAATGAATGTAAATATGCAAATTTATGTAAAGAAGCTCATACGGAGAACATTAAAATAACATGAAATCATACCAATTGTTGGCATTGATGGTAACAAGGCTCCATAGGTTCAACCGACCATAGACTTCACCTATCGGCATCGGCAGCTACAACAAAGCTTATTCATACCGGCATCTAGTTTATAGTGACAAAAGATTATACCGGCATTCCAGGCCGACTTGACAATAAATATTGTTTATGCACAATAAATTGTAATGTAAACTATAATTGTATGGCCGACATGTTGTATTGTAAAGACTCATATATTTATGAGTTCTTGTAGGTCATTTGAAAAGAAGTAAGCGGTAACATGAGATAAGATAGGATATGATAGCGAATAGTTGTATATGCATTTTGATGTGTTTATTTTGGAGCAAATAAGAAGCAGAGAAGAGAGAAGACTATTTTGTATAAGCAAAATCATTTGACATCATACCGGCTAAGATTTTTGGCAGAGGCAAAACTGGTATCAGACAGAGCATAATATCAAACTCATACAGCATTTTGATGCAAGTTGTAAGAGTTCATTTTTATGATTACATCAGTGTGATGTTGTAGTCAGTGAGACTCCACTTTTGTTGTTGAGTAGTGAGCTCTGAGCAGTTGGCCTTCCTGCATGTGTAGGCCCCTTTTGTACTAAGTAATATTCATTCATATGGTCAGTGAGTAAATATTGTGGGTCACAAATCCCATTGAGTTTTTTCCCTTACCGGATTTCCTCACCAAAATATTTGTGTTATGGTGTGCATTGATGTTGATTCCTTTGTTTCTCTTTACTAGATTATTGTTTGCTTACTGACATATTAATCTCAATTACAAAATTGTAAATATTTTTAAATCTTTTATTTATCGGTCAAACACTGATTCACCCCCCCCCACCCCTTCTTAGTATCTTTGGGATTAATAAATTATCTAACACCAATCCCCAAGGGAGAGATATTGCCACTAGATCTCCTATTATTCTTCACTATCTTCAAGGCTCCTAATTGATGATGAATGCTTGACAAATTCTTGATGAAATGTTGTTGAATGTTATTGAAGACTCCACATAGGATTCTCTTTCACTACATAGAAGGCTCCTTATGCTCCAAAAACCTACTCTTAGATTCTTAGATCCATCCCTTCAAATGAAGAAAGAGAGCTCTTATGTATGAAACCCTAGATCTTAATTTCAACTTAATTCCACTTTAGGCCGACCTAGGAATTGAATTTCCCGCCAAAATTTTGGGGTTAAGCATTATAATGTCATAGAATTGTGCTCCCAAAATTTTGGGAAAAAAGTCGAGGACCATGTGCATTCCTGCCACGGTCCGACCAACTTTTCACCAAATTTTTAGGGCATTAGATATGATGATATTAGAAGAAATCCCAAAGTTACAGCTAATTTAGAGGTGTTTTGATATACGAAATCGGGCCTTAAAGGTCGAAATAGGACATAATTAGGGTTTATGATTAAATGATTTATTGGAGGAACAAAATAAAAAGGGGCACACTTAGGGTAAAGGGCCCAATTTTATGATGTATGAAATGATGAATATGAATTTAGATTTAATTAAATTAATTAAAGGGAAATTAGAAATGCAATATGCAAGACACACTAATGTGGGTGCTAACCTAAGTGTGAAATTGTACCACCCTAGCAAGGGTGTACAATTTACGACACTACATTTAGCCCCCACTTTAGCGGCTATATGACACTACATGCATATGCAAGCTAAAGTAAAGAAAAGTAAACATTTATGAAAAAGGATATATCCGCAAGTTGTCAGACGAAGCCCCCAAGGGTATCTGCAGTACATAGTTAGATCTGCACCCTACAAAAACACATGTTAGATAAAATAACAAAATCACCTAAATGCTTACTAAGGAAGGTGATGAAAATTTGAGGGTATCTATATGACCCCTATTTCGGCTTGCTAATTTTAGTGAGTTGAAACAGGGTATCATATTTACCACATCGAATTATGAAAGAAGATTGATGATAAATACTCACAAGAAAAATTGATACAAGATCAAAAATTAATGGAGAATCATTTGGTAAGAAAGAGAACTAAGCCTCAATTCCAACACAACAAAGAGTGTGAGAATTTGAGAGCTCTCTAACACAAGATGAAAGATTTAAATGGAAACAAATGCAAAGAGAAGGAAGAAGAGATAGAAAGCATGAATACACACTTTGGTGATCCATGAGAAGAGAAAAGGATCCATGGACATCTCGCCCCTAAAACTAGGTGATCCATGGAGAGAAGGACATGGAAAACTAGCCCCCAAAGTTTGTCTGGGTGATCCATGTAAGGGAGGAGAGTGAGAACACTGTTAGTTCCACTCAACCACATGCATGTGTGTGGAAGTATAACAAGGATACCTACCTTTGAAACCAAAAAGATATCTATCATGCAACAATGTCATAAATCCAAGCAAGAGAGGGAATACCCTACAAGCAAGGATAAGATAGTTGAAAAGAGATATCTTTCAATATAAGTATAAAGGAGACCCTTGGAGGAGAAGAGATCTTTGTTCAAAAGACATCTACCTTCAAGAGGAGTTGTCTTAGACAAATATAACATCTTCTATAATGAATGAATGCAAGAGTTTTGAAAAGAGCATAAGATTGAGATGACATCAAAGAGAGAGTATTTATAGCAACAATCTTCTAAAAGAAGGCAATAGATCCTCATCAGGGATATGCACATGCACAAAATAGAAGGTTTTATTATAAAAGATACTACTCAATGAAGAGAATAAATTTATGAGTGATCAAAGACTTCCAACACCAAGGAGGAGGTCCCAATTAAGGATATGTACTTAAGATCCCCATTAGGGATGCTTGTTCCAATATGAGAGAAGGAATTCAAATATGAATACACCTCTACAATCAATAAGAAATCCTTATAGAAGACACTACTTTACAAAGGGGAAATTTTAATCTTAAGAAGGAGAGATGTTTGAAATCACTCTTTCCCCCATATATAGTGAGAAGAGATGAGATAAAAATAGGCTATTATGTTGCTTCCAAAAGTATGATTGCAAGTGAAATTGTACCATCATGAATGATAGTGAGCAACATAATAGCCATTAATGTTATTTAAAGACATGATAGATTGAATGAGGTAAATGAATATGACATGCTAAATGCTCTACTATAAGTGAGATTAAAAACATGTATAATATGATAAGATTAAAGGGTCTTTAGAAAGAGATAAGTTTATAGGAGAATAATAGGCCACTAAGTCATACTTCTCTTCCACACAAGAAATCTTAGGAGAGGGATAAGTGTATTTCATTAGAGTCTTATTCCTAGAAAATAGAATTTTAGAATGAGTAGAAGATAAATCCTCATAAGTGGGATTAGAATTCTCTTGAGGAGATTCATAATGAGATTTATTCATCACCAAGATTTCCTTATGAGGGGGATGAGTCTTGAAAGAAGTAAAAGATGATTTAATTGAAGTGAGGTTATCATCACTAATAAATATAGCACTCAGATTGAGAGATGGTATTTTAGATGTTTTGGTGGGCTTAGAAAGATTATATCCAAGTCCAAATGAAGCTTCATGTGTATTATGTTCTAAAGGAACTTTAATTCCTTGTTCATTTGTGCCACAACCATTTCTATCATATCCACTCTTGCTAAAATGTGAAAACCAAGACTATAAAAGGATGCCAAATCAGAAAGAGATGGTGATGCCCCATGGCTCTTAGTGCTATATGAATTAGAGGAAGAATTTGAAGAATTATTTGAATTAGAAGAAGCCACAAAATGGTTACTTAGTTGTTTAGACAAACTGGGTTTCTCTTTGGGTTCCTCCTTAGATTTCTCCTTCTCGGTCTTAGATCCATTACAAGGTACCCTATATTCTCCTATAAAAGTAGGGGTAAAGTCTAGAGATCCCCAATCATCATTGGTGAGTACTTGTTTGGGAGAAAAGATATCCTTGGGAGGAGATTCCAATTGAGTAGAAGAATTAGGAGTACTAGAAGGAACAACATCATTAAAGGAAATATATGTATTTGAAGAAGTAGAAGGATTGGAAGAATAATGGGAAGTAGTTGAACAAGAAGATCCAAATTTTAATGGTTCTTGAGGTTTGGCAACTAACAAGGTATATATCGTATTGTTATAAATGAGTTTGACTTGCCTATGGAAAGTTGAGGGGACAAATTGCATGATATGAATCCAAGGTCTCCCTAATAGAGGGTTATATGTCAAATTACCAAGAATAACATGAATCGGTGTAGGTAACATAATAGGACCTACCCTAATAGGCAAGATTATGACACCTAGACATTGTTTAGCAACATTATCAAAGCCTCAAATAGTAAAAGAAGAAGATTCGATGAGAGAATGATCCACTTTAATCTTATCCAATAAGTCCACACCACAAACATTAAGGCCGAACTCATTGTCCACAAGGGTTCATCTTATAGCAATATCATGGATAATAACCACAATCATAAGAGGATCATATTGATTTTGGATTTTAGGAGAAGATAACTCATCTTGTGTGAATACAATTTGAGCTTTGGATTTGTTTGTAGGATCAATCAAAGAGGATATGTTATTAGGTCTCACTATAGGTGATACATCTAAGTTTTTCAAAGCATCTTGTAACATCCCATGATAAGCAGGTGAAGTTTGAACCAAATCCCAAATAGAAATCTTAGCAGGAGTGGCCTTAAGTTGTTCAATGAGATCATACTCCTTGCTAAGAGTTGATAAATGAGGTGCTTGTGGAAGAGTAGGTTGACAGAGAGGAAGTGAAGTTGGGATAACTGGAGGAGGACTAGGTTGCCTATTGTTTCTTGTGTTGTAAGTATGAGCAACTATATTATAACTCTCTCCAGTAATTTTCTTAGCATATTCATAAGGGCTCTTAGTAGGATAACCTCCTTGCATAGTAATAATAGGTTTCTTAGGAGTGCAAAAATAATCATTAGCATAACCACCTTGAACCACTAAGATAGGTTTACGTGGGGAATTTTGAGAAGGACAAGCACCTTGAACTGTGAAGAGGGGTTTATTATGTATTTCATTCACATGTATCAAATTGATTGAGGATGGTTTAGGAATATCAAATGTGTCCTTAGAAGAAGAATGAACAAGATTGTTGGAAGAATTATTGATAGTCTCTCCTTGCACTAAAATGTTATCATGGATAAGACCAATTTTAGGAGGGAGGCTAGGGGTAGGCATTGATGTTTTAGAAGGAATAATATTAATAGGAAAGGTCATATCATCCTCTATCATCAAAGGATCCACATGGGGAATAGACTCTTTAGGAAAAGGATCACTCTCTAAAGTCTCACCTTTGAAAGGGAGATCTTTGGAAGAGATGTCAACAATCTTACTTTGAACTAGGGTATCCTTATAAGTAGAACCAAGTTGAGGAGAGGGAGATTCTTTAACTTTAGAGAAAAAATGATTGAGATTCATGGAAGGTGATATACTATCAAGAGAGTTATCAGTCATGATTTTATCCCCTTTGGCTAGGGTTCTCTCATGGGGAGAGAATAATCAACACCTTCTTCTAATTGTTCATCCCAAATAGTGAGGTCATTAGGAAAAGTATTATAAATATCTTGCACAAAGATGTCCTTATTTCTTTTGCCAATTTTGAGAGAAGGGATAACACTGTTCATTAATTCTTCATCCTTAGGAAGGAGAGAATCACTACATGTATTGAAATCATCCTATTTCCTCAAAATTTCTTCAATAGGATCTTTAGGGGGAAGAGTATTAAGGAAATTTATTATGATTTCATCTTCTTTCTCTAAGGAATCTTAGGGGTAAGGAAAAATTTAGGAGAAGGGAAAGCATTTCTCATTAATGCATCATCTCTAGTGAGAATTTTGTTGGAATCAAAAGAGGAAATGCCATCACTAGGAAAAGTAGGGACAATACAATCTTCTTGCACAAAATGAACCTCATGAGAGGAGTATTCTTTAGGAAGGAGATGAAAATATTTCTCCAAAGATTCATGCTTAGGAAGGAGATCTTTGGAATAAATGTTCATAACCTCTTGTTGTACTAACATGCCCCCATTGGTAAGACTTAATTTAGGAGAAGATAAGTCAATGCCCATCAATACCTTTTCACTTAGAGATGAATCAAGTAAAGAAGGAAAAGTAACATTACTAAAAGTGTTTATGATATCATCCTATTCCTCTAAGATAGCTAGATGAGAAGGAAACATTTTAGGAGAATTGTTAAGATCACTCTTCAAATCTTCATCCTTAGAGCATGAGAGAGTTTTGAAGGGATTGGTAACAACTCTTTTAAGAATGAAAATTTTGTCATAAATAATATGTGGTTCTCTAAGAGATGGAAAAATTGAAACAAGGGAAGCTAACCCATTATCACAATTAGGAAATGAATGCATCATGACAAAAACTACCCAATGTTTACGCTGATCCAAGGCCTCAGAGGGGTTGTAGGTTAGCGGGGGAGAAGGATGATAAAATATGCAAAATAGAAGGAAATGTTCAATTTTAACCAATGAAAGCACTCTAAATATTGATTTAGAAAATGAAATTTATAAGTGAAATGTGTGTATACACCTAAAAATGGTCTGAAGATAATTAATTAAATACATAGTTATCTAATTAATCCCCTTCCTAATTAGTTGAATTCATAAGCAATTTGATTAATTTCCCTATTCATCTATTAGTAAATAAATCAACATGATTTATCTATATAGTTCATTTCATATCCCCTTTTGATTAATTAATTCAAATTAATTAATCCTCCCCCCATTTAAAATCAATTCTTCTAATCCCTAATTAAAATTAACAAACTCAAGTTTGTTGAGATTACTTACCATGTTTCAAATATTTGAATTTCTAAATTTAAAAGAGCACATGGCTCCTAACTTTTAAGCACCTAACCTAACCATCCCCTAACCTAACCCATTCTATCTAATCCTAGGCTCTAACTAACCCTATCCTCTTGCACATCCTAACCTCCTTATTCTAACCTCCTATGGTGTGGATATTATTCCCTTGAGACACATGGCACTTTTGCGACATGTCTCCTCCCTTGGAAACTTGCCCTCTCATGAGAAAGGCTCCTTGACACTTGTCACCAAAGAGATGAGAAGTGTCCCTTCCTCCAACCTCTTCTCTAACTTCCTCAATCTTGGCCCTTGATATCTTCAGATCAAATTTGAACCATTGATTCCTACCACCTCAGCTTTGGCCTTGGAATTCCTATAAATACCCCTCATTTTGGAGCAATAAGGATCCCATGCATTCATAGTTTTAGCATCATTACTATAGTCATTTTCATTTCAATCATCTAGTAATTAGTATTTTGGATTAATCATAGCATGTTAATCTAGTTTCTTAGATCATGCATTTCATATCATTGGCATAGTTAATCATGAAGTAGCTACTCAACTCTTGACTTGCCACTTTGGAGGTCATTTCTCCGCTGAGAGCCAAACAAATCCAACACCTTCAAGGTCCTCAAGAATAGAGGAAAATGGGACATCTCAAAGGAGCTTTTGTTTAGCTTTCAATTTGCTTCATAATTCCATTTATGTTGTCTCATTATATGTGTATGCTTGCTTCTATTTACCACATTTTAAGAAGCACAATAATTGGTGCCCACTGTGGGGCCTAGCCCCTTTGATCTTTAACAAGTTTGCTTGCAGGAAATCTCATTGATAGGTTGATTAGCTCTTTCGATGTGCAAATTAGCTCTCTCGGGCTCTTGAATCACGTTCTTGGTCTCTATTGGCATTTATGGGAGATTTCTCAACTCTATTTTTATGTTTTTCCCTGCTTTAGCATTTTTCAGTCTACACCTTAGCATTTTTGGTATGTCTTATAGCATTTCTAGTATATTTGACAGCATTGTCGGTCGGTTTAACCATGCTTCTAGTCCATTCAGCAGCATTTTTGGTCAATTCTACAATGTTTCTGGAGTTCAAAATAGTGTTTTGGGTTAATTTGATAGCGTTATTGGCACATTTGATGGCGTTCTTGGTCAATTTGATAGCGTTTTCATTTTTTCATTGATTTTTCTAATGTTATATTCTGCATTTCTTATTTCTACTTCGGGACTATCATTTTTTCGAACCTAAGTTGCAATTTGTTGGTTTTGCAAGTACTTATTTTGTTGTAAAAGACCAGAGTCATAAACCATTTCACTGTCAAAGAATGCAATATAAACTACTAACTTTGTTTGCAGTTGCAGGATTTTGCACTTATTTTTGATAAATTAGGCACATAGACTAATTACAATGAAAATGAACAAACATGTCTTATGTGTTTTTGATGATAGGCGAGTATGCTCTCACCTTTCTTAGGTGATCAGAAAGCTAGACTCATATTTTCTTTTTAATAGTGCATATCTTTAGTGGGCTTGCCCTTCTGAGGAGCCTATAAGGCCAAAGCCATTAAGGTCAGTGAGAGGGGAATGACCCAAGTGGAAATGGCTAATGCCAAGTACGCCAACCCACTATAAAATAAATGTGATTTGATGAAAATCAAGTCAATGACAGTGCTCAGGAATATCTCTCCTTCGTACCTTCGGGTATATCAAACCTTGGGTATTCAAGGCTAGGAGACCTCTTAATTGAGTTTATACCCCGACATGCTGAATGGATCCCTCACTAGTTCCAATTAAAATTAGAAGCTACCCGATTTACCTCTGACCATTATTAAATTCTTAGTGCATGGAGGGGGAAGAATCTCATTTTAATATACTCACCATATGTCCCTCTTGAGCGTATGTGTGAACTCCCCTTTTGAGATCTTAATGCTAGGCTCATAATGGGACTCCACTAACTCTCACAAAGGCAAAAATGCGGGCGCCCTTTAGGGGCTGAAAAGGTTGTGTGAGCTGATAGGGTACCAAGTGTGGGCTAAGAACTAATAATGAATCCAATCTCCTTAGGATAGACTAAATGATGTATTTTCAATTATTCAAAACCCATGAAAACTTTGGCTTTCTTTAAAGCTTCTTGAACATACACTTTTTGTGTCCTTTGGGACAAAAATACAATCCGAATTTTGTGTTTATAAGTCAGGTCAAGATATCATCCATTGAAATACAACAAAAATTGCAAACTCAAACTTCAAATTGTCAAATTTACAAGTTTCACGATAGATTAGCTCTTTCGGTCCAAACAGTCAATCTCACAATCCAAAGAGTATCTCTCACAATCCAAATAGTAGCTCTTTCAGTCCAAACAATAGCTCTCATAGTCCAAACAGTATCTCTTTCAGTCCAAACAATAGCTCTCATAGTCCAAATAGTTTCTCTTTCAGTTTAAACAGTTGCTCTTTTAATCCCAACAACCGCTCTTTCAATCCAAACGGTATCTCTCACAATCTAAACAATAGCTCTCACGGTCTAAACCTCAGCTCTCTTGGTATGAATGTTAGCTTTCTCATATTTGAACATTAACTCTCCAAGGTTGAGCTTGCTACGTATAAACATCAATTTTCTCACTCTACACATTAACTCTTCGGGTCAAAATAACCATTATCTAAGTTCTAACATCACTAGTTTAAACTTCAGAGTTCTTGGTCTAAACAGTAGAGCTTCTTGTCTAAACAACAACTCTCTCGGTCTAAACAACAACTCTTCTAGTATAAACAACAACTCTTCTGGTCTAAATAGAAACTCTCTTGGTTTAAACAATGGATTTCCTAGTCTAAACAACAGCTCTCTTGGTCTAAACAACAACTTTCATGGTTGAAACAACAACTCTCTTGGTTTAAACAATAGAGTTCTTGGTCTAAACATCAGCTCTTCTGGTCTAAATGTCAGCTCTCTTGGTCTAAACAATAGCTCTTTTGGGTTGAATGTCAAATTGCTCATGTTTCAACACTAGATCTCCTAGTTTACACTTGCTAGGTCTAAATATCAATTATCTGAGTCTGAAAATCAAAAAGTTAGGTCAAAACAACAATCTCCTAAGTTCAAACACCCAATTTTTTGACTCTAAACATCACTGTTTTGAAGTTTAGATTCACTGCATTACAAAATAATGTTTATGGTCAATATAGAAGTATTCCTAGTTATTATAGCAGTGTTTCTAGTCAGTGTAGTAGCGTTCTCAGTCAGTATAGCAACATTATTGGTTAGTTTGTCAGTATTTATGGTCAGTTTGCCAGCATTTCTGGTTTGTTTGTTAGCATTTATGGTCAGTTTGCCAGCGTTTCTAGTCAGTTTGTCAACATTTCTAGTCCATATAGCAGTGTTTCTGGTTAGTATAGTAGCATACTTGGTCAGTTTGTCAATGTTTCTAGTCAATTTGTCTGTATTTCTGGTCAGTTTGTCAGTGTTTTTGGTCCATATAGCAGCGTTTCTGGTCAAAATAGCAGCATTCTTGATAAGTTTAGCAACATTTCAAGTAAACTGCACCAAAATCAGAAAACAAAAATAACCCATTTCTCAGATAGTCAAACATAGAGACTAGGTCATCTTCTTGGGTCCCTCAGTTAGGTTATCTTTTGTTAAAATAGATTCAAAGATAGACACACTAAGGTTCTCAAGTATTCATCTCCAACAAGTTTAAGATCTAACATCTCAAAGTGCAACATCAAACCTTCTTTGATAAACTAATCACTCAAAACATAGTTTCTCATTAGGATCTATCATCCTATATCATGAAACTACAATGTTTGATCAGGATAACCTTGTCCCACATCATAGAATATATCGTTCCTATTGGACTTGGTTTTATCAAAATCATCATCATTGCACTTCAAACTAAGATCGAAAAACTTACAAATCTACAAATACTTGAATTATCTTTTCATGTCATATCACTCTATCATACTTACATTGATGGTCACTTATTGAAACACCTTCTAGACCATTTGATCCTTGCACAATATTCAACGCACATGTATGCTCATTTTAAATAGAGTGTAGAGATGAAACATCGAAGAAACATAAATAGAAACATTCAAAACAGCTGAAGATCATAGAAACATGAAATACTAAAGAAAAATATAAGAGGAAGACATAACAAGTCAACATATCAGACAAATCAAACAAGTCCAAAATCAAAAGCCAACTATGTCAAAACCTCACAAGGATTCAAATGAATCTCCAAAGAAAGGTGGCTCTTTTATGCAAATCTTAAAGAGATCCCTAAAGGATTTTGCTGAGGAAGATCAAAATCGCGCACCTATGTCTATCAATATCTCATCCCCCCATAAGAAAATTCACTCTCCAAATGCATCTAATCCTACACCTCTTAAAAACTTGCAAGAACCTTCCATAGCATCCTCACCAAACAATACACCCAAGGATGAAGTTCCCCAAGGGATATCCATAATGGTCATCAAACCTATTTTAGATGATCCTATTCAAAGCCCATCTCCTTCATATCTAAGCATTTATTCCTTGCAACATCCCCATAACGCTCCCTTGCAAATTGAAGTCCTCATTCATATAACACTCATTAAGTGTGTCCTAATAGATGGGGGAGCTAGCTTAAACATTTTCTCATTGAGTCTTGTCTATGCTCTAGGTTATTCTGAAGATGCAGTTGATCCCTGGAAAAATATCACATTAAAAGCATATGATGAAGAAGAGTGTTCCTCTAAAGGAATTGTGATATTACCCATCAAAGTGGGACCTTTATAGAAAGGCATAGTATGTCAATTCCTAGACTTGGATTTATCATACAACATACTCTTGGGAAGACCATGGATACATGACATACAAGCTATTCCATCAGCATATCATCATTGCCTGAAGTTTCCATACAATGGGCAGGAAATCATGATCTCAACAGACTCAAATCCATTACAATGTTGTAGTAATCTGAAACCGGCTCGAGAGGTTGTTTTTCCACATAACAGAGAGACATCATCTTCAAGAACACAATCCAAAGAAAAATCATTTGCCTCAATTTTGTCAAGTATGGAAAAATAAATGCAGCTAAGATCGAGGGAACAAAGAATATTCACTGTCGCAGTTACCACTTTCTCCTAAATCCTATGGAAAACCATCAAACTCTCAACAACAACCAATTGTGAAACATCTTCCAATATTTGATGGAGCATTTGTTAGTGTTGGGACCTTATCAGAGGAAATAAAAGACAAAGATGTGCTATAATAGCTATACAAGGATGAAGAAGCCCAACAAAAGATCAATAAAGTCAAAATACCTACAAAAAGATATGGAAAAAGATTTAACATTCTTCAAAAAATGGGATACACTAGAACGGGTCCTATAGGAAAAAGAAGAGAAGGTATTTCAAAACCTATACAACCTCATACTTAGTAGGCTACAAAAAAAATAGGCTTAGGGTATGGATGAGTTACTCTACAAGAGGACACATCTTCTAAGCAACAAAAAGATGAACATGATAACAGACAAGAGCAACTTGCAATTGAAAGGGAAGAAGAAGATGTAGATGTCGATATAGTTTATGCGTATGCAAGACAAACGTTAGGAACTATCCCACTTAAATCAGGATCACATTCCATTGACTTGGACTTAATCGATGACAATCAGGAGCTACTTGCAAGAGGTCATTTTGATGAGAGTATCATTCTAGAAATTGAAATACATATCAAAAAAATTAACATCTCTATCATGACCCTTAATACCTTTGAAGCATCTCAACCTAAGGACCCCTTCCCTCTAATCCGTCCTAAAATTATTGACTAGGAAAATGAAAGACATAATGAAATTGATACCTTTCCTAATGACCATGCCATATCCTTATATCATAATGCAATCAAACCCACAACAACTTTCACCGGGCATTTCACTAGCACATCTTCTAATTAAGAGGGTGCCAAATCTCCTAGTCACAAAAGTGAAAATAAAGAAAACAATATCAGGTCTACTGCTGAAAACCATTTATTGGCAACATTAGACTGAGAAAAAGTAAAAAAAAAGGACACATCTAATGGTGAAAAGATCCTTGAGGCATTGAAAGATAGGATATTTGACACCTTACTTGAATACTATCAAGAGAGGTCATCTATCCTGATATAACCAACAAAGGTAATTAACATTGGTACAATTGATCACCCAAAGAATCTACATCCAACAACCTCTCTATTAGAACAAGAAGGGCAAAAATATTTGGAACTCTTCAAAAGATGGAAAATCAATTTTGCCTGGTCATATGCAGACATTCCAGGGTTAGATCAAGATCTTATATGCATCATTTGAATGTCAGTCCAGGAGAAAGCATCAATAACGGAACATAACATGGATCAAGAGCAGGCATTCTATTCATCACACTACAAGGTCACACAATTCCAAAGGCATATAAATTCAGTGTTCCATGCATGAACAATACAGCGGAACATGAAGCTTTGGTCATAGGTATCAAGATGGCCATAGAATGGAACATTATGCAGCTACAAGTCTTTGGAGACTCTCAGCTCGTCATCAATCAAATCAATGACAATTATCAAACAAACGATGAAAGGCTAATGCCTTATAAGAAGATGGTTGATGATGTCAAGAAATACTTTGTCGAAATAACTTTTGAGAAAATTCTAAGAAATGACAACAAAGAAGAAGATGCCATGGAAACACTTGCTTCTCTCCTTCAAACACAGGAAAATCAAGAGCGTTACAAATTCCTGGTAGAAGAGGTGTTTTACCCTGCACATGGTTGTCCTAATTCCCAAACTATTTGTCACCTAGTTGGGCATGATTCCTCCCGCTATGGCCAAACTTATACATACCTAAAAGATAGCACCCTCCCTCCCAACTTGTCAAGGAGCAAAAACAGAAACTTTATTCATCAATCCTCCCTTTATACTCTTATCACAGATACCCTTTTTAAATGAGGTCTGAACAGTACTCTTTTAAGATGTCTCGAGCAAGAAGAATCTAAGAAGGCCTTAAATGAAATCCATAATGACATTTGTGGCACTCATTAAAGTGGTCTTACCCTTTCAAAAAAACCCATATGCTTGGGCTATTATTGGCCAACTATGAAACGAGATTCTTTTCAGATAGCTAAAACATGTAAACAAAGTCAGATCCATGAAAATTTAATTCATGCACCAGCACAAGAGATTCATTGTTTGGAAACATCTTGGTTGTTCTGCTAATGGGGTCTTGATCTAGTAGGAAAGATAAACCCTCCTTCATCTAATAGTCACAAATTCATACTTTCAGCTACATAATATTTTACAAAATGGATTGAGGTGATACCTCTCACAAATATCATAGGAAAACAAATTGTTGCATTTATCTTGAACTACATCATATGCCACTATGGCATATCCATGACCATTATCACTGATAATGGGAAATCGTTCAAGAACCAGGATGTACAGGAGCTATGTGAGAAATTCAAGATTGAACACAAATTCTCCACACCCTACTATCCACAAGGGAATGAACAAGCATAAGCATCAAACAAAACTATTTTGAAAAATCCTCAAAAAGACAGTGAATGATGTTGGCAGAGATTGACATATTCAATTGAACCCTTCTCTATGGGCCTACTATACCAGTATCTGCACACCAACAGGCGCCACACCTTTCTCTCTTGTCTATGGATCAGAAGCAATACTACCAATTGAAGTAGAGATACCTTCTCTATGAGTATCATTAACAGGCCTTATCCCAGATGAAGAACAATGAGTATCTAGATTGCAAGAGTTAGAATTGATCCATGAACGAAGACAAAATGCCTTTGACCATTTAAAGGTATATTAGCAAAGAATGTGTTGTATTTATTATCGCAAGTTCAAACCACGAGCCTTTCAAGTTGGATAACTAGTACTAAAGCAAAATCCACGCAATTAGGCAGATCGAGAAAAGAAAGGTAAGTTTGAACCAAACTAGTTAGGTCCATTTGTAGTCACAGAAGTCTTTGGATCAGGAGCATATCAACTATCAACATAGGATAGGGATTAGCTCCACGAACCCATTAATAGCATTCATCTGAAAAAGTTTCATGTCTAAAAAAGCAGAAAAACAAAAAACAGTGAAAAAGCAAAAAATCCAAAAATAATGAAAAAGCAAACAAAAATCAAAACCAGTGAAAAAGAAGAAAAATAAAAAACAATGAAAAATCGAAAAAAAAAAAAAAAAAAAAGAGAGAAAAAGTGCAACAAAAACAAATGGTGAAAACTTGGCATCATGCACTATCTGTCAACTAGCTCTTCCATCTATTAGTTCATGCATCCTTTCACTTGCATTCATTTTCCATTAGCGATGTCCATATCCATAATAAACTTGTGTACATACGCAAGCATCACAGTTGGTTTCTCACCATGGTTTTGATCATTGGGTATATCATCATAAATTTGTTTCTAGGCTTGGGGCAAAATCCTGCACTTAGTTGGGGGCAAAAAATTTCATCATTTTGAGCTTAATCCAACAGGTATAATAACAGTTAGGCAACACTTGTCAAGAGAAAACTAAGACACATCCAATGTTGAGCACAAGATCAAATTGTCAACCATCAACTATCAACTATCAGTCTAAACATGACAAACACATATCAATGGATGATATCTTTTGACTAATGATTTTAACACTTTGACAATAATGGTTCAACTATTTTATCTTGATTTTTCGATATCATGATTTTTGAGTAATGCAAGGATTTCTTTGACTAGAGGAACAAGGAAGGAACATGATATTTTCTTGTCTATTGTCTGTAAATTAATTGTTAATATGTGCAAAGTTGTCTCAGGACATGATCATCGGAGTATCATCGAGGACATTTCGGATTCACATATAGAAATGGTTAATACTGTTTGTTTTACACAAGCAACACTCACGTCATATTGGTTCAATTATACCTCAATGCTTGTGCTAACTTGCAATTGTTGTGCCTGTGAAGTGTGTACCTGTTATACCTGCAGCTACAAAACAAAACACTCAATAAATCATTACAAGCAATTGTTAGAAAATTAATCAACGAAAGATAAAACACATAGCTAATCAATCTATTGCCTCCTAGTAAATGCGAGTATGAATTTTGCTCTCAGATCTGGTTATGCAAATTCTAGTGACTTGACTACACTTAAATAGAGGATTTAAATGATGAAGATGCATAAGCTAGCAATGATAGCACAATTAAGCTACATGATTTCATGATTATTCTAGAAAATAAGCTATAATGAAGATGCAATTAAGCTAAAATTGAATATGATAACAATGCTAATAATGATTTGCTAAGAGCTATATGCCTATAGTAACAATGCTTGAATGCAAATGAGATGGGTTGATTATTGCACCAAAATGGGGTCTATTTATAATATTTCCAAGGCTAGGGGTGAGGTGCCAGGAATCAACGGTCAAGATTAAGTCTGAAGATATCAATGGTGAAATTGGAGGAGGTTGGCAAAGATGTTGGATTAAAGGGAACATTTGTCATCTCTATGGTGACAAGTGTCAAGAGGCTTCTAAAAAAGGTTGGATGAAAGGGAACATTTAGTGACAAGTGTCACAAAGATTCTAGAAGAGGTTAGATGAAAGGGAACACTTAGTGACAAGTGTCACAAAGATTCTAGAAGAGGTTAGATTAAAGGGAACATTTAGTGACAAGTGTCACAAAGATTTTCTCATGAGAGGGTAAAGTGTTCAAGGAAAGGGGACATGTGGGTAAATGGAATGGGTTAGGTTTAGGAATGGTTGGGTTAGGTGGTACAGTTAGGAGAATTTGAATTTAAAAAATTAAATAATAAGAAAAGGCTAATTAATTTCAACAACTCATAATTGATTTGTTTTAATTAATTAGAGGATTAGAAGAAATGATATTGATGGAGAAGAATTAATTGATTTGAATTAATTAATCAAAGGGGATTATTGAAATGAACCTATTAAATAAATCCTTAGATTTATTAATAAGTAGAGGAAAGGGGGTATTTAATCAAATTGTTGATGAATTTAATTAAATTGGGGAGGGAGATTAATTAAATAATTGTTTATTCAATTAATTCTCTTCAGACCATTTATAGTTGTATACATTTTGTCGGGCTCTTTGAAGAGAGGTGTGATGACGCGTTGATTCAAAGAATAATCTCATTTTGATGATGATATTGGTTTGATAGGATGTCCCAGCTCTTGATTGCTAAATTTTGGTATGATGATGCCCCCTCGAGAGATCAATTGAGATAATTGATCTTTGGAGTTTTGCAATTTTTAGCGAAATTGATATCTTGATAGATTTGATTTGATTTTGCAATTGTGTTTGATGAAAATGCAAGTTCTTTGATTAGCTTGATTGATTAGATTGATAAGATTGATAAATCTTGATTGATTAGATTGATAAGATCAAGATTCAGTCTGGTTTCAGGAATGACACCTCCTGTATAAGACAAAGATGATCAAAGCATCTGGTTTCAAGAGGGATTCATCCTGTATAAGACATGATCAGAACGTCTAGTTTTAGGAAGGATACATCCTATATAAGACATGAATCAGATCGTCTGGTTTCAGAAAGGATACATCCTGTATAAGACATGATAGAGTTGATTGGGTTTGATTGATTTGATAATGTTGATTAGATAAAGAATTGGCTATCTGTTGATATCAAGTTGCAGAAAGATTCAGATATGCTGATGTTGATTATATTGAGAGTGATAGCATAAGATTTTTGCTGGGTCGACAATATCTGAAGAGATATGAGTGATTCGTTTGATTGTGTATACACTTGTGATGATACTTTGATGATTCCTGCGATAGATTTAACCTTGGATAAAAGGAGCCTATGGGATCCCATACAAGAATAAAATGCAAAGCTATGACCAGACTAGTCATTGGATTATTTTGCATTTTTGTCATCATTGAGCTTTTGAAATGTGGGAAGTGAGTGCAAACATTGATGGTATAATTAAACCATGATGACCTAAGCACTTCTTTCCTGGATTTTGATATGGAAAGTTAGCACAAGCATCAAGGTATAATTAAACCAAGATGACCTGAGTGTTGCTTGCGTAAAACAGATAGTATTAATAATTTCAATATGCAAATTGGAAATGTCTTCAATGATACTCCGATGATCATGTCTCGAGACAAATTTGCACATATTAATGATTAATTTTCAGACAACAGATAAGAAAAATATCATGTTCCTTCCTTGTTCCTCTAGTCAATGACATCTTGGAGTCACTCAGAAATCATGATAGCAAAAATCAATATAGAAAAGTTAAACAATCATGTTAAAATCATTATCCAAAAATATATCATCCACTGAAAAGTGTGTGATGTGCTTAGATTGATTTTGTGATAGCTTGATAGTTGATAGTTTGATCTCGTGTTCAATGTTGGATGTGTCTCAGTTTTCACTTGATAAGAGTTGTCTAATTGTTGTTCTACTTGTTTGGTTAAGCTCAAAATGATCAAGAGTTTTGCCCCCAACTAGGTGTAGGATTTTGTCCCAAGCCTAGAAACAAAGTTGTTATGATATATCCAATGATCCAAACCATGGAAAGAAGCCACCTGGGATGTCTGCGTATGTACAAAGGCTTCATTATGGATAGTGTTGATGGAAAATGAATGAATCCAAGCGAAAAGATGCATGAACTAATAGATGGAAGAGCTAGCGAACAAATAGCGCCTATTTGCCAGGTTTTCACTGTTTGTTTTTATTGCACTTTTTCTCATATTTGATATTTTTTTATTTTATTTTTTTGCTTTTTTCACTGTTTTTTATTTTTTTGATTTTTCACTGCTTTTAATGTTTTTGATTTTTCTGATTTTTCAAACATAAAACTTTTTTTAGATGCATGCTATTGATAGGTTCATCGATCTGATCTTCGCCCTCTATTGAGAGTTGATATGCTCCTGACCCAAATACTGTTGTGACCACAAATGGACCTAACCAATTTGGTTCAAACTTTCCTTTCTTTTCTCGATCTGCTTGGTTGTGTGGATTTTCCTTTAGCACTAGTTCTCCAACTTGAAAGACTCATGTTTTAACCTTATGATTATAAATCCAACACATTCTTTATTGATATACCTTTAAATGATCAAAGGCATTTTGTCTTTGTTAATAGATCAATTCTAACTCTTGCAGTCTAGATACTTGTTGTTCTTCATCTAGGATGAGACATTTTAGTGATACATGTAGAGAGGGTATCTCTACTTCGATTGGCAATATTGCTTCTGATTCGTATACAAGAGAGAAAGGTGTGGCACCTATTGGTGTACAGATACTAGTATAGTAGGCCCATAGAGCAGGGTTTAGTTGAATATGCCAATCTCTTCTAGCATCGTTCACTGTCTTTTTGAGGATTTTCAAAATAGTTTTGTTAGATGCTTCTGCCTGCCCATTTCCTAGTGGATAATAGGGTGTGGAGAATCTGTGCTGGATTTTGAACTTCTCACATAGCTCTTGTACATCCTGATTTTTGAATGGTCGCCCATTATCAGTGATAATGGTCATTGGTATTCCATAGTGTCAGATGATGTAGTTCAAGATAAATGCAGCAATTTGTTTTCCTGTGATGTTTGTGAGAGGTACTACCTCAATCTATTTTGTAAAATATTATGTAGCTACAAGGATTAATTTGTGACCATTAGATGAAGAAGGGTTTATCTTTCCTACCAGATCCAGACCCAATTGACAAAAAGGCCAAGATGTTGCTAAAGCATGAATTTCTTGTGCCGGTGCATGAATCAAATTCCCATGGATCTGACATTGTTTGCATGTTCTAACTATCTGAAAAGAATCTCATTCCATAGTCGACCAATAATAGCCCAAGCGTATGATTTTTTTTGAAAGGGTAAGACCACTTGAATGAGTGCCACAAATGTCATTATGGACTTCATGTAAGGCCTTCTCAGATTCTTCTTGTTCGAGACATCTTAAGAGAGTACTGTCTAGACCTCATTTAAATAGGGTATCTGCTACAAGAGTAAAATGGGAAGATTGGCGAATAAAGTTTCTCTTTTCATTCTTTGATAAATCGAGAGGTAGGGTGTTGTCTTTTAGGTATGTGTAAGTTTGGCCATAGTAGGAGGAATCATGCCCAACAAGGTGATAGATAGTTTGGGAATCAAGACAATTATGAGTAGGGTAAAACAATTCTTCCACCAGGAATTCATAACGTTGTTGATTTTCTCATGTTTGAAGGAGAGAAGCAAGTGTAGCCATGGCATCTGCTACTTTTTTATCATTTCTTGGAATCTATTGAAAATTTATTTCTACAAAGTACTTCTTGATATCATCAACCATCTTTTTGTAAGGCATCAATTTTTTGTCCTTTGTTTGATAATCATCATTAATTTGATTGATGACGAGCTGAGAGTCTCCAAAGACTTGAAGTTTTGTAATGTTCCATTCTATAGCCATTTCGATACCTGTAACCAAAGCTTCATATTCTATTGTATTATTGGTGCATGGAAAGCTTAATTTGTATGCTTTTGAGACTGTATGACCTTGTGGTGTGATGAATAGAATACCTTCTCCTAATCTATGATGTGTTCTATTATTGATGTTTTCTCCTAGACTGATATTCGGGTGATGTATTGTAAGATATGGATCTAACCCTTGAGTGTCTGTATATGACCAGGTAAAATTGATTTTCCTTCTTTTGAAGAGTTCCCAATATTTCCACCTTACTAGTTTTGATAGATAAATTGTTGGATGTAGATCAGTTGTGCCAATGATAACTGCCTCTGCTGGTTCGATCAAAATGGATGACTTCTCTTGATAAAATTTAGGTAAGGTGTCAAATCTCCCATCTTTCGGCACCTCGAGGAGGTTTTCACCATTAGATGTGTCCTTTATTTTACTTTTTCTTGATCTAATGCTGCCAGTAAATGGTTTTCAGCATTAGACTTGATATTGTTTTCTTTATTTTCATTTTTGCGATTAGGAGATTTAACACCTACTTGACATGAAGATATGTTAGCGGAATCCCTAGTGAAATTTGTTATAGGTTTGATTTCATTAAGATATAAGGATATGGCATGGTCATTCAGTAAGGTATCAATGGCAGTATGTCCTTCATTTTCCCAATCCATAGGTTCAGCAGTGATTGAGGATAATGGATCCTCATGATGAATTATGTCAATGATATTAGGGGTCATGATAGAGATGTTTGAGCTTTCAGTATGTATTTCCATGTCTAGAACAATACCTCACATAAGAAACTCTTGATCATCCTTAGTTAAGTCTTATGAATACTAAGAGGGGGGGGGTGAATTATTATGCCAAAAATCTCTGCACTTAAACACTTTACAAGACCAACAGTAAACCGGTAAAACAGTTTAGCAGACAAACCAGTTAACACACATGCAAACCAAATAGCTAATAATGAATTCACCCACAGAAGCAAAAACACCATAACACAAGAGATTTTGATGTGGAAACCCAAATGGGAAAAACCATGGTGAGATGGAACTCACAAGTAACTATCTGCAGAATAGGAACCAGACCGGTTAAGGTCTTACAATGTTCTTTACCAGAACAGATCTTGTTAGGAATCTCAATCTCTATTAGGAGATAAGTCCGATTAAAGACTACCTTGCTAGAGGATTTTAGATCCATAGATGTGAACCACCTTGTTAGAGGATTTACAAAAGGCTTTTGGGCCTACCCGGTTAAGGGCTATAGACTTGTCAAAGATGTGAGTAATCAACAAGTGTTTGATCTAGCTAATAGCACATACTGCTAGGTTAGATCCTTGATAGCTCATTCCTAATGCATTCCAGCATTACTTCAGTCTTCTACACATTCATATTCTCTCCAACTCCTCAACCACCTTAAACCCTAGCAACAACATAAACTTTCGCTAGAGCCACATCAACAACCTAAAACCCTAGACATGATGTCCTTATAAAGGAATCAAGTTTCATGTCGATCCAATAGGATTACATTACAATTTCCTAGGTTCAATGAACCTGGACATACTTTGTAACATGACACAAAAAGCACCGTTAAAGTGTCGGCACCATCAAACAATCGGTGGATGGTAACTCATCACAAAATGTTGGCTGGTAACTCATCACAGAGTATTAACGGTTTATACAATATACCAGTTGTCGGTTTGTCAAAAATGAAGACTGGTAAAAATGTGTTATGCCGCTTTAATTCCTCATACCGCTTGGGATCCACAAACTGCTTTGGTCAACATGTTGCTTCAGACTAGGAAACACATTCTGCAAAACACCAATAATCTAAAGACTATAATACAACATTCCGGTTGGAACACATATCGGTTGTGCTCTAACTCATACATATAAAGGGGATCTCAATGCAAGTGTGAGTCCATCAATGACAATCACAACATAAACATAAAAAATGCCAACAATCTTCCCCTTTGGCATTGATGGCAACACTTAGGAAAATAAAATTTTGACATCTAAGTGTTTTACAACAAAATCATGCCATTAGAAAAATTGCTCCCCCTAGGCATATACACTATCCCTTTGACAATACAATGTATAACAATTTTGCATATAGAGCATAAACATTGAGATATTCAGAGCATATATCAAAATTTTGATTACCAGATACTTCTCTCAAATAGAATTCTTCTCCCCCTTTGCCAACAATGACAAAGTACAGTTGAAAACCCTATTTTCATTTGATATTAAAATAATAAAAGTTTATGACAATAAGGAATAATACTTGTCAAAAATAGATTTAAAGTCTTGCAAGAATTATTTCATCGATAAAGACCACGACTCAAGTAGGGAGGTGGCTACTTCTTTCTCTATCTGCATCTGGGAGACCTATTCTTCCATGGCATCAATTGTGCTCATCTCTTGTGTCAATGTTAAGGCATCTAGATTCAGATAGCACTTCTAAAGAATTTGCTGACGAGGGAGTAGAACCAGTTGTAGCTCCCGCAAATCTCTAGACTGGGTGTTGATCTCTTGCTCCATTTTTGCTGACTAGATGTGAAACTGGTGAACGGTTTGCCCATAAGTTATAAAGGAATCATAAGGTGGCTTGAATGTGCTCATGTAGGAATGTAAGTCCATTTGAAGCTTTTGCTTTTGAGCTAGCACATCATCATAGAACAAATGGGGTTGGCAGATCTTGCTGAGTAGTAGATTACCTTCATCTAGAGCATCCCTTATATCCTTTTGTTCTTTTTTCAGTTAAGACCGGAGCTCATTCAACTTCTTCACCAGAGCTATATTAAGAGCTTTTTGATGCTCCTTCTTGACATTTGCCTCTATTGCCTCTTCTAGGTTCTACACCTGATCATCCACTACTGTGCATCAGAGCTTTAGTTTGGCCAGTGATGATTCAGTGCATGGAAGGTTAGTACCAAGTATCAAACCAGTAAGAGTGTCCACAGCCGCTTGAATTACATCCTGCTCCTTCTTCCTCTGAATGTTTTCAAGTCGTTCTTGGCAACTTTGATGCTTTGCATCAACTTTGTTTCACTTGCAGACTGAAGGTCGATAGGACTAGTGAGGTCAGTCGGTTTGGCTTGACTACCAGTTGCCTTTGGAGTCTCCATCTGGGCGCTCTTTGCTGCTTCTCTTTCCTTATCCTCTTCTGCTTTTTTCTTCTTCACTTCTCTTCTCTTCTCCTCTTCTTTGTCCTCCTCAGCCTTTTTCTTCTCCACTTCTCTCCTCTTCTCCTCTTCCTTTTCTTCTTCTTCCTTCTTCTTTTTCTGTGCTTCCTTCTTCTTCTCCTGTTCCTTGTCTTCCTCTTCCTTCTTCTTTTCCTCAGCTTCCTTCCTCTTCTCCTCTGCCTTATCTTCATCTGCCTTTTTATTTTCTGCTTCCTTTCACTTCTCCTCTTCCTTTCTCTTCTTCTCATCCTCTTCCTCTTTCTTCTTACTTGCAATTTCTTGTTTCTTTTTCTCTTCTTCATCCTTCTTCTTCTTCTTCTCTTCATCTTTCTTCTTCTTCTCTTCTTCATCCTTTTTCTTCTTCTCTTCTTCATCCTTCTTCTTCTCTTCTTCATCCTTTTTCCTCTGCTCTACCTGTTCCTTTGCCGCTTCCTGTCTGTCCTCGGCTTGCTTATCAACCTATTCAGCCTGTTGCTCCTATCTTGTTGCCTCAGTTGGTGTTTCTTGAGTAACATCTTCTATGTGCAGGGCATTGACATCAATAGTGTCGATCGGTTCATCAACCGGATTTCCTTCATCATCAAGTACTTCATCCAGTTTGGATATAATCGGTTCTTTCTCAGCTTGCCGGTTGGCTTCGGCCACTTGATGCATCTTCAGAGTTTCTAGAGCATGGGTGTGTGTATCCTTGAGCACTTCTTTACCCTTCCCTTCCAGTAACAGGAGTCTTCTTCTTCTCATGAAGAAAAGACCTTTGTATTTGTTCATTACATCGAACGATTCCAAATTTGATACATCAGGGAAATGTTCAGCAAAAACTTTTTCTCTCATTTCCTATTCCTGCTCTATGGCAATCCACCATTTATTATCTAAGGACTTATACAAAGAATTTGGTGTTTTAGATCTAATTTCTGAAGGCGATCAGTCATTAACACATAAATACTGAATTATTTCCTTTTCAACCGCTTCCTTTTCATCATCATTAAAGTCATCAAAATACTCAATTAAATCATGTAGCAATTTTCTCCTAATATTCTTTATTGTTCTTTGACAATGTGTCAAAGGTTTATAGGAAGAGATATCTATATTTACCTGTGCAAATGATGTCGGTTCATTCTTTGTCTTCTTTCTTGTCTGTCTCACCTTCTTGGGCTACTCCTCAGACACAGTTTCCTCTGAGTACGGTGTGTTTCTTTTTGTCTTTCTTTTCCTCTCGAAGACTTTAGCTAGTGCCGCTTCTAGTTTCTTCTTGGTCGATGACTGTTTGGTCACTTTTGGACTTGCTGTTGTAACCGGTGTAGATGCGGATGACACTTCTTTTCCCTTCTTCATTGAAGGCTCTTTTCCTTTCTTTGCTGGTGGTTCCTCAACCGGTGTTATCCTCTCTAGGTAGGTACTGGTTCTCTTTGCCTTAGGATCAAGCGGTGAGGCAATAAGAGTAGAGGCATACCCTTCCAGCATATCATACATCACCTCATAGCCCATTGGCTCCACTTCTTCCACTCTAGGCTCAATAGCCTCCAATATGCATTGATCCACCTTGATGGTGAAACAGATATCGTCTTCATATTTCTTGATGATGTCACCTGATATTCTCATTCTTTGGCTCATTTTCCATCTGAACTCATCAAAATACTTGTTCAAAACTTCAGGGTAACCGGTTCCCACTGCTTGCAAACTTTCCTTTATTTGTTTGGTAACTGGTTGGTCTACTGACCACTGAATGTCTCCCACTCCTGGGAAGTATCCTTGAAAGTAAAAGAACAACCCAACCAATAGTTGTCCAAACTTGAACCTTAAAGCATTATCCTATTTGATAGACTTCAGATTCAACAGGAGTTGCCTTTGCATACCGGTGCATAGGTCAAATGATGCATCCTCCTTTATCATCCGATAAGCGGCATTTACCGCTGCAGCAGATACAGAGTTAATTCTACTAGCTGAGAATGTCTGGTATCCAATCACCATACATGCACACTTCACCAGATCGTCTTTGATAGAATTGACGGTCATACCTCGTGAGTCACTCACTGAACCGGTGAGCTTGGACATTTCAGTTTTTCTTACCGTCCTTAGGACTGGCACATCCCTTGTATTACAGAAACCGGTGATGGCATGAATTGCTTGTAGTGTTATATCATGTGTTCCTTCCAGGTACATTTTGTCACCATGAACTCTGCTCAGAATGATCCTAATGTGATCATCTATGAAATCCTCCAGGAAATAAACAACATTGTAGAGCTTCTTCTTCTCCAAGATACTATACTCTGGTTTGATCTTTTTATCTTGTCCATAGAACAAACCTAGCTTGGAGTGGATAGCTAGAGACCCTAGGTCTTCAATCTTTCAATCTATGTAATCAAAAATCCCTTCTTCTACTATAACACCAGCCAAAACTTGTAATAGGGCATTATACTTAGACTTGCATTGAATAAAACTTGTAGACTCGATAGATGCACTAGAACTGGTATGAGATGCGGAAGCCATGATAGAAACTTAAAAACTTGAGAAATACCTTTTGAAACACGTGAATTTAGGGTTTTCAAATTCTCCTTCACTTCACACTCTGTCGGTTAGAGAATCACCACTTTGCGTTCTTCACTTGACTGTTTACAATTTGAATTTGAATCCCCTTCAAGGTTTCTTAAATTCTTAGAATCATAGCACAAATCGCTTTGTCATCGCTCTGCACTCGAAAACCTCCTTCGCATCAAAAACTGATAGTGAGAAATGATTTGAAAAATCCTTTTAAGCATATTCCTCACCTATCGCAATTAATGCTCCTCCATTAGGGCGTAAACCCTAATTTGTATTTCATTGTTTCCGGTCTGCTGCCAACTGACAGGTATCACATGCTCGTTAAGGTCTTTTACCGATGTAAACCAAGGGTTCGAAACATTCGCCGTTTTCTCCCCCTAAGCTTTTCTGAAGCTTAGTTTTTTGGTTCTGTGATTTCCACACTAGGTGCAGAAACCGGTTCCTCTTGTAACACCACTGGTTTCTTCTTCCAGGTATTGTTCATGTCCACTTGAATAGTGTCAACATCAATGTTTCCTTTCGGAGTGATCGGTATATCATCAGATATGTTCTTTCTTGATCTACAGAATCTGGCAATGTGACCCAGTTTGTTGCAATGATAGCAAACCAATCCAGGTGCTCTCCAAGGTCCATTGTTCATGTTTCCAGTCTTCCTTCTACATGTTGCAGTAGTGTGACTATGACCATGACAGACCATACAGTTTTCTCTCCATCTGGTTGCCGCATGATAGCCACCGCTTCTTGGCTGATGATTGAAGGCATTAAACCGGTTGTGATTCCGGTTCACAAAAGGTTCAAGACCAACTCCTTGGATCCTCTGAGGATATCTTCCATTGTTATTCATAACAGACCTACATTCAAATGCTCTATGCCCATACTTGTTGCATGCATAATAGTTACAATCAAATCTATAGGATCTAGGCTTATCATTTAGAAAATAAGGAAAATTGTTGTAAGCCTTACTCCTACACACATTGGCAGTATGTCCTCCTTTAAGATAGTTAAAGCAAATAGGTTTAAACTTCTGCTTACCTTTGCCCTTTGATGCCGGTTGTTTCTTTGATGCTCTAGCATTTGTACCAGAGGTCTCACCTTCCTCATGACTAGAATAGCCAAGTCCATCAGTATTCTTGACTGGTTTGGCAGATTCAAGCTTGTTCTCTAGCTTGACAATGCTCTTGTTGAACTTAGCAAGTATTTCCTTTGACTCAGAGAGTTCTTTGGAAATAGCAGCATTTGTTTCCATCAGGTTTTCATTCCCAAAGATGGCACTGTTCAGTTCACCTTGCATGGAGTTGAGCAGTTAGGGCATTGATCTCTTGTTTCAGCTTGGAGATCTCATGATCTATTTCTTTCACTAGATCTTCAGCTTTCCTTTGGTTCTCAAGCTCTTGACACATCTGGATAGTCAATCCTTCCAACTCCTTTCTCAAGTTGGAGTTTGATTCTTTCAACTTATTAATTTCTGCAATTAGGGCTTCCATGTCTACTTCATCTGAAGAACTATTTTCAGATAGCTCCATCAACTTTTCTGCATGTTCTCTCCTTTTTGCTTGAGACACCTTGTATTTGACCATAAGATCACCATAGGCTTACTTAGATTGAGTGAGCTGATGAGTAAGTTCCCTTATAGAGTATTCCCCCATATCTCTTTCCAAGTGGTTAAACTTATAGAAAGGTTGGCTTTGATACCAATTGATGAATACTAAGAGGGGGGGGTGAATTAGTATGCCAAAAATCTCTGCACTTAAACACTTTGCAAGACTAACAGTAAACCGGTAAAACAATTTAGCAGACAAACCGGTTAACACACATGCAAACCAAATAGTTAAAAATGCATTCACCCACAGAAGTAAAAACACCATAACACAAGATATTTTGATGTGGAAACCCAAATGGGAAAAACCACGGTGAGATGGAACTCACAAGTAACTATCTGTAGAATAGGAACCAGACTAGTTAAGGTCTTACAATGTTCTTTACCAGAACAGATCTTGTTAGGAATCTCAATCTCTGTTAGGAGATAAGTCCGATTAAAGACTACCTTGCTAGAGAATTTTAGATCCATAGATGTGAACCACCTTGTTAAAGGATTTACAAAAGGCTTTTGGGCCTACCCAGTTAAGGGCTACAGACTTGTCAAAGATGCGAGTAATCAACAAGTGTCTGATCTAGCTAATAGCATAGACTACTTGGTTAGATCCTTGATAGCTCGTTCCTAATGCATTCTAGCATTACTTCAGTCTTCTACACATTCATATTCTCTCCAACTCCTCGACCACCTTAAACCCTAGCAACAACATAAACTTTTTCTATAGCCACATCAACAACCTAAAACCCTAGACATGATGGCCTTATAAAGGAATCTGGTTTCATGTCGGTCCAATAGGATTACATTACAATTTCCTAGGTTCAATGAACTTGGACATACTTGGTAACACGACACAAAAAGCACCGTTAAAGTGTCGGCACCATTAAACAATCAGTGGATGGTAACTCATCACAAAATGTCGGTTGGTAACTCATCACAGAGTATTACCGGTTGTCAGTTTGTCAAAAATGAAGACTGGTAAAAATGTGTTATTCCGCTTTAATTCCTCGTACCGCTTGGGATCCATGAACTGCTTGGGGTCAACATGCCGCTTCAGATAGGGAAACACATTCTACAAAACACCAATTGTCTAAAGACTATAATACAACATTCTGGTTGGAACAAATACTAGTTGTGCTCTAACTCATACATATAAAGGGGATCTTAATGCAAGTGTGTGTCCATCAATGACAATCACAACATAAACATCAAAAATGCCAACAAAGTCCATGTCAGCCGAATGTGATTCTGATTCAAGTAGGCTAGTTCCTAATGTTTGTCCTGCATACGTGTGAACTACATTGACTTCTATATCTTCTTTATCCCTTTCAATTTCAAGTTGCTCTTGTTTGTTTTTCCATGATAGCAAATATTCTCTGGTCCCTTGGTCTCTTAGTTGCATTTGTTTTTCTATGTTTGATAAAATAGATTCAAATGATTGTTCCTTGGATTGTGTGCTTGAAGTTGTTGCCTCTCTGTTGTGTGAAACAATGACCTCTTAGCTGATTTCATATTACTACCATACTACAAGAGATTTGAGTATGCTAATATTGTGATTTCCTTTTTTTTATGGAAATTTTAAGCACTGATGACATGTTGATGGAATAGCTTGTATGTCATGTATCCATGGTCTTCCCAGGAGTATGTTGTATGGTAGGTCCAAGTCTAGAACTTGGCATGCCATTTCTTTTTGCAAAGGTCCCAATGTGAGGAGAAATACCACAATTCCTTTAGAGTAATGTTCTTCTTCACCATATTCTTTAATTTTTATCCTTTTCTGAGGGTCAACTGCATCTTTTGAATAACCTACAGCACGAACAAGACTCAAAGAGAAAATGTTCAAGCCAGCTGCCCCATCTATCAGGACACTTTTAACAAACGTTCTATGAATGAGGACTTCAATTTGCAAGAGATAATTATGGGGATGCTGCAATCAATTAATGCTTGGATGTGAAGGAGATGAGCTTTGAATAGGATCCTCTGAAATAGGTTTGATGGCAATTATGAATATCCCTTGGGGAACTTCTTCTTTGGATGTATTCTTTGGTGATGATGCTATGGAAGATTGTTTCAAGCTTTCAAGAGGTGTAGGAATAGAGTCCTTTGGAGAATCAATTTGTTTATGGGGGGTTGAGCCTTTGCTAGACATAGGTGCATGATTTTGATCTTTCTTAGCCAAATACTTTAGGGATCTCTTTAAGAGTTGCATAAAAGAGCCACCTTTCTTCAGAGATGTGTTTGAATCCTTGTGAGGTTTTAACATAGTTGGATTTTGATTTTGAACTTGTTTGATTCCTATGATATGTTGGCTTGTTACTTGTATTTTGCTTTGGTATGTCATGTTGATATGATTTTCAGCTATCTCAAATGTTCTTGTTTCCGTTTCAAGGGTTCGATTGTCCAAATGTTGTTTTGATAAGTGATCAACTGTCAAGGTAAATATTCTAGAATGATAGGACATGCAAACATAATTCAAGTGTTTATGACTTTGCATTTTTTTTGATCTTCGGTTTAGGAGTGCAATGATGATGATTTGATAAAAATCAAGTCCAGTAGGAACAATATATCCTACGATGTGGGACAAGATTATCCTGACCAAACATTTTAGTTTCATGATAAAGGATGATTGATCCTGATGAGAAACTATTTTTGAGTGATCGGTTTATCAAAAAGGGTGATAATGCACTTTGAGATGTTTAGATCTTGAACTTGTTCAGGGTGAGTACTTGAAAATCTTAAGGTGTTTATCTTCTAGAGTCTTATTTTGATGGATGATAATTTGACCAAGCAAACCAAGGGGATAATTTAAGCACAGAATGACAGATAACAGATGTTTATGAATACTACAAATTGATCAAGCAGAATGACAGACCTAAAAAAGTCATGCAAAGTGGCAGCTCTGGACTGATAAAGTCAGAGACTCGTATGACAATACTTCATGAACCATATGAAAAAATATACAAGACCAGACAACAAATCAAAAATTACCTTTGAAAAATTAGAGACTCGTACGATAAAACTTTATGAACCATACAACAAAATAGATTGCTTGTATGATAGATCATCTAACTCATACGATAGAGAACAGGACAATGAAAAATATGTTTGTTTTGCCGAATTTGGATTAGTGAATTTTGATGTTTTGCTTATGTTTTCCAATTTTAGATGTTTGATTTTTCAATTTAGGGATGAATACACAAAAAACACATGATGTGATAAGTGACTCCAAGCATGCTAAACCCTAAGGAAATTGGCTAAGGAGAGAAAATCTTTGCTTGCAAGCTTAGGTACACACCCAATAGCTAATCAGAATACGATTGTTAAGTCTCATGCAATGGATTCTCAACGTTGTATTATCTGACTCCAAATGCTAATGGGGGCACGATATGGTAAGTGTCTTGGGAGAGTTACTATCTCTCTTGCACAAAGACTATCACCCTTTCAGAGGTGAATCGGGTAGCTTCTAATTTAACCGAAACTAGTAAGGGATCCATTTGGCATGTCGGGGTATAATACTCATTTAAGAGGTCTCCTAGCCTTGAAAACCAAGGTTTGATATACCCAAAGGTATGAAGGAGAGCTATTCCCGAGCACTGTCATTGACTTGATTTTCATCAAATCACATTTATTTTATAGTGGGTTGGATTAATTGGCATTAGTCATTCCAACTTAGATCGTTCCCCTCACACCGGTCGTAATGGCTTTAAGAGTTTTTAGCTCCTCGGGAGGGCATGCCTGCTAAAGATATGCACTAATGAAAGCAAAAGATGAGTCTAGCTTTTTGATCACTTAAGAAAGGTGAGAGCATACTCACCTATCATGAAAAACACAACATACATGATTGTTCATTTTTTATCCAAAATCAAGTGTGCCTAAAAAAACTTTAAGGAATACACAAAGTTTTGTTGAATTCATTTAGGCAACCTTCAAAATAGATCCATCAGTAGTCATTGATTTGTTTTGAATTTGGTCTTTGACAAGCGTATCTTTGATAATCATTCTGCAGAAAAGAGTTAGGCTGCCAAAAATCTCACAAACAAGTCAGCGTTAGCATTAGCAATGATCAAATTTAAAAACTGAACAAAAGCACTAACCTATTAAATAAAACCGCTGTCAGAACTCACACAGGCGTGAATTTGGATTAAAAATGCATTAAATTTTTATTTGTGAGAACTAGATATGATATTAGAAAGATATATGCAGGGCTCTAGCCCCACGGTGGGCGCCAAAATATCATGCTTGTGAAGTGTGTACCTGTTATACCTGCTGCTGCAACACAAAACACCCAATAAATCATTACAAGCAATGGTTAGAAAATTAATCAATGAAAGATAAAAAACATAGCTAATCAATCTATTGCCTCTTAGTAAAAGTGAGTATGAATTTTGCTCTCAGATCTGGTTATGCAAATTCCAGTGACTTGACTACACTTAAATGGAGGGTTTTAAATGATGAAGATGCATAAGCTAGCAATGATAGCATGATTAAGCTACAAGATTTCATGATTATTCTAGAAAATAAGCTAGAATGAAGATGCAATTAAGCTAAAATTGAACATGATAACAATGCTAATAATGATTTGCTAAGAGCTATATGCCTATAGTAACAATGCTTGAATGAAAATGAGATGGGTTGATTATTGCTCCAAAATGGGGTCTATTTATAAGATTTCAAAGGCTAGGGGTGAGCTGACAGGAATCAATGGTCAAGATTAATTCTGAAGATATCAATGGTGAAATTGGAGGAGGTTGGCAAAGATGAAACAAAGCAATGACTACATGATCAGTCTGCTCGCAGCATGGCATTTCATTTTGTATTTACATTTTTAAAGTAGATTTGCATTTCATTTTGCATGGGATCACAATACTCATCTTTTCCAAGGCCAAAGGCTTCAACATGGTGTTATCTCTCTTATTACATGATCAAGTACATTGGACACTAATAAAAATAATTCATTCATTCATCCTTCATGATAAGTTAGTTCATCTCATGTAACAATTGCAAACTAAGAAATCATTCATGTAAAATCCAATCCTTCATTCATTTAGTTATATCATTGCATTGCATCCATCTCATATCAATCATATAAAGTAGCATCATTGCATTGCATTATATCCATCTCATATCAATCATATAAAGTAGCATCATTGCATTGCATTTCATCCATCTCATATTAACATGCATAATAAAATCATAAAAACATCATAAGAATAGAAAGCATTGCATTGCACATACATCACATATTGCTTATAAGCATCATCATCCATATTCACATTTGCATAACATCATTTAAATGTTGCATCATCATGTAAGAAGCATACATCCATCATCTAGAATCCATAAGCATATAGAAAATAAAGCATACATCATGAAAATAACTGCACATCATTATCATATAACAAATAGAATGCATCCATCATCTCATAGGTCATGTAGAGCGAATAGGATCGACTGCATATCATATCATCAAAAAGATGAATGTCCAAGGTACAATGATATCACAAATATATATGAGATACATCATAAATATACATCATGGGAATCATCAATATCTCATCACAAAAGGTGTGTACGAGAATGGATCAATATCCCATATCAGTGTGACCACTAGGACGCGGAGCAGAACTCTGTCCTGATGCGGAAGGTCTGGTAGCACTAGCCGATACCGTTGTACCTAGGTCCCCACCTAGGGAATCTCTCTTAAGTGGCCCTGTCACTCTTGGACTCTCCAACTGGCTCTATCCCAATCTCCTGCTCAACTCTGAGAAGCTTGGAGCCCTTCGATCAACAGGCACAATAGTATAGTATAAGGTCCTGTAATACTCAGCCTCTCGAACTGCTAGGCACATCATCTTCAAGGCAGCCTTCCTTGAACTAGAATCTCTTGAATTTTGTACCTGTGTCTCGGCCCACCAACACCTATCCCTAGCTACATCTCACTCAGCCATGAGAGAGGTCATCTGGGCCTCTACCTAGGACATATGTGACTGTTCCTGTACCTGTAACTGTGTCATCTAGACCTCTAGTTGGGCTATCTAAGAGTCCCTCTCTACTAGTCGACTCTCTAGCTGCTCAACCTGACCCTGCAAGTCAGTAATCTGAGCCTATTGTTGATGAGAAGACATCCTAATGAGAATCCAAGATGGTGCCTCTTCTTGTGGCTACTCAACCTAGGGAACCCCCTGCTTTGGGACTTGATTCTCTTGATCCACTGGACCTGATCTCCTCCATCTGACCACCCGGGTCATCCAATCCATATACATCTCTAGCAGATCTATAATTGTTGGCTCTTGGTGCACCTACCATTGACATTGCCATTGCTCATCCATCTCCCCCATCATCATCTCCCCCATTATCATCTCCTCCATCATCATCTCCAACATCATGATCTCTTGCATCTCTTATGTATCCATCTCTATCTATTGCTATTTACTAAGTTGTCATTAGTTTTATGCCCAAAGTCATCCTATATACTCTAGTCAGTTTATACTACCAAGTAGTCTAGTCGGTAAATACCAAGGCTACCAGTATCGGTTACAAAAGAGAGACAAGTCACTGAGATGATATACACCGAGCTATGAACTGAGTTAATATGTCTACCGAGCAGCAAAGAAGGTATATCGAGTTAATCTGAACCGAGTGGAAACATGTTACTAGATTCAATGAACCTGGACACACATGTGAAATGTGTTACAAGATTCGAGAAGATGAAACCATTATTACATAGGAAATTGCATTTAAAGATTTTGTATGATTTTGAGGAAGAATATCCAATGAAATAATTTCTATGTTTATTCATTCAATAAAACATGTTTGTATGATCGAAGCATGAATAGATCACCGTCATATAGATCTATATAAATAGAATGATTTGAGTATTTGATATATGACATGAAAATCAAGAGAGAAGATACAAAGTGATGATATAGTGAAGAAAGAAGATTGACAGAGATATTCAGAGGTTATCAAGAAGGTTTCAGAGAAAGGTTTAAGGGACAGAGTATACAGAAGTGGTTACCGAGTTGATTTATCAATTACCAAGGAATTCTATGAGCAAGGTAATTTCATATTGAGCACATAGAGTCTGCTATAACATTTCAGATGTGAAGTTGTAGATATTTTGTAAAGATTTTAATTGAATTATTTAAGTTGTGTTAGAAACCTTTTAGAGGGTACAAGACTCTAATAAAGTCTATAAATTGTAAAGCCTTTAACCAGGTACAACATTTTGTGAAAGTGTTTGTAAAATCCTTTAGCAAGGTAGATCTAAAGATCTTTATACTCCTAACAGGGTAAGCTATCAAAAATAGCTAAACATGTAGCTCTAACCGAGCAATCTTGATTACTACAGTAGTGAAGTTGTGGGTGCCATCCCCACTGCAGTTTTTCTCTCTAACCAAGAGTTTTTGCGTGACCAAAAATCTTTGAGTTATGGAGTGAAATTCTGATGTATGTTATTTCTATGATTATGTTTCCATTTTATATATTTATGAGATCAGCTATACTTGGTTTGTGTTTATCAATAAAATTGTTTTTGAAGAAAAGTTTTGAAGTATTGATTCACCCCTCCCCTCTCAGTACATTAGCTTTCCAAGTCAGACCTAACAATTGGTATCAAATCTTAATTCTTGGTAAAGAGTCTAACAACCTAAAGAGAAAGATCCTATCAATGGAAGGCTATAAACAATCGTGTTGAATTATGAATCTTCAAGAAGAATTCGATCGTGCTAATCAAATGATTTCATATATGCAGAGGCAAATGCAAAGATCACTCAAAGTCAAAAGAAGGTTGTCTGATGATTTACAAGACTCACAAGAATTGGTGGAACAAATTGAGACATCATCTGAGAATACCATAATAGAAGAATCTGAAGAAATGATTGCAAAACTAAAAGAAAAGAACAAAGCACTGAATGAACAGCTAAAAGCAATGAGAAGGGAACATGAGTATTTCAGCACACAGTTGACTGAAAATCTTGATGCATTGAGAACAACTGAAGATAATAAGCGAAATATAGAAGGAGAAAAATAACAGCTAGAAGCAATGGTGTCTGCAAAGAATGATGAAATATCAAGGATGACTGAAGTTCAACATAATCTGTCTAATCAATTGGATTATGCACATCATGAAGCTACTCTAAAAGAAAATGAGAACCAAGCATTGAAACTTGAATTATCAAGATTGACCGATGAACTAGAAGTAGAAAAGAAGCCAAAAGAAACACTGAAGAAAAGTTATGAAGCGTCAAGAATGTTGGATGAGCAATTAAATATGAGAACACCCAACAAAGCTATAGGACTCAGTTACAAAGGAAAGAACTCTACCGAGAAAGGGATCAAAACCATAGAGAAAGGAGAATCATCAAAGAAAGTTGGAAACAAAGATAACATGAAGGACAAGAAGCCTATTTGCAACTACTATGGAAAACAAGGACATACTGCCAACGTTTGTTGGATCAGAAAAGGTAAGCAACTGAATGTTACTAGGTTTGATGGTTATTGTTATAATTGCAGGGGTTTTGCAAAAATTGCAATAGATATGGACACAATACCAAGAAATGTTGGTTTAAGCAGAAAAACTATATGTGGACTCCACACCGAAATAACACTAGAAGTTACCGAACTCACACAGATCTCAATCGACAATATACTTCAGTGCCATGGGATTACAACACAAGAATATGGTGTGAATACTATGGAAGATACGAACACATAAGTGCAAACTGTATGATAAGGTTTGGAATGAACAATCGAAGATCATGGAGAAATCTCAGAATGGCATGTTTTCATTGTCACAAAGTTGGACGCTTGGCTAAAGACTGCAAAGATCAACCCAAAGGAGATACTGAGGAAATAAGAAGCAAATTACAGAAATTTTGGAAAAAGAAGGAAAATATGTCAAGTAATGAAGGAAGCACCTTACCTACCAAGTTAGGTGCATCTACTTCGAATTAATCAATAAAGTTATGGAGGGACTGCATTCTCACAAGGTTAGATCTTAACAGTTCCTATATAATCATGTACATAATTCAAAAATCTGCATAGCTAAGATGCAATAGCAAGTTTGAAATATTATCTAGTCTTTTGAATTACTAGAGAAGTCGGTAAAAGTTTTAAACCTATCTAGTCGGTAAAAGCTTATAAGGGAGATAGTCGGTTTAGTGGAACCGAGTGCATTTAATGCCTATTATACCTAACTGCACGAAGCTCGATAAGGTCAAAAGGAAGTATTTAAAGTACTTTGCATGGTCATTTTTCACTTACCAGTTTTCAAAGAGTAGAGCAAATCAAATCAAAGGCGATTTCCAAGAGCGAATTCAAGGTATTTAGCATAATCTAAAACGCATTTTCAGTAGTTAACTGATCAAAATCAGTTGTGAATATTTGCATAGTATTTACTAAGTTGGAAGCGTTTTCTAGTTATTTGAAACCCTAAGCTATTTTGTAAGTAGAATTTCAAGTTTGAAATGGCTCCCAAGGTATAGAAACCCATTGTAGTAGAAAGCATTGAGAAGCCTACACTGAAATACACCTTACCTCCCAAAGTGGCATCCGAACCCGATGAGAAAATTGCATTCTCTCTTATTCCGGATAGGGTTCTATTGATCAAAGATGTTAGATTTTATACCAAGTGTCATGTTGAAGAGCTAGGTCATACTGAGATTAAGGATATGTATGATGAATTGTGCACCAATGGAATACTAGATAGCAAGTTTGAGCATATCAAAGTTAAGGGATTGACCGAAGCCCTAACTTATCCTCGAGTCTTCAAACCCCAATGGGTCAAATTTGTCTTGAGCCGTGTGCATGACGATTTTATGTGGTTAGAGGATCAACCTTTCAAGATCACCAAGGAGATTATTCACATGATAACCAGATACCCGGTATTTGACCATGCTCGAGCACAGAAGATGATTTCACAGAAGGAATTAAGGAGTTGAGTTTGATTGCAGAGGTCTTAAGTTGGACAATGTGACTGATGCAGAATTCAATTTTGCTATTAGAGTTATTGGTTATTGTTTCTTCCAGTCTACAAGAGAAAATAGTGTACCATGTGCAGCTATAGATTTGGCTTATAAAATTGTTAAAAAGGGTATGCAAATTGATTTATGTGAAGTGTTATTGAAGAATCTTTTTTAAAATCTCAATACAATAAGGAAACTGAAGAAGAATAATACTACAAACACACTAAAGTTTGGGTCACTCTTAGTGTGTATGTTCTTCTATTTTCAGAAATTATTTCCTTCAGTCAGTAACATCGTTTGGGAATTACACTGACCAATCACCCATCAAATAAATGATTTCATCAATCAACTAGGTGACAATTTCAATATGATAATGGATGATTACTTCAATAGATTTCAGGAAAAGATGCATAGCAGGTACAAGATTCCACCTCAGCTAGTGGAAAAGTACAAGGATACTATATGTTTTGAAGTGGATACCGACTACTATTATGTCAATGCAGTAGAACCCAGGACTCAATCTTTACCACCTATGGGTTATGAGATAGATTTTGACATTGCTCAACAGCAGATAGATGCCTTTTTGGCACTTCCAAGGCATGCTACCGAGATCAAATATGGTACCTATAAAGAGGTTAAAGAAAAAGTAAAAATGAGCATTGTAGTACCGAAGGCTGCCAGAAAAGCCACCAGAATGATCAAGGATTTAACTGAGAAGTTTGGAGAAGGTTATAACTCCACACCTACTAAGCCAGCAAGTAGGAATAATGATCAACTTTCAATCAAGGAAGAATCTGAAGCTCAAGAAGCAACAATTACACTGAGCACCAAGTTGCCAAAGGGCAAAATTTTGAAAAGAAAGAAATAGGATACAACCAAGGTATCACCGACCTTGCCAGTAAAGCGATCAAACACTAGATCATCTGCTGCATCACCCGGTAAGAAGTAGAAAAATGTTGAAATGCCTAAGGTTACAAAAACTTATAGAAAGAAGACCAGAAGACAAATTTTGGATAAAGAGGAAAGTGACATAGAGTCAGAAGATGTAAATAAATTTCAGGTTGTGAAAAGCACAAAGGAAGATGTACATAGTGTTGACAACGTTTGTGCAAAACTAAAGGAATATGGTGGATTTGGGTCATTTAGATATGTAAAATATGACTCTAGAATAGAAGAAGAGAAGAGGCAAATAGAAGAGACTATAATTTGTACACTTCTCAAGTTCCAAGTAGTTCCATTGGAAGTGGTTGGTTTTCTTCCAAAAGCATTGTACTCACATACTGATAATAGATGGAAATATGCTATGGACTCAGAGAAGTAGATAAGAGAAAGAGTTTTGGTTCATCTCTTTCCAGATATGTCAGTAGATGATATAAGAGATCATTTAAAAAACTACCAGACAAATTTTCAAGTAAAACAAAGGGCCTTGAAAATGATGAATGGCCTATATCTTGAAGTTGAGAATAAATATTCAGAATTCAGACTGAAGAGCCTAAAGGTGAAGTAGAGATAGTTGACATCACCGAGCAAGATCTTGCTTCCACTATTCAGTTAGATGAGGATGTAATAGACACTAAGGCACAGGAAGAAGAGATGATAGAAGGAAGCGCTTATGCCAAACTGGTATCAGGTGAATCAGTTTTGGAACAAGTTAAGTTCTATCCTCTGATAACCCAACAAGTTTTAGTCGAGAAACTTCAGGACACAGATCAAGGTAGAGAGGGTCAAAAGGCTAAACAAGATGAATCTACCTCTCAGGCCACCAGTGAGCAAACTTCCCAAGTACCATCAAGCACCGAGACAGTTGCCACTAAAACACCGAGCAAGGAAACACCGAAGGATACAACAGAGGCTATAGGAACCGACAAAAGTGTTGCCTCTACTGAGAAACATACCGAGGAAGGACAAGTCTCAAAAGCCATTGTACCCATTCAACCGGTGAAGGCATCATCAGCAAAAGAGAAGGAAGCAAAGAGACACAGTTTTAAGATAGATCTGTCAAAGCCCATTGTGTTACTGAATGTTGACATTACAAAATTAAAAGGGCAAGCACTGATAGAATTCAGTGAGCTTTGTAAAGCCAAAGCGAATCAGGAAAGACAGATAGCTATTCAACAGAAAAACCGAGTACTTCAGAAGGTCAAAACATTATTGACAGACATGATACCTGAAGCTACCATCCATAAAGATGTTTCCATCCATGTGCAACTGGATGAACTACTCACTCAATTGGAGGAATCAGGAGTAGAAGCATTAGAATACCTTAGAAAATTAAAAGATAAAGAGCTAATTGCCAAAATGATTGAAGAAGTGCAGAAAGCAATTGTTAAAGTTAAAATAAAGCTTATTGAATTCATTGGTGAGTTGTCCCCTCAACTCAAGCATATTATTTATTTATTCCAGAAGTTATGTACATTCTCATTCTTCATCAAAGATATCAAGAATAAGACTGAAGTCATTGAAAAAGAGATTACCGATCTCTCAAATAAATTGACTACCAAGCCATATTCTCTTTAGAATTTTTATACAAGGCTACAAACCCTTATGGCTCAATAGTTAGAACTTCGGAATGAAGAGCATAAAATAAGGATGGATATCATGACTCTTCAAACATTATTTATTCCCCATTTGTCATCAGTTTAAGAGCAGATCAACCGAGCTACCCAATTGTCAACTCAAGTAGAGGGAAGCACTTTAGATGGTTTGATCACACTGTCCGCTGATATTACAGCTCAGAATACAATACTGGAAAGTGTCAAGGATGCACTTACCAACACTCTTACAAAAGCTCATACAAAGTATAAATCTATTTTTGATCAGTTGCCCCCACCAAATGGTAACTAGTTTTGATGTTTGTCAAAAAGGGGGAGTGTACCGAGTATACAGAGTATCTGAGTGTACAAATTTTATCATATATACCGAGTGTATAGTTGAAATTATCAGGGGGAGAATAGAACATCACGAGCGTGGAATACAGAGTATTTAACATCAAGTTATGTACAAGATATTGATAAGGGGAGTATGTATTTGAACAACGTATATACTGACATTTCTGTTTATTTTGCAAGTATATAGATTTTGTGTTATGGCTTTGAAAGGAGTTTTGTCAAACATACCAAACTAATGTCAAAAGGGGAGATTGTTGCTATTTACTAAGTTGTCATTAGTTTTATGCCCAAACTCATCCTATTTACTCTAGTCGGTTTATACTACTGAGTAGTCCAGTCGGTAAATACCAAGGCTACCGGTGTCAGTTACAGAAGAGAGACAAGTCACCGAGATGATATACATCGAGCTATGAATTGAGTTAATATGTCTACCGAGTAGCAAAGAAGGTATACTGAGTTAATTTGAACCGAGTGGAAATGTGTTACTAGATTCAATGAACCTGGACACACATGTGAAACGTGTTACAAGATTCGAGAAGATGAAACCGTTATTACATAGGAAATTGCATTTAAAGATTTTGTATGATTTTGAGGAAGAATATCCAATGAAATATTTTCTATGTTTATTCATTCAATAAAACATGTTTGTATGATCGAAGCATGAATAGATCACTATCACAAAGATCTATATAAACAAAATGATTTGAGTGTTTGATATATGACATGAAAATCAAGAGAGAAGATACAAAGTGATGATATAGTGAAGAAAGAAGATTGACAGATATATTCAGAGGTTACTGAGAAGGTTTCAGAGAATAGTTTAAGGGACAAAGTATACAAAGGTGGTTACCGAGTTTATTTATCAGTTACCAAGGAATGCTATGAGCAAGGTAAATTAATATTGAGCACATAGAGTCTGCTATAACATTTGAGATGTGAAGTTGCAGATATTTTGTAAAGATTTTGATTGAATTATTTAAATTGTGTTAGAAACCTTTAACAGGGTACAAGACTCTAATAAAGTCTATAAATTGTAAAGCCTTTAACCAGGTACAACATTTTCTAAAAGTGTTTGTAAATTTCTTTAGCAAGGTAGATCTAAAGATCTTTATACTCCTAACAGGGTAAGCTATCAGAAATAGCTAAACATGTAGCTCTAACCAAGCAATCTTGATTACTGCAATAGTGAAGTTGTGGGTGCCATCCCCATTGTAGTTTTTCTCTCTAACCAAGAGTTTTTGCGTGACCAAAAATCTTTGAGTTATGGAGTGAAATTTTGATGTATGCTATTTCTATGATTATGTTTCAGTTTTATATATTTATGAGATCGGCTATACTTGGTTTATGTTTATCAGTAAAATTGTTTTTGAAGAAAAGTTTTGAAGTATTGATTCACCCCTCCCCTCTCAGTACATTAGCTTTCCAAGTCAGACCTAACACTATCATCCTCTTTGTCTCTATCATCATCTCCACCCCCGACTCCTCTCTCCCCACCATCCCTCGATCATCCAGGAGATCTGCGTCGTAGCCTCTTGTCATCCAAACATGTCAGTCTAGGAAACCTATGTGTAGTAAAATATACGGTGTACTCATCTGTCATCCCTTTATCTATCATACCTGATAGATAATCCCAATCCAGTGGCCTTAATGATCGATACTTTGCACACTCCTGGTCATATGAAATGGAGGGCCCCCAAGTAGCCATATCTAGTCTCCTATGAGCATAATGAGTTGTACCCTATGGTATCCCCTATATCCTACCATACTCTCTCAACACCCTCATACAAAGGAATTGCTCGATAACATAGGATGTCGATCCAATCAGGTATTGCGTCGAGAATACATATGCCATCTCCACTGCATCCTCGGGCCAGATATCTCAATCTCTGTATGGTCTCCATATCACAGTATCTAGATCATCTAGTGTCTATTGCCAATACTCCAATTTGCCCAACTTTCACTAGACAATGGTGCCTCAATACCTGTCAGCATAGGGCCTACCTACAGTTCTATCTTTGTTAGCCAATGGTCGTGTGATAGGTAGGTGCTCCCAGGCCCATATCTGGAGAACTATCACCCTTGCCAATAATCTGGTTGATATCTAGTACACTACTCGGTGCAAGTCATAATATAAATAAGCCAGCATGCATGACCCCCATGCAAATTGAGTCTCCTGTGTCACCAAATGCTCAATAAGGTGAACCCATCCAATAGATAATCTCTTTGACCTGTGATCAAGACAAAGGAAAACCCCAATGAATCCGGCAAGAATAGTGGGTAATGTGGCATAACCTAGCTCTAACATCTCCTACAATGCAATGTCATATCCACCAATCTCATCATTATCAAAAAATTGACAAAGTGCATCTATCCCACCCTGCTCACTAAGATCGTAATACACTATCTCTCCCACCATGGGGATGTGCAGTATCCGGTATACATCCTCAGGTGTCACTGTCATCTCGCCCGTCGGTAAGTGAAAAGTATTGTGCTCACTATGCCAACACTCTTCTAAGGCTATCAATAATCCCCAGTTAATCAAAGGTCGGGGCATGTCAAGAAAGGAAGATAAACCACACATGTCAATGTGGTCTCGCTCCGCTTGGCTAAGGTAGGGTATCAACATCCATGTTTTCGGGAAGTGCTTCTGAGAGTGGAGGATACTAAAGTGCTCCTGCAATCAAATCAAATCATCATATCAGTATCTCAATTTATCTATTTATCAAATCAATCTATCTATCAATATATCTTGCTCACTTGAGATTTCTATCAAATCTCATTGAGCCCCTATCAATGATGCTCATCTATCATGAGGTCATTATCAATCTTATCTCATCTCGCACATACATCGAGATAATCAAAACTGATCATCAAATTTGATCAATCAGGAGTATCTAATTTTATCAATTAGATAGCTAATCAAATCTATCTTACCCTATTGAAATAAAAAAATCAAATCAAATTGATAGCAGTCCAGCATCTTTATCGAAAATCGTGATGTTTAGGGATCATAGGAGCGGCAAAATTTTTATCAAAATCATCAAAATCAATCATCTAAAATTACATCAGATCATCCAAATTCAATCACAATCAAAAACTAAAAAGATCAAGTCATCAAAAGTTGGCATAAAAAATCAAATCAATTCATCAAAAATCGAAAAATCAACTCAATAATCCAAAATCGAAAAATCAACTCAATAGTTTGCTATCAAAAATCAAGCCAAAATGGTCAAAAATCGAGAAAATCATCTCAAAAAATTTAACAAATCGCAAAAAATTTAAAATTTTTTTTTTAAAAAACATCAAAATTTTTTTTAAAAAAAAATTTAAAAACAAATAAAAAATAAAAAATAAAAAAAAATAAAAAAATATATATATATATATAATTTTGCAGCCTCACGCGGCCAGCCGCGACGCCTAGGATGCCCGCGATGGCACCCCCAATGCTGACCGTGGTGCCCATGGCACCCGTGGTAGCACCGCCAGGGCATTTCCTCCCCCCAAAATTGCATTTTTTTTTTCAAAATAACATGCAATTTAAATAATTTTTTTGAAAAAATGGAAAAAAAATGAAAATTTCAAAAACCCCGTAAACCCATTTTGTAATGCTAAAAACCCATCTCAAAAATACAAATAATTTTAAAACCCACATGGCGAAAATTGAGAATTTTTTTTTTCTAAAACTAGCTAAATTTTTTAACAACTCAACTAAAAATTGACAAAGCTGGTTTTTTTCTCGAAGTACATACCAATGGACCATAGGTCGGAGGACGCTTGTGTAACCGAACTCACTCAAACCTATGCTGGTGGTACGGGATCGCCATTCCTTCCTCCAGAGCAAATTTTTCAACCAACTCAAGTGCACAAATGAAGAGTGGTAAAAGGAATTCACCTTTTTAAACTCAAAGTGGGGCATTTTGGTGGGATTTTTTTTCCACTTATTTTCAATCATTTAATCAACTGATCAACCTGGCAGGGTAGCATTTTTAAATTTCTTATCAAGAAATGAATCGGATCAACTCTGAAAATATCTAAAAATCAGAAAATCATTAAAAATCTCAAATCATAAAACTTTCAAAAATATAAAAAAAAATTAAAAATCGTGAAAAATTTAAAAGCAATGAAAAAATTATCCGGTTCATCTCCCGAAGGTCATCCTCGCATTGAAATCTATCATTTATCGTCTGGGGCATCATATCGAGATTTATCATCTCAAAATCGAAACCGCATCGAAATCTCATCAAATCCGCATCATATCGAGATTTATCATCTCAAATCGAATCAGTATCATATCGAAACCGAATCCGCATCGAAATCAAAATCAAATATGCATCCTATAAAAACCAATATCAGCAACATCATCAATCAAGTGTTCTTTGAACCAACGCATCGTCACACACCACTTCAAAGAGGGGCAAAATGTATACACCTAAAAATGGTCTGAAGATAATTAATTAAATATGTAGTTATTTAATTAATCCCCTTCCCAATTAGTTGAATTCATAAGCAATTTGATTAATTTCCCTATGCATCTACTACTAAATAAATCCACATGATTTATTTATATAGTTCATTTCATATCCCCTTTTGATTAATTAATCCAAATTAATTAATCCTCCCCCCATTTAAAATCAATTCTTCTAATCCCTAATTAAAATTAACAAACTCAAGTTTGTTGAGATTAATTACCATTTTTTAAATATTTGAATTTCTAAATTCAAATGAGCACATGGCTCCTAACTTTTAACCACCTAACCTAACCATCCCCTAACCTAACCTATTCTATCTAATCCTAGGCTCTAACTAACCCTATCCTCTTGCACATCCTAACCTCTATCCTAACCTCCTATGGTGTGGATATTCTTCCCTTGAAACACATGGTACTTTTGCCACATGTCTCCTCCCTTGGACACTTTCCCTCTCATGAGCAAGGCTCCTTGACACTTGTCACCACAAAGATGACAAGCATCCCTTCCTCCAACCTCTTCTCCAACTTCCTCAATCTTGTCCCTTGATGTCTTTAGATCAAATCTGAACCCTCAATTCCTGCCACCTCAGCTTTGACCTTGGAATTCCTATAAATACCCCTCATTTTGGAGAAATAAGGATCCCATGCATTCATAGTTTTAGTATCATTATTGTTGGCAAATGCACACTCTAATGAGATATTGTAGGTGATTGAAGGTTTTGTCATTGATGGCAACCTTGCAATCATATGATACCGGCAAGACAATATACCGGCACCAACAACAACAGACTCTACACCAGCACATAGAACACCGACAACAAAAGGAAGTATACCAGCACCCAGGCCGACAAGAATTTTGTTTATAATATATTTTGTAATTAATTGTAAAATCATTGTAAGCCGACTTGGCAAGTTATAAAATGACTCATATATATATGAGATCATTATAGAACATTTTGTAAGAAAGAAGATAGGTGAAATAAGGCAGACCTATTATGTGAATTACAACTTAAGAGTTTAAGTATGAAGCAGAGCTAAAACCGGTACTGGATCTGGCATAGTAGATGCTATTTTGAAGTAGTACAAGACATTCGATTTGCATAATCTATTTTGTAAGTCAGTGAGACTTCCCATTTTGTAATTGAGTAGTGAGCTCTAAGAACTTGGCCTTCCTGCATGTGTAGGCCCCTATTATAGCAGTAATATTCTCTTATTGGCCAGTAAGTGAATATTGTGGGTCACAAATCCCACCGAGATTTTTCCCACACCGGGTTTCCTCGTTAAACTATTGTGTTATGGTGTGTTTTTCATGTGGTTGTTGTTATCTCTATTTATTGCATTACTTTTTGTTTACTGGTATATAGTATTGATATGCTTTACATGTTTTAAGTTAAGAAAATTATCCAACCTGTTAGATACTGATTCACCCCCTGCCCCCCTCTCAATATCTTTGGGAATCCTAACAATTGGTATCAGAGCTTGGTCCTCTATTTTTAGAAGCCTAACAGCTTGAGGAAGATCTTGACATCGGTAGAGATGGAAAACTTGATGAAGCAATTAGAAGCAGCTCTCTCAGACTATGATACATAAAAGTTAAAAATTATCAAACTTGAAGATGATCTAAAGGCTGCACAGGATATTTTTCAAGCACTTCAAGAAAATCTTACCATTGCAAGAAACAAGAGAAGAGAACTTTGTGAAAAATTGCAAAATGAGAATGATGAAAAAGAAACTCTTAGTGATTTGATGAATAAGCTGAAACAAGAAAACATGACAACAAAGAATGAGATGTAGGATATGACTATGAGATTTTGTAAAGAAATTGAAGATAGAAAAAAGAATGAAGAAGACTTGACTAGAAGACTAAATGATGTTGCAAATGAAAACACAAGACTTAGTTATGAAAATGATATGTTGAAGACAGATCTGATTCATGCACAAAATGACTCAAATGAACTCATGAGACAAAAAGGTATCTTGGAAAGAGAACTGGCTAGTGCAAATCAACACAAGGAAAAATTCAAGAAAAGCTCAGAAGAACTTGGTGACTTGCTGAAAAATCAAAAACCAAATGGTGACACTAATGGCGTTGGCTTTGAAGTTGGTGAAAGCTCTGGTACTGCAAACACACATGATCATAGAAAACTAGTAAGACAACCAAATACTTATAAATTTAATGGCAAATGCTTTAACTGGAACAAGTATGGTCATAGAGCAAATCAGTGTAAATCTAGAAATTATCAGAGCATTAATACACCCACCGGTCAATGCTCCAAATGCAACAAAACTGGTCATAATTCAAAAAATTGCAGAATGAATGTAAGATGTTATGTTTGTGGAAGATTTGGACACTTATCTAATCAGTGTAGAACACAAACCGGCATAGGATATGGGAAAGCTATTCAGAAAAACAATGTGACTTGTTATGCTTGCAACAAGATTGGACATATTGCAAAATTCTGCAGAAGTAAGGCGTCACCAACAAGTAATAATGGTGCTAGTTTGAAAGGTAAAGAAAAGGTTGAAGAGGTAAAGCAAGAATTCTAAAAACAATGGATCAAAAAGTCAGATCTAAATGTTGATAGGAATACTCCTCCACCGACAGAATAGAGTAACACTCCACCGGCAGAATAGAGTAACACTCCACCAGCAGGAGATTCTTCATCTAACTTAAGAAAATTCCTTTGAGGGTTTAGCAACCAAATGTGAAACATGCTATTATTCCCTCGGTTGATGGTGAGAAGTTGAAATCACTTCTATACTGGCAGATAAGTTAAGTCATTACTTAACTGGCAAGCATTAAATGTGGTGGTTGGCAAAATTAATATTATAAAACAAGTGTTTTGGCTCCATTTTCATTTCACCGTGCATTCAAATCTTCAAGAGAATGAAAATTCCAGAGCGAAGGCATTCCAAGCAAAGAAGTGAAGCAATTCATCAAGCAATCATTCCTTAAGGCAGATAAAGGTATTTATATCCATGGCTTCTTCATCTACTCCTGAATTCATTGCAAACCCTACTGTTGTCAAAGTTATTAAATGCCCTAGACCCGTATTCCAGTTAGTTCCTGAAATTGCCAAGAAAGATGATAACATTGGTGCATTTTCTAAAATTCCTAAGGGAGTAGTTTTTGTTGAAGACCCTAGAATGTATATACATTGTCATATAGAGGAATTGGGTGATGAGGAAATTAAGAATATGTATAAATCTGTAATTTGTGATGAATCTGGAAATATCAAACCTGAACACAAGATAGTTGAAACCCTAGGTTTCACTAAAATTCTCAATATCCCGGATTTTCCCAAGGATGTCATAAGGATAGTACTAAGCAGGGTACATGGTGCATTCTTCTGGTTGGACTCAGTTCACAAAATCACAAAAGAAGTAGTAAAGGTTATGATAGGGTTACCTTCCACCAGTAACAGACCTAACAAAACAAAGAAGGTCTCAAATGACCTAGTGATAAACCTAACCGGTGCAACATCTGATAAGAGATCTTTAAGGGTAAATGATGTAATGGATATCTATGTGAAATTCATCAGTATGATCTTAGGCTACAAAACTACACATGCAAATAGGTTAAAATTAGTCTCTAGCCTATGCATTAAAAGTGCCTATGATATGATTAATGATAATGCAAGAATAAATGTGTGCGAATGTCTTAAAGATGAACAAATTGACAATTTGGGAAAGATAAAGAAAGACAAAAGGGGAACATTCAGATTTGGAAACCTACTTGTTTGTCTATTGTTGCACATAACCAAACAAGTACCCGGTATTGGTATTAGAAATTTTGGTTTTGATATACCGGTAGGTAAACAGTTGTTAGATTTACTAAACAACATGGGAGAGAAAAGAGAAAAGAACATAAATGAGTATTTTCAGGCATTGAAGGCCCGAATGAAGACCAGAGTTAGATTGTCACAAGCAATTGTGGACAAGTATAAGGATGAAATTTGTTTTGTAATAAAGAAGGATGAAATTTGGATGGAGGCAGTGTTGGGAGTATTTAAAACTGAGTCAAGTTTATAGGCCCATTTCAAAATTTTGCCCCGCATTTCCAAATGATTAAAATAAGTCAATTTGAATGGCCTAGTTAGCAAGGGGGTAAAATGGAGCCCGTTGATTTTCAGAGGGTAAGGCTCGAGATTCATGTCCCACACCTTTCATTTGGCCTATTCAGTGATGTGCAACTTTCAGAATTCAATTTGGATAAGTTTATGAGGTACCCAGTTTGAGGGGTGAGCTGAAAGTGCATTCTAGGCACAAATGCAGATTCTATTGAGTAGCCTACTTTGAGCGATTACATCTTTTTCCTTGTTGATCGTCATGGAGAAATTCAAAAAGGATTCAATTCTATGCATTAATATGAGTCAGCCTACAAAATTTTAGGTCTTGACGAATCCATTTGCTCAGTTTTTGAAGTCAAATCCATTTGCAGTTTGTGTGGTTTGACTAGTCCCTGTTTCGACAGCTAGTCGAAGCCCTGTTTCGCATAATTCTAAAAGTTGCCTCAGTAAGCATCATGTCAGAATGTTTGTTCTGGGCTAATGTTGGTATAAATGATGAGCTATGTTTCAAATTTTGAGCCTCCACCAATCCGTTTGATCAGTTTTCAAAAGAGCTCATTTTACCATCAAATTCAGTTATCCGCACTCTAGTGTTATATCAGTTAATGTAGCCGTTTTGGTGAGCACGTCGTTTGCATCCTGTCAGTCTGGTGATCGAATTGAGAATTAAAAGATTTAATATGTACTTTAAGGTACCTATGTTTCAAATTTGAGGGCCTACAGAGGTCGTTTGATATTTTTGAGAAAGGCATCATGTGTTGCCAGGACATTGATTTCATCAGGTCCACAGTGTCGACAAAGCTAGTTGGGCATTTTCAAAAAATAATATCTCTTTGCTCGAAACTCATCTTGAAAAACCATTTGGTAGAAGTCATCCTTGTATATCAGAGTACACGCCTGTCAGATGGTGAGCTCCAGAAAGGTGTTTTGATAGGTTTGAAAATTACGTCTTCGCAATTAAATGCGAAAATTGTGGCGTAATTGCCTGAAAGTTGAAAAATGCAATTTTATGATCCGAAAACGATGCCGATCATTTCCAGAGGTATGTTTAAAGTTCCTAAATCATTCCAGAGGTCAGTTGCGTGAAATCAAAAAAAAAATTTAGTCGGACCCACTTTGGGGCCTGACCTGACTCATGCCTGCACATTAATTGTGTGACAGAATGTTTTCATTTTATGGCATTTCAACCCCTAGACATAATCGAGGAAGTGATTAATGATATTGGCTTATTCAATGTTGAATGTTCAACAGTAGCATATCAGAGGTTCCGAGTTTTTTAAAAAAAAAAAAAAAACTTATGCAATGGCTGGCAAGAGCCAAATTCCACAACTTTGTCAATGTCTTCCCCTGCTGTAGCAAATTAAAAGGATTTAAAAATAGTTTGCAAATACAATTCTTTAGCAATGCATTTGGCAAGTGTGTTGTCGATGCCATGACTTTTCCTGGCATCTTCCCTATGCATGGTATGTAAAGTGTGGAGCTAATCCTCTCCTTTGCAAGAATGGTGGAGGAGCAGCAGTATGAATTCTTTTTATGCAATTGCAATGATGGCAGGTAACGTGATGGAAGGGGATGATATCAGAAGTCATATAACATTCAGCATTCAAAAAGAAAAACTCCAAATTAATGCAAGATGAGAGGAGGAAATTAGTGCTGATGGAGTTGAAAACCAACAGCAAATTGTAACTGTTGCAATTCCCCCTCACCCCACGTGATGCTCAGGCAGCATTGAAGTTTCAAAGTAGAGGCATTGCAAGTCAGAATGTTGTTCTCCTCTTGCATGCCATGTGAGAGGATTGAGTTTGTTTTTTTTAGAAAACAATGCAATTTGCTGTGTGTAAAACCTCCTTCCCCACGTGAAAGTCTCTGGTCAGTGAAAGGGCAAATGCAATGTGATGGTGTATAGTAGCCTGCAGTTCCAAATGATCACGTGGTGTCTTCTCTCCTTCAGCATGAATAAAACAGCAAGTCCCCTCTCACGTGATTGGTGATAAAGGCCATTGAAACATGGAATAATGCCAAATGTAATAGTATTCCCCTGCGTGGAGTTATGGAGAGGCAGCATTGAGAACCAAATGCAATTGGCATGTATGGCATTGGAGTTTAAAGAGTGCAAAAGATTAGCAAATGAAGGCTAGTCCTCCCTCTCTGTGGCGTTGAAAACTTCCTTAAAATCTCCAATAAAATGCACTGGTAGCCATGAAAGTCCCAGAAATTGCTTCAAAGTGCATTACCAGGCAAAACGATATTATCCCACATTAGTGGTGGGAGGGAAAATTTTAATATTTATAACCAAGGCCTTACCCAAGTAATATGTCTAAGCCATAAAGGCTTTTGACGGATGGTGCTTGATGGCACCCAAGGTGGGCCCACGCACGAGCACGTATCCTGAGGCGACGGAGGAGATGACTGAGCGGCAACCAGGTGGACCCCACGCAAGCATGCTTCCCGAGGTAGACAGGTGAAATTTTGCAGAGGAAGGCCAGCTTAACGAGTGAGCAAGTTTGAGATGGATCAACGATTCGCGCTACTTCGCGAAGGGAAGATGCACGTAGTTTAAACCCTGCGAAATTGCGAAAACTAGGTGGCGCACAAGTGGTAGGTACAGTCAGATGTCCAGCAGGCGGGCCAGGTGAGGTGGTGCATAGGTGGCAATGATGTGGCGCTGAGGTGGCATACACGTGGTGGCCAAGTGATGGATGAGCAAGCGAACATGTGGCAGTGATGAGATGTCATCCCTGGTGGCACCCAATGGACCCCATCAGCCAATCAGATCCTACCACGTGGCAAAGCGTCAGGAGCATGATTAGAGCCAAAAAATTAAAATTAAAATTGTAAATGATATAGTTTCAACTATATTAAATTTCGAAAAATCTAAATGATTGAGCACTAATGGGGATTAATTCGCCCAGGGTCTAAATTTTGGCCAAAATATAAAGTATTATATATCGCCGGAAAGCTCTCAGAGTGAGGAATCCGATTATGGGTTAATTTTGACAAATGTGGGATATTTTGGAAGCAATTTCCACAAGAACAAAATTCAGTTAGAGAGGAGACACTTGGCAATTCAGTTGCAGATTTGATTTGGTTCCCTCTCCCTTTTTATTCCCAATTCTTCTCAATTGTAAGAGTTCCAAAAATTTGGAAAATGCTCCAGATTTGATGGCTTCCATTTTCTAAAGATCTTGACCCAAGTTTGTAAATGCTTCTGTTTGGTTTCAGGGTATAGAGATTGCAGTGCACTGTTGTAAATATGGTTTTAATTGCAGGTCTTACTTGTGTCAGGCATGAGTAATTTCCCACAAGATTGTCTCTATGATATGTTTTTTCATTATTATGAATTCAATCCTCAAGGAGGATGAAATTTGTCATCTCAAGGAGATTGTATGATTGTTTGTAGGCATTCTTCAATGAAGAGTTTAAATTCTATAGTCAGTCATAAATAATGAAATATGTATCCAGATCTGATGAATTTGTGAATGAATCAAATAGTGCATTAATATTAGGTATTGATGCATGAATATCTTGTTTAAGGAAAACAAACTTGCATCTATGATTTATATTTGTAGTTCTGTGAGTGACTCTGCTGCCCAATGAACAAGGCACTAGTCTTTGATAGATTTGGGAATGGTCTCAGATATACATTTTAAAAGATAAATCTATTTCCCTTTATGTTTAGGGGTTAATGTTCTATCCTTCCAAAGCTCTATTTCACCTATTATTTGTATAAGATCCAGCCTATATGTACATGTTACCTAATTTGGTGAGCTTGTGGAATGGTTTGTCTACTCATTGTTGATGCAGTCTTATGTTTGTGATTGTTGTATTCAATGCATCAAAAGGGTGTCCCCCCCTAGGTCTAGCAGAACCTGAAGTGCAGGAGGATCATTAGGATCCTATGTTATGTTGTCCAAGCCCTGAAGTGTTTCATTGATTGAGATTGGCTATCTCATAGATAGATTTGTAGGTATACTTGGGTCATCACTTTTGGTGAACAACAGGTAGTTATCCCAAGAACCATCTCGGCTACTAAAATGGGGTATGAAAATGATGACCACATAATAGAAACATATGTAAAAGCCCTCCTAGAAGCACCTAAGGAACCGAAAGAAGAGGTATTTGGCAGTGCTGAGACTATTGAAAAACAAATTCAATCCAAGAAAAATGTTAAAAAGGTTGAGGCAACAGTTAGAAAAGGATCCAGGCAAGCAAAATCTATTAAGGAAGATGTACTTAAACAAATTGGTATTGCTGAAGATGAGTTAGAAGCACTTCAACCAGAAATTCACCTTTCACCGGTTGGAACTTCTTCAGAAAGTGACATACCAGCTGCATTCAAAAGAGTTGTGAGAAAAAGGAAATCTTCACCGATATCTTCACCTTCTCCTAGAAGAACAAGATAGAAAAAATAGGTAGTAAGGCCCCCAGCAAAGCAATTAACTCCAAAGACGAAAAAGGTGACTCCTAAGAAGAAGTCCATAGCTCCTATTGATAAATTACTAGATGAAATTACCGAGGATGGTAAATTGAAAAATATCAGCAAAATGTATAACACATTATCAGATGATGACAAAGATAAAGTAGAGAACAATGTGATATTGCACTTAGATATTTTTAAGAAATTTTTGATGCAAGTTGTTGATGAAATACCGACAGATCTCTACAACAAACTTGAAGCTAGGAGAGTAGGTAGTATTGAACTTGACAAGAAAATAAAAATTGAAAAATTACTTGTTGTACATCCTGTCAACTCACCTGATGAGATAGATAAATTGATCTCAGAGGCTAACCGGTTAGTATTTTCAACTGCTCATCGACATGTAGCACTAATGGCAGGGAGAGTGAATGAGGTAACAGAAGAAACAACTAATGCATGGGACATATTCCTTGTAGAGAAGGAAAAGCAAGAAGAGTATCAAAGTCCTAAACCCATCAAGGTATATCAAAAGGATAAGGGAAAAGGAAAGGTTGGTGGACCACCCAGCATAAAAATAATAGACAACTTATCCCCACCACCTCTAAATACTCCACTGGTAGTTACTACTGACAATCAACCGACTAGTGAGAGTATGGACATACCACATGAGAACACAAATCCTGATTCTGAGGTGTTATATACAATGAACATTAACACTCAGAAAGTCAATATTATGGTAGATAAGGAATCAACAGGGAAAACAGATGTGGCAACTGGGCCACCGGCAACAGGTAGCACAGAAGAAAAACCGGTAGTGGACAACACTGAGAAACAAGCAGAGCAACAGGCTCCCTCACATGAACAGGTTCATGCAGAGACAGTGCCACCGGCAATAGCTAAGCAACCCAAACCTTTGCTTAGAGAAATGCAAACACAAACTGACCTACCAGAGGTCACTACAAGCAAAGAAACTACTCACACCGACAGAATACAGATTGTTGGTTCTTCCAATGCAAAATTCAAACCAATAAATGTGACAGAAGTTCTTTTGGATTCTGTCAAGAAAATAATAGAGTGTAGCTCACAAGCATACAAATCTATTGATGATACAATCCCAATTTTGAAAATGATAGCACCCAAATATAATGTGGATAATAAAGATTCTTTGAATCAACTTGACACATTGTCTAAGTATATTACTGACAACATTGTGATAGTTGAACAAATAAATGAGGAAGCATTCAAAGAGAAACTAGAGAAGGAAAAATACAAATTCTTTGAAGAGGAAATAAAGAAGTGCATGAGACAATTTGACACTCTTTTACCAGCACTATGTAATACACTAAAAGAGTTTAAAACTTTGTATAGAGATACATGCAAAACAAACTTTTTGATAGTAGATATAGAAAAGAAGATCAGCAAGGTACAGGAAGAAATAAATAAATTAGCTGACAACTTCATTAATTCATCTGAACCATTATTAGTTTTTGAGTAGAAAACAACAGGTTTTGAGGAGGAACTTCTAAAATTGGAAAGAGAGAAGGAAAGTATAAAAGGAAAGGCAAAAGATCTAAAATGGAAACTTAGTCCAAGATTGAACTACCTCGCCTCCTTGAGAAAAGAGATATCTGAGGCTCTAGTTCAAGGATAGAAAATAATGGAACAGCAAATGCAATACCTCACCGGTACAATTCAGAGGACAGAGGCCACATTAAAGGATAGTGAACGGTTCAGTGAGAGCCTAAATGTGGTATTGGTAGACCTTTTTTAGATTGTAACCAACCGGTTACAAGGATGAAGCTGGAAACCACACTCAATTGACACTTTGACAACCTTTGTCATTGATGCCAAAGGGGGAGTAGTGGTAATGAGAAAAATAATCAGCAAATGGCTCATCAACTCAGGGGGAGCACATATTTTTTTGGGTACACAATTTTTGGTAAGACAAATTCTAGCAGATTCTTTTTGGATGACACTTTTTGGATTTTTCTCATGAGTGTTGCCATCAATGGCAAAGGGGGAGATTGTTGGCAAATGCACACTCCAATGAGATATTGTAGGTGATTGAAGGTTTTTTCATTGATGGCAACCTTGCAATCATATGATACTGGCAAGACAATATACTGGCACCAGCAACAACAGACTCTACACCGATAGTAAAAGGAAGTATACCGGCACCCAGGCCGAAAGGAATTTTGTTTATAATATATTTTGTAATTAATTGTAAAATCATTGTAAGCCGACTTGGCAAGTTGTAAAATGACTCATATATGTATGAGATCATTATAGAACATTTTGTAAGAAAGAAGATAGGCGAAATAAGGTAGACCTATTATGCAAATTACAGGTTAAGGGTTTATGTATGAAGTAGAGCTAAAACCGGTACTGGATCTGGCATAGTAGATGTTATTTTGAAGCAGTACAAGACATTAGATTTGCATAATCCATTTTGTAAGTCAGTGAGACTTCCCATTTTGTAATTGAGTAGTGAGATCTAGGCACTTGGCCTTCCTGCATGTGCAGGCCCCTATTGTAGCAGTAATATTCTCTTATTGGCCAGTAAGTGAATATTGTGGGTCACAAATCCCACCGAGGTTTTTCCCACACCGGGTTTCCTCGTTAAACTATTGTGTTATGGTGTGCTTTTCATGTGGTTGTTCTTATCTTTGTTTATTGCATTACTTTTTGTTTACCGGTATACAATATTAATATGCTTTACATGTTTTAAGTTAAGAAAATTATCCAACTGGTTAGATACTGATTCACCCCCCCTCTCAGTATCTTTGGGAATCCTAACAATTACTATAGGCATTTTCATTTCAATCATCTAGTAATTAGCATTTTGGATTAATCATAACATGTTAATCTAGTTTCTTAGATCATGTATTTCATATCATTGGCACAATCAATCATGAAGTAGCTACTCAACTCTTGAGTTTCCACTTTGGAGGTCATTGCTCCTTTGAGAACCAAGCAAATCCAACACCTTCAAGGTCCTCAAGAATAGAGGAAAATGGGACATCTCAAAGGAGATTTTGTTTTCCTTTTGTTTAGCTTTCAATTTGCTTCGTAATTCCATTTATGTTGTCTCATTCTATGTGTATGCTTGCTTCTATTTACCACATTTTTAGCATCACAATGTGCTCCAAAATCATATCTGAAATTAATGATCCAAATCAAGCTATTCACAAGTTCAATTTTGAATTGAGAAATTAGGGTTTTAGCAAAATTGATCTCTAAATTTTGAAATTTGCAAGGAATTAAAACTTGTAAATGTAAATTTAAATTTGAAATAGCAAAAACACTTAGATCTGAGAATATAAATCAGAATTAAAGAAGGTTTGATTCACGTCGAGTTCACCAAAATGTGGGGCAGGAAAAGCGAGACCAGGTGACTAGGACCAAATCCCACTTTAGCCAACACATTGGGAATACGAAAGAGCCTAGGGAGATAGCTCACTTTCGCTACTTATTGTGAGAAAGAGAGAGCCAAGGATTACCTCTTAGGGTTTCTATTCCTCTTGTTGCAAATGATGAGAAAAACTAGGATTTGAATGATCAATTAGATTAGGAGATAAAGAATGAAGCATAAATGAACTCGAAATTGCACAAACCTGCAGATCTGAAACTGAGATACTGAAAGAATGAAAAGGGGAGGATTTAGGATGTGTATTGAATGTTGTGAATTAAAAAAAATTGACCTATACTAGTGTGTCACACCACTATCTTGTTTCTGCAGCTAGGAGGTTGCAACTATGACACTGCAAACTAGAGGTCCTAAGTCTGCAACATGTCAAATTTGACTACAAAATGGAGGGACCAAGACACCATGCCCCTGTCCTGGGTAGGACCAGGGTGCCACACCCCTATCTAGGGTAGGACCAAGGTTCCATGCCCCTGTCCTGGGTAGGACCAGGGTGCCACACCCCTATCTAGGGTAGGACCAAGGTTCCATGCCCCTGTCCTTGATAGATTTTTGCACTTCTGATACTTCTGAGTGGTTCTGATGCCTTTTCCAGATTTGAAACTACCTCTGGAGGCCTGTTTTTGCACCTACAACTAAAAAGGGAAGGTTTGGGTGGCTATATGGGGTTTTTCCTTAATCAAACCTTCATGTTGGTGATTTTCACCTCCACAAATAGTTGATAATATACTGAAAATATGTGTGCTAGAACCTTGTGTGTATGCAAGATCCTAAATGATAAAAAACTAGAGATACCCTACGCATGAGAGTAAACCCTAAACGTAAATGTGAATGTAAATAACAATGCTTCAAACCAAATATGCTAAATGATCTAAAACATGAATGTAAATATGCAGATTTATATAAAGAAACTCATACAAAGACATCAAAATAACATGAAATCATACCAATCCCCAAGGGAGAGATATTGCCACTAGATCTCCTATTATTCTTCAATGTCTTCAAGGCTCCTAATTGATGATGAATGCTTGATAAATTTTTGATGAAATTTTGTTGAATGTTGTTGAATGTTGTTGAAGACTCTGTTGGGAATCATTAAAATTGAGTCAAATTTTAGAGACCCATTTCAAAATTTTGCTTTGCATGTCAGAAAAGCACCTAAATAAGTCAGTTTGAATGCCTAGTTAGCAAGGGGGTAAAATGGCCGATTGATTTTCAGAGGGTAAGGCTCGGGATTCATGTCCCACGCCTTTCATTTGGCCTATTTAGTGTGTTTCAACTTTCAAAATTCAGTTTGGAGAAGTTTATCAAGTACCCATTTCGAGGGGTGAGCTGAAAGTGCATTCTAGGCACAAGTGCAAATTTTATTGAGTAGCCTACTTTGAGCGATTACATCTTTTGCCCTATTTATCGTCATGAAAAAATTCGAAGTGGATTCAATTTTATGCACATATGGTGAGCTACGTTTCAAATTTCAAGTCCTTATCAATCCGTTTGCTCAGTTTTCAAAGCTCAATCCGTTTGTAGTTTGTGATGTTTGCACAAGTGTAAAAATGTCCTGGTAAGCGTCATGTCAGAATGTTTGTTCCAGGCTAATGTTGGTATAAATGGTGAGCTACATTTCAAATTTCAAGGCTCTACCAATCCGTTTGATTGGTTTTCAAAAGAACTCATTTTGCCATCAAATTCAGTTATCCGCAGTTCCAGTGTTAGATCAGTTAATGTAGCCGTTTTGGTGAGCGCGTCGTTTGCATCCTGTCAGTCAGGTGATCGAACTGAGAATTCAAAGATTTAATATGTACTTAAAGGTACCTATGTTCCAAATTTGAGAGCCTACGGAGGTCGTTTGATATTTTTGAGAAAGGCATCATGTGTTGCCAGAACATTGACTTCATCAGGTCCGCAGTGTCGACAAAGCCAGTAGGCCGTTTTTGGAAATTAATATCTCTTCGCTCGGGACTCGTCTTGAGAAACCGTTTGGTAGATGTCATCCTTGTATATCAAAGTACATGCCTGTCAGATGGCGAGCTCCAGAAAGGTGTTTTGACCACATTGAAAATTACGTCTTCGCGATTAAATGCGAAAATTGTGGCGTAATTGCCTGAAGGTTGTAAAATGCGGATTAATGATCCGAAAATGATGCCGATCATTTCCAGAGGTATGTTTGAGGTCCATGAAGCATTCCAGGGGTCAGTTGCGTGAAAACGAAAAAAAATTTAGTCGGACCCACTTTGGGGCCCGACCTGGCTCATGCCCGCGGATTGATTTTATTGGTGACTTTGTTTATTAAAAGATTTTCAGAATATGCCAATAAATGGAGTATTGCAAGGAGAAAAGGAAGATAGCCATGTAAGAAGGTAGAGGCCTCATAACAATCTAGTCACAAAATCAATAATGGATATAATCCAATTAAAGACAATAAGAGCAGCAAAGATAGATTCAAAGAGACTTTGATAGTTTGATAAAGGAAAGAGCAGCTACAGCAGCTCAATTAAATCTTTAGAAACCAAAAGCAAATACGTTGGCTGGTGTAAAGCCATCCTCTCCCTCACAAGGGCATGTTTGGAGATGCATAAACTTTGAAGTAAATGCAACAAACAGTAGACTTCTTTCCCCATGTGAAGCTACAACAGCAAAAACTTGGAACAGCAAATGCATGCCTGGCAGTGTGAAGCCATATTGCCCCTCCATGTGGTATGCAAAACATATAAAACTCAGGCAATGCAATTGCCTGGTTCAAAGCCATTCTCCCCTCTTCTCACGTGCTGCAGGGAGATCCAAAAGAAATGCTCCAAGTTGCAAATGGTATCCTCCATTTTGTGTTCTCTTATCCTCTTTTCCCCCTGCGTGACATGGAGGATGGTAAGTAGGCTGCGTTGGGGCTTTGAAAATAAATGCAAAACAACAGCAATCAGCTCCTCCTCCCACGTGATTGGTGAAAGGGGCAATTTGGATCAGTAAATGAATGTTTTTCCTCCTGCGTTGTGTTTTGTGGAAGGCACAGAACATTCCAAACCAATGAAAACCTCCCTCACGTGCCCTCCAATCATCCTCCCTCTGTGCTGTTAAATAATGGAAAGACATTGAAATCTTCAGCCAATGCAATGGAAAAGGGTAAGTAAAAACAGTTAAAATCTTTATGCAAATCAATTGCTAATGTTGCCAACGTCCTCTCTACAGATGTTTAGCGTGGGAGAAATGAAGAAGGCATTTAGTCTGAGGTTTAAAAACTCCAAAGCAAAGGTATTGCCAGATTGGGCATGAAAATCTTCAAAAACTTGCAGTTCCAGGCGTGAGGCATTATCCCACATTGGCTGGGCGAGAGCATTTTTTGATATTTATAAGCAAAAACGCACTATACTATAATGTCTAAGCCATAAAGGCTTTTGACACAAGGTGCCTATGGGCGCCCAAGGTGGGCCCATGCGCGAGCACGCTTCCCGAGGCGACAGAGGATTTGACTGGATGAAGAGCAAGTGGACCCCACGTAGGCATGCTTCCCGAGGCAAATAGGCAAAATTTTGCAGACGAAGGTCAGGTTAATGAGCGAGCAAGTTCGAGAGAGATCAACGGCTCGCGTTATTTCGCGAAAGGAGATGCATGTAGTTTAAACCCCGCGAAATAGCGAAAGTGAACGAGAGCCATCCATGTGGCACACAGGTGGCGGGTACAGTCAGCGGTCCAGCAGGCGGGTCCCGGTGAGGTGGCACCCAGTGGCGATGACGTGGCATACAAGCAAGCAGCCCAGTGGCGGTGACGTGGCCGACAAGTGGCAAAAGATGAGGTGTCATCCCAGGTGGCGTCCCGTCAACCCCATCGACCAATCAGATCCCACCACGTGGCAAGGCGTCAGAGCACAAATGGAGGCAAAAATCAAATTTAAAATGATTAAATGATATAGTTTAAACTATAGGGAAATTCGAAAAATTTAAATGATGGGTCCATGTTGAGGATTAATTCGCCCAGGGCTCAATTTTTTGCCAAAGTATAAAGTGTTATATGTTTTCGGAAAGCTCTCGGGGTGAGGAATCCGATTATGAGGTTAATTTTGACAAATGTGGGATATTTTAGAAGCAGTTTTCACGGGAACAAAATTCAGTTAGAGAGGAGACACTTGGCAATTCAGTTGCAGATTTGATTTTCTTCTCTCCTTCTTTTTATTCCGAATTCTTCTCAGTTGTAGGGGTTCCAGAAATTTGGAGAATGACTCCATTTTTTCATGGCTTCCAATTCTGAATATTCTTCCAGATTGTACAAAGAAGGGTTATCCTTTCAGTAATGGAGTTTGATTCTTTGCTATAGGTGTTCTTAGCTGCAGGTTCTTGTGTATGTAAGGCATGCACAAATTCACACAGAATTTGTCTCTGGATTTGTATTTTCATTATATTCAGATCAGATCCTCAAGGAGGATGAGATTTGCTATCTCAAGGAGGTAATTGTGATTATTTGCAGGGATTCTTCAAGGAAGAATTTAAATTCTGTAATAAATCATGAATAATGGAATATAGTGTCTGGATTTGATATTTTCTATGAGTGAGCTAAGTAATGCATTTATGCAAGGCATTAAATGCATGAATATTTAATAATGAAGATGGATTTGCAGTATAAGGTTTCATTTATAGTTTGATGTGTGACTCTGTTGCCCATGGATAAGGCACTGCTCTTGCAAGTTTGGGGATGTTTCTCAGATATACATTTTAAAAGACAAATCTATTTCCCTTTATGTTTAGGGGTGTGTTCTTCTCATTCCAAGCTCTGTTTTCATTTATGATTTATACAGATCTAGCCAATCTGTAGTGTGTTCCTAATTTGGTGAGCTTGTGGAATGGTTTGTCTGCTTATTGTTGATGCAGTCTTATGTTTGTGATTGTTGTATTTAATGCATCAAAAGGGTGTCCCCTCCTAGGTCTAGCAGAACTTGAAGTGCAGGAGGATCATTAGGATCCTATGTTATATTGTCCAAGCCCTGAGGTGTTTCATTGATTGAGATTGGCTATCTCATAGATAGATTTGCAGGTGCTCTTGGGTTATCACTTTTGGTGAACAACAGACTCCACATAGGCTTCTCTTTCACTACATAGAAGGCTCCTTATGCTCCAAAAACCTATTCTTAGATTCTTAGATCCATCCCTTCAAGTGAAGAAAGAGAGCTCTTATGTATGAAACCCTAGATCTTAATTTTGAATTAATTCTACCTTTAGGCCGACCTAGGAATTGAATTTCCTGCCTATATTTTGGGGTTAAGCATTATAATATCATAGAATTGTGATCCCGAAATTTCAGGAAAAAAGTCGGGGGCCATGTACATTCTCGCCATGGTCCGACCAACTTTTCACCAAATTTTCAAGGCCATCAGATATGATGATATTAGAGAGAATCCCAAAGTTTTTAGCTGATTTTGAGGTGTTTTGATATGCGAAATTGGGCCTTAAAGATCAAAATAGGACATAATTAGGGTTTATGATTAAATGATTTATTGGAGGAAAAAAATAAAAAGGGGCACACTTAGGGTAAAGGGCCCAATTTTATGATGTATGAAGTGATGAAATATGACTTTAGATTTAATTAAGTTAATTAATTTAATGCTTAAAGGGAAATTAGAAATGTAAGATGCAAGACACACTAAGGTGGGTACTAACCTAAGTGTGAAATTGTACCACCCTAGCAAGGGTGTACAATTTACGACACTACACTCGAGAATGGTAATAAGGTTCTAGCCGACCTTATGATAATTTTAATTGTGTGATGAGGTATGAAAGGATATATATATATACATGAGCTTGATAGTGTGATATGTGATGAGCGAATTTTGTATTTCTGATAGTGTCAAATCAGAGGAGTTGAGAGATGAAGTCTTTGTGATGTTGTAATGTTATGAAGCGGATTTTATCAGACACGTAAGGTGTTATACTGAGATAATTTGTACTTGTTGTCTTCCTAACAGTTGCAGCAAGAAAATCCTCTTACAAGGTCACTCCTAACATGGTGCAGTCAAAATCCTAACAGTTTTGATCATTAAATCCTCTAACCAGCTAACACATTAGTTTGTGATTTCAAATCCTAGTAACTTGGGTAGCTCCTAATAGGGATGGTCCTCCTAGGCCTTTTTGTATTGATCTTAACTGGGTATAGACACTTCTAATAGGGTGTACCCCTAACCGGGTGTTGTAGACCTTAACCAGTCAGATTTCTACACTGCAGATAGTGGATCTTGTGGGTACTTATTCCCACCATTGTTTTTCCCATTTGGGTTTTCCACGTATAAATTATTGTGTCATGTGGTTTATGTTTTGTGTGGTGATTGCATACTTGGTGTTATTTCTTCTATTCTTATTGAGTTTTGAGTGAGTTAAGTTGTTAATCAGACTTGCATTGTTTTTACTTGCATTGATTCACCCCCTCCTCTTAGTGCCTTATAAGTTCATCAATTTATTATGATCCAGATGACAATTTAAAGGATATAAGATGACAAACTGGGATCCTTGTATGAGTTGTTGCTTATTCTCGCACGATAATTCTAAGCTTATTAGATGGCAAACTATCAAAGATGATAATGACTCGTACAACAGAATATTATAACCAGATGATAATTCTCACTGGGTAATATGACAAAGTGGAAAAGATGAACCTCGGGGGTTAAGACCCACCTGACAATTTAATATTAACTAGATGACAATTCTCAAAGGGTAGTACGACAAAACAAAAAACTTGTACAACACGGGACTGAACAAGGATGATTTTCTGACAAGGAAAAAGTTTTAACCACTGAGTTTTTGAATGTTTTGATTGTTTTCCAGTTTTTGGGGTTTCAGTTTCAGTTCCCAGGATAAAGACTCAGCAAACATGCAAGACGCAAAGTGACTCCAAGCACAACATGCTAATTCTAAGGAAGTTGGATGAGAGAGAAAACCTTTGCTTGCAGACTCAGGTACACACTCAATAGCTAATCAGAATATGGTCGGTAAGTCTCACACAATGGATTCTCAACATTGTATTAGCCGACTCCAAATGCTAATGGGGGCATGATATGGCAAGTATCTTGGGAGAGTTACTATCTCTCTTGCACAAAGATTATCCCCCTTTCGAAGGTGAACCAAGTAGCTAATATTTTAAAGAAGGATTTACGTTTGAAATTACCCCTTGAAGTCATGCAAGTGTGATTGAGGCCTATAGCTTGACAAGGTATCGAAACAACATGTAGTCATGCAAGTATGATTGAGACCGTGAGGCCCTAAAAAATGCCCTATATGAGAGATCTCAAAGAGAAAACTCAAATAATCATGTCCTCCAAGACTTTAATCCTGAAAGGCCTATTTATTATAGTGATTTAGAATGCTTGGGTCTAGTTGTACTCACTTGGGTCATTCTCACAGGGTGATTACTTTTTCCCACTATGACAGGCCCGCTAAAAGGTACACAAATCTCAAACTAGAAAAGCTTCAAGGTTCTATATTTCTAATTGTCTATATAGACAAGAGCATACTCTCCTACCTTTTAGACTTTTCTCAAACACAAAAGACAAATTTGTTCATTAACCATATCACAATTTAAGTGCCTAGAAATGAATTAAAGAATACATAGTGTTCAATTGATTCTCCTTAGGCAACCTACAAAAACAATGAATCAATAGTCATCTTGTTTTTTAGTAATGGATTCTTTGATAGGTGTAAGTTTGATTGATATATTCTTTGACAAGTGTTATGCAAAAAACAAGTTAGGCTATGAAATATCTCTCAAGCAGATGGAAAATATATCAGGGTTAGCATTAGTATCATCAAATTTTAATCAAAAAAAACCCTTAAAATGCAATTTGTTTTTTATACGAGAAAAAAGAGTATCATACGAGTATTATCACATAGTCATACAAGTATTATCTACAGACCATATGATATTCCTTACAGAGCCATACGAGAAACCAAAGAGTCGTATGAGGTTTCTCACAAAGTCGTACGAGTATACACAACATACCATATGACAAAGAATTAATTCTCGTCCTATACCTTGCAGAAATTCATATGATCTTTTGCAGGAATTGTATGAACAGAATCCAAAAAATGGAAATAACTGATCTATAAGGCCGAAAATTGTAGTCTCGAGCCCCACGGTGGGCACCCAAAATGTCTATGTGAAAAGTGGTAATCTGTAAGCTGTAAAGCACAAACACTTCAATAAATCATTGCATGCATGGTTAGACAGATATAATCATGAATATAAAAACCATAACAAATCAATCTATTGCCTTCTAAAAGATGCAAGTATAGACTTGCTCTCAAATTTATCTAAGCAATATCAGTGACTAGAATACATCAAGATGAAGGATTTAATCTATATGAGCACAAGATTAAGCTAAATGGATGCAATATTAAGCTATATGGATGCAAGATTAAGCTAGATATGCAAGATTAAGCTATGAATGATTAAACTAAATATGCAAAAAGCTAAGATGCAATAATCTCAAAGCACAATATTCTCAATGAACCTAGAGAAAAAACAACATAATAACAATAAATCTCTAGTGTTTTTTGAATGAGAGATGCGAACTTGAATTTATAGAAAATCCAAAGAGATAGAAACAGTCTAGATCGATTAATGATGAGCGGTCGAGATTCTCCAAGAGGAAGCACAATCTAGATGAATTGATCTGATTGGCTTCTTTTCTCAATTTTAAAGGAAATTGAGCTAAATTTAAGATAAAATTAGAAAAAGTAATTTATTTCATATTTTTATTCAATTTTGAGATTTAATTGATATAATTGCTTTTCTGAGATTTTTAAATTTATTAGATTTTTAAGATATCTCAATTTGATTCTTTTTTCCAAATTTAATTCCTTTTGGATGATTTAATGGCAAATTGATTTATTAATTAAATATTCTAGGATATTTAATTAAATAAATAGGATAATTGATCAAAATGATTTACTTGGAGTGATTAATTAATTAAATAAACATTTAATTAATATAGAATGATTTATTTGACATGTGACATTGATGATTTAAGAATTAATTAATTAGGTGCTCCAAATTGATTTAATTACCTTTGGTTAGGACCTTGGTGAAGTAGTCGAGATTAGGGGCCCATGGTTTAGATGACCATTTTTAGGGTATTATTGTTGGAATCCAATAACACTGAGAGGGGGGGGGGCGGGTAAATCGGTGTTATACCAGAATGATAATTTTTTAGTTTATTGAAATATGCATACACCAACCGGTATACCGATTCATACAGAATTGAAAGAAGTAAAGCAACCAAAAATCCAATCACATAAATGAGAACCATAATACACAAATTTATGCATGGAAAACCTCAAAGAGGAAAAACCACAATGGGATTTGTGACCCACAATATCAATCCACTGGCCATATGAAGAGATATTACAAAATATGAGGGGCCTGCACTTGTAGGAAGGCTTATAGCCTATAGCACACTGCTCATCACAAAGGGAGCCTCACTGACTACATATAAATCTAGACTACAATTTGGAGAAGTAAGAACTGCTAAGATAGCATCTTCTATGCCATAATACAGTTCCAGTTTAAGCTCTATTTGTTCCGATCTGAAACCATAAACCCTTTACTGGAATAACCCTTACAGTAATTTCCTCATATACATGATCTCTCTGATATATTTCACATCATATTACATTCGCATATCCTTAACCATATTTCTTACATGAATCTCCTCATTTAAAATGATCTATCAAACTGACCTATATACCCTATACAAAATTTACATGTCTTATGTCCACTTACAAAGATATATACAATATCAAATAATATGTCGGTCAGATAACATAAATGTATAAACATTAAAATCAATTTGTCGATGCCGGATCCAAGATATGTCGACCTCCAATACCGATAACCTTTACTCAACCATGTCGTCCTGCAATATCGGTAGCCAAAGAAATCCTTCTGCCTTGCCGATGTTGGTGCCGGTGCCAGTGAAGTATCTGTGAAGTGCCTGTCGGTACACCATAGAACCAAAACATGAAGCCAGATCACAATACCAGGTTGCCATCAATGACAAGATAGTGAAACCAACCAAATGAGTGTCAATTGCCAATAATCTCCCCCTTTGGCATTGATGGCAACACTCATATGAAAAATGGTCAAGGTATCATCTGTCAGTTTCATCCTACCCTGCTCCCCCTAAGCTGAATATGCAAAATACTCCATATCTCCAAAAATCCATAACTCCCCCTAATGTATACAACTCCCTTTATTCTTTTTCACATCTATACTACTCCCCCTTTGACATCAATGCCATCAAATAAAAAGATTTGTTCAATGAATACCCTAAAAATGTCTTACCGGAGCTTGAAAAGTTTCAAAATTTCTAGATAAGCCTTCTCAAGTAGCTCCACATAAGTATCCTAGCCAGTTTTGAATGTTCCAAAAATAGATACAATTCCACTCAATAAATGTGCAAAAGACTCTTTCTCATTTACCTCTACCAGTGTGGGTTTTCCCACCATATCCATGCATTCTTTCTTATGTACATAGAGTGAGTCCAATCAGGGACTCACCAAGCCTCTCAGACTTCTGGCTCTTCTTATTATTCTATATATTTCCTTCTCAAGAATAGAAATTTGGTTCTCCAAGATCAAATTTTGACCATCAATTGATGTAGTCAATGAAATCAGTTCATCAAAGGAATTAGATATACCTGCAATTTTTTCCTGAATCTCCTTTATCTTTTTATCCCCATTAGCTGTAAGTATTTCACTGTTACAACATACTCTAGATATATTTGTATATTGTTTCAAATATTTTTCTATTAGGATTAGCTTCTCCTCAATCTTTTTCTTCTCAGTTTCAATGACTTGATCAAATGCAGCTCTCTTAGCCTGAGTAAACTTTTCTAGTGCTTGTCAGTTTGATATTTGCTGTAAGGATTGAAATTCCTTTGAAATATGCTTAGTGATTACCTTAATCTTGTCAGATGGGCTCGCTTCATTTTCAATCTTACACTCCAGGACCATTATATGTAAAAAAGTGATTGATTGATCTATAATCCCTTTATCTTTGGATCCCTGCTTTATTAGTTTTTGTGCTCCCATCATCATCATTTCAATGGGACTCATTTTTGTGATGTTTTTTATTTTCTACCTATGAAGTTTCAATTGAGAATAATGATGGATCAACAATTGGTACCTTGTCGGACTCCCCTATCTTCTCCTCTGAAGATTTATCCTTTATAACTTCCTCACTTGCACCGATGGCTTCGCCACTTGGTGTAGTCTGTGTAACTGTTGGTTCCTTTGTAGGAACTGTAACCTCAACCTATATATTTGTATCCAGAGGACTATTGTCCTCAATATTAGTATCCTGCACAATATTAGCTTGTTCATTCTCTGTATTAACCAGTGTCTCAATTTTTGTTTGTACATCTGTATTTACCGAGGGCTCAATTTCCACTATCTTAATATTTTTCAAAGTAGAGGGTGAAGTACCCATAATCCCCTTTCCTTTTCCTTCAACTAGGGTATCTACAATGTCTGTCTTGGTTTCCGGTCAAGTAAAGAATCCCCTATTTTCTTCAAGAAATTTGACCCATTCTTTTTGAGTCTCCTTTATTATTTCATTTACTTGTCCCAGCATCAGACTAGTTATCCTATGTTTTCTATTGAAAAAAATTCTATCTGCGACCTCAAGTGTCTTATCCATTTCATCAGGAGCAATAGTAACAATCTTCCAGCGTCTAACATATTATGTAATTTAGCTCGTATTTGATTTTCTATTTCTATTAAGACTTTCTTATAAATATCCAAGTATAGTAGGACTGCTTCTTCTACCTCTCTTTGTTCATCCTCTTCTAAGTGATCATAGTAAAATTGAACATTCTTCAACATGCCATCTTTAGTGATTTCATCTAGTAATTCTACACAAGTTTTAGGTGGAACCTTACCAGAATCAGTGTCATTCTTCTTCATCATCTTTGTAGTACCGGATGTAGCTATAGGTGTAGCTTTAGGTGATTTCTTTTGTGCCAGTATTTTGATTGTAACCTTCCTAATCGGTTGCCTCTTAGCTTATTCCTTTGTTTCCTCCAGTTTCTTCTTAACAACCCTCTTAAATGCCAATGGTGTGTCATCCTCATATTTTGATTCTGCTATAACAGGCTCAATATGAATTTTAGGATCCTTCCTCTTGTTGTCTTTCTCTAGGACAACATCAATTAATGCTTGAATGTCCTTTGAGACCTTCTCCACAAATTTGCTCACTTTCCCTTCCCGCTTCTCTCTTTTCTTCCGATTGAACTCTGTTTCAACCTCATGTGTTTTCTACTATACAGTACCATGGGGCTTCTCTGTCTCATCAATTATCATTTTTGCATAGGCATCAAGAATCTATGCATCCACTTCATATCCCATTTCCTCTATCCAGATCTTTCAAGGCTTAACTGCTTCCATGAGTGTCTCATCCTTCTTTACCATGAAGCATATGTCAGTTGAATATTTTTCTATGATATGCTCAAGTACCCTTACCCTAGACCTCTTAGATTTCTGGAATACCTTAAAATACCCCATACCTTGTCATCTCTTTGACTTTCTAAAGCAACAATTGACTGTTTCAATTGTCTTCCTACCGAGATGTCAAATGCCCATTGCCTCTTACCAAAACTGGGTGTATCATTCATGAAATATAACATCAAGAAAACTATCCAGTTGCCTTACCAAAATGTACCCTTCTTTTCACCCTTAATCTTCCCTAGATTTACTAACAACTCATCAAGCATCCAACCACATAGATATAATTTTACATTTTCTCTCATCATTTTGTATGCCACCAAAATGCATGAACTGGAAACAAAATTCAGTCGATTTGACTGTGTTACCTTATACCCGATGACCATGCTACCAAATTTGATGTCTATGTCAGTGATAGTGCTCACTTTCATGGATCTTTTGTCAAATATCGCACCGGTGATCTTCCTCACAAAATCATTTGAAACCTTCTTGTCTGGATGTTGCCCAACCGATGGTAAACCAGTGATTTCCCGGATGGATTCTTTAGTAATCTTGTAAGGTCTATTTATCCATATGAATTCCCCATGTACTCTTCTCATAACTTATCTAATTATCTCATCCTTAAATTTTGGAATATCCAAAATATCTATAAACCCTAGGTCTTCAATATGTTTGCATGTCGGTTTGATATTTCCAGATTCTCCCATCAATTCACTCATATACATGCTTAATTTCTAAATTTCCCAAGTATTCAATGTGACAGTGAACATATGCCCTAACATCCTCTACATAGACAACTCCCTCTGAAATGCGAGACAATGCTCTAACCGAATCTTCCAAGGTAGCCACATGTGGATACCGCTTAAACATTGGCCTAGGTTGGTCCTTGACCTCTACCACAGTTGGGTTTGCAACAAAAATAGGAATAGATAATGATCCCACTTCCATGTTAAAGATAAATACCTTTTGATCGCTCTTGGTGAAAACCTCCAACAAATTCTTCCAAACACCAATGAGATTGCTCAAGAAGAAATTTGATTGCTCTGTATTTCCTTTTATCACACTTAGTTGCTCTTAATCACTCTAAAATTGCTCTGAATGCAAGGTGATCAATAATGAAGTGAATTCGACCTTTTATCCTTCGAGAAAAAAAAAATCTTTTATTGACATAAATGATCATCGGTGAAAGATATCGGATCTCGCTCAAAACATATCCATGCTGGATAATCATCTCCAATATCTGGAACATCTTCTAGAACCTCTTCCCGGGGCATATGCAACATCTTCATGAGTTTTTCCTACCCCTAAGGCATCTACCTCAGTTACCAGATGAGCTCCCTATCAGTGCAGGAGAAACTTCTTATGCCGGATAAGTAACTGAAACATTCCCATCTGATGATTGTTCTTAAGTCTTTCTAACCCATCTTTGAGTATGACCTTGCCGGATTTCACTAACCTTATCTTTTTCTTTCTCATTAGATCCTCCATTACCAACCGGTGGATTTCTACTTCTACAAAACTTAGCAATATGTCCAACCTCATTACATGCATAACATGTGACATTGTTCCTTTGAATTACTTTGCTAAAACTGGTGAAATTGCTTGACCTACACTGATTAGCCATATGTCCAAATTTTCCACATGCATAGCATTTAACATTCATTCTACAATCTTTTGTCTTATGACCAAACTTATTGCATTAAGAGCATTTACTAGGAGTAGAATCAGGGTTTTGATTTTCTCTATTTCTACATTGCCTATCCATGTGACCAAATCTATTGCAAACAAAACATCTACCATTGAATTTATAAGCATTGAATTGCCTTACCGGCACCTTATGGTTTTGATCTTTATTAGCAGTACCGGAACTCTGTCCTTTCTCAAATCCAAGTCCACTGGAATCTCCAATCTGCCTTTGTCTCTTCAATAACTCATCAAGATGTGCTGAGCTGATCTTGAATTTTTCTTTATACTCACTTGCAGTAGTTAAATCTTCTCTCATAATTATCATTTGTCTCTCAGGCCCTTGTTCATTACTCTGGGATTGTACCAAATCAGTTCTTAACATATCATTTTCATGAACCAACATACCACATTCTTCAAATTTGTTCTTTTGGGATATAGCAAGATTTTCTTCCTTCTTTTTTATATCCTCAATCTCCTTATACATCCTCATAGTTATAACTTGCATTTCATTTTTCATAACCATATTGTCCTGACTCAATTTCTGACATTGTTCCTTAAGTGCATCTTTATCTTCATCATCCTAACTTTGCAAAAGTTCCTTCCTCTTAGCTTGAACAGATGATAGCCTCTCTCGTAGGACAAGAATGAATTCCTTAGTAGAATTCAATTCATCTTGTAGCTTTAAGTTCTTCAATCTTTAAACATCATAATCTTCAAGTTCCATCTCAAGTTGCTTCTCCAAAGCCATATCCATGGATTCTAGTTTCAGGATCTTCCTCAAACTGTTAAACTTCCTCTAAGGCACAAGGCTCTGATACCAATTGTTCGAAACCAATAACACTGAGAGGGGGGGTGAATAAGTGTTATACCAGAATGATAAGTTTTTATTTTATTGAAACATGCATACACCAACCGGTTTACTGGTTCATACAGAATTGAAAGAAGTAAAGCAACCAAAAAGCCAATCACATAAATGAGAACCATAACACACAGATTTATGCATGGAAAAACCTCAAAGAGGAAAAACCACGATGGGATTTGTGACCCACAATATCAATCCACTCACCATATAAAGAGATATTACAAAATATGAGGGGCATGCACTTATAGGAAGGCTTACAGCCTAGAGCGCATTGCTCATCACAAAAGGATCCTCACTGACTACATATAAATCTAGACTATAATCCAGAGAACTGAGAACTGCTAAGATAGCATCTTCTATGCCAGAGTACAGTTTCGGTTTAAGATTTGTTTGTTCCGGTATGAAACCATAAACCCTTTACCAGAATAACCCTTACAATAATTCCTCATATACATGATCTCTTTGATATATTCTGCATCATATTACATTTGCATATCCTTAACCATATTTATTATATGAATCTCCTCATTTAAAATGATCTATCAAACTGACCTATATATCCTCTACAAAATTTGCATGCCTTATGTCGGCTTACAAAGATATATACAATATCAAATAATATGTCGGCCAGATAACATAAATGTATAAACATTAAAATCAATTTGTCGATGCTAGATCCAAGATATGTTAGCCTCCAATACCAATAACCTTTACTAAGCCATGTCGGCCTACAATACTGGTAGCCAAAGAAATCCTTCTGCCCTACTGGTGGTGGTGAAGTATATGTGAAGTGCCTGAGGGTACACCATAGAACCAAGACATGAAGCCGAAACACAATACCATGTTGCCATCAATGACAATATAGTGAAACCAACCAAATGAGTGTCAATTGCCAACAATTACAAACCTTTCTACATCCCATAATAAAATCTTAAGTGATAGGGAAAAATCCCTATGTCCAATGCTCAAAAAACTTAGAGAATTTTGGTGATAAGAAGAGGCTATCAATGATCAGGGTTTAGGGTTAAGCCTTACCCCATTTATAGGCAACAAAAAAAATCAAAAATCATAATCATAATCAATGAAGCTCGAAACACTTAGAATTTTCTCTAGTTTTGGATGTGGTTACAAGGTTCAAGGAAGATTTGATGTTGCAATAGATAGTTTCATTTTAAGCTCAAAATACAATCTCTTACATTCATTTTATACCCAAATTGAAAAGTTCCTAATTTTATTTTACCATTTATACCATCAAGCATAAAAAAACAACTTGATCAAATCATTATACAATCATGCTCAACTCCAACGTCGAGTCACATAATCCTATATAAGTCACTAGCATAGTCCATCCCAAATACATACCATCTCAATAAAGTGGTCCAAAGAATGAATACTACAAACTACATTACATGAGGACTTAATGTCCTTTTGTTGGTTAACAGATTTGCCCTTCCTTAATTTTATAGTGAATGACTCATGTATGCCCTTTTTGAAAGGCAAATGAAACCAATAGTTGGGTTAACTGATTATTGGTTTACCCTCTACATAAGGCTGCAGCTTCTCATAGGATATTCAATGAATTTTTAAACATAAACTAACGTTAACTTCTTTTTTAACTAGAAAGTGAAAAAGGCACTCCACATTCATTAGTCAACACCACATGAATGTTGCAAAGATAAATACTTTATATGAAAAGCCCACAGACTTACAATCAAATCAATTCCACTCCATGAAACTACCCTTATTAATGAAATAAAAATATCATGGACTCTGATCGAGTCTCTCTCATGCCTCAAAGGACAAGGGGGATCAAAATATCCAAGCAGATTCTATTCATTAGATTCATTCATAGACTTATTCATTCAAACAAATAAATGGATAATCAAGAGGGTAACAATTTTTGCACATAAACATGAATCCCGACAAAGATTCGATTTCCAAATTCAAACAAACAGATTTGAAAATGGTGGAAACTATATCATTTCATTCATAGATAAAATGTCTTCATTGAGAATCCATAACATGTCAAAAGAAAAACAAAGTTTGCTAGTTCCTCTAAAAGGTTTTTGGACCCTTCCAAAGTCTTATGAAAATGCATATATAGCCACAACATGGCCAACAGTTAATAAGGGAAACACAAATTTTTTTACTTTCCACCTTGCAGTTTCAAAGTAGTTTTTAAAACAAAAAAACAAAACTGAGTCTTCCCAATGGGAAAAAGCCAAGAATAAATATCAAGAAGACATTTGGCTGAGCTGAGAGGCACTTTTATCGGCTTCAAGAGACATGGCAGGGTGGCCTTCTTCCAATCTACATGAGTTGCGGAGAACTTCTGAATAAGCGTAGAGTGTGGAGGCCGATATGGGTGATCCTTTGTTTCCACACTTATTTTTCTCTATGGACCTCCTCCATCTAATTAGTGTGGTTTCCCAAGTGTTCGATGTAGAGGAATAACATGGATTCAATTTTGGTTGTGGTTGATGGATCACTTGAATCCAATGCTTTTGCCTCCTTCATATAATTGATCTTACCCTCAAATGATTATGTTATAACTTCAATACTTTTGATGGTATTTCCATCTTGTTTTAAGCACTTAATCCCTACGTATTTGAGGTCATTATGCATTGATATTATCAGTTCAGCAAGATGATTCATCAATTTAGCCAATTCACCATATGCCTATTCTATTACAAAATTTCTCCATTCTATATTCTTTTTGCAGACATAAAAAATATTATTATCAAGACTTGGTAAAGTTTTTTCATTCAAGAATTTCATCACCCCATATGTCTATACCGCTTGCATCTACACTGCTACTATTGCCCATTTAGATTCCTCCTTTTTCCAACCTGTGATCTTTGTCTCCAATTCCTTCATAACCAATTGAGTGTTTTCATATACCTTGCTCAGGTTAATGAAATATTATATTCCTGACTTACAAATTCCCTCAAGACAGTCCATGAAAACCTCGGTAATCATTCTGCATTTTTTAATCTGCTCAAGGGCCTTCTGATTTGTTGATGATTTAGGGTCGAAGGAAGATGGTATTTGAGACAGAGGTTGTAGATGTGAACCATTGATTACTTCTATGTACTCTTCCATATGTCTCAATGTCTCTTTCAGTTCCTTCTTATCTTTCTCATCTTTCCAGGTCTGAGTGACGATTATTTTAATCAATGCCTCTAGATGATAGACATCCATTGCCCTCGTTTCGTCTCCAAGGTTTACTTTTTCGATGGAAAAGTCTTTTGATGAAGGACTTCCTATAGTTGCATCTACATTAAGATGAGCAATTTTTGTTGTCCAATTCTTAGTATCCTCGTCAAAGTATATTTTTGACATGGTCTTTAATCTCTTAATCTTTGGAGTCCTTCCCAAAATTTTACTGACCATATCATCATCTATTGGTACCGAGACTAGAACTATATTCCTCTTCTTGCTAGTCAAAGTAGTTTCTAGCCAATGAGGATTTTCACTACCAGTTTCTTTTTCAGTTTGATCTTTCGATGGACCAGAAGTGGATACCATAATGTAGTTTGACATATCAGTCTCCTCAACTCCTAGGCCTTCTATATTACCTAATTCCATATTGGTTATTTTGAGCTCTCTCTCTACCATTGTATTGTCAAATTCAGGGAACAAGGCTAAGTGAATAATCACCTTAGGTTCCTTCTTGCCTTTCCCTCTAGTTTTGGATCTTGTAATCCTTGGTGATGACCACTCTTCCAATGAAACCTTGGCACTACCAGCTTCTAAATCACCTGCAAGACAAAGCCCAGTATGCTAGTTAGATGAAACTTTTCAGACTAGAACAGGGTTTCTTCTTATGGTTAATTTTCCAAGTCTCTATTGCCTTAACCATTGTTCAGTCTTGCGTATGACTGGGAAGGATGTGAATCTTATTTGATCTTGCTCGTCTTGATTCTAATCAATTTTAAAAATCAAAGTCCACTGTACAACCTGTGTATAGTGTGGGTCCACCAAGTCTTCCCCTGTATCCTCAACTTCCTAGATGTTCATCTACAATCCAAAAGAACTTATCTGATGCACGGTGAACTGAGAAAACATTCTCCTTCGTACTTCAAATTCATCAGCACAATCTACCCAAAAATCCTCTAGTTTAGGTACATGACTGAAACCATCTCTAAGAACCAAATGCTCATGTGCATATCCCTTACTATCCAAGTTTTTATAGGGAACATAGTATTTGAGATTTAACTTATTGAGATCAACCTCCAATTTAGTGTGTCGGACACTATTTTGCAAATATAGTGGCCTAGCTCTACTAGAAATACAACTCCAGAATCCTTCTTTTCTACAGTCTTTTTGTCAATATGAGCTAATTGCCGACAGATTTATGTTAACACAAATCGATCCAATGCATACCTGGGAAGTCTCATGGGTTCATCCTCAAAGCCGTCGACCCTAACATATGTGAACCAAGGAAATTGAATGAAATAACTCCCATAGGATCTAATCAATTTGTTTTTCTTCCTCAGACATATGTTGGTTTATATTCCCCTACAACTCAACAATCAACCTGCTAGCAAACACATCATGAACTTGCCTGAAATTTTCATGACACATCTTCACCTATAAATGCAGGTAATAATAATAAATTATCATATCATCAACAAAAGGTTCATGATATAGCCCAAGCCATGGCCTAATGCAGGCTAAGTAGTAAAATAGATACGAAGTCATGTAGAAATTCTTACTTCCTAGAATATTACTCAAACCTTCATGAAGTCCATCTGCAATCATGTTTTCCCAATCAATGTAGCTGTTTTGGTCTAAAATTACTTGGATAAAGAAATACATCCAATCCTCCCAAAAGAAGGCATGTTGGCTACCTTTAACCCTATGCAACAAAATCACAATGTCCCTAACCTCCTTTATCATATGTTCTCAGGTTAAAGGTTTCAAAAGCCTATAACATCCCTTTTGAAACTTCAACAACCAATTCCTAACTATAAAACTTTTTTATTGCGGCTTCTTCTCGCTAAAATAGCCATAGGAAGAGGTGATGGTCCAGTTTCCGTAGGCTTCTTGGGTAGGAATTTTAAACATAGCCATAATGGTTTCTCTAGTCACATTTAATAATAATCCACCATTGGCATCCCTAATGCACCTGTCTTCTACATCATATTGATTCATACACTCCAAAACCAATTCTGGCCATTGTAGAGCAGGTGGGAAGACGACAGCTTCTATAAGACCACTATTCACAATTCTCTGCATCATGGAAGAATTGGCAGGGTTCCTAGATCTTTCCATGAACTCCTCAAGGTCGGCATGAGCCAGAGATGTATCACCAAACTCTAGGAGAGAACTAATGAGACTAGATTCGACATCCATTTTGGGAGGTACTGGTCTCATTTTTGACAATTCAGCCACCTCAAGACTAAACTATGGCAAACAAATAAACCCATAACCACCACAACAAGAAACTGGAGAAATATTATTTTCTATATGTGAAATGAAAGAGATGGCCAAGACTAAACTCACCTGTCATAAAATGCACCGCTTCCGAGTTCGAGAAAAAAATAAATACCTTTCGTTCGCTGAATTGTTTGTTTTCTAATTTGTCTTTTCAAACGGGTCTTAAAGTACTTTGATATGATTAGCATGAAATTCGGTGACAGAATCCCCATATTGCTTATTCGTGTGAGATAACTTTGAAAGGGTAATTCCTGACACATGCATTTAATTACACATCAATTCATGAAATTACTTATCAAAGTAGTGATTATGTTCCATTTTGATGTTACGGCTTGCTCAAAAAAGCGCTTCAAGTGCTCAGAATATTCCTTCATGGAACAATGATGCACATATTCTTACAGCACGTCTTGCTTAATATTTGAGCCCAGCGGCTAAAAACATCGAACCATAGAATCTATGAACCATTGAACCATAAGGTTTACTAGTTCAAGGTTCAATTGGGCAGCACAAAGGACCAAGACATTTGGACCCCAACAAACTTGACCGACTAATGACCTCATTGAATGAATGTACCTAGGAACCTATAAAATTAATAGATTGGTTCAATGAAGAAAAGTTTCGACTTTCAATTACATGTCTTACAAGATGGGGCTGAAAGACAAAAACGATTTTGACTATAACTGAGGGAAACTTTCAAACAATAAAAATTCTGCAAGGGAATAAAACTTACATAGGGTAAACAAATGCAGAATACGGGAGTAACACCTTTCAATATACAATTTGAATTTACATTAAAAAAAATGAAATACAATCACATTTTTAACATTGGTAGTAACATCTTTAATCTTCATCCATGATCCTCCATTCCCAACGGTGATTTTCACACCACCCAACCTCATGGAATCAAAAGATCCACTCCCACTATGCTACAAGATGATCACGCTGGCCATAAGAACACCCACACCAACCACATAAGGAGAGGGCTTATACACTCACCATACACATGTATATGTTGGCATAACTGATGGAGATGATAAAGATGAGAAGATGACTGGTAAAGTTGATATGATTAAGATAACTGGTAAACTTGATATGATCAAGTATATTATGTCAAGGGGATATTATTTTCTTGATGAGGATGATATAATTATAATAGGATGTTTGATGATTTTATTTGTGTTTTTATTGATGGAAACCATGTTTTTTTAGTCATCTAGGTCATCTAGACCAACTGGTATAGCCTAACCGGTAGTGGAATGAGTTAGACAACAAAACTGCTAAGTTTTTGTTAACCGATAAACAGGAATAGAGCGATGATCAAGTGACTAGTACAAACTATTAGAGAAGATTCAAGTGTTGTGGTTTAGAACATATATTTATAACATTGACATGAGTCTACTATTGAAATCGCATCAAGTTTGGTGAACCGGTAAGCACATTTATAATTGATTGTTATGAACTCTGTGAAGAAGAATGAATACCAGTAACAGATCTTTAACCGGTAATGATTTAAGGTTTGGCAGTGGACCTTATCATGATCATAACTTAGTGATGACGTGTTATAATTTGTGTGTAATGATAAGATGGTATTTAAGCGTGTATAAGGATCGATTTTATTGGGAAACAACAAAGTTCTTAGAAGAATGGATCAAGGGTTTGATTGCTTATCTAATCAATGTGCGATGATCATTCAACAAAAAAAAATCATCTATAAATTTCTTGTAATGATCTGTAATGTATTTTGGTAGAGTGTTTCACCGTGAAAAATGTAAATTCATTGTATCTTGTTGATGTAATTAGAGTTTGTAGCTGCTCTAACTGAAAAGTGTGTTTAGGGCTAGTTGGAGAAGAAGGTATTGCCAAACCAATTTGAAGTGTATGCATGTGTGTAGCAGAGTTGTGCTGAAAAGGATCTGTACTAGCAAGCAAGGAAGTGTTGTAATCAGATCATTTGCCCTGTTGTTCCCTAACAGTTACAACAGTTTTAAATCCCTTAACTAGGTAGATCCTAACAGGTCTTATATTGTAAATCCCTTCACTGGGTGGCTCATTAACTTGAGTTTTAAATCCTCTAACAAGGTTACTCCTAACAGGTTAGAGCTCCTAATAGGGCTAAGGCAAAATCCCTTAACTGGGTGACTCCTAATAGGGTCTTCTCTTAACTAGGCATATTGTAAGCTCTTAGCCGAGCTAGGCCTTTAACCGGATGCATTCCAAAAGAGTAAAAATATATTATGGGTACTAATTCCCACCATGGTTTTCTTAGTTGTGTTTCCAAGTGAAAAATCTTTGTGTTCATATGGTGGATGCATTGTTGATTTGTGCATTTGATATCTTTACTTTGTTTGCATATTGATGAACACTTGAGGGAATGGTTTGCTAAATCAATTTAGAAGGTTGTTTGAGTAGTTACCGATACAATTTTGTGAAGTGTTGTAGATTTGTTTTATTACTAATTTACCCCCCCTCTCAGTAATAACCGGATCCTCATCATAACAATTGGTATTAGAGCCCTAAGTCCTCTATGTGCAGAAGCTTAACTACTTGAGGTAAAGATCCAAGATGATGAAGAAGGAGGGTCCTAAGTTCACAAAGGATAACTACAAAATCTGGAGCGAAATAATGAAGATCTACATCAAAGGTATAGGGCCATAGTTCTAGGAGCATGTGGTTAATTAGTACACACCTCCTACCAGTACTCTAATTGCAGAACAACTTAAGGAGCAACAGGAGAATATTCAAGCATTGGAAGCCATTGTAAGTACTCTTTTTGATTCTGAGTATATTGATGTTCATGGTTTAGAAACTGCTTATGAAGTTTGGGAAAAGTTGAAATTGATTTATGGTGGAGATGAGAATGTGCAAAAAGCTAAAGAAGAAAGCCTAAGAGGCAAGTTTGATGACATGAGGATGATGGAAGGTGAGAACATCACCCAGTACGAACTAAGAATAAAAGAAGTAGTTGGAGGAATCAAAATTTCTAGTGGAACCATAGGAGAAGACACAGTGGTAAGTAAAATGCTTAGAACCTTACTGCCTTCTTATTCTATTAGAGTATCTGCTATCCAAGAATTGAGGTCAAACAGCAAAGATAAAGTTACAGTTGATTCATTGATAGGAAAGCTTACTGATTTTGAATTGAATAGCTTTGACAATAGTGTACCTAAAGTAGAATCTACTTTTAAAGCATCAGTATCTAATGCATAGGTAAGAAAAGAAAAGAATGAATATAGGTCAAGTCATCATGGTGATGGTAATGAAGAAGTGGATGGTGAACATAACCTAATGGAAATTGAGGCTTTATTGGCAAAGAAAGTTCCTAGAGGCATCGGTAAGTACAAAGGCAAGCTTCCTCTTAAGTGATTCTCATTTAACAAAATAGGACATATTGTTGCTAATTTTCCTAACAGTGATCAGAAGGAAAAGTTCAGAAGGTTTAAGGGAAAAGGTAAGAAATAATGTTATGTTGCAGTTGATGAAGGTGTTACCAATGAGGAATCAGAGGATAAGATAATGAGGAAATTATTTTTGTAGCAGTTAAGGAATTTCTTGTTGGTTCCCAAAAATGGACAGGTTTACACTGCCACTAGGCAGAGACCAAGCTGATTCCTCCAAATATCTATGGAGAGCCACCTCTAACTATCAATATCCATCAAACTTGGACCAACTTTAACAAGGACATAAAATCCTTCTACACTTCAGGCTCTGTAGGACCTAGGAGAGTGATCCCTTCAGTGAACTTCCTGGTCTCTACAACAATATGGTAATTTACTGAAAACAAAGCAGATTATCTCATAAAATGACTCAACAGAAAGGGAGAATGCTCAAGGATGGAAAATCCTTCATTGATCCTCAACCTTAAGCTAGAGTATGAGAAAGGGTGGGACAAATTTTCAGAAGAAACATAAAACTTAACAAATGATATTCTAATATTTAAGAGATTTGTTCTAAGAAATCACAAAGAAAATAAACCAAAAACCAAAAACCTAATGACATTTGCTAGCAAATATCAGTGCCTTGTTCATTTGGGTTACGGAGTCTTTGAAAAATGCTACTGAAATCTAATAAAAACTCATCTAACAGCTGGTCTAGCCTTGAACAATACTGCCTTACAATACTATTCTACTTACAATCCTTCACCTGAACTACTTATCAAATCCTGTTACAAGTCTTATTTCTCTATAATCTCATCCAAGCATTTTAATTAATCCCTTGGACTAAAGCATTGAATGGAAAATTGCATACATCATAACAATGCAACAAACAAACGAAACCCTTGATCCCATTTGCTTAAAAGAAGATAAAATCGCACATAGGAGAGTAAAGATTAGGAAATATATTTGCATTAATATCATAAGCTATCTTCTATCAGATAACAGTCAACAAATTCAAGTACAAAATAACCCATTTGAAAAGGAAACTCGCAACTGTTTTATTACTTTTTCTCTGCACATTATAGTTCCTTCTATTTTCCACGACTCTATAGAACTACATGGAACCTACCCCTATAGAATAGACCTATTTTTATAGAGATCCTTCTCATAAAATTTGGAACCCTAACTAATGGCCTTGATTTCCCTTTTATAGAAAACAAGGGAGTGACAAGCTTCAGGCCAAAAGACAATTGTCATCAAAATCAAGCCCTAGAGGTTGTACATCCACATGTTGGTGCCCATGATGAAGTGGAACCAAAATCTTCAACTGACTATTGGTAGAAACAAAAAATACTTGATTCGTGCCGATATCACCCAGACACTTCCGGATGGACCCTTAGATGCTCAATATTCTCCATAGAATTTCTCTTCCCAAAAAGGAAAATAGATCTTGGCATGAAACAACACTTTCCCACCAAAATAGAGGAAAATCTCTAGCCTTTATGCCTTAGATCAGAGAAAATCGAAAGAGGAGCTTGGGGGTAAACAAGATTTGTTGAGGCATTGTAGCTTCCATGTTGTTGCAGAGATGACTAGCTGCCAATCCTCACTCAAACAAATCCTTCTCTCAGTGCCCTATGAGCTCCTTCTTGGAACACTCTACCAACAAAATGCAGAGTAAGAGCAGAGGATATACCTTGGGTGGCTTTTCTTGATAAGAAAAGGTTTTCATGCCCCCTCTGACAATCCTCTGATCTTTCACAACCCCTCTGATAATGAGAAACCTCATACTAGAGAAAAGACATTCATCCAGTGTCACGAAATATGCAACGACTCCATTCATAGTTTTGTTCGAACACCATCCTCTCACTGATGAAGAACTGTTCTGAGAAAAATGAAAAAGTTTATATTTGTTCCTACCCATTCTATCACCAGCCTAGTGAATTTATAATCAAAATTCCTTTCAATGTGGTGGTGCTAATCCATGTGAAGAATCATCATCCTGATATCTTTTGCTCATTTTGTCAGCTATGGATTCCAATAATCATGCCTATAACTCAAGTCACTACCATTTTCTAGGCCATCACTCCATTGCCACCTGCATGTGTTCCCCTCACGTGAATGATTTTATTCTGATCTTATTCCTTTCTTAGTGTATAGTCTCCTGCTTCAAGATTCCTGTCAACAAGAAAATCTCTGAATTTATGAGAGAACTTGTAATCCATCATATCAAAACCTGAAGCTTTTATTGATCCTTTCACATCTTTGAGATAACATCTTTGACTATCAAATCAATCCTGAGTTAACAAGTCTATATCCTATTTATTCTACCTTCTTCCTCACGGGCTACAATCGGTGCCTCTGAAATCCCTCTTAATTTCACATTTAAAACTCTACTGCAAATCTTACCCAACCTGGCAAATCTAATGATTATTATTTGTTGACTCACCATTTGACCTTCCATCTATATCCATGGATCCACCAAGTCTCGACTACTCAGCACCACATCATCTTTCAACCAGACTCCGTCAGCGGCCCCACCGTAGGTCTTCCTGGTCAGCCTGGGACACGCGGAATCATCTCATGATGCTGCGGTTTGTAACATCCTTACAATTTCCATCGCGAGGATATGGGGGCCGTCAGATCTATTCAAACTTTATTACTTAGCACAATGCCCATTAATTCCTCTAGAATTAAAAATTGAGCACCTTTTACCTCAAGATAAAACATCTTCGTTTATTTTGAACATGTGCAAATTGATAAGACTATTAGTAAACCAACCTTTACCGCCCAAGAATCGGTAACACAATACTTCAATCAGTTATACTGCCAACCTTGTCAGTTACCATTGAAAACATGTGGCACAATATCACGGTGCCACGGTCTTTATCATCCTTGCATCTTTGATCATGGGAAACTGCGAACCGTTGGATTCATTATGTCTTTAGCAACCGGCCGAAATACTTAGGACTTTCAGACTTAGGGAAATATATGGGCACATGCACAAATATTTAAAGGGAGATCGGTCATAGGGATATTTTTGCAACTTAGGAAAAATCACATTTCATAAACCGGTTGACCACCACTTAATATTTAGGGAATGAAATGGCCCCACCCATGGTAAACAACCCTTGGCTTTAAGTAGGGAAAAGTAACAACAAAATATATCATTGCTAGGGTTTTCTTTACAAACCATAAGAAATCTTGATAAACCCTAAACCCTAGACCTTGGATCATTTACATAGTATACAAATAAACCAGGAAATCAATATTTGAGCTAAAAATTGAAAATTTCATGCAATCAATTTTTAGAGCTATCAGATCTCTCTGACAAGAAAACTATCGTGTCCCATATTGACAACAGTGATGAGTGGGTTATTGATAGTGGTTGCTCACACCACATGACCAGAGACAAGAACAAGTTCATCTCACTTGAAGAATTTGATGGTGGAGTAGTGAGATTTGGCAACAATATACCATGCTTGGAAAAAGGTAAAGGTTCAGTTTCTTAAATGGAAAAAGTAATACTGATGATGTGTATTAGGTTGAAGGACTGAAGCATAACCTGTTGAGTCTTGGTCAGCTAAATGATAAAATTTATCATCTTGAGCTCAAGAATGGAGTGTGCAAGATTTTAGGAAGCAAAGGAGAACTGATTGCTACTGGTAAATAGACAAAAGGTAACTTATTTCATCCTAACACTAATGTTAACAATTGTTTGGTTGCAAAAGTTGAGGACAGTTGGTTATGGCATAGAAGATTTTGCCATGTAAATTTTGATAATTTGGTCAAGGTTGACAAGTCAAGTATGGTTAGAGGTATGCCACAACTAGTCAAACTAGACAATATGATTTGTAAGGAGTGTCAGTTGGGTAAGATGACTGCTTCCTCTTTCAAAAGAAAATCATTTTCTTCTGAAAATATTTTAGATTTGGTGCACACTAATTTATGTGGTCCTATGAGGACTAGGAGTTTTCAAGGTGATAAATATTTCATGATATTTATTAATGATCATTCAAGAATGATGTGGGTTACTTTTTTGAAGAAGTTTGATACTTTTAGCAAGTTTAAGGCATTCAAAGCCTTAGTGGATAAAAAAATCGGTAAGAACCTAAAGTGCTTCAGATCTAACCGTGGTGGAGAATTCACATCAATTGAATTTGTGAAATGATGTGATGAGAATGGAATCAAGAGACAACTATCTACACCAAGGAAACCACAATAGAATGGGATTGCAGAAAGGAGGAACCGAACCATAGTTGAAGCAGCAAGCACAATGTTGATACAAGGGGATGTACCTAAAATGTTTTGTAGAGAAGAAGCCAGCACTGCAGTATACACAATCAATCAGGTATTGGTCAAGAAAGGCAGTGACAAAACTCCCTATGAATTATGGTATGGTCATACTCCTAATGTTATTCACTTTAAAGTCTTTGGCAGCAAGTGTTACATAAAGAGAGATGAGTATACCAGAAAGTTTGATCCTAAAAGTGATGAAGGAACTTTCCTTGGTTATTCGACTAAGAGAAAAGCATTCTAGTGCTTTAACAAAAGAACCAAGAAGATTGTGGAAAGTGTTAATGTGAAAGTTGATGAGTATTCTAACAAATCTGATGATAATAGTAAGTCTGATGTAGTAGATGAACATAAGCTAGTAATCATTGAACCGAAAGTTCAAAATGATATTGATTAGAACAGTGTGGAGGATACTACTCAACTACTGGTGGATGAAGAAGAAGAAGAAGAAGAACTAGTAGAGGATTCTATACCGGAATTGGTTATACCTAGATATGTAAACTTGAATCACTCTGTAGATCAGATAATTGGAGACATGAATGTTGGAGTACAAAAAAGAAGAAAGATCAGACAAAGTGTTTGTCTGATTTCCATAATTGAACCTAAGACAGTGAGGGAAGCTCTCAAGGATGATGATTGGATAAAGGCTATGAATGGGGAGCTTGATCAAATAGAGAAGAACAATACTTGGTCACTTATCCTCAAACCAGCTAATAAAAATATGATTGGTACTAAGTGGGTGTTCAGGATCAAATTGAATGAAGATGGTGAAGTGGTTAGGAACAAGACTATACTAGTTTGCAAAGGATATGTACAAGAAGAAGGTGAGGATTATGGAGAAACCTTTGCACCGGTTGCTAGACTTGAAGGAGTAAGAATTTTACTTGCATTTGTAGCATTCAAAGGATTCAAGGTATACCAAATGGATATTAAGTCTGCATTTTTAATGGAATTCTAGAAGAAGAGGTTTACATTGAACAATCGGATGGGCTTGCATTGATTGAAGACAAAGACATGGTGTGCAAACTTTATAAAGATTTATATGGATTAAAGAAAGCTCCAAGGGCATGGTATGAGAGACTCCATTCACACCTGATAAATATTAGATTTCAAAGAACCAATGAGGACAACAACATTTACTTGAACATAGAAGGAGATAAGTTATTGATTGCAAAAGTGTTTGTAGATGATATCATATTTGGAGGAGATGATGACATGAGTTTAACTTTTGTAGAAGAAATGAAAAAATAATTTAAAATTTATTTGATAGGTGAAATCAAATTTTTCATTGGTTTGTAGGTCCAATATATGAAAGGAGGAGTCTTTATCAACCAGTCCAAGTATGTGAAGGAGGTGTTGAAAACCTTTGGAATGGAAGACTGTAAACCGGTTGGAACCCCTATGGTTACTAGTTGCAGATTATCCAATGAAGATGATTCAGATCTAGTGAATGAAACTGGGTATAGATCAATGATTGGTAAACTACACTATGTTGTTCATAGTAGACTAGACATTGCTCATGCAGTTGGTATAGTGGCTAGATTTCAAAAAAATCCTAAAGAGACTCATATGGTGGCAGTGAAGAGAATTTTTAGGTGTCTTAGAGGAACTATTGATTATGGATTATGGTATCCATACAAAGGAAACTTCTCTTTGAAGGTGTTCACAGATGTTGATTGGGCAGGTAATATAGATGACTAGAAGAGCACAACTGGTGGTGCATTCTTTCTAGGAGAAAGACTGGTATCCTGGACTAGTAAGAAACAAAGTTGCATTTCTCAATCTACAACAAAAGTAGAGTATGTGGCTGCATCTATGAACTATACTCAAACAATATGGATGAGACATGTATTAGAAGGATTTAAGGAAAATATGACAGAACTAGTGGTCATATATTGTGATAATACAAGTGCAATAAACATTTCAAATAATCATGTATTGCATGTTAGAACAAAGAATATTGAACTGAAGTATCATTATCTAAGAGAAAGAGTGCAAGAAAAGAAAGTTAGGATGGACCATGTGTCAAGAAAGGAGAAATTGGTTGACATCTTCACTAATCCATTGCCTAAAGCAACCTTTGAGTATCTCAGAGGAAAGCTAGGGGTTATACCCCTACACAAGGTCAACTAAGATGTTGTTGCAGCATCAATCCAGAGGACTAATTGAAGATCTTTCACTATGGATTGATGAGAAAAGGGCTACTCCTCAAGGGGAGCAGTAGACATGAAGAAAAAAATTGCAGCAGAAGATGAATTTGACACTTTGCACCTTTGGCATTGTTGTCAAAGGGGGAGAAGAACAGTGAAGAGCAAAAAGAGAAGAACTGATGAAGGGAGAAGTATAGTACAATAGTCATAATAGTTAGAGTTATAGTTTTGCTTGATGAGATTTTGGTGTTTCCATCAGTGCTAAAGGGGGAGATTGTTGGCATAACTGATGGAGATGATGAAGATGACTGGTAAATTTGATATGATTAAGCTAACCGGTAAAGTTGATATGATCAGGTATATCATGTCAAGGGGAAATTGTTGGCTTGATGATGATGATATAATTATAATAGGATGTTTGATGACTTTATTTGTGTTGTCATTGATGGAAACCATGTTTGGTTAGTCATCTAGGTCATCTAGACCAACCAGTATAGCCTAACCTATAGTGGAATGAGTTAGACAGCAAAACTGCTAACTTGTTGTCAACCGGTAAACAGGAATAGATCGATGATCAAATGACCGGTACAGACGATTGGAGAAGATTCAGGTGTTGCAGTTTAGAATATATATTTATAACATTGGCATGAGTATGTGATTGAAATCGCATCAATTTTGGTGAACCAGTAAGCACATTTATAATTGATTGTTTTGAACTCTGTGAAGAAGAATGAATATCGGTAACAGATATTTAACCGGTAATGATTTAAGGTTTGGTGGTGGATCTTATCATGATCATAACTTAGTGATGATGTGTCATAATCCATGTGTAATGATAAGATGGTATTTAAGCACGTACAAGGATCAGATTTCTTGGGAAACAGTAAAGTGCTTACAAGAATGGATCAAGGGTTTGATTGCTTATCAAATCGATGTGCGGTGATCATTCAATGGTGGAAATCATCTATAAATTTGTTATAATGATCTGTAATGTATTTTGGGGTAGAGTTTTTTGCCACGCAAAATGTAAATTCATTGTATCTTGTTGATGTAATTAGGGTTTGTAGCCACCCTAACTGAAAAAGTGTATTTAGGGCTAGTTGGAGAAGAGATTTTGTGTTGATAGTTTGAGAAGAAGGTATTGCCAAACCAGTTTGAAGTGTCTGCATGTGTGTAGTAGAGTTGTGCTGAAAAGAATCTCTTCTAGCAAGCAAGGAAGTGTTGTAATCAAATCATTTGCCCTATTGTTCCCTAACAGTTACAGCAGTTTGAAATCCCTTAATCGGGTATATCCTAACAGGTCTTATATTATAAATCCTTTCACTGGGTGGCTCATTAACTTGAGTTTGAAATCCTCTAACAAGGTTACTCCTAGCAGGATAGAGCTCCTAACAGGGTTGAGGAAAAATTCCTTAATCGGGTGACTCCTAATAGGGTATTCTCTCAACTGGGCATATTGTAATCTCTTAATCAGGCTAGGCCTTTAACCAGGTGCATTCCAAAAGAGTGCAAATATATTGTGGGTCCTAATTCCCACCATGGTTTTCCTAGTTGGGTTTCTCCATGAAAAACCTCTGATTTCATATGGTGGATGCATTGTGATTTGTGCATTTGATATCTTTACTTTGTTTGCATATTGATGAACACTTGAGTGAATGGTTTGGTAAATTAGTTTAGAAGGTTGTTTGAGTAGTTACTGGTAAAATTTTGTGAAGTGTTGCCGATTTGTTTTATTACTAATTCACCCCCCTCTCAATAATAACTGAATCCTCATAATAACAGTATACACACTCATACACATCATCAAAGGAAATCATCAATACCATCAAGGAAAAATAGGTTTTCCCATTGGTCATAAAACCAATGGCACAAAACTAAAGAGTCATATTGGGCACACTCACCAAAGAAGTAAAGAAAAACATCATCATTGGGATTGATCCCCAATGACACAAAACCAAACACTCACACATGCAAAACACGTGGGGAAAAGGCATAAGAACACCCTAGCATGAAGGATACACAATATCCAATCAAAAAGTTCTCACAACATCCAAGGATCGATAATACATGAAATAAAAGTATGCATTAATAAAGTAAAAACCAATAGGATTGGAACAATACATCTTTTAAGTGCTACTCAAACTATACTAGGACTATATTTGTAGTGCCCCTCCCTAATTCATCTTGTCTTTTTGTACATCAAAGGAATATATTGATCTAGTTTAGTCTACTTTATGATGATTTTATGGTATTATGTTATGTACTAACCCTATTTCATGATTGTATTGGATATGATGATGGATCTATATTTGATCATTATTCATGATGGATCATATTTCTTATGGGATTTTTATTGACATTATGATTATGCTAACCCTACTCTATGATTGTGATGAATGAGTTGATGTTATGATGTTTGTGATTTTCTTCTAGTGTCTTTGTGATTAGAGACGATGTCATACCACTCAATGCAAGCACGATATGATGTTGTGATTCTCTGTCACTTGCTTGATCATTTATAATGTATATGTGTTGTATATATGTTGTATTGTGTTTAGTGGTGGATGTAAGATTGTAGGTACCAGACATCGACTCCACCTAGTTTCACATGTCTGAGTGTGTTTTTATTCTAATGGCAAGTTGTTGGAGATGGCATGTGTTTCCCTCTCATACTCTAGGCTTAAGTTGATACCCTTATTAATTAGTGTCTTGGCTTGAGTCGTTGGTTTGCGTCATGTGGTATGTTGTTCAACCTTATGCTGGATTGCCTTCTGAGTTTGCGATTATTTATTAATTAATAATTAATTGGTTTATATAGTTTAAAAATATTAAATTAATCAATAGATGACAGTAATATTTAATATTAATGTGCGATTATTATTATTATTGGAGAACTATTATTCATTAATGTTTATTTTATGGATTTATATTTTATTGGTTATTTGGAATTGTGGAAATTAATTAATCAATTACTACATATAGTCCATTGGCGTAAATTATTAAATAATGGTTATTACGAATAGAATATATTTATACATATTTATTTACTAGGAGTTTATAATCAATTAATAATTAATTGGTGGAATTCTATTAGTTGAGTATTTATGCTTATTAGTACATCCATTTATTTATTTATTATTTATTTGATTATTTTATATGTATGTGGGGGATATTTATAGTATTGAGTTTAAATTATATTGGCTAGAGCACCTATATGTATCTGTTCATGTAATTAATTATTTATTTATTTTTCTCTCATCTATTTATTGGTTATTTATTATTTATTTATATTAGTTTTGATATATTATTTGAGCTTTTGATTTATTGGATTACTATTTATTTATTGTTTAATTACTAGATGGGTATTTATGTTTGTCCGTACATTTATTTATTTATCTTCTTTATTGATTATTTATTTATTTAATTACATTGTTGTTTTATTTATTTGTTATTATTCATGTACCTACCCCTTGTTATGATTGGCCCTCTTGGGAGTTGTGATTGTGAGGATAATTTATTATTTAATTGTTTATTTGTTTATTTATATTATTTGTGGTTTTATAATTAATTGGAGCATTTATTTATATTGCCTTTGATTTATTTTATTGGACTTTTATTTTTATTTTATTTTTCTTGATAAAAGTGGACAAGCCACTAAACTTATATTAATCATAAATATGTTTACATCGGGTTCAAAAAAGGCATACAGGCAAGAAAGAACCTGCAAGAAAACCTCCGGTTGTAGCCTTTAAAAAATAAAAAATAAATACTACCCTTACATCATTTGTTACTATCCAGTAAGATCATCCAACCCCCTACTTTTGAAATTATACAAGGGTCCCATAGGACTTTTACAAAAAAGAACCAGTCTACTGCCAAATAAAGGACTGAACAAAATACCATCAAAATATCATGAAGGACCACCAAGGAGATAATAGTGATGTAACTCCTGCCAATTCCAGATTGAAACCAAAAAAAGCCTCCTCAAAGAAATGATACTGCCAGAAACACTCCAGCATAACAACAGCCAAAAACCTCTGAATCTGCATCCAAAAAAGCCATACCACCAACTCCAAAAAATAGTTAGATATACAAAAACCAAGAACTAGTGCTCTCCTCCGGAGGATCATGGGCTGAATCCGGAGGAGGAATAACCCTTAGTGGAAGTGCCGAACGAGCAAGAGCAGAGAACAAAAAACCCAAAGTGATCAACAAGTGCAAGGCCTCAAAAATGACCCAAGCTTTATCCACATACTGATCAAGAACTAGATACAACAGAAAATCCATAGAAGCCTGTGTATCTTCCATGGTGTCACATATCAACCCCATTCTTAATTCATACAATAATTGACCAAACCAACCATTAACCATGAGCTCATGGCAAGAAAGAAACCCACCATAATAAAAGGACCCCACATCAAAATGATAATCAGCTAATGCAGAAGAAACCAAGCCCCAATTACATACTGATGGAAAAATGAACATGGAAACCAAGAGGCAGACCAAATCATCATCAAGTAAAACATCATAATAGATTGTAACAAACCGAGACAAAAGCTCATCATAAGAAATATGAGGGAAAATTTCCGTCCATTGACACCCCAGCAGTTTATGGAATTCAAAAGCCACCACAAGAGAAAACAAATTAAAGATCTTACCAAGCCTGTCACAATTAGCCACATTCTCATCCTCTGATATCCCAGCTTCTAGAACCACTCTGTATATCCCATAGGCCAGAGAAGACAACATTTGCAAGAAGAAGAAAACTCTAGAAAAACCACAGAAGCATAAAACGTAAAATATTTCTTATCTCATAATAAAACAAGATAACACATGAAAATATTAATAAAAAAACCGCCATCATCTTACCATAATGACAAAAACAGATATGCAAAAAATCCATTGCAAACTTCCATGATTTAAACATTTCACATGGGTTAACAACCCTGAAAACTGACAATCATAAATAAAAAAAAAAAAGGAGAGGACGCCACCACCAAACAATGATCACCGCATAATACCAAATCTGCCATGGCCGAAAACTCACACTAGGTGAATAGCGATGCAATACCAATCCTTAATAAATAAGAATAGCCCAAGATCATACTGTATATTTAAAAAGTTACACACATGCCACAAGTCTATGAAGGACCGAAAACAAAAGACATTCAAACACCCATGTCGCCACCCTTGAATATATCATGATCAGCCACATCCTCACCCTATAAATGGCATTATATATGACTTGATACATATCAGATATAAGGCACATACAAAGTCATCCATAAAGTGAAAAAGAAGATGAGACTGACCAATCAAGGAAGGCGGGCAACCAATTAGTCAAAAAACAAAGAACTTTGAACACCTTCCCAAACTATCGAAGGAGCTTTAGATGAACCAACCAACCGGAAATGAGCTTTACTTTCAATGGCAAGATTTGCCAAGAAATCAGCATTTCAGTCCTTACTCCCAAAAAAAAAAAACATACTCCCCAATGAATACCGTCGTACCAAGACATAAGACATAAATACACCTCAATCATACGCACATGTTGTTTTTCATCAAAAATGATTAACCCAAGTACACCTGCAATTGATCTATGAAGTAGCCAATTCAATCTATGAAGAACCTCAGGGCTTGGACAACATGACAAGAATATGAATCCTTCTACTCTTCAGGCTCTGCAAAACCTAGGCGGGTATAACTTTGATGCTTAAAATTCAGAGTCATTACCCACATATGACATCATCAATAAAGCAGATAGATCTCATAAATGGTTCAAAAACAAGGAAGGTACTGTAGATAGGCTAAATCTACATTGACAACTCAACAACGTTTGAATCATGAGATGGAGGGACACTACCATAGAACATAAAACAAAAGATATTTTGATTTTGGATTTTGGATTTTTAAATGATGTTCTGACAACCCTTCAATGTTACAAAAGACCAGTGCCTTATCTAGGCCACAGAGTCATGCATAAAACTAAAAGAGAGATCTCAGTTACTAGTTATTTTCCATATTAAATTCTCATGTATTAATGCCTTACACTAACACAATCCTCTGCTCTGTCACAAAACCATACTCATACATATCCAATTTACACACTCAAAATCACTAATGTGGGATTTTAGGATTTAAATCCTTCCTTGAAGAATACCCAAAAACACGCATTACACTCTCAGAGAAGACTGAAAGAAACAAATCCAAATTACCCTTGTTAAAATGAAATTGTATGAACTTGAATGGTATTTTGGAGATAATTTTGTGGGAACTCACACATGCCTTCCATATGTGTAAACCTGCAAACTGAAACAAAACTTACAGCAAAGACAACACTGAAAACCTTGAAGAACACACTGTCATTTGCAAATATAAAAAGATGCCATCACTGGAACCTGCAATTTTGGATTTCTCCCTGGATAAAATCTCTCAAAAATTGGAACCCCTACAATTGAGAAGAATTGGGAATAAGAAGGAGAGGGAAAAAGATCAGAATCCATCAGAACATGCCAAGTGTCTCCTTTGTCCCTAACTGCAAAAATATCTTCTTCATTCCCATGGTAAATACTCTCAAAATATCCCATATCTATTGAAACTAACTCCATAACTGCATTCCTCATCTCAAGAGCTTTCCGACAATATATAATACTTCATATTTTGGCCAAAAATAAGCCTCTGAGCGAATTAATCACTCATGTGTGCACAATCATTTAAATTTTTCAATTTTCTATATAGTCTCAACTATATATTTAATCTGATTTTAACTTTGATTTTTGGCTCTGATTTTGGCCTGACGTCCTGCCACATGGCAACCTCTGATTCATCGATGGGATCCACCTGGCGCCCTCTGGGATGACACCTCATCACTCTGCCATGTGTCCGCCACCAAGCTACTTGCTCATCAACATGTGTCTGCCACCTGTGCGCCATGTCACCGCCACTGGACAACCACCTCACTGAGACCTGCGTACTGGACCACCAACTAGACCTGCCACCTGGCTTTTGCCATTTCATGATAGGTAACTGGCATGCATCTTCGAGCTCTGAAATCACACGAGCTGTTGGATCTTTCCGAACTTGCTCGATCTTTACCTCAATTTTCGTGCACATGGTTTTTTGCTATTTCATGAAGGGTATTTGGCATGCATCTTCCCTTCACAAATCCATGCGCATCGTTGATCCTTTGGAACATACTCACTGGTTAAACCATCTGTTTCTTGCAAAACTCATCTGCTTGCCTCGGGATCCGTGTCTACGTGGGGTCCACCTGTCGCCACTTGTCGGCCTCCTCAGTCACCTTGAGAAACGCACCTACGCACGTGGGGTCCACTTGGGTGCCCAACCGACACCATCCATCAAAATCCTTGAGGCTTTGACATATTAGATGGGTGGAGATTTGCTTATAAATACCAAAATGGTCCACTTCCCAGCCAATGTGGGATAATGCATTTCGCCCAGAAATGCATTTTCTGGAAGTTTTCCATGGATGTCTTCATTTTCTTCTCACATTTCATGTCATTGCATTACAGAGGAACACTGTTAATACATCTATCAAGTTCCATTGCAAGAATTTAGCATCCACGTGGGGGAGGAATCAAGCTTAACTCCATGCCAAATGCATTTGTTGTGGTTTTTTACTCCTTTCTATTTTATGTGGCTTCAAACATGCCACGTGAAAGGGGGCTGCCAGACTACTGTTGTGTTTGCTAAAGACTTTGAAAAGTCTCTCCTCCACCTTCTACGTCATCTTCTAACTGCAGTTGCTGCAATCTAAAACCCTCCCACGTGACCTTGCATAGCCAAAGCATTTGTTTGAAAGTTTATGTTGTTGTTTAGCTGCTACGTTGGGGAAATGTGGTTTCAAATCTGCAAATTTACATTAGCCTGAAGAATTAATGGCCTCCTCTGATTGCAACCACATCTTCCAGGAGATTTGGCTTACACATGCCAATTTGCCTTTGCTTGGGAGCCTCAAAAAGAAATTCAAAAACGCCATGTTGGCTACCACTTTCCATTTGGTTGGCTTTCCTCCACCATATCACATGCCATGCCATCTCATTTGCTTGAGCTTTTATCCTTTTACAATGCCACATGAGAGGGAGGAGTTACTACTGGTTACTTTGTTTGCATTAATTTGAAAACATAAAACCCACATACCACAGCAAGGAAGATATTTGGTGTGCACCTCATCTTGCATTTGTTTTAGTTTTCTGACTTCACTCCCCAAATGCCATATGAAGAGGGATCGTGGATCTGGTTTAACATTTTCTTGAAGTGTTAATGCCTTCTCACATGCTCTGTTAAATTGGGCATTTCAAATGCCCATTGCTGGAGTTTTTACGCCTTGCAATGTTTCACATGAAGAGGCTGCTGGAGAATTCATGGAATTTACTTTAAGCTGCCAAGGCATTTGTATTAAGAGGTTTTAAATGCCTTTTCATCATGCTGCCTATTGCCAATTTATTTGGAGGTCTCTTTAAAATCTTTTCTTTCCATTCAAAGCATTTAATCCAAATGCCACCGTAGCCCTTGTTCTCTTGAAAAAACATATTCAATGCATTCGCTTGAATTGGGAAGGCATCCATCTGTTTCAACATTTCGTGTGTGGGATGATAGGCATCCTAGAACATACAATATTCTTCATTCCTCATGAACTCCTTAATACTTAAAACATAAAACATATTATTTAAAAAAAACAATTTAAACCTTGTTTGAAAAGATGCATGAAGTGGTAAGCCAGGTCGGGCCCCAAAGTGGGTCCGGCTAAAAAAAAATTCGTTTCCATTCAACTGACCTTTGAAATACCTCAGGAACCTTAAAATTACCTCTGGAATCAATCGGCACCATTTTTAGATCATCAGACTGAGTTTCGCGACTTTCAGGCACTTACGCCACATTTTAGCATTTAGTCGCGAAGACGTAATTTTCAAACCTATCAAAACACCTTTCTGAAACTTGCCATCTGACAGGCGTGTACTTTGATATACAAGGATGAACTCTACCAAACAGTTTTTCAAGATGAGTCCCAAGCAAAGAGATATTAATTGGCGAAAATGACTAGCTGGCTTTGTCGACACTGCAGACCTGAAGAAGTCAATGTTTTGGCAACACATGATGCCTTTCTCAAAAATATAAAATGACCTCCGTAGACCCTCAAATTTGAAACACAGGTACCTTTAAGTACATATTAAATCTTTGAATTCTCATTTCAATCAAAAGACTGACTGCGTGCAAATGGTGCGCTCGTGAAAACGGCCACAATCTACTGATACGACAACAAAAGTATGGAAGATTGAAAAAGATGCCCAATAAACCCTTTTGAAATCTAATCAAACGGATTGGTAGGAGCTTGAAATTTGAAAAATAGCTTGATTTTTATGTCAACAATAGCCCGAAATAAACATTTTGATATGACATTCACCGAGGCAACTCTTACACTTGTACAAAAACAGGGACTTGCCAAAACACACAAACTGTGAACAGATTGAGCTTTGAAAACTGAGCAAATGGATTCATGAGGACTTGAAATTTTGTAAGATAACTCAAATTTATGCATATAATTGAATCCATTTTGAAATTCTTCATGACGATCAACAGGGAAAAAGATATAAACACCCAAAGTAGGCTACTCAATAAAATCTACATTTGTGCCTAAAATGCACTTTCAGCTCACCCCTCGAAATGGGTACCTGATAAACTTATCCAAATTGAATTTTGAAATTTGCACATCATTTAATAGGCCAAATGAAAGGTGTAGGACATGTTTCCCAAACCTTACCCTCTAAAAATCAACTGGCTCCATTTTGCCCTCTCTCTAACTAGGCCATTCAAACTGACTCATTTGGAAATGCAAAGCAAAAATTTGAATTGGGCCTCAAAACTTGACTCAATTTTAATGAGTCCCAACACATGCCTTACCAAACTCACCTCAAAATATACGCACATACCCTACCAACCTTACCTCCTCAAGAGATAATGCAATCAGGAACAAAGCATAATAAACACCTTAAAAACCTGCAAATTAATCAGAGACAAGACATCCCATTTCCTTCCATGAAACCGTGAGGAATATCCCTTCCCTCATCAATTTTAAATTGAACACCAGAATAATTTGTAACATTCGGGAAAAATCTGCATTTTCCTACTAACCTTACCTCATGGGATATTAACACCATCATCTAGTCCAAAAGAAAATGCTAAGAACACAGCATATGTAAACAAAAAGATAATAGCACCTATCATCCTCCCATCTACACATGTTGTGCAAATAAAATCTGATCAGAGTAAAGGATAACATGAATACCTCAAGAGATAATGGAAGCAGATAACAAAGACAAAAACAAATACCTTAATACCCTTAGATTAGATCAAATACCCTTGAAGAATATCTTGAGGAATGTCACTTACCTCCACTTTCTTAAATTGAGCACCGGAGTCAATTGCAACATTATCCAAAAAATCTACAAGCTTATTAAGTTCTTTGTAACAATGTGATATCGAGAATGTATCAAAGAATGACAACTTCTCCAAAATATGATCCAATATGTACTTCAAATGCCAACAATTACTCTTATTGTTCAAAAATCTCTGAATAATGACCATCAAATCCCCCTGAATTAATAGGTTTTTAATCCCTAAGGAGATAGCCAAATCAATCCTAGAGACAAAGCTTGGCACTCAGCAAAATTGTTTGACTGGGAACCAAGGGCATGACACTGGGTTGCTATCAAAACTACCTTATGATAAAAAATAGTCATACTAGCCCCAGCAAACCCCAGATTGCCCCTTGAAGCTTGATCAAAATGAAGCTTGAAATGTCCCAGAGGAGGAGGAACCCATCTAGCAGCAAGTCTTTTATTAACAGTGATAAGAACTTTTGTAACACACCCATGAGAAGGAATGGCAGAGAGAGATTTCGAGGTCCTTGTAATCGTATCATCCCAATGAGAAAAGGATGTCAAGTTCTCCAAGTTTTTATATATGTGTAAAAAAGCCACCTCCAAGATAGAAGCCTCAATCTTAGTTAAAATGTCAAAGAGCGAAGATGATTCCTTTCTAAAACTCCTATTATTTCTCTCTAATCATATGTTCCAAATGATAATCAAAGGAGAGATGAGCCAGAGACAAGCATAAAAGGATGAAGAAAACAAGATAGGCCAAGCTCTAAAATGAGAGAGAAGATCATATCCAATAACAAAGTACAGGCCTAGTTTCCCAAACAACCATTGCCAACACCCAAAAGAAAAATCACAATGAAGGAACAAGTGAGAGGAAGATTCCAAATTTTTATTGCACAAAACACAAGAGAAAACAATAGTCAATCCCATTCTATCCAATCTCATTCCTATAAGAACCCTATCTTGTACAACAATCCAAGAAAATGCACCTGCCTTAGGAAGGCAAGCCGAATGCCAGAACAATTTATAGGGTCAGGAAGACAAATCCTTAGCGAGCATAAGGGAATTATACCCATCTTTTACAGAGTATTTTCCTGAAACACTCTTAGTCCAAATAAGCTCATCTTCACACTCAGAAAAGATGACAACTCTGTTCTTATGGATATTAAAAAAATCTTCTTTCAAACTTAAGTCAACATTCAGATAATCAATGGATTTCCATTTAGCCAACTTCACATGACCACATTGTTCAATATCAAAATAGTCAGCCAAAAAAACTCCCCATGTGACAGAAAGAATTGACTTGAATGGGGACCAATCCCTAATGGATTCCAAAGGACAATGACCATTCCAAGCATTATCCCAAAATCTAAATTTGCTACCATTATGCACAACCCAAGAAAGGTGGGGTAACAAGACACTTTTACATTTAACCAAAAAGTTCCAAATAGTCGACCCATGGGGCAAACTCGAGGCACGAAAAACACTCTCTCTTGCCCCACTATTTAAATACTTAGCAAATATAATCTTAGCCTAGAGGGAATCTGGTTTATCATACAAATTCCAAACTAACTTAGCCCCCAAGGCTAGATTTTGATTCTCCAAGCTCCTAATCCCTGACCCACCAAGCTCTTTTGAAAGGCAAACTTTATCCCAGGCTAGTAAGGGAATCCTACTTTTCCCACCCTTACTATAATTCCAAAGAAAGGATCTCAGAGCATCCTTCAAACTAACAAGAACAGACTTTGAATCTTTGAGAATTGACATTAAGTAAATTGGCACCACATTCAACACAAACTTAATTAGAACAATTTTTCCTGCCATAGAAAGCCATTTGTGGTTCCAAGACAGAATTTTCTTTGATATCCCTAAAATTAGTTTATCCCAAAAACCGACCTTATCCTTTTTAACAAAAAATGGAACCCCAAGGTAGCTACAAGGGAAATTCCCAAGTTGGAAACCCCAAAAATTATGAAGCCTACCCTGAATCAAAGGATGAGTATTTAAGAAGAAAATCTTTGACTTATCCTTATTGACCTTCTGACCAGAAAAAGAAACATAATTCTTGGTCACTTTATTAATAATTCTAGCCTCATCTAAAGATGCATTACCAAACAATAGGGTGTCATCGGCAAAAAGGCAATGATAAATCCTCTTATCAAAATTATGAATCTTAATCCCCCTCCATAAACCACTTAATCTAACTACTCTGATTGCCCAACTCAAGGTTTCATCTAGTAATATAAACAAAAAAGGGGATAGGGGATCCCCTTGCCTCAAACCCCTAGAAGAATGAAAAAATCCACAAGGAGACCCATTAACAAGAATCGAGAATATAGCCGAGGAGATGCATGACATGATCCATTTTATCCAAGCCAACGAGAAACCTAGCCTAGACAACACAACATTTAATGCATTCCATTCGACCCTATCATATGCCTTCATCATATCTAACTAGAGAATCATGGCAGGACATTTTTGAACTGAAATTGAATGAAGAACCTCATGAGCAACTATTGGCCCCTCCATTGTTTCCCTTTTTGGGACAAAACCCCCTTGCTCTAAAGAAATAACTTTCGGTAAAAGTTTAGCCAATCTCATAGAAATCACTTTCGTGAAGAATTTGTAGAGGGTATTACATAAAGCTATAGGATGAAAATCTGCAAAAGTTTTAGGGTCCTCCTTCCTAGGTATAATGACTATCAAGGTAGTATTCATTTCCTTAAGAACCCACATATTTCGTCTTGCTTCCTCAAGGGCCAACAGAATATCCGGTCCCACAAATTCCCAACATTTCTGGAAGAATAATGGAGTGAACCCATCAGACCCAGGGGCCTTGTCCGGATTCATAGCAAAAACAGCCCCCTGAACCTCCTCTAATGAAAAAGGAGATATTAACATTTTGTTGTCATCTAAAGAGATTAAGGAGGGAATATGAAATGTAATATTATTAGTAACATCATTATTTTCTAAGGAAAGTAAATTCTTAAAGAACTTAACTTCTTCACTAGCAATATCATCTGAATCAGAAAGAATATTCCCATGACAGTCCTAAATACAAGTGATCCTACTCCTAGGCCTTGTCATGCCCAAAATTTAGGGCAAAAATGGAATGATTTTTTTTTTTAAATACTAATTAATTAACAAGTTCTCTCACACGACATGCGCTAATGTATTTGCCATTTCTATATTCGAGCTAATTCTGATACAAACCAAGTATCGAATATTAATTAAATTTTATTTGCGGAAATCTAAATGGTTTAATTTTATCTTCACAAGATACCTAGTCATTAGATTAATTAAATCAAACTCATTAAAAGAAATAGAAGATGAAGATAAATTCAATCTCCAATAAGACTATATAGTCTAAAAATCCATTTTTAGTTCAATAATTATAATAATCGTTTAAAGTGTCATTTAATTTAGATAATTTAATTTACACGGGCAAAATTAATTTCGAGTAGCCATTAATCGGCTTGGAAAGCTAAATAAAAATTATTCTCCTAGCATCCGTTCTGACCTCAAAATGAAGGGTGCTTAGATTAATCCCTTTAAAATCCAACTTAAAATTTAATGCTCTAATTAAATTAACTAGGGCATGATTAAGTATTTATCACACTAAATACTTTTTAAAAATATAAGACTAGGCTTTATTCTTTAAAATTATATATATATATATATATATATATATATATATATATATATATATATATATATATATATATATATATATATATATATTAAACTTCCTATTAGAATATCATATAGAGGTATTTAAATATTTAAAAACTCTATATAATTACATAACCAAAAAAATAACATATATATATATATATTTAAACATCTAAAATAACTTTCCAACTTAATAGCCATTTTGCCCTTCAACCCTAATTAGGGATTTTCTTATTATAAAATGGCCCTAAACTAAATGAGTTAAACATTTTATTTTATTTTATTCCCCTAGCCCTACCCAGGCTAGGGTTTAATATATTTTTTTTTGTTTAACCCCATGTTGCAGGGTCGAGTTAAGGGAGAGTTAGCAGTGCAGAGGCGGATCAAGGAGAGGTAGGGTTTTTTGGAGGTGACTCGGCCATGGCCGCCCACTGTGCATTGCACAGTGTTCGGCCTTGCCGCCCACTGTGCAGCGCATAGTGTGCGGCCCCGCCGTCCACTGTGCACTGCACAGTGTGCGGCACTGTCGTCCACTGTGCATTGCACAGTGCACGGCTCCGCCGGTCACTGTGCATTGCACAGTGCGTGGCTTGCCCGCCATTCACTGTGCGATGCACAGTGCTTGGCCCCCTTTTTCCTTTTTTTTTTTTTTATTTTTTTTAATATATTTTTAAAAAAAAATATATATATATATATATATATATATATATATATATATATATATATATATATATATATATATATATATATAGATATATATATTTTACATGCAAATTTTTTTTTTAAAACAAAATAACAAAGGCAAATCATTATGTTAAATAAAATTTATATATATATATATAAAATGGTAAATAAACTTAGGCTTACATTTTCATTTATTTTGCAGGGTATTTATATGACATGTTAATATAAATATATATATATAGATATATTCATGGTATATATATATATATATATATATATATATATATATATATATAACTAATAGTATTATTTATTTTTCTTAAACTAACATCGTAATCATGAAAGATTTTGATTTACCATTGTAGGAAAGGAAATATAGAATAAGTCTTTTTTAATGGTGATATATTTTCCAGAACTATATTGTACTCTATTGATTTACAGAAAACAGAATTCTAAAAATTATTTTTTTAAAACCACAATATGCATGCAACCTAGTTATTGCCTTTCCTATTTATTTTATTTTTATTTTTAAATGTTAAAAGAAAATGGAATAAATCTACTGCTAAACTATTTATCATAGCACATCGAAAATATATATATATATTTTTATTTTTTTTCTGAACTTAGGAAATACTATTTTAGGAATGCATTATACTTTTCTGCAATAAATACATTCATTGATTTTACAACTAACACAGCAACTACATAAACACCTTTTTTTTTAATACTTAAAATCTAACAGCCAATACAACTCATATTTTTCTGCAAGTAGAATGAAGATAAAATTCTCAGGATAAAAAGAAGAACACAGATTTAATTAAAACTGATTTTTTCATATTCCAAAAAAAACTATTGCATGCAAATCAAAAGCAACCCCTTTTTTTTTTCAAAATAGAAAATAGAAGCATATCTAGCTTTTAACAACTCTAAAGATATTCTTCAAAATTTCAGGATGTTTCTTTATTTAACTACAATAACAGATCTCATGTCTATATTTCAAATTTACAACTTGCCTCTCATTTCAACGAATAAGGGTGTATTTCTTCTATCAAAACTAATAACTACAAATGAATTTAGATTTCTTCAACAATAAACTTCTTCAACTTTTCACTTTTCCTATTCTTTTCTCCTGACATTCCTGCATAATAAATGACAATATGACCATGGAGTGCTCACCTCCCAGCCTAGGCTAACTGGTAGCCACCCCCGAGCTCAGAGAACCAAGCCCTAGACGGGTAACAAACATGCAAACACATAGAAGGAAGGAAGCACACAAATTCCAAACACACTCCCAACTTGGCTACAATGCACCACACTTTGGTGATGACCTTTTCAAGGGTGGTAGTGGACCAATACCCTAAGGAGAACTGCAAGTATGGAAAACAAGTAGCCACCTCATGGCACAATAAATACATCAAGAATTTCAACCCCTTAATCCTTATGCCCCCCCAAAGGCATTCTAGCCTTATATCCCTCCTTATGACCCCCATTGCACAAACAGGCCATGCAGCAAGGGTCACATAAAGATCCCTTGTGATCTCTCTCAAACGAGAGTCTCTCACTCGAGGGTTGTCACTGCTACCACCCACAAGATCCTCTTCTCTCCCAAGAGTAAGAGTTCTTGAGAAAACTCCCAAAACACAGACAAAACATAATGCAAAATACCAAATGGAATTCTTAAAAAAAAAATTCAAGAACACAGATTTCTTACACCAACATACTTCCAAACACATGCAAGAAAGGAGACATTTTAAAGAATAATGAAACCAACCTTAATCTGCCCAAAGGTAGGATAATATTTGAGGAAGAGCTACCCAATCCACGGATCTTCTTCTTCTACCCTTAGCCAATTTTTTTTTTCTATTCAAATCTTTTCTATTCTATTCAAAATTTTCTTTGTCTCCAAAAATGGAGAGTGGGTGAATACCCTCAAATTCTCAAATTCTTACTTAAGAAGCCCATTCTCTCAGTTCCCACAAGTTTCTAAAACTCAAAAAGGAAAGTAAGATAGAATGGGAAAAAGACTCTCATTCGAATAGGAAAGTTTACAACTAAGATCAAACTTCTAATTTCAATTTTCGCACAACTCAGAAAAGCCAATTTTTAAAGTGTCAAAAAGGTCACTTGGGAGTAGAAACTCGCCTAAAATTACCCCTAACCCTTAGGTATACCTTATGGGCTTTAGGAAACCCTATTAAACTACCCCTAGGTGTTCATTTAACCCATTTTAAACCCCTCTAAAGTTTATTTCCGGGTCAAACATATGTTGACCTCTCCGAAGATTCCTTTCCCTAGGTATTTATGACATCACGTTACATTATTTGAAAAAGCTATAGTTGAACACTTTCCCACCAAGAGACCAAAAATAAAACATTTAAACTTAAATCCACACATGTGTCAAGTGACACAAATAAAACACTTTTACAAATTAAAAACATGAAATCGTCTCTTGTGCTTTTTACACATTAAATTTAAATAACACTTAACACACATGCAGCATATACTGTTACGAATAAAAATACAACACAAACGGGGTGTTGTCTCTCCAAATAGACAACCCCTAGCTTACGAACATACATAAGTCTAGGTTTGGTTCTCCGTAATTTTCCATGGTCACATGGTCAATTTCCTACGCATCTCAATTTACACATTAGTACTTTCAAATATCCACATATAATATAATTCAAAGGAATAACAATACACATCATCACTTGCATACAATTTTCATCTACACAGATTAAATACATCTTTTATCAAGCAATTTCACATAAGCAATTTCATCCCAATTCACATAAACTTAACCATACATCATAGTTCTATTATCATAGTAAAGTCCTGCAAATTCAATAACGACATCTATCATTGCAATATCATCTTATCTAACAATCATGTAGTGTTCTATCTCATAAAGCATATAAGTAAATCATCAAAACATAGCAATGCTATCCAAATCCTGAAATCATATAAGTTCTAAGTTTCAAAATGCATCAAAATAAAGTATCCATAATAGTCTAAATATAAAATCCACTGAAATGTCAGACTGAGTCAAGGTGAGGCCTCACAGGCCTTTTCAATTTAGTGGAAGAATGGAAAAACTTTGTATTTTTATCCCCATCAGATAACCATAACTCCCTAGATTTTTGTCTCCAATATACCTCCATTCATTTGTGATGTGTGTGAATCCATTTGGGCTTCAACAAGTGGTTTTGTGCTTCTCTGTTGAGGTTTTGATATGTTCCTCCAGGAAGTTGAGTGATTCCTTATTGTTGAGGATGGTTAATTGTAGCTCCAGTGAGAGGTTATGTTCTCCCTCGCTATGGAGGATCATTCTATATTATTGGATTCATGTATTTCCCCTATTTATGTGTATTTGACATTCTTGAGGATCTCTTTATTGTTGAATTTTGGCATTATGAGCTTATGGCTTGATCCTTGTGAAGTGGCTCTTGGTTGTATGTTCACGGCTATCTTTGTGATTTAGTTGTATTAGTTTTGTAATGAATTTTTTATGCTTTCCATGTTGAGCTTCATATTTTTATTGTGTTGTGTTTTACCCTATGGTTATGGTCAATGGTTGGGAGAGTGGGCTCTTGCATGTGTGGACCATGGTCTTGAGCATTAGGCCTCTAGGAGGGGGTCTAGACTTGTTGGAACCACATGAAGAGTTTTCTTGTAACTACAAGTGATAATATTAATAATTGATTAGTGGTTTTTGGTATCTAGTAATTCACTAAACAAGATAATAATTGGTTTTGTGGCCCCACCTCATATCCCTAGAAATGTACACGCTCAGGATGAGCTTGGGAATACCGTTGGAGCAGTAAATCAATCTCCCTTGATTGGCTCCACATGTCTATCAGGGTGAGGCTTGGACCCTTCTTTTGTCAGGATATTATGTGATGACACTCTTTCCATACATGTGTCCATTATCTATATGCCTTGATTTGTTGATTATGCCTCTAGAAGTTTGGTTTCTTTGATTTAGCCATGTGATATGATTTGGTTGTTTTATTCTTATGTTGGATTCTTGTGATTTCATGTTGTATCCTATGGTTGTTAGGTGTCAGCTTAGGTCTTGAGTGTGGGTTGGAACCTTATGTCATCTCCAAGCATGGGGGGTGGTTCCTATTTGATTCCACATGGTCAGGTGGTTTGAAGCCTTCTTACATTGGGATATTCTTCTTCTTGGATGTTAGCGTGCGTGGATTGGATTCTTAGATTCTTCATTATGCGGATATTCTTTGGAGATTATTTCTATGTACTTGGAATAGAAAACATTGTATCATTATGATTTGTATGTGTAGAAGAGATTATTTTCCCCTAAGTTATGTATCTTCATGTATTTGTTGATGTAATTGAAAAGGGACTATGATGTAGTAGTTTAGGAGGAGTTCTCATTGTACATTCATTGATGTATTGGGTATTCATTATGTAATGTTAGATTATGAGTTCTATGTGGAAAAGGTAGAGTTAGTATCTATACATTTGTATTGTATTGAAATTGTAAGATGGAATTGTATATATAATCTTATGGAAATTAAGCTGGAAGAATAGTGGTTGTTGTTATAATTCTTGTTTAAGAAATGGAAATTATCTAGATGAAATGGATTATGTTGCTTAGGTAAATGAGCTAGTTATCTTAGAGATATATAATTAAACTTAAAGGATAATCTAATCTTATTGAAGAGAATGGTTATTTAATCTTTGATGCTTGTATGATGAATGAAAGAATGGATATTAGAAGTATTTGATTTGGTAGTTTCTCAAATAATGTAAAGAGTATGTTATGTGACTAAGTTATGCATATGTGTTAAGGATTTATCATATTTGTATGAAAAGTAAATGAATAGATGGATAATAGAATATGATGAATATGTGATGTGTTAAGATTTTGTCAAGTAGTGATGTTGAGATCATATCCTAGGGAATGGATTTGCATTGTATGCGTTTATATATAGTTATGTTAATGGTTAAATGGTTATTCTGCTTGTGTAATATGATTCTATGGTTATGTTCTTATTGATTTATGTATTCATATATAGTTAATGATGCATTGATGAATAATGGTAGTAACGTTGCATTAATAAATACTAGTAATAGTGTAGTTGTAATGGTTATCTTAAAAGAAAAGAAAAAAATTATCTTTTTGTTAGTAGATTTTGGTTTATTTCTCTAGGGTATTTTGGACAATATTCTAGAGAGCTAGTTAGGGAGTGTCATCACGGAGCACAAGGATAGCTACCATGTGGAATTGAATACCCTCTCATATGAATGAGGATGGCCAATCATAAAAAGTACCATGCTCCTAGAGTGGGCTTGTCTTCCCAAGTCATCCTTTCCCTTTACAAGTACAAAAGGCATGCAAGGGGCAACATTTATATTGGTTAATTAATTACTTATGTTTCATTAATTTTCACTTGGTTAATTGAATACCACATGTGATTACCTCACAAAACCACTTTGGGTTGGGGTTAGGTTGGGAGCCACTCCCATAAACCTCTCTAGTACCTATGCCCTAGGCTCATCACATTCACCAACAAATGTGATATAAAAACCAAACAACGCACAATTTTCCATTTTCACGTTATATCACATCATACATTCACTTACACAAAATTTCTCACATACGATCAAAATGGGTCTCTTTTCAAAAACTACAAAATACACCTTGGTTTCCACATAATAATTCATTATGAATTCTCTTTTTTCCATTTTCACAATTTTACTAAAAACAAGAAAATTCCATGAAACTCCATTAAAATAGCTTCAAATTTCAACAAAATTTAAAAGTTAAAAAATAAAAATCTAAATATACCCTTTGGTTTTAGAAATTGCCAACAGTCTATTTTTAACATAAGATTCACATTTCGATTATTTCCTAAAAAATTGGGCATAATAACCCCATATTTTGGAAAGTTTGCCGAAATCTCACAAATAAATTCATATACTACCAAATTAAATGAAACAAAAGACAAGAACAAATGATAACATATTTCGAATGCAATTGGAAAATTTGAAAATAATTAAAACAAAGTATAATGAAATATTTAACAAAATACTGTAGCTAGGAAATCAGAAATCATCAAAGCAATTATCAATAATAGCTCAATCACAAAAGCACATTGCAATGATTAATCCTAATTACACTCAATAGAGACATGAAAGCAAAACATTCAAAACTAAAAACTAAGCAAACCAAATGCAGATTCAAATGTCTTCTTCATGCGGCTCCATTGTCCTTCTTTCTTCTCCAAATAGCCTTTGTTTGTGGATCTCACCTTCAAGTGCATGATCATGATATGAAAGCAAGTAGACAAGATGATTGCTCAAGAATACTTGAAGCGTGATTGACAAAGTAATTCAAACAAGTAATTATTAGCCAAGATTGAAGAAATTCATCCAATTTATAGACAAATTGGAGAGATGATCAAATTAGCATGAAGAGATTCAAATGGAAATTGTAAATCAAAAATGTCAATTATGACAAATTATGACAAATTATGCACTTTCTATGCAAAATTGATTGATTGATAATTCATGACAAAATTATGACAACTTTCTATGTCAAAATTGATTGATTGTCAATTATGACAAATTATGACAAATTGAAATGTCATTCCCATGAAATTAGGAGAAAAATAGGAGGAAATTGAATTAGAAATTAGGAAAAATAGAAAAATAGAAAATAGGAATTAGAAAATTAGAAAAATGAGGAAATTAGAAAATTAGTGAATGAATTAATAATTTTTCATTTATTAATTAATTCACAAAGAGGGAATTTAGAAATTGAGGAATTTAGGAAATTAGGAATGATGTGAAATTAGGTAAATTAATTAATAATTTGTCATTTATTAATTAATTCACAAAAAGAGGAATAATTAGCCAATTAAATAAACATTTAATTGTGACTCAAAGACCTAGGATAAATAAATAATTTATTTAACCTAGAGAGAGAAATGACAAACAAGATTAAATGAATAAATCATAAAACCCTAGAAGATGAATTAGAAATGCAAAGATGACAATTAGGTCTTGACAAAAGATAATTGATGTAGATTCGATTTAATCATGATTCTGACTTGATAGTTGATTTGATTGATAAACAATTGAAATTGGTTGACAAATTGACCAATATTGATAAAGAGACCAAATTGATATGCGCCAATTGACATGATTGAAGAGGACAAGGATCGATGAAAAAATAGATTGCAAGACGACAAGATTGAAAATGATAACGATCGATGACAAATCGATCGTATGATGACAAGATCGACAAGAGGACAAAACCCTAATTAGGATTGATGATGTCCAAAATGATGAAAAATTAGCACGCACATTGATGCGATAGGATAAGATTGACCAAAATCATGACTGATATTGTTATCGACAAGACCAAATTCGAAAGCGAGATAAATTAAGAATGCAGAAGAAGGACTCAATGCTCACAAATGATAAAGACCAAGTGCGTGACATAGGAGAAAATGTTAATGTGACGCAAAAACCCTAAAATAAGGCAATGCGCAAATGTTAAAGTATGACTCCGCAAGCATTGACCATTTTTAGGTGTCTACATTTTGCCCCTCTTTGAGACAATGCGATTTTAAGCATTGTTTCAAAGAAAAATAATGAAAATGCCCCAGACAATGACAATGACATATGCATGCCCCCTTGAGGAATTGGCCGGAAACATGCAGAGAAGAGGCCAATTGATCGATAAAAATGATAGAAAATGATAGAAGCAAACAGACTAACAATCGGAGATCGGATGCACGAAGGACAAGCAATGGAAGACGCAAAAGACCACGACCAAAATAAGATGGAGGGGGTGCACATCCATCTATGCACTAACAAAGATCTATAAATGAGGCAAAGAGAATGAAATTTGCTCATTTGTACTAGCCCAAGAAGAGAATTTGTTGCTCCGGAAAAGGACACTTGCAGAGAGATGGCAGACATTCCAAGGGCAGATCACCTCAGAGAATGTGTATGCACATTCAGATGACTAGACGATGTGGGAGCAGCGGTATGTATCTCAAAAACCCATGTTTTCAATTTTATGAATTTGACTTGCTTGCGGGACATTGCGGGGCCCACAGGGGATTCAGAAAGGGACTCCTGTGCTTGTGTAGGGTGACTCCTGCGCTTGTGTAGGGTCTTTTGTGCTTGTGTAGGGAGACACAGGTGTAGGTTACATGACACAAGTGCAGGACTTGTCACACAGGCGCAATTGGGCATTGGGAACTCAATTTAGATCAAAAACAGCATGCAAATGATCCGAAAAGGGGGGATAAGGGTAGGATAGGTCAGAATAGCTTAGAAACACCCTGATTTGTGGATGAAATGAGGAAATGCAACCCGTAGGAGCAAACCCTAAAACTGACAAGATATGCCCCAATTGTGATGCAGAGTCGACAATATCCGTTGATCACACGAGAGAACCGATCTGACTGCTTCATGCTACGACATAGACTCAGGAGCATGGACAAAGATACATTAGGAGGACTGGGGATATACTATATCACATTCATGCCTGAGATTAGGGCAAACACAGGACTGCTTACCGCATTGGCAGAGCAATGGCATTCAGAGACCTCCTCCTTCCATCTGGTGACTAGAGAGGCGACTGTGACACTGGAGGATGTATGGCGTATCCTCCGCATTCCAATTCATGGAGAGATGGTAGAGTATGACCTAGTGACAGGGAGAGACGCATTGTGCAATTATTTGAGTGCGACGCAGAGGACCTGGATATCGTAGAGAGGGAGATCGGCTGGGAGACCATGGCATCAGAGTATGATCGATGATATGTGGTGATAGCAGTAGTGATGGCATGTCTACTAGCAGGGGATAGATGAGGACATGGATTCCCTATTGGATGGGGAAGAGTGCTAGAGCGGATGGCGATAGAGGGGACGGTCTATGCATGGGGACCATGTGTACTGCCTATGCTGTATTTTCAGCTACATCAGATAGCATATCAGGGAGTGCAGACTTTGAGCTGTGGAGTCACATTGCTACAGGTATGGGCATTTGAGCACATAGCCATATGTCGATTGATTACAGAGAGACAGGTAGTACCACATCGACCATATGTGTACTGCTATGGGGGAGCACTGAGACAGGGTCCTTTTGGATACATATTGTATTGGCGACATGAGCTAGACAAACTGAGAGAGTTCACATGGAGGCCATATCGTGATTGCCCTGGATGGTCAGATGATAGTGATGAACTTCCGTATTGTAGATAGGAGAGGTACCTGATTGGGCGACCAGTGAATCACTAGAGAGTGATTGAGTTGTACCTACCAGAGAGAGTCAGATGACAGTTTGGAGAGAGACAGGATGTACCTAGGAGGACTGCACATTTTGCCTGATCTCATAGAGAGACGAGTCAGTGGGGGAGTATGATTTAGCCACACATAGAATATGTTGACTTCTCACAGCTACAATAGAGACAGTGGGATTGGAGATCATATGTGGAGGATGTCGGGATGATAGAGGAGTATGAGAGATGGTTTGCACGACGGTGGCCAGTGCCATTGACAGATCCAGATATTCCAGTACCTAGGAGACAGGAGGACTTCCCACTCACAGGAGAGGAGGAGGGAGATGATGAGGACGAGGAGGATGAGGATGGAGATGAGGATGGGGATGATGAGGATGAGCCAGATTCAGGCAAGCATGAGGCATTGCAGGATATACCCATAGAGTTGGAGACAGCTAGGATAGAGGAGATGGAGATGTGCAGGGCTACCATAGCGAGTCAGTATGATCACATTGTGACTTTAGAGAGAGAGCATGAGCAGTTCAGAGCGGAGATAGCTAGACTCACAGTGGCTCGAGATGCAACGATAGCTCAGGCACAGCGAGAAGAACAGAGAGTCATTGAGTATATTGGGTCGATTCGGGATGCCAGTGCACAGGAGATGGCACAGATGTTGGTAGAGACCGGAGAGGAGATACGCCATTGGAGGACCTTATATGAGAGTGCAGTCCCACCAGAGCAAAGAGAAGCTTCATATCGGGCACGATCAAGGACAGAGAGCAGGGCACACTCTCGGAGGTCATTGAGCAGCATGGGGGTGAGTGGACCTAGGAGACCGCCACAGCCAGGACCAAGAGGGACATCATCCGCGAGACATGGTAGGGATGAGGAGGATAGAGGGAGCACCCAGTGATAGAGGCATGTGCTCCTTATGATAGACAGTGGACATTATGTAGTTTGACATTTTGTAGTTAGCTTGTGGGCCATACTTAGGACAGACAGTCCAATTTTGTACTCTGATATTATTGTGACATATGATATGATATGCATCGATATGATGGGATGCAATGTGTTATGACTGATGTTATTTTCCATGTATGGATGACTTATGCACTATTTATGTATTATTGTGGAACATGTATAGATGCATTTTTATGTGTTTTTGATGCATTGATAATATGAAATGGATAAAATGCTTGATGTAATGCAAATGTACTAACCAATAAATGCAGGATGCAGCATATGTGCTTGGGGAAATTGGAGCACTAGACCGAACTGACTATCCAAACTGACGGAAGAAATGTTAGTAAGAAGAAAATGAGATGGAGGACAGGTAGAGATGAAGAAAAACTTGCTTTCAGTAATGCACTTTGTAGGTGAGAACCTTTATTTTAATGTAGCAAAATGGATGCGTAGCATCATGGCATTGAAGGCCAGAGCTGAAATGCAACCCTTTTTTGCAAAAGACAGACACATCACAGACAAACAGCAATCACAACAAAAAAGAAAGGACCATGAACCATCCTGGTCACTCTAAATCACTCAGTGACATCATCAAGCAACATAGGAACATGATCAAAAATAAATCAATAAATGATAAGACTCGCTAATTCCAACAAGTCAAACAAACATCTTTATCTTCATTGTCAAAAGTTGAAAGTGCTGATAGGACGATCATGTTGTCTGGTTTCAGGGAATGCGGTACCCCGTCTAAGATAGGACACAGTCTGGTTTCGAGTATACCACACCCTGTATAAGACCCATGATAGTGTGCCAAGGATGAGTGATATTGATGTTGATTGATATGACAATTCTGATCAGTTTGAATGTTTGGTTTTGATTGAGAAAGTTCATCTGTTTAAGCATGATTTCATTTAAAGCACAGTGTTGGATTGCGTGTCGTTGGAGGGATGCTCAGGAATTTGTCTTATGCACAGAGGGGTTATATTCTTGTTTTGCTTTTCGAGATTTTACAATTTTTTTGTGTTCATTTTTTCTCAAGACTTTATTTGACTTTTTAGGGATTTTTTTCAAGACTTTATTTGATTTTTTTGGATTTTTTCAGGACATTATTTGATTTTTAGGGATTTTTTAAGAACATTTTTCAATTTTTTATGATTTTGCCCCCAGTGTCTAGCAAGGCAAGGAATATGACAGGTGAATAAATAGGATTTCTAAAATGATGGTGGATAGAGGGAAGACAAAGGCCTTTTATTATGGAGACAATACAGATGCAATTTTCAAGGGCTATTGCGTGATGGGACAAAAGACTGGATATGACAATGTAAAGCAGTGACATGGCATGAGGGACATGTCAAGAGGTTTTTGAAACCATGTTTAAATTTTGCATCCTTATGTTAGATCAAGATCAAGGAATAGAAAAGAGTGTATGGATAGTGATAAGATATGGATAGGATAAGAAAGACCAAGAATGGATAAGGGACATGGACTAAAGGTCGGGATTGGATAAGGGATAGTGGCAGAAAGTTGCAATAAGCTAGGGAATATGGATGAAAGGTTATAATAAGCAAATGGATAAAGACCAAAAGCTATGATGGACTAAAAGCTGCAAACAAGATGCATGATGCTCATGACAATCCTCAGCCTTGTCAAGATCAAAGGTGGAAAGAGGAAATGGACATGAGGGACAATAGGATATGAAGGGTAATGACAGGGGTTCGATAGGATAGTGAAGGGCAATAAGATATGAAGGAGGAAACCTGCCCCCAAGTACGATATGCAAGAAGTTCATAGATTACGCATGACGCCTGTTTGCTAGGTTTTCATCATGGTACTTGCCCAAGGCGCCTATTTGCCAGGTTTTCACCAGTGGACGAATTATTTTTGCTTTACTTTTTTCTTTTGTCTTTTTTTTTTTTCACTTTTTTGATTTTTTTGTATTTGATTTTTTGGATTTTGACTTTTTAGTCGAAAATGGACAAATGATAGGGATGGAAGAAGGACTCAAGCGTCTTTTTGTTTGGATAGTAGCCTTGAAAAAAATGGACCATGACCTTTAAAAGTATGCTCAAAGACGTTGGTCGGATAAGGACATGGAAAATGAGATGAAACTAAGGCAAGGATTTATGCAAAGGATTGGATCAAAGGGATGGAAGGATGGAAAATATGCATTGGATAAGGGATAGGGTATTGGAAGAATTGTGCTTGAGTGGATGGAAATGAAGGCAAGATCGACATTGGCGCACACCTTGAGGGGTGATGGACTGATGGAGGAAAGATGTATTTTGGATATTGAGATTTTGAGGAAGGAAAGGCTATGGATTTTGGGACATAAGGGCCCAAAACGGATGAAGAAGGTGGTGGAGGAACAAATTTGAGAGGGTTGGATGGAGGAATAGCAAATTTGGATGCCAAGTTGGATGTTTCTTTACGCTTTTGTGCTTCAAGGAGCCGCTTGGGGATCCACATAGTTTTTGATTTTTCATGCTTTTGTGGTTTCTTGGAGTGCATTGCTTGCACAAGGGATTTAGGAACCCATATATATTTTGACTTTGCTTTATTTTGCTCAGTGGGCCTTTGTGACCTTTTGGATATTTCTTTTTCTTTATAGATCATATTGTTCTTTGTTTTGACATGTCGATTATATTGGACATGTTGATCCTTGAATACATGTGGATTTCTAGACTTATGACGTTTACACTTGGCATCCAAATTACTTGGAGGAGGAAAGGAATGCATGGATGGATATGAATGAAATGGACTTCTTTTGGATTGATGAAATTTACTCAAGGATGTGTGCCTTTGCTGACCTTGCATAGAGGATGAAGGAATATAAGGACCTAAGATGGATGGAAGGTATGATGGGGAAGGGATATGTTTGGATTTTGATGGAGGGATACCAACGTCTTGAGAGTGAGCTGTGTAGACATGACCCTTAAGATCTTCTTTCATATTGAGGGGTTCTTTCTCATGAAGGTCTACTCCTTTGCCTTTATGAATATCTTGACTTGTAGGATACTCTTTTCTTTGGGAAGAAGACGTGAGTCCATTATGAGGTGGATATGATATGAGAGAAATAATGAGATCTTGAAGTGGATTGGATTGCACCAAAGTGGAAGAACCCATTATGCATGTCGAGGGTTCATGAACATCTTGCACTGACATGTTAGAATCATGAGGGGGATTAGGATCATGAGGGTGATTAGGATCATGAGAGGGACTAGGATTGTGTAGTGGACATGGTTCAATGGCAGGCTCTTCAAGAGATGGAATGGGAGGAATAATGGGATCATCACAAGGAATGTGATCTTGGAGTGTATATGGAACATTAGGACAAGGAGATGGAGGAACAAGTGGATCTTGTGGAGGATCTGAAGGAATAATTTGATCTTGACAAGGAGGAAGATCATTGGCATCCTCTTTAAAGGTGCTTTGCTCTTGACTTTCAATGGGATCATCATAAAGGATGGAAAGGATATCTTGATCTTTCTCAAGACGTGGAATGTCAATGGGATTTGAAAGGACATTGTGCTCATGAAATGGAAGGGGATCATTTGGGATTGGATGAACTGGGATATCTTGATCTTGCCCAGGGAATGGAGTGTCAATAGGACTTTGGATAGGATGGACAAGAATAGAGGAATCATCATGAGTTTCTGGGAAGATGAGACCCTGGTCAACAATTGGATGGGATGATAAGGTTGCAGGATCTTGATCTTGATCTATTTTAACACGTGTTTCTTTATGCTCTAAATTATCCTCTTGACATGGGGTTAGACTTTGGATATGCATGGGGGATTCTGGCAAGGGACCAATGCTTTGGCATGAAGGAAATGCATTTTGAACATTTGTGATGGATTCTGGCAAGGAATCAATGCTTGAACATGAGGAAGAGGGACTTCGAATGGGGTCCTCTAAAATAGGTAATGGCAATAAAGTGCATGGTGGCATTGGGTCTTGTATTTCTGAAATATGACAAGGATGTGCATCATGAATTGGATTATCTTGGCAATCAATTATGGATAGCCCTTGGCTAATTGCATCCTTGGGTGTATTATTTGATGAGGACAATATGGAAGGTTCTTGTGAAACTTCTAGAGGTGTAGGGATAGATGTCACTGGAGAGTCAATTTGCTTGTGGGGGGATGAGGCATTGCTAGACATAATTGTATTATCTTGATCTTCCTCAAAGAACTCACTTGGTAGTTTTCTTAAAATCATTGCAATAAAGTCACCTTTCTTTCGAGGTTTTGACATAGTTGTATCTAAAATTTGAATTTTTTTTTGGTTTGATGTCATGTTTTGATTTCGAACTAGATGTTGATCAAACTGGTTTGACATGTTCAAAATTTGGCTTGGTGTGTGCTGCAACCTTTGTTTTTGAATGTTTGGTTGTGGTTGTTGACATTGATATTCCACCATTGGTTGAACCATTTGTGGACATTGTATAGTTGGTTGGACATATTGTTGAAATTGGACCATTGGTTGTATTGGTTGTATATGTTGAACAATTGGTTGAACCATTGGTTGTATTGGTTGAAAATCTGATTGATAGTAAACACCTTCTTGTTCTTGTTGTGGAGGCACATAATGTTGAAATTGATGTTGTCTCTTTTCTTGAAATTGTTTCATCATCTCTATTTGTGAGAGGAGAGCTGGTATGTCTGATTGTTCAAGAAGAGATCTTACATCAATTGGCTCAATTTTTGGATTTCGACCTGGAAATTTTCGAAACATTTTGGACATTTGTGATCGATTCTTCTCAATGTTTTTCACTTTTTGTTCCAAAATCTCATTTTCTTGAGCTAGTTTCTCCTCTAGTTTTTGTATTTGGAGACTTGTTTCATCATAAAAAGTTTGATCTAAGTTCTGAGACATGTAGAGATTGGATTGACATGATTGATTTCTCAATTGTGATGACATGGCTTCGTAAGAAGGTTGAAACCTCATTTCAACAAACATGTCACTATGCAATGCAACTAATGGGATTGACAAATGCAACCTAAAGGGATGACAATGCAATCTATGGCAAGAATGCAACCTATGTTTTTGTTGTTTTTCTAGATTTGGACAAACTTTTTGGAATGCAAATCAAAAAAAGAGACCCTTAGGAAATTGAAATGATGTCTAGATCTAAAAGGACAAAAGGACCAAGTGACAAAAGGACAAAATGACAATGTCTCCCCTATATGCTTGGATACTAAGCTAGGTTTGACCAAATGACAATAATGACATAAAGAGAAAAGGTTTGATAAGGTCTAGACTTCCTAACAATGACTTAGGGTTTATCAAAGATTTGGATTACTCAAGTATGACAAAACCTAGTTTTGACACTATATGCTAAGGGACAATTACTATGCAAGTGACCCTAATATGATATGATAATGACCTAAGCTTAATGAAGAAACCTAGGGTATGCAAATGCAAATGTATGATAATGGTATTACTCTAATGCAAGAGGACACATGCAAATGGATGACCCTTATTGATATGCAAAGGAGTATGACCTAGGTGAAACCTAACCTTGGTAGTTGACAATGAATTTGCAAAATGCAAACCTAGGATGAACCTAAATCTAAGTGACATGAATGTTGAGACAAGACTTTGAAAAATATTTGACAACCATGTTTGAAGATGTTTTGAACTTTGTTGAATGAAATACTCTTGTGTTTAACCTTGTTTTGAATCAATTTGTCTTGTTTTTGAAATGAGATGCAATTCAACTTTTGACAAGCAAAGAAGACAAGATACTTCAACTTAGACTCAAGACAATCATGCTCATTCACACATTTCTTATGGTAGGCAAGGACATTAGGTACTTGAGAGGTAGACTCATTATGAGATTCAAGGAGAATACATAGATGCTTGACCCCATGGGCTCCCCTCCATAGCACTCACTTCTCAGGGCAGCCAAGCATCAGTCCCCATGGAAATCTCCCCATGGCGAACTTAGTATCTCTTCCAAGTATCCGAACTTGTCCTTCTCAAGCAACTAGAAGGATTTTTTTGGCCTCTAAATACAAGGTGTTTAGTCAGGATTTCTGTTAAGCGTTACTCCTTGATGTCATGCAAGCGTGATTGAGACATTAAGCCCATCAAGATACCAAACAAATGTAGTCGCGCAAGCATGATTTAGATCGTGAGGTCCTACTTAGATGTTGATATGAGAAAGAGTTCAAGGGTCATCACTTCCCAAGTAACTGCAATTACCACGTAACCCTTCCTTCAAAGCTTTCGCTCATCAAGTATTTTTTTATAGTGAGTTAGAATGCCAAGGTATTCTAGCCGTACTCACTTTGGGTCATTCCCTTCTCACGATTGTCACTTACTTGCAAAAGCAAGTGGTCGGGAAAGTAGGCCCTCTAAAGGTGACACACAATCAAAACAATGAGCATGGTATCGAAGATCTAGATTTTTGATCACCCTAAGAAGGATGAGAGCATACTCTCCTACTCCAATGTCAAACTCAACAATCAAAGCAAACATACATTCATTCCATCCTATTTAGAAATCACTAGGTGCCTAATATATTAATTGCAAACACAAAGTTTAGTTGTATGTCTAAGGCAACCTGCAAAACCCAAGTCAGAAGTTTGATATGTTTAGTCTTCGACTATCGAACCTGCATAAAACGTGTTAGTAGTTTAATTCATTGTCTTTGCCATGCGTATGCCAAGGTGCTGCATAGAGAATCAGTACCAAAAACCAAAAAGCAGAAAACAGAATGCAAAACAAACAATTTTCAAGTAAAACACTGCTATTTTTACCTCTGTTTCTGGACTTTACACAGGCGCAAAATTCATAACACAGGTGCAGAATGCATGACACAAGCACAGAATGTCTTTAACACAGGTGCAGGTTGCTTGACATAGGTGCAGGTTGTCTCACATAGGCGCAGAAGTCTCCAGAAAGCCCTGCATTACCCTATTTTGGGGTTTTTGGCCTGCAAATCAACTCAAAAGGCACTCAAGACATGATTAGAGGGTTAGTTCACGTCGGTTTCACCAATTAATGTAGCTAGGAAATCAGAAATCATCAAAGCAATTATCAATAATAGCTCAATCACAAAAGCACATTGCAATGATTAATCCTAATTACACTCAATAGAGACATGAAAGCAAAACATTCAAAACTAAAAACTAAGCAAACCAGATGCAGATTCGAATGTCTTCTTCATGCGGCTCCATTGTCCTTCTTTCTTCTCCAAATAGCCTTTGTTTGTGGATCTCACCTTCAAGTGCATGATCATGATATGAAAGCAAGTAGACAAGATGATTGCTCAAGAATACTCGAAGCGTGATTGACAAAGTAATTCAAACAAGTAATTATTAGCCAAGATTGAAGAAATTCATCCAATTTATAGACAAATTGGAGAGATGATCAAATTAGCATGAAGAGATTCAAATGGAAATTGTAAATCAAAAATGTCAATTATGACAAATTATGACAAATTATGCACTTTCTATGCAAAATTGATTGATTGATAATTCATGACAAAATTATGACAACTTTCTATGTCAAAATTGATTGATTGTCAATTATGACAAATTATGACAAATTGAAATGTCATTCCCATGAAATTAGGAGAAAAATAGGAGGAAATTGAATTAGAAATTAGGAAAAATAGAAAAATAGAAAATAGGAATTAGAAAATTAGAAAAATGAGGGAATTAGAAAATTAGTGAATGAATTAATAATTTTTCATTTATTAATTAATTCACAAAGAGGGAATTTAGAAATTGAGGAATTTAGGAAATTAGGAATGATGTGAAATTAGGTAAATTAATTAATAATTTGTCATTTATTAATTAATTCACAAAAAGAGGAATAATTAGCCAATTAAATAAACATTTAATTGTGACTCGAAGACCTAGGATAAATAAATAATTTATTTAACCTAGAGAGAGAAATGACAAACAAGATTAAATGAATAAATCATAAAACCTTAGAAGATGAATTAGAAATGCAAAGATGACAATTAGGTCTTGACAAAAGATAATTGATGTAGATTCGATTTAATCATGATTCTGACTTGATAGTTGATTTGATTGATAGACAATGGAAATTGGTTGACAAATTGACCAATATTGATAAAGAGACCAAATTGATATGCGCCAATTGACATGATTGAAGAGGACAAGGATCGATGACAAAATAGATTGCAAGACAACAAGATTGAAAATGATAACGATTGATGACAAATCGATCGTATGATGACAAGATCGACAAGAGGACAAAACCCTAATTAGGATTGACGATGTCCAAAATGATGACAAATTAGCACGCACATTGATGCGACAGGATAAGATTGACCAAAATCATGACTGATATTGTTATCGACAAGACCAAATTCAAAAGCGAGATAAATGAAGAATGCAGAAGAAGGACTCGATGCTCGCAAATGATAAAGACCAAGTGCGTGACATAGGAGAAAATGTTAATGCGACGCAAAAACCCTAAAATAAGGCAATGCGCAAATGTTAAAGTATGACTCCACAAGCGTTGACCATTTTTAGGTGTCTACAAATACCTCTTTTCAAATCACAAAATTCAAATGGAAAGAACTTTGAGTATACACAATGATATCACACACAAATGAAAAAGCCACTTCCCCTCTTTATTTCATACCAAATGTAACCAATCTCACTAAATTCAATGCAGAATTTCTCCCATAGTGAACAAATCAAATTTCCTCCCAAAGAGGGTGTTTTTTTTGGCCATTTTCTTTTGAAAACATGTTGAGTGTGAAAATGCTTTTACCCCTTATAGAATTTTTCATAAATTTGAATTAAAAATAAATATCTTTTTTTAACAACCAACTAATTCATTTCCCAAATTTCTCAAACACATAATAAACAAGCACATATACTCCACATTTCAATTTCAACATTCAATGGTGATTTTAAATTATAGAGAAGTTTCAATTAAAATTTACAAAAATATTAAATTGCATACAATACTCAAAAACACATTTACTAAGCATCCACATAAGAGTTAGGGTTTTGGGAATTCTACCAACCATGGTAGCTAAAGTAATTAATTGAACACAATAATAGGAAATCATAATCAAACTCAGTATGATGGATTGGGGCTAAACAATTACAACCAATGTGACATCTCCCATATAGTCACCATTGGGGTATAACTAAAACCTGTGGATCTAGCTAAAGAAATATCCAATACTTGTAATCACTCCACAAATACAAGTGTACCTATGCATGTGCATAATAGCTAAAGCATAAAAAAATCATCCAACAAGGTTCAACATCACAAATATAATTTTACTACATTTAACTTATATAAATCACATTATCATTTAATTCCAACATTAATATTAATTCCTTAAAACATCATGAGTTCATAATCACATTCAATCCACATTTCAATCATATCTAGCACGTCATTATAATGAAGCATAAAAAAATCAAGTATCATACCATCTCCCATATATCATAGGAAATATTACCATAAAAGAATACGTCAAGTCCTTGCAAGGAACTCAATATAGTAATGCACAAGCATCTCGATGCAATTATCACCCATGACTGACATGTTGAGTAACACCATCTCAAACATGTGAGTGGTCCACACACCATAACTCATAAAGGCATTGGTCACAATAAACACAATGAAGTAGAAACATCAAGCAACCACTCAAAATAAAATCATAATCACCATCTCAAGATTTGTGTAGGAAGTTGTTTTGCTACCTCAACTTCCTTACAAGTGGTATCTGAGCCTAATCACCTTTGGTCTCAATTATAGTTTGTTGGGTTTATTGAACTAATATAGATTTGAGTGGGAGATTTTATAGAACATACTTTGTGATCATGTTGCAATAATTTTCAAATGGAAAGTTCGTCAAGGAGAATAGAGGTGGAGAAATTTTCTAGAAATGATTTTGAGATGTGGAAGTTGAAGACAGAGGATCAACTAATAGATCAAGATCTATGGAATTCTATTGATGAGAAGGTCTCCAAACTTATATATCCTATTGCAGCTATTCAGTGTGATGTTATGGACCATAACACCAAGGTTCTAATCTGATTATGCTTGGAAGACTTTGTTCTGATCAATGTACATAGAGAAACCTTTGCAAAGAAGCTATGGAAAAAACTTGGTGAGATGTATCAAACCAAATATTTAGTGAATAAGATTTTCTTAAGGAATAAATTGTACTCCTTAAGAATGTAAGAGGGTGAATGAATTACAATCCACCTAGAAGTGTCAAGATGGGGGACGAGGAGAAATGTCAGATCTTTCTTTGTTCTTTGCATGATTTGTGGGATTCTCTTTTTTATGGCTATCGATAGTAGTTATGTTGTTTTGAAGTCTGAACATGTGGTGGGTACCTTGCTTGTTGAAGAGATGCAAAGGATGGTATCCATCAGTTCTAAGGAAGTCCTTACTATTCACAGAATACCTAAGGAAAAAGGCAAGATGAATGAGAATCTTGATAAATCCAAGTCCAAGGAAAGATCCAAATCTCCTAGAAAGTCCAAAGTCATTTGCTTGAATTGCAGTAAATCTAGACACTTCTATAAGGATTGTAAAGAAGAAAATAAAATAAAAAAGTTTGATTCTAATTTTGAGCCCGAGAAGGAAGATTGTGATAAATTCATTGTACCTTTGGCTACTCTTGTAGGTAATGATGCATGGTTAATTGACTCGGGTGAATCTTTTCATGACTTGCAATAGAGATTGGTTTTTGAATATGAAGAATTTAATTGATGTAAAGTGTACTTGGGTGATGCTCATTTAGATATTGTTGGTTATGGTATAGTTAAAATTAGGTTTTCTGATGTTAGAGAAAAAATGATTAATGATGTGTTGCATATCCTTAGACTAGCAATAAATTTGTTATCTTTGAGCAAACTGATAGATGTAGATGTGCAAGTAGTATTTTTTTTTATGTAGGATGAAAAATGGTTAGAGGTGCTATGGTAATTGCTAATGGTATCATATTTCACACATTGTATAAGCTAGAATCATACACCATTAAGTGTAATAACACTTTTGTGAAAAGAAAATCTATGGATAACTCATTGGAAGATGTGAGGGTTTCACCTTCAACAGATGGACATTGATTTTGGGTACTTAAGGGTACTCTTTCTTCTAAAGAAAAGTTACTTGCATAAAAGACTATGTTATGGCACCAGAGGATTGGCCACATTGGAGAAAAGGGTCTAAGGACCTTGAAAAATAAAAACCTTTTTTAAGGTTTGAATGATTGTAATCTTGATTTTGATTTCTGTGAGCACTGCATTTATGGAAAAGAAAATCACGTTCATTTTTACTTGAGTTCTCATAAATGTTGTGGTATTTTGGATATTATTCATTCTAATGTATTTGGTCTTTTAGATGTTCCTTCCATTGGAAAATCCACATATTATTTTTTTATTCATAATTATAACATAAAAACATGGGTATGTTTTCTAAATAGTAAATCTAAAATTTTCAATTGATTTAAAGAATTTAAAGCAACGGTTGAGTTGTAGACTAGAAAGAAAATAAAATGTTTGAGGACTGATAATGGTGGTTAATTTTTCTCTAATTATTTTGATAGGTTTTGTAAAGACTATGACCTTAATAGATAGAAGACAACACTCTATTATCCATAACAAATTGGAGTTGCAAAAAAAACGAACAAGACATTGATGGAGAAGGCTAAGTATGTTGAGTGGTGTTTGACTAGAAAAAAAAATTTGGTCTGAAGTTGTTGCCACTGCTTGCAACTTGATTAACAAGTCTCCTATATCGACTCTTGTTGATAAAATTCTTATGGAGACATGGTCAGGTTATAAGCCTTCATTAAGACATCTTATAGTTTTTTATTGTGAGGCATGTGCACATGTTCCAAAGGAGAAGTGAATAAAATTGGATGACAAGGTTGTGAAATGTATCTTCATTGGTACAATTATGGTGTGAAAGGATACAAGCTTTGAGACCCTTTTGTACATAAGGTAATACATAGTAGAAGTATTATTTTTAATGAAACTAAGCCTCTTTTTGTTACATTGCAGCCATAATAGACTAAACAAGAATATGTGAATCAATTTCCTTCTATATTTGAAAGAGTATAATTGATACTCCTAGATATGCAATAAGACAAGGAGAGATCATCTTTCTCTAAATCTTAGGAAGAGGAGGCGGAACCTCCAACTCAGCTTGTTTGAAGGTCTACAAGACATAAACAACCACCTAATGATTGGAGATGTATTTTTGCTTTAAATAATAATGTGGATGAACCTAGATCTATAGAAGAGGCATTAGGTATGAATGATGCAAAATCCTAGAAAATTTATATTAATGAAGAAATAAAAGCTTTGAAAAAGAATGATACATGGGATCTTGTACCATAGAGTAAAGGATAAAATATTGTTTGTTGCAAATAGGTGTTCAAGAAAAAGATTTCTTTAGATGGAGATATTGAGAAGTATAAAGCAAGGTTGGTAGTGAAAGGCTACTCTCAGGTTGAGGGTATTGATTATGGTCAGATATTTCCTACTATTGCAAAAACAACATCTATTAGATTCACTTTCTATTGTTGTTTCTTATAATTTAGAGGTTGAACAAATGGATGTGAAAATTGCTTTCCTTCATGGTGATTTGGAGGAGGATATTTATATGACACAACCAAAATGCTATGTAGTAGAAGATAAAAACAATTTGGTTTGTAAATTGAAGAAATCTTTGTAAAGCCTCAAACCGAGCTGCAGTGTCCCTCCTAGACTTGTCTTTTGATTTATGCATCGATAGACTTGATTTGACTCTTATGTGATGTTTTGATATATGTTTATGACATTATTTATATAAGAAGATACTATGGATCATGATAGACCTTTTATATTGATATACGTTACATGATAGCTTTTATGGATGATTAACATATCTTGGATTATGATGATGATGGATTTACTTGATGATCTTATATGTGCTCATTATTCATGATGGGTCATGTTTCTTATGGGATTTCGATGATATCTTGATTATACTAACCCTATTTTATGATCATGATGATTGAGTTTATGCTATGATGTTTGTGATTGTCTTCTGGTGTTTTCATGATAGGGACGATGTCATACCACTCTTTGTGAGCATGATATGGCATTGTGATTCTCTATCACTTTCTTTATTATCTATGATATATGTTATTGTATATATTGTATCATGGTTATTGGTGGTTGTAGGATTGCAGGTAATAGACATCGACTCTACCTAGTTTCATAGGTCTAAGTGTGTCTTATCCCAATGGCAAGTTGTTGGAGATGACATAAGTTTCCTTCCTTATACTATAGGTCTAAGGTGGTATCCTTGTCGGTCATGTCGTTGTTTAGATTATTGTGTGGCTCTTTGCAGTATGTTGTTCGACCCTTGTGTCAGTTTTCCTTGAGGCATTCAGGGCATTTGATTATTTAATTAATTAATAATTGATCAATATAGTTTATTAATGTTTAAGATATTAATTTATATTATAGTTTGGGTGTTTAATTATTATTTGTCTAATTTATTATTGAGATTTGATATTTATTTATTGTTTGATTATAGTTTTATGAGCCTTGGTTATTATTTATTTATTGTTATTTATTTTTGGGTTTTGATTGGTTATTTATTTATTAATTTTTATATGCTTTGGGATTTTATATTTGATTGTGATATTTATTTTATATAGCCTTTGATTTGTTTGATTAATCAGCCTTTATATTTTATTTGCCCATGAGGTTATTTTATTTAATTGGCTTTTGATTTACTATTTCTATTGTTTTTTTATTACGGGAAAATCAGGTTTTGAAGGGACCCTGAAACCCTTTACAAAGGAACCATAAAAGATTAAAGCATAAAGAAACTAAACGGGACAAACAGTGAAAAAACCACCAAAGTGTTGGACAAAAGCCAGCACAAAAGTCCAACACTACCAGCAACAACCAGCAAAAATAGAAAAAAGACAAATTACATTATTTTTTTAAGGGCATTAACCAATTTCTCGCTAATCCCTTGCATTTCTTTGATATTCTCCTTGAGAATTGGGATTTCCTTTGAAGAAGCCAAGGCAGCCTTTTTTAAGCTCGCCCTGGTCCTTTTAGTTGCACCTCCAGGAGCACTATCCACATTCCCAACCTCTTCAGCATCAAGGTCCACAATAGACTTGGTAGGGCTAGGACCATCAAGGTATTTGGCTATTTCCTCCATATTCCTGGTCGCAGAGTTGAGGATCTCCGAAATCAAAATCAAGAAGTTCTTCATGACAACCTTCCCTTCCTCTAGCTTTCTGATCTGAACTTCCAGCTTCTCCACCTTTTCGTCCATTTCCTTTTTCCATTGCTCCAGGTTGCTTTCACCTTTCTATCCTTGCTCTTCCTGATGTTTAGCCTTTTTCCAATTTTATTAATTCTTTCATAAACCCATCTATCAAAACCTAGACGAGCATCAGACTAGTTCTTAAGCTTATCCAAGATAAGCATACTAGTATTCATCTCATCACCAACTCTATCCCTTTCCATGCTCGTATCCTCCTTATCCTTGTCTAGCTTATACTGTGGGTAGGTTCCTCCTTTTTACCCTCACCCTCTTCCTATTTTTCCTTCTCATTACCACTGTCCATTCTGGATGTTTCCTTGACCAAGCTTTTCTAATCAGGATCTTCCTCTTCTCCTCCTTCCTCTTCCCCCACTTCCTCATCTTTCCATCTCTCTGCCCTATCGGTATCATCAGTCTCCATATCACTACCTTCTTTTCCTATATACTCAGGATCAACCTCCACATCCTTATGTTTATGGCTCAAATCCATGTCCTCCACATCATTTACTATTTCCATTGTTGTCACTTGGTAAATCGGTATTATATATATTCGTTACCTACTTTTTTATCCTATTGGTTGATTTCGTGGGGGTAAGTAAATAATACTATTTTATATTATTTACCTCGAAACTATGTAGGGTAGGTATGAGATATAGTTTTTGGAAATTTTTTGATTGGTCGGTATCTTTCCATAGTTTTGAATCTAATATTCTTTTATTGGCCTTCTCTCTACATTTCTAGGGTTGGCTTCTTTGTGAATATGGTGATTGTTGGAGATTTTTGTTGGATTGGAAGCTTGTATTGGATTGTTGTAGCTTGAGGATTTTGTTTTTTCTCTTCATCGGACTATGTTGACCATAAATTCTATTATTTCCAGGTTGGAGGATTCTATCTTTTGCAATTTTGATTTTCGAAAGAAATTGTTTCTATGTGTCTACATTGTGCCTATGAAATATTGTTTGTTGGATGTTGGGTGAAATAATTTTGTAAATGGAAATGGATTATTAGAATAGATGTATACATATTATATAGTTTGGGCATGTGATTTCATTGTATTCCTTCCATTATTGGTAGTTTGTCGTGAACAACATTGTGAGCTTTCTAATCATTTCTGAGTATGCAATATCCTATTGTGGATTCTTGTTTTGGGTCTAAGATGTGTGAAGTATGATTTGTGATTATTTATTGAGTGTTTGGGTTTATTAGAATCCCTGATTTTAGCCTTGTATGGATATTTGAGGTTTGATCCTCTATGTGATGTCTTAAGTCTCTATGGCTTTAGGAATTGATTCTAATGTTAATAATTTGATTGTTAGATTTATTTTTGACTTTATTATTATTATAACTTAGTTCTTGAAACTTTATAGACTAAGTTTCAAGTTGTGTTTTTATGCCTTAGTATTTTTTCTGAGCCAGTCATCACTTTGAGCTTCCGGTTTTTGAGTTTTTAGCCCTCTATTTCAAAAGTGCCACAATAAGAGATAAATGTGCCATATAAAGTGTTAAATACACCACTTAACTTGTTGAATGAGCCACTTAAATAGTCAAATGCTCCACCGTATTGGTCATATGTGCCATTTTGCATTTTGTTGGGTTTTGGTGATTTTGGTCAATTGCGATCAGTCTTTCATGATTTGTCTTTTTACCAGAGGCATGTTGTGATATCCTTGAGGTTCTTGACTCTGTATAATGAATGTTATTTTGGCTCCAGTAAGATTTTTTTTTCCTTACCATTGAGGATTGTGCATATGTGTTGCATAGCTCCCGCAAGAGGGAGAATGCCTTGTTGTTGAGGGATGGATTCTTGTGTTCTTCAATGAGAGGAATGTGACTCATTGTTGAGGATGTATATGTGGACGTTTGAGTAATAATGTGTGTTTTTAATTCATGTTTATTTATTTTCTTTTTGTTGGTGAAGACTCTAGCTTTGTGTGTAGGCTTTATGGTTCATATATGCTTTAGTATTGTATCAGTTATGTTGTGATTTTGGATTCATCTCTTATTGAACCTTCATGTTGTTATTATGGCGTTATTGTGGCTTATTTTCTACCCTGAGGTGTTGGTCCATTGATAGGGAGAGTGGCCTCTTGCATGTGTAGGACCGGGGTCGTGAGTAATAGGCTTCAAATAGGTTCCTAGAGAGGATGCTTAGGGTCTAGACCTATCATGGGACCACATGAAGGGTTTATCTTTAATCTGAAGTGATAACCATAATAATTTGATTAGTGGTAATGGATAATTAGGAATTCACTTAAACAAAATAATACAATTGGTTTTTGGTGCCCCACCTCATATCCCTTGAGTGTTGACTTGAGATGAGCTTCGGAAGACCATTGGAGCAATAAACCAATCTCCCTTGATTGGCTCCAAGGTGGAGATGGATCCACATGTCTATCAAGATGTGGCATAGCCCCTTCTTTGTGAGGATAACATGTGATGACACTCTTCCCTACATGTGTCCATGATCCTATGCCCTGATTGATTGATTGATACACCTCTAGGAGTTTATTGATTTATGATTAGCCTTGTGATGTGAATTGATTCATTGTTATTTGGATACTATCTCTTATGGATGTCATGTTGAGTCCTTTGGTTGTTAGGTGTCAGCCTACATATAGAGTGTTAGTTGGAACCTTGTGTCATCTCCTAGCACAAGGGGTGGTTCCTTATTGGTTCCACATGGTCAGGTGGCTTGATGCCTTCTTCCATTGGGATTCTCTTCATTGGCTGCTAGTGTGCGTGGATGTGAATTTATATCTTCTCTTCTTGTGGATGGATCTTGGAGTATTATCTATGTATTTGAGATTGGAATCATGAAATTTATATCATGAGATGGATGTAATTGTATGAAATATTATATATCTTTTATTTGAGGTAATTTTTAATAGGTCTTGTAATTGGATGAGATCATGGCATTTGGTAATAGTTTATGTTGTTATAATTGGATATTCATTATGTATGTAAATATAGATTGGAAAGGAGATAAAATGAATGAGTATTATTGTTAGATTATCCTTTGAGCATCTATAAATATGGTGAAAGGAATTAAATGATTAAGTTAGGTTATTGGATTATATTGTGTAGATCTATGGATAGTACTGGAAATGATAAGTGATTCATGTATGCTTATGAGTGGATGTACTAAATTAAAAGATGTTATTTCCTAGTAGAGTAGAGTATGAAAATGAATGTGTAGCTTATAGGTATACATGGTTATTCTAAATGGAAATGAATTTGGATGGGCATTAGCTTTTAATTATTGTGTAAATAAGATGTTATCATGATAGATGGTTTTTAAAGAAATAGGAAGATTTGATTTCGTACCTTAAAATGAATCCAATAGTTAATGGGAATATGTTAGGATATGCATTGATAGTTAATCATTCTCATGACAAGAAAGATGGTAATTAAATTAGGAAATGAATGTAATGAATGTGGATGGTTTCATGGCTATGGATGTGTATATGTTTTATTATTATTAAATAATGGTGTTGATATACCCTAGGGAAATGATGGTTAGTGAGATATATTGTTATTCTGCTCGTGCAATATGTTGTTAGAATATTATTATATTTAAGATGTTTATGCATTCATGTTATGCTATGGTTAATACATATGAGTAATTATAGATTAACATGTTGCATTAGTAGATGTTATAAACAAAAAATTATATGTATCTGGTAGCTAGTTTAGTTATTTTCTCTAGGGTATTTTTGTGGGCATTACATCTGGTATAAGAGCTCACGTTCATAGACTGGGTACTCTAGTTTCATATGAGCCCATTGTGCATGTTAGAACTTAGCATAGGGTAGCCCAATAGTTTATCCCTTCTTTTTATTTTCTTGCTTTTGTTTCCCTGGCTTTTAGCATATAGATTCTTTTGCATCTTGGTTAGACAAGATGCCTGCTAGAGGTAAAGGTCATGGTCATGGTGCTCATATGGGTACTCGACAGAATCCTTGTCCTGATGTTTCTGAAGGTTGACGCCATGAGGAGAAAAAGGGTGCTAATGTGATTTCGTAGTTGGTTAATGTGCTTCAGGGACTTCTTGGTCTCTTAGGACCGAGATAGGAGGAGAATCAGTAGGAGGAGTCTCGCCATTCTGGTCATCAAGAGAGAGACCGTTCATGTACACATCGTAGGAAATTAGATGTTATTGTGGATCGGGATGCAGTTGCAGCTAGTCATATGAGAGATCTTTTGAGATCTTGTCCCCCTACCTTCAATGGTTCCATGAGTGGCATGGAGGTGGAGACTTGGCTTCTAGATATGGGTCGATGTTTTGCTATGAATCTATATAGCAATAAAACTAAGGCTAGGTGTGTGATCATGCATCTTTGTGACTTTTCTTTGGCATGGTGGCATATGGAGGAGCAAAAGTTCCATTTGGACATTGCAATGATTTTTAGGATTTGTTTCTTGAGTGGTTTCATGCTCTATTCTTGTCAAATCATTGGAGATAGAGAAAGGTGGATGAGTTTCATGATTTGAGGCAATAGAACATGATAGTTGAGCAATATGAGTGTAAGTTTTTTGAACTTAAGCAGTACATTGGGATATTAGATGATGAGCCCATGTTGATTCAGCGGTTGGTTGAGGAGAACCTTACTTTGTCTTTGGATGGTGCGCCAGGTGTGTAGATAGTTAGTGCCCCAACCCCAGGATCAGTTGTGAGAGGTACATAGCCATAGTCTTCAGGTGTTGCTAGGAGTTATCCTTCTTCTTTTCAGAATAGTTGGCGGTTCCATAAGAAGTTCCTTCAGATTCATAACTTTGTGTGTGGCTCTAGATCACCAAAGGATAGAGATCATGGTAGACAACGAGATAAGCGGTCTCATCCTTATCAACCAACTAATAGTTCACAACAACAATCTAGTAGAGGTAGCGTTCGATAGTCCAGGGCACCTCCAGATACTCCAAGATTTGGTAGAGGGAGTTGCTTCACTTGTGGATAGAAAGTCCACTTCGTAGCCCATTTACCTTAGAGATCCACATAGATGTCAATATAGAGGCCAACAAATTCTAAGCTTATAGAAGGATATGCAGGGAGATCCCATCGTGTGTTTGCGGTGGTTGATGACCGTCAAGCTGAGCACCATGCTACAGTTGTTAAGACTACAGGTGAGATAGGTGGTATCTCTTGCCTAGTATTATTTGATTCAGGTGCTTCAAACTATTTTATTTCTCATTTAGTAGTAGAGCGATATGGGATTGCTATTGAAAAGCAAGGTGATAGGTGGTAGGTTGAGTTGGATACAGAGTCCAAGGTGGCAATTGATTATTTTGTGCATGGTTGTGTGTTAGATTTGGGAGTTTGTACCACCTCAGTGGGTCTTTGTGTTCTCTCCTTGGGTTCCTATGGTGTCGTGCTAGGCATGGATTGACTTGAGGATCATCAGGCTAGTATCGAATGTCATGGCAAGAGGGTGCATCATCTAGATGATAGTGGAGATAGTGGGAGTTTAGTGGCCTGTTTCTATTTGCATGATTTCTATGCAATTGAAGTGATGTGTGTGGTAGGGTTGTCACTTGTTTGTAGTGAGAGAGGATGATTTGGATGAAGGAGGGAATCATGATGATCTCTTTCATCTTCATCCCATTCTCTAGGAGTTTTCAAATGTCTTCGCTATCAATATTCCAGGTATGTTGTCGAAGCGCAACATTGACTTTCGAATAGATTTGGTTTCAGGAGTAGAGTCGATATATAAGGCTCCCTGTCAGATGACTACTCAGGAGTTGTATGAGTTGAGATTGTAGTTGGAGGAGTTTCTAGCTAAGGGATTCATTTGCCCCAGTGTCTCTCCATGGGGTACACTTGTGTTGTTTGTGAAGAAGAAGAATGGATCTCTTAGGTTGTGAATTGATTATAGATAGCTTAATAAGGTGACGGTGAAGAACCGATATCCTTTGTCGAGGATTGATGACTTTTTTAATCAGATTAAGGATGCAAAGATCTTCTTCAAGATATACCTTAAGTCTAGGTATCACCAGTTGAGGATTCACGAGGTGGATATTCATTGCACAACATTCCGTACTCGATATGGACACTGTGAGTTTACAGTGGTACCTTTTGATCTCACTAATGCTCCATTAGTTTTCATGAGCTTTATGAATTAAGTTTTTTAGGACATATCTTGATAGGTTTGTGCTTGTATTCTTGGATTATATATTAGTTTATTTGAAATTAATGGAAGAGCATGAGGAGCATATGAGGTAGGTTTTGTAGTGCCTTTGGGAGAATCAATTGTATGTCAATATGGGGAAGTGTGAGTTCTTCCAATCAGAGGTTAGATATCTTGGCCATGTCATTTCAGGAGAGGGTATCGAAGTGGATCCATCTAATATTCAGGCTATTATGGATTGGCCAGCACCCACTAACGTGCATGAGGTTCACAGTTCCATGGGACTTGCAAGTTATTATTGCAGACTTGTTTAGAATTTTATCAACGATTTCTCATCCTATCACTTCTCTTTAGAGAAAAGGGAAGAAGTTAGTGTGGTCAGATCAATGCGAGATATCTTTTTGGATCCTCAAGGAGTGTTTGAATAGTGCACCAATTCTAGAAATGCTAGATCCTTTGGGAGATTTTGTGGTGTGCATGGATGCGTCTTTGGAGGGTCTTGGAATAGTTCTGATGCGGGATGGTAGAGTGATAGATATGAGTCATGCAAGCTCAAAGATCATGAGCTGAATTATCTTACTCACAATTTAGAGTGGGTAGCAGTGATACATGCCTTGGTTCAATGGAGATATTTTATTCTTGGGAATCAGGTTGAGCTACATAGTGATAATCGTAGTTTGCGTACATTTTCACATAGCCAAACTTGAATGTTAGGCAATGGTGTTGGATGGAGTTTTTGTGTGAGTATGATTTTCAGGTGAGATACATTTAGGGTAAGGAGAATGTGATAGAAGATGCTTTGAGTTGCAAGAGGCATGAGGTCATAGTGATGACTCTTAGTGTGGATCTAAGGAGCAGGATTCTTAGTTTTCTTCCTTCAGATGGTTGGTCCCTGGAGGTCAATGCATAGATTGCTTCAGGGAGAGCTTTGGATGGTAGATATGCAGGTTAATCATTGGAATCAGATGGTCTTCTTTGACATTTTGGACGTATCTATGTTCCATCTTCATATTATCTTTGAGCATTGATCTTATTAGAGGCTCATCGTGCACCTTACTCGACACATCCAGGTGTCAAGAAGATGCACACAAATTTGTGACAACTATATTATTGGGTAGGCATGAGGAGAGATATAGTAGGTTTTGTGTCTTGTTGCTTAGAGTGTTATCAGGTGAATCGGGGCACCAGTATCCAGTGGGTTTGTTGTAGTTGAACTTGGTGTTGGTCCCCAAATAATCAAATTGGAAAATTCTAAGAGTATGTCAGGCTCTATACTCAAACCTTCCAACTAACTTGGCCAATGAATGGAGTGAACCCTTAGGATTCCTAACTCCTTGCACTTTAGACTCTTCGGGACCTAGGTGGTTGTTGTTATTCACCAATTGATTCTTCAGGTTGATGCTTTTTACAACAGATTGTGTTTTTGAACTATACTCAACTTTTAATGTTCATCTTAAAGCGACATGTCTACGAGATAAACTTTCTTTGATTTATTGACTATCTCCTTTAATTGGTTTTTGGTTAATTCTTGCTCCTATCTAACTTCTGTCTAATTTTCCTACTTCTTACTCTTGTATCCTACTTATACCTCCTAATGTTATTTGGAATAATATGAATGTTCTAAATGAAGTTTCTATATGTAACTGACTAGTTCCTTCTCCTCTTTTGGGCTACAGAGTCACCCTCTTAGAGATCTTCACGTATAACCCTATGAGACAATTTTTAAATCCACCCCTTAGATGCATCTGTCAACGTATCTAACTCTCAATATTATTTGAGTTACTGTCTTCCACAATAATGAGTCTGATTGACTTTAACTTTCCCTTGAAAAGACCATTCAGCAAGAACATAAGGATAAGGTCATCACATCTGTAACTTGTCTTATTATATTATTATGGTAACAAGCAATTCTTTCATAAGATAATTTAAGATAACATACATTCACTAGAAATGAAAATCATGGAGAACGGATATCTTGAACAAAAGATCTTCTACAACACAATTGAAATGAAAACACTGATTCTATTATTGAAATCTTATTTTTACATGCTTTTGTATAGTACATTACAATTGATCATATCCTATTCTATCCCCCTTTATCCAATATGTGGTTCCCATTTATAAACACAAAGGATCCCCTCAGAATGGTTACATCTCTTGGTTTCAAAAGTCAAAATTGTTTATTTAGCTAATTAGAAAAAAACTAATCAATCATCCCAATGAGAACTACAAACAATTTAACTAATTATATCATATGTATTTGTAAACAAGTCCTCCCCCTCTCATAAAAAAATATCTTTATGATAAAAATAACTTCTTCTTTGTTGGTAGTTATAACCATATTATTTCCCTATCTCTGGTTTATACCTTTTGCGCACATACACAACACTGTGGTGAGTGGAATGCTTCTTCAAATTGATAAAGATGAACACTCTTCTGAATGTATTTTGTGAATTGCACTCTATCACTACTCATAATGATTTTGTTCCAATGACATGTGGAAAGACCCATTACTCTATTCTATGATCATACAAATAATTACAGAGTATTTTCTTTAAAGTTTCAAAGACCCTTGAACAACTTTTTCTTCAGCGAATATTGCCACAGTCAATATCTAAAAAATAATTTGGGTGCTATGTCAAACCTTTGTGCTATTATGGTCTGATGAATGCAAATACCTTTCTCAAAATCTTTTGTTCATGGCATGTTCTGCAAACGGTTGTCATGTTTCAACAGTTTGTTCAGTCCTTATTGGGGAGACATAGCATTTTGGAAAAATATTTCAATATCGAGCTGATAGAGTATGTCTTATCGATGTCATTTATACATCAGACTTCTAAAAACACATTTTGATATCGATCAAGTCTTCCCAATGAGATGAGTATCTATTTGAACTGTTAGTATCACTATGAGGTATTTTGATGTTCACTTCCTCCTTTTGATCGAGATGAAAAGAGTGTTCACTAAGAAAATAATATTTCGTACCGATATCAATAGTCTCACTAATGGATCTAGCTTATTTCTTCTTCGTTTTACACCTTGAAATGACTTAATAAAACTTTTCCCAAAACTGTCTCTTTACCTGTGTTATCGGGCTGACTTATGTGGTTGGATCAACCTAAAGAACTTATCCCAATGTCATAAGTCTCTTTGATATCTTCACTTTACTACTTCTCACCGCATGTTTGGAGTGACTTATCCTAAAATATTTACTTGCTTTCCTCATCGTTGTGATTGTCGGGATGACTTAAGAAACTTGCTCTGATCATATATCCTCGATGTATTCATGTTGGTTGTATCCATAGGACATGGTGAAGCTACTCCATTTCTCTTTACCTTTTTTTATAGGAGTATTTAAAGACATATCGGTCCAAATAGTGAGATTGGAATAATGGGTCAATGCAAGAAGACGAGTCCACTTTTTGGCCAAAAAGTGGAAGTGTTTTCCCCGTTTTTCAGATTTTGTCTCATTTGAGCTTAAATTTTGAAACACTTAGAGATTGAATCTTGGAAAAAGTCCACAATATAAAAGATATCCCTCTGAGTGTACTTTCTAAATATGTAATTTATTTTAATACCCACATAATAAAAAATAACTTTTTGAATGGAGTTCTAAAAACTATGTTTTAAAAATGCCTGTTTCAGGACCATACCATGCATGTGTACGACCCACACTTTTTGACACAATTAAAATTATTTTCTCAAACCATTTTGGGAAATGGTTTGTAATACACTGAAGATTGATGAGCATATTTTTCTGTATTTTTTTTTCCAATATTTTTTTTTAATTAATTTTTTAATGGCCGTAATTATCTTTTTTAAAATTTGGCGTGTACGACCCACATAATTTGATGTAAACTTAACATTTTTTGAATTTTTTTTTTTAAATAGAAAAGAATTTTGTGTAGATTGATGACATTTTTTTTTTTTTTCAAAATTCATTAAAATAAAAAAGTTATTAAATTAACAAAATTAGTTAATATTTCAAATTTATAGACCTGATTTAGTATAAATTAAATGAAAAATAGTTAAAATAATCAATTTTTAAATAAATTTAAATATTTAGAATCTAGACAATATAATCTGAAATGGGTTTTAATTTCATATAAAAATTCCCTGATTAGAGGCACGTAAACTATTTTAGAAGTTCATATTTGTGCTTTCATTCATGGAGATTTGAATTTGCAGGTTCATGTCTCAGGTGTGGCCATCCCAGGCCTATCCCGGGCCTAATCCTGACGTAAGTTGCAAGTTGTGGATTCAAATTCTACTGAATGGGGGCCCATTCCATTTTTTTGCCCATTGGATTTAATAACGGGCCCCCGTTTCTAAATAATCGTTACTGTAAAAAAAAAAGACAGACTGCATCGATTTACCACACTATCATTGAAATCCATACTGACAAAGATTTTTTACATCATTTGGCAGTACTTTTAAATATTTTTACATGATTTTTTGAGGAACTCGGTAAAAGTATTATTTTTTGAAGAGGAGTTTGTAAAGAAGGGTTCTAAGCAACGTCAAAATAAAAAAATAAAAAAAGAGGACAATGATAGCGGATGAAATTCAAGCACAAAGAGAGGAGGCAAAACGCCAAAGAGATCGAAGATCACAACAGCGACAATTGAATAACACTTCTGAAGCATCTAGTTTAGTGTCTGTTGTAGATGAGACCATTGAAGACATCATGATGGATGCAAGAAATGTAGAACCAAACACAGGTATGACTGTTGATGCAAATGTTCATGTTGATGTGAATCTTGGTATGTTTTTAAATCTTGATGACTATGATGACAATCAAATTGCTGATTTAAATGAAGCTGGATATAAATTTAATACACCAATATGAAAAGAAATAAAAATTGAAAATATTACACCACCCTCTCTGAAATAAAATGAATGTAATTTGTTTACTATTGATAGCAATGTGTTAGATAATCTTAATGGGTTAGTTTCTTGGAGACAAATCAGAACACATGCGAACAGATTATATAAACAATTTTTCTATAATAAAAAGTTAGGATTCCAATGTCAATTAATGCTACAATTAATAAAAACGTTAAAAATGCGTAAAGTCATGAAAAAAATAGGTATTTATGCAAAACCAAAAAGAAAAGATGAATCATATAAGCAAGTTGTATCTACTGTTGCCAATGCCATTGATTCTATCAGAAAAACAAGTCGATCTAAAGATAAGAATGCAGCACGTAGAGTTATAACGACTGATATAGTTGACAAAATGATTGTTAGTAAAAGAATGTTAAGTGATATAAGTGGCTAAATTACATCATAGAACCTTGTCAAGAGAAGCCAAAAGAAGAGACACAATTGAAATTGATCCACTAAACCATTGTTGGAGTTTTAGTGGTAGACTTCAAAGGTCGGACATGAAATTAAATGATGAAACTAAACAATTAATTGCAAAATTTTGGCATGATAACACTAGAGTTTCATCAAATGCTAGATATGTTTTAAAGTTAAGGGTGGGATCAAAAATTTGTGATCCTCATCCAAAACATCTTCTTGACATGACTCAAACTGAATTCTTTAAAAAATTTAGTGATGAATCTATGTTAATGAATTTACGAATTAGTCAAAGATCATTTGAAAAATGCAAACCCTGGTATGTTAAAATCAATAAACAAAGAATATCTTGTTGCTGTAAAACTCATGTTCAGTTTCGTTACTATTATGATGTTTTTCAATATATACGTTGTATGTTGCATGGTAATGATCTTCTGCAAGATTGTGGTGTTTATGTTCCACCTGAAACTATAAAAGATTTTATTGGAAGTTTATTTTGTAAGCCACCTAATGAACAATTATTTATTTCCAGTTCATGCATTTATGGCCTTTGCAATTTATGTGGGAACTATTCTTTGATAGGTGAATGTTTGCATGAACATGTTTCATCTAAGTTTGGACAAAAAATGGTTGATGTTAGGAGATTAAAAATATAGAATACCCTCTAAAGGATGGAAAGATGGGGAAATGTTTAGAATTGATTATAGAATAGAATAGTGTGAATTCATTTATTAGTGAGTTTAAAACTCATATTGTTCCAAAATATGTGAAACATTCCCAACATGCCTAATGGCTTGATGGACAGTTTCCCATATGCAAGAACACATTTCCAGTTGGAACAATAGTATTAGTTGTGGATTTTGCAGAAAATTATACTCTAAAACCACAAGAGGAAACTCAATCAGAATACTACAACTCAGTGCATATTTGTGCATATTATATATAGACATGACCATGACAGTACAAAAGATAACAGAAATTTTTTGAGGGAGTATCATTTCTATGTTAGTGATAATCGATTACACTCTTCAGAGTTTGTTTAGCATTGCTTCAAGGTATTTTATGATAATCTTAAGGAAAGAGAAATTGACATGAAACAACATATGATATGGTCAGATGACTACATTGGACAATTCAAAAATGCAAGAATGTTTTATTGGCTATGCAAAGTTCACAAGATAACCAATGTCCAACATTTATGGAGTTTTTTTGAAGCAATAAATGGTAAGGGGGAACACGATGGAGCTGGTGCTTGTGTAAAAAGAGCTCTTACTAGAGAACAATTGAAATTCAAGGATGCAGCAAAATTTAGAGATGCTCGTGTAGTTGTAGATTGGTGCAATTCAAAGTTGTCAAAAGGATCAACTGAAAACTCTGCAATTCGATGTTTCTTCTGGTTGATAGTGGAAGATAGTATTCCTATTCGGCATGATTATAATTCCATCATTGGATCAGCTAAATGGCATTCGTTTAAGAGTTCTAATTCAAACACATGGACTATATTCACAAGGCAACTTGCTTTCTTTTGTCAGTTTTGTGTTTCCGGAGATTGGGAATTTTGTGAGAATAAAGAATGGGTTGAAGAATGGAAACAAAGATCATTGACACCCATAGATGCAAATGATCCGCATGAAAGAATTGATGAAGATATGGATCAGATGTTTGCATCAAATGACTATGATTGCATTTCAGATCTTATACAACAAGGTAAAATTGTTTTTGAAATTTGTTTTGATTTATTAAATAGTACATAATTATGAAATCTTACAGTGTATATTTTTATTTTTATTTCTCATTAAATATTAAAATAAAATTGTTTTGTGCACAGGACATGTCTATGCTATTGTTACACCAGAGGACAATGAAGAGGGGACAGAGTATTGGTTGGCTCGATGTGTAGAGCCAAAACATAAACTAACCACTCCTCGAGTAGATGATGATGGTTATGACTATCCAACAGGATCTGTGATTATTGTTGGCACTTGGCTATGCAAATATCTAATAAGAAAGAATGGATTGCCTGCATTTGAAGATTATGAATTAGAGAAGAAGATTATACATTACTCGCATTTGGTAGTGGCAACTAATATAAAATTGGATAGATATCATGGTAGGCCTACTAATAAATAATTATGGACTCTCTCTATGGAAGAGCACGAGACAATTATAGATGTTTTGCAAAAGAGAGAGGATGCAGATGGTATAATGGAATGAATATCAAGTAAGTTATAATTTGAACCCTTAATCCACCTCCCTTTTAAAAGTCGTGATGCATATTATATATAGCATTTTAAATTATGCATCATAATTATAAAATCTAATCTAGTAAAATTTTGTTTCAGGTCTACCACAAGTAGAAGGCATCAATGAAAACAAAGTTATTTGTGCATACTTTATGTTTCATTTTGAATAATTACAAGTAAGTTAAATTTTTGTACCCTTAAGGCAAATCCCTTTGTATTTTAAATTCAATGCATCTTGATTATAAAAACTAATCATATGTATTTATTTTTTCCAGGTCTCTCAGAGTAGACTTGGCCTCAATGACTACTATGTTGTTTGTGCATACTTTATGTTGTATTTTAAATTCAATCCATCCTGATTATAAAAACTAATCATATGTATTTTTTTTCCAGGTCTCTCAAAGTAGACTTGGCCTCAATGACTACTATTGTTTGTGCATGTACTTTATGTTGTATTTTGAGAGATATAAATCATTATTATTATAATTTAAATAGATTGTTTATTTTATTTTAGATATGTCTTCTTGATTACATTTTGTGTAATATACATAAATGAGAGACTATTGGTCAAATTTATGAATGAGATAATTATGTTTTAATCAAGTTCTATTCAATATATTTGTTTTGATACTTTTCTAGATTATCATCATTATTATTGTAATGGTAATTATATATTTGATTATATATTTTACTTATCTATGATGATTAATACTTTTTTATTTAGAATATGTTATAATTATAAGATATGTTTCGATACTTAGTTCATGATGTACACCTTTAGTTTATCTAATCACAATCACTATTTAAATAAAATTCCAAAAATAAAATTACAAGTCCACATAATCCATATAAAGTTATTTAAGCACAACTTCCATAAATAAAATTTCAAGTCCACATAATATATAAAGTATGCACAAAATATATATGATCTAATGTGCACAAAATATAATTTCACATAATTTCAAGTCCACATAATATCTAATGGGAACAATGCACATAAAGTATGCACATAATATATATGATCTAATTCTATTATGCAACTATCCATATATATAAAGTATGTGCATGTGTAAACAAATGTGTAAAGTCCATAAAAAAGTACATATCAGAGCCAAATAAACAGTAAAATTTCAAGTCCACATAATCCATATAATATCTAATCCATATATATCTGGATGGTAACATGATGAACTCCACATAATATTTAATGTGCACAGAATATATAAAGTATGCACAAAATATATATGATCTAATCCTATTATGCAACTATCCATATATATAAATTATGTGCACGTGTAAACAAATATGTAAAGTCCATAAAAGAGTACATATCAAAGCCAAATAAACAGTAAAATCTAAGTGCTATCATCAATAGCATCCTGTGGTCTCTTGTCCCCGAGATGTGGTCCAGATCCACCCGTCTCATGTTGTACAAGAAAAAAATAATATTAAAATACTTGAAATTAACTATTAAAAGAATCAATTATCAAATATAGTTAGAATTCATAAATTAAGTTACAAACTTACCATATGCTCATCAGATCCTCTAGCAGTATCTTGTGCAGTATCAACACCAAATTTAGTGCTACCTAACTCTTGTACAAGGTCAAATTCAAAGTGTCCAATTAAATCTTAAATTAACAGTCAAAATAAGATCAAATTAAGTATTACATATTAATACCTCAAAGGATGTCAACGTGCGTTCAAATTGGCTCTGATCAAAATTATGAGGATAACCTATCCTAATGGTAGTGTCCACCTGCATACATGCATTTAATGAAATCATATTTAGTGAACATATATATGTGTACTAAATAATTTCAAGTTAAGTTACAATGTTGTAAGAGTTCATATTTAATTTATGAATTATAAGATACACACCATAGATGGTGTCATAGTAGTCAGACCCTCTTCTCGATGTGATGTAGAGGGTCCCTCATGACCTGAATCCTAGAGAAAGAAGCATTCAATGTATCAACATGAAAATTTATATAGTATACGATGATAACATATTAACTTAAAAACATAGTACAATGTCTAGATAGAAATTTATACTATACCCCATAAGGTGTGCCGAGTTGTGTTCCAATAGATGCAATATTGACTCTAATATTAGGTGTAGTCCTTATCTACATAAACAAAATTTATTTAATGAAGTATTAGATTGTATAAAAAAAAGGCATGCACTTAATTTATACCTATATTTAATGAAGTATTAAAAGATTGACATGTACATGTATATATATTTATACCTGGTCAAGATGATCATCCAAGCAAAGAAAATCCATATATGATGTCTTCATACTATCATCTGATGCATCATGCTTAGCTAGAACTAAAGCAAATCCTGCATCAGCAGTAGGACCTACACATGTCTCATGACAACTCAAACACATATGTGGCATCCATCGAGGAGCAGATGCCATGTGACCAGCTTGCTCACTCAGGTTACTTGTGAGGGAAGTCAAAGCATCTAATGTCGAAATGAATGATCTATTTTGGACATCTGCAGGAATCGATGGAGCAACAAGTGGAACTATGGGTGGATCTGGTAGGGGATTATTACTCTGTGCCCCTAATCTATGTTGTGGCATTCCATGACCAACACCTTGGAATGACTTAATGTCAAAATAATTTGGTTTTTGGTTCATTACAAACTCACAGTATAATTTCTTCAAAAAATAAAAAGGGACCTCATAATTACAATGTGGTGGATAATCAAAAACCATCCACCATCTATCCCAAAAGTGTCTAGCCATTTCTAGATGCACACACCACCTAATTGAAATTATTTTTTGGTTAGGTTGCATTGGTTCTCTTGTTTTTGGGTTAGTAAAATATGGACATAAATGAGCTTTGGTTATTTTCAGATTAGTGATTTGCCTATAAGTTAAACCATCAACATAAAAATCACGCAACTCTTGCCGTCATCTATGAAATTTATCTAATTGAGAATTAACATATCTAACTGACTCGACAACAATTTGCATTGATTTTGCAAACTCTAGAAGATGGGGTGGCGTGATTGGCTCATTTTGGATAGCAGCAATATTTTGTTCAATCACTTGTAGGTTTTCATTAATTCGTTCTCTTAAACGAATTTCATCCAATCTAGGGGGTGGTGGTGGTGGTGGTGGTGGTGGTGGTGGAGGAGGAGGATGAGGAGGGGGTTGTGGTGGGGGATTTTCACCTAATAGTTCATCTATGTCAAAGACATCCATGATAACAAAGAGCTTCTGCAGATATAAAGATATACATGAATTATATACAACTCTATGTCAAAGAAGAATCTATTTTAGTTTGTTTTTCTTTAAATTATAAATAGTAACATTTCTATGTTGTTGAATGAGATAAACATGAAATATAATATAATATTAAACTTAAAAAAATATACATGTACATACTATTGAATCTTTAAATATAAAATTTTTGCACAAAACTTAATAAAAACTTTCAATGAAACTTCATAAATCTATTATATATTCAATTTAATGCATTCATTTCTTGTAAAATGCATCAACTATTAAAATAAATATAAAATATTTCATACATAAGATCAATAAAGAAGTGGGAAATAAGATAATCCTCCTTCTAGTGTAAGAATATATAAGGATTCATGATAAGTTCTTAAAATGAGATATTGAAATGTAAGATAATTACACTCTATAAACCAAGATACGATCATATGATACTAAGATGCAAAAATGCGTGATCAAATAGTGATAATCTATTATATTCTCTAAAATAATAGGCCAATGTATGAACATAAGATATAATTATATATAAATGGAAGGATATACAAAAATGATCTAAAGTGATAAATTGCCCAATGTATGAACATAAGATAATACTTTAAGAAGATAGATTAACCAATATACAAACATAAGATAAATTCTTTAATAAGATTAAAAAAAACACTATATGAACATACATGTGAAGCAAATAGTCTTGAAGATCATAAGATAGAAGAAAGATTAAAGTATAAGACATAAATCATTATGGGAAATTAGTCTAGTTACTAATAAAGATTAGATAATGTAAAAATAGGAGATAATTTACACATGAAGTAAAAGTAGGATTAAAAAAGGAAATCGAGTGAGAAAATATTAAACATGCCCTACAAGTGGGGTAATAGAATATGAAGTAAACATAAAAGATTAAATTATGTGATATCTAGTGGTTTCTCTTTTATGTTATGTGTCACCTCAATGTGTACATTCACTTTGTTGGTGCATCATTATTGTCTTGCATTTAGCTAACTATTGTATTGCATATTTGCACCTAGAGGATAGGATAAGATTACTTGGGTAGATATCTACCTAGGTAGGCATCACATGTTCAACTCATACTCCCTACTTTGGTAGAGATGTGGATATATGTTACTCATCTTCTCAATTTTTTTGTAAGAGTTCTCTATAAATAAGACTTTATATATTAGAATTTTCCTAAAACATGTCTCAAAATGATTAAAACACTTGAATCAAGGTCAAAAACTAGGAATGTGAGATACATGATATGGATTATGACATGGATGGTTGAGAATAAAGATAATTTGAATGGATTATGGTATACTCCTAAGTGTAAGGTACTTTTTAAAAAAAATTATGCATGATGCCAAGGTACTTGTCCAAGGTGTCATAAGAATGGTTTTCACCCATGAATAAAAAAATTATGTTTACTTTTCTCTCTTTTTTAATTTTAATGTAAGACCAAATCCTTTAGGTGTGGACATGTTAAATGATACACAAGATATTTATAAGTTTTTAAAAATCCAATAATAGAACCAACTATGGAACTATTATGCAATGTCGTGGCATAATAGGACCTATTATGCCATCATGGCATAATAGGTCCATAATTGGTCCTATCATACTAAGTAAACATGTCGAATTAGCTTAGTTTAAGTGTTGGAGAAGAATTAGATGATGAAGTTGGCAATTCAAGAAAATCATGTCATGTTGTGGCTTAATAGGTCCTATTATGGACCTGTTATTCCATGATGGCATAATAGGTGGAATATTATGAAATGTCAGGGCATAATAGGACCTATTATGCCATGATGGCATAATAGGTCCTATTATGCCATGACATGATATAATAGGACCAACTATGGACCCATTATGCAATGGCATGGCATGATAGGACATATTATGCCATCATGGCATAATGTGTCCTATTATGCCATGACATGACATAATGTGTCCATAATTGGTCCTTTTATACCATCACATGACATAATAGGACCATAATAGGACCTTTATGCCATGACATAGCATAAACCTAAGCCTAAACTTTGATATCTAAAATTTGAAGAGTAATGTTAATTACTTTTAAGGTTATACTAATAGTGGTAACTTTTGTATTGCCTAATGAGGATTAAGAACAATTTTGGTACATATGTTTGGTTTTGTTTCAATTTCCTTTTCATTTTTGTTTTTGTTTCGATTTCATTTTCAGTTTTTTTTGTTTCGATTTCTTTTTTGTTTTTGTTTTTGTTTCGATTTTGTTTTCGTTTTTGTTTTTGTTTCAATTTCGTTTTCATTTTTGTTTTTGTTTCGATTTCATTTTCGTTTTTGTTTTTGTTTTGATTTCATTTTCATTTTGATGTTTTTGAGATATCTAATTTGATATTTTGTTTTGTTAACTATCTAGGTTTGGTTTTGATTTATAAATTTGTTGATTAGGGTTTAGGGTTAACTGTTGAAGAATATTTCAGATCAAAATCAAGAATTTACAAATATAAAAACTAATTTATTTGTAGGCTACTTTAAAAAAAAACTAAAATAATAAAAAAAAAACTAAATAATATGCAAAAACTAGGAAAAATATACAAGAAAATTACGAAATGTGAAAATAGATGACTGAATGTGTACCTGTAATAGTGGTGGAGGCTTGAAATGGAATCCACATCATGGGGGCCCGTTTTTTATCTCCTCTTCTCAATTTACTTTCACAGTGAAAATGAAATAATTCGCCCAAAAAAATGGTAAAAATACAATTTAAAAATGGGGGCCCATTTTTTAAAAATGGGCCCCCATTTTGTTTACAAATGGGGGCCCGTTTACTTTAGCTTCGGGCCCCCATCACCTTTTGGCTTGGGAGCCTGAACCATTAACGGGGCCCCATTTTTTTGAAACGGGCCCCCATTTTTTGAAAACGAGGGCTCGTTTTGAGGAGCGCATTTTCCAACGCGCAAACTTCAGCAAATTTGTGACTCATTAGCTTGCACTTGCCCTAATCTTGCAAGATCGCTCTGATAATGGATATCCAACTGCTCTTAAAGTTGTTCATTTGGTAGGCATGATCAGGCATAAAGGTTATATGCTAAAGGCCATATTACTTGGTCGATTTAAAAGGATTAGGATATTAGTTGTAAAATTTTGGCAATTTGGTGAACATGATGAACGGATTTGGATTCATAAGGGTAATCTTTGGGGTTTTCATTGATTTTTGTTATTCAGAGAACTCTATTTTTTTGCCAAAATCTAGGGTTCTAACACAAGGTACCAGATTGGAAATGGGATGTTATATCTATGGATTTTATCATTGGATTGCCTATATCTTCACATAGTCGCGATGCTATCATGGTCACTGTTGATATGTTGACCAAGGTGGCACATATCTCTTCGATTATATCTTTATACATAGCAGCGATAGTAGCTCATATTTTGAAGCAGTCACCGGTGAGGAGGGACCTCAAAGAGATCAATTTGGACCAGTAAGCAAGAGTAAACACAACGGAAACACAAATATATGATGGAGGCAATGCATAATAGATTGTTTTATTCTATGAAAATTTATTACATCCAACTGGTATCAACTGGATTACAACATACCGACTCATAGGCTTGTAGAACATACATAATAGGTCACAATCGGGACCTTGAATCTTAAGATCTATCTTCTATGCACAGTCTAGCTACTTGATTCTTAGATTGATTACATTTTAATACACAATTACAATTATATATATTGATCCAAAGGATCCAGTCGGCCCAAAAGGAATCAAAACCTGAAGAACGAGACCTAACATGTAAAATAAACAACGTCAGCCTTCGCCAAGTGATTCCTCTGGAAAATCCAAAGGATGATACGTAGACCACGGAAAAAGGTCGGCCACATGCCAAGGAACATCAAAATCAATGCCCAAGGCTTCGCAAGCTATGGAAGGGGTTCCGGTAGATCACCAAAATAGGTCCAGGCAATCGGTAACAAGAACTGCCAACAGGTAATAGGAAACTGTCAAGGAAACTGATAGTGATATCTTGCCGAAAAATGATCCAAATGTGATGTGGTCTGAAAAAAAGAAATATGATCAAGTATTCAAGTAGAATCCAACTCCATAGGATCTGATGAGCCAAAACCGGGACACACATAAAGGAAACCTGAAACTGCAAATAGAAAGAAAAACAAAAGAAAATGTTTTTGGTTGATGCAAGATTGCTATGAACCGGGATGCTTCTGCATCAAACATCCATTTTTATTGAAAAAGTGAGCCTCTCACTTTGTCAAGGTCAGAGGAAAATCAAGGCAGTCTAACTTTTCCTAAGAAATCCAAGATGAATCTTCAACCGATCTACCCTTCCACTTCACAAGAGACTCCTTATACTTACTTCTCTGGGTACTACGCCCAATCCTATTGTCCAAAATCTCTTCAATCTAACTCGGTTCCTTCCACGGAAACTATTTCTCCAAGTCTACAATACTGTCCTCACTAAATTCTGGCTCATGATACTCATGAAGGTCTGCAATGTTAAACACAGGTGAAATACTCAGACTATTCGGTAACTCCACTTCATATGCATTTCCAAAACTGAACTTCCTCAAAATCCTGCAAGGTCCAAACTTCTTCATCTACAATTTGTTATAAGTTCCAATCAGGAATCTCTCTTTTCTTAGATATACCATCACTTCATCACCAACTTAAAATTCCTTGTCTCCTCTTCTCATATGCCTTCTCCTTATATTTGTTGTTCATGTCTTCCAAATGTTTCTTAACCTAAATATGCAATATTACCATGTGATCTGCAAAGTCTTCTACTTCTGAACATCTTCGGTCTTCACTTATAATGTCTCTTAATTCTGATATACCTCTAGGATGCACTCTGGTAATAATATCAAAAGGTGTTCTTTTGGTACTTCTATTCACAGAATTGTTGTAGGCAAACTCTACTTGTGCAAGGATCAAATCCCAACTTTCGGTCTTATCTCCCACTAAACATCTTAACAAATTTCCCGAACTCTGGTTAACTACTTATGTCTGTCCATCAACTTGTGGATGAAAAGAAGAACCGAACTTCAAATCTATCTTCATCTTATTCCAAAGTGTTCTCTAAAAATAGCCAACAAACTTAGTGTCTCTATCTGAAACTATGCTCTTAGGCAATCCATGCAATCTCACCACTTCCTTGAAAAATAGGTCTTCTACATGAAATGCATCTAATGTCTTCTTACAAGGTATGAAATGAGCCATCTTCCAGAATCTATCCACTACCACAAATATAGAATCATTCCCTCTTAGTGTCTTAGGCAATCCAAGTACAAATTCCATGCTTATATCCTTCCAAGGTCTTACCAGTATAGTCAAAGGTTTATACAATCCCACATTATGACTGCTACCCTTTGCAACTTGACAAACTCTACAACTTTGTACATATCTCTTAACATCCTTATGAATCTGGGGCCAAAAGTACTACTCACTCACCAATGCTACTATTTTGTCAATACAAAAATGTCCAGCTAGTCCTCCATTGTGTTTCCCCTTTATCAGATTCTCCCTCAAATAACTCTTAGGTATGCACAATTGAACTCCTTTGAATAACATCCCATCCTGAATGAAGTAATCCAACCACTTGCTTCTATCTACCATAACTAGTTCTCTACATGCTTTCCAAGGTTCTGCAAAATCTTGGTCATCATCATACAAGTTCTTCAAAACTTGAAATCCTAATACTATCACTCTCATCTTTGTCAGCAAATTCCTTCTCCTACTCAATGCATCAACAACTTTGTTAGATTTCTCACTATTATGCTTCAACACAAAGGTGTAACTTTGCAATAATTCTACCCATCTCATATGTCTCTGATTCAACTTACTCTGATTGTTCAAATACTACAAAGCTTGATAATCTGTATACAACACAAACTCCTTAGGCAATAAGTAATGTCTCCACTTCTTCAAGGCTTGAACTATGGGATAAAACTCCTGATCATACACTAAATATCTTCTCTGGGCATCATTCAATTTCTCACTGAAATAGGCTACTGCTCTCCCTTCCTGAGTCAAGACTTTTCCTATTATTGTTCCACTTGCATCACAATCCACTAGAAATACTTTATTGAAATTCAGTAAAGCCAACATAGGCTACTCAGTCACTTTTTGCTTCAACAGTTCAAAACTTTTATTTTCTCCGGTGGTCCACTTGAATTCCTTTCGATCTCCTCTCATGGTCTCAGTCATAAGGTTACAAATTGAACCAAAATTTATGATAAACTTTTGGTAAATGTTGGCATTATGTGAACTGGCATGAAGACATAATGATATTGTATGTTGTCATTGATGTCAACATGTGACATGGTGTGAACCAGCACATGTGATAGGTGAAAAGAGAGAGGAACCGACATATGTATGAATCGGTTTATATGCCAAAGTGAAGTAGTATATTTGTTCAAGGTGAACTGGCATGTCAAGGTAAACTGGCATGTAGTTATGGGAACCAGCACATGGAAGCATTGTATGACTACCGATTGGTAGGTAGCTTCCACTTTAGGATTTCTGGTTGGAGTACCTCAAGTCTGTGTGACTCAATCGGTGATCTTCGTGTGATAAGTTAGTAGTATAATGGAGGACAGATCGTGTTGCCACGTAAACTCTGTGCGCGTGAAGGATCTTGCATGAAGAAGACTATTTCTATCTACCTCAGGAATGTGCGAAGTCTATCAAACGGTACTAACGCGTGATGGGTTATCAGCCGCCATGAAATCGGTGGAAAATGGACGATGGAGAATGTCTTGAGATCGATTCAAGACTGTTGCATTTAATGCAGTATGATTCAATGGTCAGGATTGAACCACTTAAATTGCTTAACTGAACAAGTTTAGGGTTTAGGGTTTTTGCTACCGACCTGTCTGTTTCCTATAAGGTCAATGTTGTGTTTTTTCTAGGGTTGTTGGCAAAAGTTATGAATATGTATCCAAGGGAAGTGATACGTGATTCTTGCTAGACCAAAGGAGAGAAGAGATACCTGCAAAGTGAATGTGTAGAAGGAGAAGAGGAGCCTAAACAGATCTGCATTAGCATTGAGTGTTGTTAACAGATCATTGTAATTCTTATTGATCTCTAACCACTTCAACAGTTGTAAAATCCCCTAACAGGGTAGCCTTAACTGGCTTGTTTCAAAATTCCTTAACAGGGTGGTCTTAATAGGCTTGATTCAAATCCCTTAACCGGGTAACTCAAGGTTAGTGAGTTCTGAGAAGTTATAGAGCTCTGGAGATCCTTTAGCTATTGAGTTCTTGAAATCCTCTAACAAGGTGACCCTACCAGGTTTAACCCTTAACCGGGTATTATAGCCATCCCTTAACCGGGTGATCCCTAACAGGATCGGTTCATAGCAGAACCTATTGTAATGTCTTTAACCGAACAAGGCTACTAACAGAGCAGACTTCAAAAGAGTTCAAAAGCAACTTGTGGGTATTCATCCCCACCGTGGTTTTTCCCAGTTGGGTTTCCATGTGAAAAATATGTGTGTCATGTGTGATGCTTCTATCTTGTGATGCTTTGTTATTACCTATTGAGCATATGATGGTTCTGTGTTTTATGTCTGTCTATAAAACATACTGAACTAACTATTGTAATGATCAGATGATAGTTTACCTGTTCATGCATAAAAGTGAAATGGTAGTATTGTTTTGAGTTAAGTGAAAAGCTAAGTGATCAACCGGTCAATGCTTGTTTTAGACACTCTTGGCTTTACCGGTTGCAGTCTGTGTGGAAAAGGTATCCCTATTTGTCAGTCATTTGGAGCATTTGTTGTCAAACTGGTTTTGGACTGTATTTGTGTTTGTACTGATTCACCCCCCCCCTCTTAGTACCGGTTTGGTACTAGTGGTTCATCATTAAGTTATCAGTAAAAACTAGCCAATCCATGAAATGATATTACCTCTCCAATGATTTCTGGTGTAGACCATTCAACAATTGCTTTCACTTTCTCAGGGTCTATCTTCAAACCGTCCTCAAATATCACAAATCCCAAATAGACTAACTCATCCTTCATGAAAGTACACTTTTTGATATTGATCAGCAACTTCTCTTCTCTCAACCTCTACATAACTTATCTTAACTACAACAAATTCTCCTCTTTTGTCTTACTGAAAATTAGAATATCATCCAAATACAAATAATAAACTTACCCAAGAATTTATTCAATACTTCATTCATCAGCTTCATGAAAGTACTTAGTGCATTAGTCAATCCAAAAGGCATCACCAACCATTCATACAGTCCTTCATTTGTCTTAAATGTTGTCTTCCACTCATCACCTTCTCTGATCCTAATCTAATGATATCCACTCTTCAAATCTATCTTTGTAAATTATTTTTCTCTACTCAAACAGTTCATTATTTCATCCATCCTAGGCAAAGGAAACCAATATTTCACTATGATCTTGTTTATTTCTCTGGAATCGGTACACATTCTCCACTCTCCATTCTTCTTAGGTTCTAATATGGTTGGTACTACACAAGGGCTCAGACTCTCCCTGATCAAACCTTTTTTCAACAGCTTCTGCACTTGTGTATTTAGTTCTTCATTCTCTATCGGTGTCAAGTGGTGGGCAGCTTTGTTAGGCAAACTAGCTCTAGGAACCAAGTCCATGCAATGACTAATACTTCTCACAGGTGGCAATCCATCAGGTACATTATTTGAAATGATGTCTTCATATTCTATCAACAAATATTTTATCTCTTATGGGTGTTCTCCTTCCGGTTCCAGTTTCTCAGTCTTCTTAGGAATTAAGGCAAATCACACATTCTCATGTCTCAGTCCATATAGGAATTTCCTTCCATCTACCAAAGAGATTTTATAATTCATACATACTTCATTCTTCAAAGGTTCCTCCAAAGGTAACAAGGTTTGCTTCATCTCATTGGCTACAATAGTGTGTGTATTCTTCCTCCCATCATGTACTTCCTATCTATCAAATTGCCAAGGTCTACCCAACAAAAGATGACAAATATCCTTAGGCATAATATCACACAAGACTTCATCATGACAATTCCCAATTTTTAATTTCACCAAACATTGCTCACTTACTAACAACTTATGTTCATCCTAGATCCATGCTATCTTATAAGGCTTAGGGTGTTTCAATCTCTCCAATTTCAACTTATTCACCATCTCTTCTGAAACAAGATTATCTAAACTAACACTATCAATAACAACTTTACAACACTTACTAGATACCTTACATCTAGTCTTGAACAAATTCTTCCTCTGCAAGAGCTCTTCATCTCCTCCGGTATGACACAAATCTCTCCTCATCACCAACAGTTCTCCATCTTCCGGTTTATTGTCTGATCAGGTGGGGTTTTCTTCCACCACTGTTGCTCTTCTTGTATTCACTATCTTCTTACACTTGAATGCATGATGTCCTTCTCCTCCACACCTCAAGTAGGTTCCTCTAAATGTTCTCTTGTCTTGTCTCCCAAAATTCTCATTACGGTAACCATTCAATTCTCTCCTCCAGTAGAAATTTCTATCATCCTTCCGGTATGAATTACCTTCTTTGTTCACTTCCTTGTCCTTGTTTTGATTTGTATTGGTTCCTCTACCTCTAGTATATCCTCTTCCTCCTTGAAATCTTCCTCCAGTAAACCTTCCACCTCTGCTTCTCTGCCTCTACTCATGTCTTTTGTTTAACTTCTCTTCTGCCTTTAGGGCATACTGGTAAGCCTCTTCAACACTCTCCAATTTGATCAAACTGAGTTCATCTTGTATAGACATACGCAATCCATTAAAATATCTTGCAGCTTGTTCAACTTCATCATCAACATGTCCAGATCTAATGTTCAACTTGTAAAATGCTTCGGTGTACTCCTTCACACTAGATTCCTTCTGTCTCAAATCCTACAACTTTTGGAACACATTTACTTGATAATCAGCTGACATAAACTTTGACTTCAACTTAGCTATCATCCGATCCCATTTCTTAATCTTCTATGTCTATCAAATTGCAAATTCTCCCACCAAAGAGATGCATGATCTTTCAACCGAGTACAGGAATATTTCACCTTCCTCTCTTCTGTTGTGTTTTCAAAATCAAAATACTTCTGCATCTCCGAGATCCAATCCATCAATTCATTTGAATATAAACTCCCATCATATTCTGGTGGGGTAAAATGAGGTTTAGTTTTCTCCCTACTCAAAACCATCAAAAACCTTTCCTCATCCAGATCAACCACCGGTAGGTTTTCTTGTTCTGTCGGGGCTTCTTCTCCTTCATATTTACTCACATCTTAGATATGTTGGCCTCTTCTTTGGGTTGTCTCCATGACTTCCAACCGAGCTTCTATACCTCGCAACATCTCCATCACAGCAGGGTTTGCATTCCCACACACTCTACCATTCCTATCTCCTCTTTGCGCCATCGTTCATGCTAGCCCTCTGCACTTGCAGGTCAGATCCGCAATCTGCCACCTTACAACAAAAATTTCAGGATACGCAACCTCCGAAATGAAACTTTTCTCTGATACCACTTGAAGATGTCACCGGTGAGGAGGGACCTCAAAGAGATCAATCTGGACCTATCAGCAAGACTAAACACAATGGAAACACAAATATATGATGGGGGCAATGTAGAATAGATTGTTTATTCCATGAAAATTGAATACATCCAACCGGTAACAACCGGATTACAGCATACTAGCTCACAGGACTGGTAGAACATACAGAATAGGTCACAACCGGGACCTTGAATCTTAAGATCTATCTTCTATGCACAGTCTAGTTACTTGATTCTTAGATTGATTATATTATAATGCACAATTACAATTATATATATCAATCCAAAGGATCTAGTTGGCCCAAAAGGGATCAAAACCGAAGAACAAGACCTAACGTGTAAAATAAACAAGGTCAGCCTCCACCAAAAGATTCCTCTAAAAAATCCAAAGGATGAAACGTAGATCACAGGAAAAGGTTGGCCACATGCCAAGGAACATTGGAATCAACTCCCAAGGCTCCATAAGCTTCGAAAGGGGTTTCGGTAGATCACCAAAATAGGTCCATGCAACCGGTAACAAGAACTGCTAACTAGTAACACTAAACTATCAAGGAAACCGATAGCATTATCTTGCTGAAAAATGATCCAAATACGATGCGGTCTGGAAATAAGAAAGATGATCAAGTCTTTAAGTAGAATCCAACTCCATGGGATTCGGTGAGCCAAAACTAGGACACACAAAAAGGAAAATTGAAACTGCAAATAGAAAGCAAAACAAAAGAAAATGTTTTTGGTTGATGCAAGATTGTTATGAACCGGGGATGCTCCTGCATCATATTTTCATGGAGGATATAATGAGATTACATGGTATTCATTGATGGATTATATTTGATTGTTATACAGTGTTCACTTTAGCATTATAGACTTCCTTTCAGCATGATTTTGGAGTGCAGCTGAAGTTCAGTCGACATATCGTCCCGAGACAAATGGTCGTCAATCTGAGAGGGTTAATCAGGTGTTGGAGGATATGTTGCAGATGTATGTTATGGATCAACAGTCTAGATGGGAGGATTACATTCATTTGGTGGAGTTTTCCTATAATGATGGTTATCATAATTCGATTGGCATGTACCCTTTTCAGGAATTGTAACGTCGACTATGTTGAACACCCTTGAGTTGGGATCATTTGGAGGAAAGAGTACTTCTTACATTAGAGATGTTGCAGGATATGGAGCAGCAGGTGACACATATTAGAGAGCATTTGATAGTAGCTTCAGACAGACAGAAGAAATATGCAAATGCTCATTGTGTGGACAAGCAATTTTCGGTAGGAGATAAGGTGTTTTTGAGAGTGCGTCCACAAAAGAGTCCCATCCATTATGGAAAAGTCTCTAAGTTGGCACCTCGATTTGTTGGACCATTTGAGATTTTGGAGTGGATTGGTCCTGTAGCATATCGCCTTGCCTTGTCACCCAACTTGTCCCATATCCATGATGTATTTCATGTGTCTTTTTTGAGGTCGTATCATCTTGATGTATCACATATTTTGGAATAGAATGTATGGCAGGTAGAGGACGAGCAACTTTCTTTGGAGCCTGTGCACATTCTTCAACGTTGAGGGCTGATGCTCAAGGGTTAGGACATAGAATAGGTAAGGGTCCAATGGAAACTGATTAATGATTCATTATCAACATGAGAGGATGTTGCATAGATGAGAGAGCTTTACTCCTATTTGTTCTAAGGCTTCCAAGAGTAAGCCTAGGAAAAGGGGGAGGATGTAGTGTCCCTCCTAGACTTGTCTTTTGATTTATATTGATAGACTTGATTTGACTCTTATGTGATAATTTGATTTATGTTTATTACATTATTTATATGATTATATTCTATGGATGATGATAGACCTTTTATATTGACATAAGTTACATGATGGCTTTTATGGATGATTGACATATCTTGGATTATGATGACAATGGATTTACTTGATGATCTTATATGTTCTCATTGTTCATGATGGATCATGTTGCTTATGGGATTTTGATTATATCTTGATTATGCTAACCCTATTTTATGATCGTGATGATTGAGTTGATGCTATGATGTTTGTGATTATCTTCTAGTGTTTTCGTGATAGGGACGATGTGATACCACTCTTTGCGAGCATGATATGGCGTTGTGATTCTCTATCACTTGCTTGATAATCTATAATATATGTTATCATATATATTGTATCATGATTATTGGTGGTTGCAGGATTACAAGTACTAGACATCGACTCCACCTGGTTTCACAGTTTGTGCATGTCTTATCCCAAAGGCAAGTTGTTGGAGATAGTATAAGTTTCCTTCCTTATACTCTAGGTCTAAGTTGGTATCCTTGTCAGTCGTGTCATGGTTTAGATTGTCATGTGGCACTTTGTAGTATATTGTTCAACCCTTGTGTCGGTTTGCCTTGAGGCATTAAGAGCATTTGATTATTTAATTAATTAATAATTGATCAATATAGTTTATTGATGTTAAACAAATTAATTTATATTATAGTTTGGGTGTTTAATTATTATTTGTCTAATTTATTATTGAGATTTTATATTTAATTGTAATATTTATTATATATAGTCTTTGCTTTATTTGATTAATGGACCTTTATATTTATTTTTCCATGAGGTTATTTTATTTAATTGGCTTTGATTTACTATTTCCTTTGTTGTTACTTGGTAAATCAATATTATATATTTGTTACCTACTCTTTTATCCTATTGGTTGATTTTGTGGGGGTAAGTAAATAATACTATTTTATATTATTTACCTCGAAACTATGTGAGGTAGGTATGAGATATAGTTTTGGAGAATTTTCTGATTGGTCGGTATCTTTCCATAGTTTTGAATCTAATTTTTATTTATTGGCCTTCTCTGTGCATTGTTGGGGTTGGCTTTTCTGTGAATTTGGTGATTGATGGAGATTTTGGTTGGATTGGAATCTTGGATTGGATTGTTGTAGCTTGAGGATTTTTTTTTCTCTTCATCGGACTTTCTTGGCCATTACTTCTATTAGATCCAAGTTGAAGGATTCTATCTTTTGTAATTTTGATTTCTGGAAGAAATTGTTTCTTTGTGTCTACATTGTGTCTGTGAAAGATTGTTTATTGGGTGTGGGTGAAATAATGTTGTAAATTGAAATGGATTATTGGAGTAGATGTTTATATTTCATATAGTTTGGGGATGTGATTTCACTATATTCCTTCTGTTGCCGGTAGTTTGCCGAGAATGGCATTATAAGATTTCTAAGCATTTTTTAGTATGTAATGTCCTATTGTGGATTATTATTTTGGGTCTAAGAGGTGTGAAGTATGATTTTTCATTATTTATTGAGTGTTTAGGTTCATCAAAATCCTTGATTTTATCCTTGTATGGATATTTGAGATTTGGTCCTCTATGTGATGTCGTGAGTCTCTATGGCTTTAGGAATTGATTCTGATGTTAATAATTTGATTTTTAGATTTATTTTTGACTTCATTATTGTGATAATTTCATTTTTGTGACTTTATAGACTATATTTTGAGTCATTTTTTTATGCGTTAGTGTTTTTCTGAGCTAGTTGTCACTTTGTGCTTCTGTTTTCTATGTTTTTAGCCCTTTGTTTCAAAAGGGCCACAATATGAGTTAAATGCACTATAGAAAATGTTAAATGCACCACTTAACTTGTTGAATGTGCCAAATAGTTAGATGCGCCACTATATTGGACATAAGTTCCATTCTACATTTTTATTTGGTTTTGGTGATTTTCGTTAGTTGCGATCAGTCTTTTATGATTTCGCTTTTTACCAGAGGCATGTTGTGATATCCTTGAGGTTCTTGGCTCTATGTATTGCTCAGATTTAATTATTTAAATTTTATTTTGGCTCCAATAATATGGTTTGTGCCTTACCATTGAGGATTGTCCATATGTGTTGCATAGCTCCATCAAGAGGGAGAATGCCTTGTTGTTGAGGGATGGATTCTTGTGTGCTCCAGTGAGAGGAATGTGCCTCACTATTAAGGATGTATATGTGGATGTTTGAGTAAGACTGTGTGTGTTTAAGTCACATTTATTTCTTTTCTTATGTTGGTAAAGGCTCTATTTGTGTATGTAGGCTTTATGGTTCATATATGCTTTAGTATTGTCTCAATTATGTTGTGATTTTGGATTCATCTCTTGTTGAGCCTTCATGTTATTATTATGGTGTTATTGTGGCTTATTTTCTACCCTAAGCTCTTGGTCCATGGATAGGGAGAGTGGTCTCTTGTATGTGTAGGACCAGGTTCGTGAGAAATAGGCTTCAAGGAGGTTCAATAGGCTTCAAAGAGGTTCCTAGAGAGGATGCTTAGGGTCTAGACCTATCATGGGACCACATGAAGGGTATATGTTTAATTGTAAGTGATAACAATAATAATTTGATTAGTGGGAATGTGTAATTAGGAATTCACTTAAACAAGATAATGAAATTGGTTTTTGGTGTCCCACCTCATATCCCTTGAGTGTTGACTTAGGATGACTTAATTCATTAGCCTTTTCCACCTATGACACATGTCATTCATCTCTTAATTACTACACTACCTACCCTCTCATTATTTTCTTATTTCCTCTACCTACCCTCTAATCCTAGCCAACCATTTATATTTTACACCTCTCAATCTATCCCTCCATTTCTTATAGTGTCTTCTATATAAGGAGATGCTTCTTTCATTATCAACCATAATCATCCTAATAAGCCACACATTCTAATCATTCTAAGAAGATAATCATTCTAATCATTCTAATCATTCTATTCAAATCCCAACTACACTTTTGAACTTTCATATGTGATCAAGCCTACTTGCAACCACATTTCCATTCTTTGTTGAGCTCTTGTGCACACATAAAATCTAAGAGCAAATATATCAAGAAAGATCAATGGAGATAGGAAGAATGGAGATCCAAACCCTATTGGACATGTAATGGTATAATCTTTGTGATTTCATTTGATTTGCATTGTCTTAGGTAATCTTCATATGTTATGGTGGATCTTTGTTGTTGTTAGGCTAGGGTTTTGTAGTTGAATTCAATTAGTCTTTCAATATTGTTGTTTCCACTTTCACCATAAACATTTTGGCACGCCTGGTGGGACATGGATTTTTTTTAGATCTGTGTTTTTTTGTAGGTTTATCTAACCCTATATTTCTGTTTTGTAAAACAATTTAGAGAATAACCTTGTGCAGCTAGGGTTTTGGACACAAAATCAAGATCTTGGAGAGATTTGATCCAATCTCACAAAATAATTAGAATTTTTGCATCAAATTTTTTTTGCAAGTTTGGGACAGTATCAAAAGCTTGCAGTCCAAAATTCAGATTTTTTGGAGCATAGTTGAATTTTATATGAATTTTTTATGAATTTTCATAAAAAATTAATTTTGAGAGCAAATGAGCAAATTTTTCAGATTTTCTTATGTTTTTGGAAATCTCTCTAATTTATACACAGGCACTGTTCTTTATGATTTTAATCTTGATACAAAATATTTCCTAAAAAATTGGATCTTTAAATATTAGGGTTTCTCATTATTTTGATCAAATCTCACGAATCGTTTTGCATTTTGGCATCAAATTTGTTTTTCAGGTAAAGAACATTATCAAAGGTGCTCAAAGAAAAACTCAGATTTTGTGGAGGATATTTGAAATTTCTATAAAAATTTTAAGTATTTTCATAAAAAATTAATTTTGAGAGCAAATTAGCGAATTTTTCAGATTTTCTTAGATTTTTGGAAATCTTTTAAATCTATACACAGGATCTATTCTTTGTAATTTTAAATTTGATGCAAAATCATTCCTAAACAATCAAATCTTTGAAAATTAGGGTTTTGCATTATTTTGCTCATATCTCACAAACTGCTTGGACTTTTTGCAGAAAAATTTTTATGCACATTTGGAATACCGTCGAGAGTGTCTAGTAAAAATTTAGATTTTTTGGATCAATTGTGCATTTTATATGATTTTTTTATGATTTTTCATAAAAAATTAATTTTTGGAGCAAATTAGCAATTTTTTGGGATTTTCTTACATTTCTGGAAATTTCTTGAAATTTTACAGGTGGTCTTTTTTTATGGTGAATCAAATCTTTGAATTGGTCAAAAAAATGCATTGTTGAAGGCCCCTATTTCACAAAGTCTTTTGGATCTAAAATTTACCGAACTTGTGTGCTTGCAGAAGGGGTATTATTGCAAAACTACTAACAAATCTTTGTTGTAGAATTTTGGCAAGGGTTTTTTATTTTCATTGTGCGCCTTGTTTTCATAGATTATCAAACACTTCAATTGGTGCACTAAAATTGAACCAGTGTCTTTTGTGTCTTGGGCAATAAGCTCTTTTTGTTTAATCTCTAGAGGGCCTATCTCCCTGTGTGGTCATTAGGACTACTAGTGAGAAGAGAACAACTCAAGTGGTAGCGAGGAAAAGCCATCCTCTTCCGAAACACTATAAACAATTGTATCCATGATCAAAGCCATGGGTAACATGTGCTGATTAGTTCATACCGACACTATGTCTCCCCATTAACCCATTTGATCAAATTTATTTGATCATTTGTAGGGTGTAGCCCCTACTAGTTGGGAGCCTTCTGTATTTACAGAGCTAAAAGTGCCACATGTATGGCCACATGAGCGGATGCCCTTACTAGCACCTTTTTGTTTTAGAAAGCCAAAATTCTTCTAGTTGTTGGGTCAGGAGGTCGGACCTCTGGAGCAACCGACATACATACGGTTCTTAATAGAGATACAAAGTTCACCATGGGGAGATTTCATGGGGACTAATGTTTGGCTGCCCCAGAGAAGTGAGTGTCGAGGGTGGATCTAGTGGGGTCAAGCATCTAAGTATCCACTCTGAATAGTGTAGCCTCGGGGAAAACCCCATGTGGGATCAACAACTATTGTCCTGGCCAGCCATAGGAATTGTGCTTGTCTTCTTTTGAACATTCAAACATTCAAGATCAAACATCATAAAATTGTGTCTTTTGTGTCTACAAGTGTATGAAAAACAATTTTACATCAAACAACACACTTTTCTTTGAGTCATTTTGAGTCTAAACACTTGCAAACATTGAGTCCTCATCAACATTTTGTTCTCTTGTCACGAAAAAATGGTCAAAAATTCGGATTTGGTCACAACAAACAACTTCACAAATTGGAAAAATTTACAGTTCAACAAACAAGAGCAATCAGTTTCAGAATTCTTGAGCTTCCTAGGTTATTTTTCCAGGTTTTCATCTAGCATTCAACCTATCTTTGAGTCTCACAAAGTCCGTCATTGATTTACACCCAGCATTACATTCACATTTGTCTAAACTTGAGTCAAAAGGTCACTTGCTTGACCTCATCTTGCTTTGTCAACACACTACATACAACAAAATTTTGCTAAGTGGTCCCTCATCAAGGTCTATCACCTTTGGGTCTCATTTGGTCTTATTTAGAGTCAAGGTCAACTTACCTCATCAAGAGAAACTATCATCTCTTTGGAAGCCCCACTTACTCTACTACATACATACTTGGTCTTACACTTTGGACATTGCAAGTAAACCACAGATTCATTTACATTCCATCCAACTCTTGGTCTTCCATACTCTTTCCATTTTCATCTAGTCTCACACATCTTGGTCAAAACCTAGTTCATGGTTGAAACCCATTCCCAAAAATATAGGAAATAAACTAAAGAGGCTCAAGAGTCCGCAAACATGAGTGCCTATGAGTATGGCAATGATGTCTTTTTCAATTCTGATCATACTACATTACCTGACATGGATGCCTATAGAAACATTCCAAATGTTGAGAACATGGACACTATAAACAACAATGATACACACAATGACAATATGGACAACATTTCAATACATTCAGCAGAAGTGGAAGACTCCATTATGGATCCCCATTTTAATCAATTGGTTGAGGAAATAATGAGGAGAGATAGACAATATTTCTTACAAGTGATGGCACAAAGTGGAGCCAAGATCCCTCATGATTTTGACATGTCTCAAATAATGGAAAATCAACCTTTGCAACAACCTCAACTCAACATGGATCAAAGGAGGCCTAATAGTGGAGGCAATAGAGGACCACATATTGTTCCTGAATCACCATCATCTTTGTTTCAAAAACCTGAGGTCCTACATACACATGGTCAAGCATATGATACTCACCTTTGCAAACCATTATGGAAGTCTTATGCAGAAAAATATACTCAATCACATGCCAATGCTAATTTGGACACTAGGAAACCCCACGTCAAATTTGGGGGCAACACATTAGAACAAACTCATGACATGTCTGTAGAGTATGGTATACATGGACAAAATAGATATTACATTCCTCATCATGACTCTATACCAAGTGGTCCTTATACACAGCATCACTATAGACCTCCTCCATATGAACATGTGTATGATCAATACCATCCATATATGCAACATGCTCCTCCTCCACCCAGTGGCTCAAGCATGGGGTATGGTCCAAGAAGTCGGTCTCCACCTAAGAACAATTTGGAACAGCAAATTAAGGACTTACAAAAGAAAATGGAGGACATAAATACACTGAAGCCAATTTACACAATGAGAGAGATATGTCCCTATCCATTTGACAAAAGCATTCCAATGCCTCCATTTCCTACACACTTTGTGACACCTAAATTTGATAAGTACAAAGGAAAAGGGGATCCTAAGGCAGACATCAGACAATTTTTCACAGCTTGCATTGAGGTAGCATCAGAAGTAACGTACTTGATGAGTCTGTTTCCACAAAGCTTAGGTGATCAAGCTATGGAATGGTTCTCCCAACTCCCACTTGGAATTAAGTCATGGGGTGACTTAGCAGAGGTATTTATCCAATATTTCTCATACAACATAGAGACAGACATATCAGTCACTACTTTGTGCAACACCAAGAAAAAGGATGGAGAGTCTTTTTCATCATTTTTACAAAGATGGATAAATCTAGCCAGCAGATGCTCTTGTGAAATTCCACAAAAAAATGGTGGACATGTTCACCCAAAATTTTAACAAAGACATTGGTTATGACTTGATAAAAGCTTGCTTGTCCACTTTCAAGGATGTCATTGAAAAAGGATTAGCAATAGAGAAGGTCCTAATTGAACAAGGAGTAATTAAGATACTCAAAGAAAACAAAGAGGATTTTAAAGGAAAAGAAAAGCCAAAATTTTGGAATAAAAAACAAGAACACAGTCGATGATGGTGTTGTTGATGCCAATACACAACCCAAAATCATTTTTTCTAGATCAAGCTCTACAAACAATCAGGTGAATAATCAAACAACTTCAAAACCACGAAGGAAATACACCCCATTGGGAGAACCACTTGAGTCAACTTTCAAGAAGCTAGTGGCAAACAAAATAATAACAATCCCAGATCTGCCTCCATATGAGCCAAAGGTTAAACCAAATTGGTGGAATGATGATGAATATTATGAATTTCATAAAAGCAAGGGACTTAAAATAGGAAACTGTTATCGACTAAAGAACATCATACAAGATCTCATTGATAGAGGTGACATTGAGATTGAAGGACAATCATCCAATCAAGAACATGAAATGTTTAAAGAACCATTCCCAAAACATGACAAGGGAAAAGCTAAAGCCACAGATGAGAAGACCAACTATACAAGAGCATCCTATAACTATGATTCAACTGTTAATCACATTTTGATGGACAATTATGTCTCTACCATTATCATCAAGGACAAAATACCTGAGAATTCTACCCAAAGACCCAATATTGTCCTAAAAGGCATTTGATCTTCTTTCGAACCTACCTCTAAATGTAATGTCACAACTCATCGATGTAAATTCACCTTGCAAGGTGCTCTAGCTAAAAACACCACTTCCTCATCAACCAAACCTGAGTATGACCTTGTAGAACAGTTAGGGAAGACACCCGTGCTTATCTCCATCCTCGAGCTCTTACGCATATCCCCCGCACATAAAGCTATTCTTGACAAAACTTTGAGAGACACTTTTGTCCCCACTAATTTGAACGTGGACTAGTTTCAAGCCATGGTGGGATACCTTTCCGTTCCACACTCCCTTACATTTATAGAAGCTAATGATGCCTCTATGAGCCAACCACATAATGCACCTTTACACATTGAAGCCTTCCTACACAAACATTGAATAAAACAAGTCCTGATAGATGGAGGAGCTGGTCTTAACATATGTACTTTGAACACAATAATACAATTGGGATATTCAGACAAAGTTGTGAATGCTACAAATAAAATTACCATCAAGGCATATTATGATGAAGAGCATTCATCTAAGGGTACAATCACCTTACCTCTTAGAGTTGGGCCAATTACTAAGGATGTGGTTTGTCAAGTCCTAGACCTTGATCTCACATACAACATATTGCTAGGACATCCATGGATTCATGAGATGAGTGCAGTCCCATCTACATATCATCGATGTATCAAGTTTCCACACAATGGAGTTGAAGTGACCATCAAAGCTAACCCAAATCCGTTCATATATTGCAACAATCTACGTCCTAGTTCAGAAATAACAATCTCAGTCAATTGAGAAGTTGTTCCTTCATCAGCATATGTTGATCCAAAATCCTTGAAAGCTTCTACATCAAAACAAGCAGAGATCAAAGAAAAGTTCAAGTTTAAAGACATGGGATGTGGTGAGTATATCTTTCATGTTGATCAACTCCCACTATCTCCTAAGGTATTCAATCGATGGGAACAACCTACAAACAATTTGCAATTCCAAGGAACTAGGTATGAACCACCTAGTGTTGTGGCTACTAAGTTTGAATGTAAATCTCCTCTAGTGGTGCAAGTAGCTCTTGATATCAATAGTCCTAAGAGTGGTTCCAATGAAGAATCTATTGAGCGTATTGCCAGCCCTATTGAGAACTCCTATAGCCTTACCATTTCATCCACTCATTCCATTTACAGTCCTCTCCCAGACTTGGATCAACAAGAATCACAAAAGCCCTTACTAATTGGGGATAAAAAATCAAGCTTTCAAAAGAAAAATCTAAAAGTCAAAAATAAAGAGAAGTCCTTTAGTTCAAATCAAAATCAAAAGCTATTGGACTCTGCAAAAATCAAAAGCTATTGGACTCTGCAAAAATCAAGGTCAAGGATAAAAATCCTATGAAGAAAAAAGAGAAAGAGATGATCTCCCCTAATATCAAAATAACTAGGGACAAAAGCTCTACATTTTTAAGTCAAAAATCATACTTGTTGATCCTAAGTCTCCATCATGCTATCCTACTTTCACTTCTTTTCACAATCATAAGCCTTCATAACTCATCCACTTGTTCCACACATCCATCCCCTTTTGGCGATACATCATGGACCTTTAATGGAGCTTCCTCGAAGGACTTTGTTATTAGGGATGCCCAAAATTCTTTAGGTGACACGCATATGGGCTTGTGTAGTCCACATGCTAGTAATTCTATCTCAGTTCCTTTATCAAGGAAGACAGTCACTCAAGCTACACATCATTCAGTCAAGGAACAATTCAGCTATAATCATAAGGTCAAGCCTCGCACATTTGAGGTAGGTGACTTAGTTCTCAAAGAGAATCCAAGAAATTAGTGAGATGGAGAGAAGAAGGGCAAGTTTGAACCAAATTGGCTCTGTCCTTACATACAATAATCTATGGATCTAGTGCATATCAGCTCTCAACTCCAGATGGCGAACCTTTGGAGGATCCTATTAACAACATGCACCTTTGCAGGTTTTACACAGCTCTTCAAAATATCCTAATATCAATAAATAAATAAAATAAATAAATAAAAAATCATAAACATAAAAAAATTGTTACTTGGTGAAAACCTGGCAAACAGGCGCCTTGTGACACAAAAAAAAAAAAAAAAGAAAAAAAAGAAAAAAAATCAAAAAAGTAAAGAAAAACATTTCGTCCAACAGTGAAAACCACTTCGGTGGCGCCCTGGGAAAGTACCATGATGAAAACTGGGTCACCGGCGCCATGTGTAGAGACATTGCTCCTCCCTCCTTCAGGATTCACTTTCATCCTTTCACTTTGCACACACTCACAACCTATTCGTCCACAATAAACTTACCCATTCCCATCATGGCTTGTTATTGATCTACCTAAGATTGGTTAGCCATTCATAATAAACCTTCCTTTTCATCCCTTTCCATCCATAATAAATCAACTCCTATCTGTGGCTAAGGCAAATCCTGTGTCTAGTGATGGGTGTAGAACTAAGAGCATCGTTTGTTCTGAGAAGTACAGTTTCTTCTAGTTTTCTTCAATCTATCCGTGCACAATCCACAATAAAGAAACATTTGCATCACAATCCGCAATAAAGTTCCATTTTCTCTGCAATAAAGTATCAGTTGCATGGATTCAGTCAGTTTCAGATGAGAAATTAGCAACAATGGGCTTCAACAAATCAAATCCTTCAACAGACTCAGACAACATTATGGTTCAGTGCTATCTATCTTTTTGTGAAAGTAATCATTGTGACCACAATCAAATAGACTTATACAAGTGACAAGAGACACTAAACCTGAGGACTACAGTAGATGTTAGTGTTGAGCCTTAGTTTTCTTTTGATTTTATCTTGTGGTTGACATGTCTTTTATCTTTTCTAGGATGTCTCTGACTAGAGATTTTATCTCCAGGATGTCTTTGACTAGAAAGGCGAGGATGGGGTATCGTCACCTGTTTTTCTTTTGTTGTCTGTGGATTGTCTCTTAGTAATTCTATGACTTGTCCAAGGATATGAGGACACTGTGAGTCTAGTGTGAACAAGGGCATTCCTTGTTTGTGACTGTCTTATCTCCATGCAAATGGGTACAATGATTGTCATAACCTATTTTTCCATAATAAATCTCAATGATGGTAACGCACAAGAAGATCTTTCACTTCCATGTCTTCTATCTTCCATCCCCCTTTCTTGATTGACCTCCATCGTCCTTCCTGATTCCATGTAGCCTAATATCACATGACTGAGTATAATGACACACCAAAAAACATTTTCATCTCATGTAGTTTGCACCTGTATTACCACATGTTACCATTTCATATAGACATATACATATCACAATTGCATCATATCCTACACACAACACATGTTAGCACATTTCACATTCATAATTGCATCTCATCTTGTACGTTATCATATTCATCTGCATTTCATACATTCACATTGGCATAACATATTAAAAACATAAAGGGACAAAAATATTGCATTGCATCATGTACATATTTGCTTCCATATCATAAAATCATAAATCATATAGAAGCATCATATAGGTACACATGCATATAGTTTCTACAAGGATGAATCATCTCATTTATATATCTCAAAAAATCATAAGTGTCATGATAAAATGATGTCAAAATTATATGGCTATAATCACCCAAAGTTGTCTACATCATCATACAAAAATGGTACAAAACTGATAAATAGGGAGCCCTCTAAGGCTATGATGAACTCCCTCCCTCGGATCTAGCTGGCCTCGATGGAGTTTGAGTCCTAGAAGGACCCACCCCAGGATCATCTCTCTTGTCCCCTCTATCTGGTGGTGGTGGAGGACCCATGACCCCACCACTAGACGCATGTCTCCTGTCTCTCCCTCCAGTGGTCATTGTAGTCCACGACGGTCTCTGGAAGCTCCTAGCCCATTGATCTAGTGGCATCACTCCATAGTATAGGTCTTTCCAGTAGGCTATCTCCTCCCCTGCCCATAGAACATAGGCGTATCTGGCCCGTGTCCTCTACTGCCTACCTCCCTGCCCTCAGTGCTATCTTAGCCTCTGTATAGCACTGAATAGCCTGATCCCTCTCCCACTCAGTATCCCTCAGTTGTCTCCTGAGTCTAGCTGCATCCCGCTCCAGCTCCTAGATCTCATCTTCCTATCCTTAGTAGATCTCCCTCAAGGATAATAGATGATCCTCGCCCATCCCATAGCCAACCCTCGTGTTGCCCTATCCGAAAAGAGGAATCCACTGATAACTCTTGCCAGAACCACCAGTCGTGCCAATCCTGTCTATGTCATGGTATCCCAAGCCACATGTCCAGCCCTCATCTCCAGTCCTCGATCTCAAAACACTCATCTCAGTGCATCCATGTCTCCCTCTTGATCGTAAGGAACTAACTCCCCATCGATTGGTATCCTTAGTATCCTATACATAGCCTCCAAGGTGACTGTCATCTCACCCATCGACAAATGAAATGTGCAAGTCTTTGAGTTCCATCTCTCAGCTAATGCAGTCAGCAATCCCATGTTTGCTTGAAACTTAGGCATATACATAATATATCACAGTCCCATGACCTCAACTGCTTCTCTATCCTCGAATGTCAACTCTGGTCATAAACTCTGAGTCAAAGAGAATCTCTCCCATGACTCAAGCATCGGTAGGTCCTCCTGCATTCAAGCAAATCAACTGTATCAATCCTAGTGGCATTCCCTATTCATCACAAAGTGCTACTCTTTTATCCTAGTGGCATTCCCTGTTCATCACAAAGTGTTGCTCTTTTATCCTAGTGGTATTCCCTCTTCATCACAAAGTACTACTTTTTTATCCTAGTGGCATTCTATTCATCACAAAGTGATACTTTGATCCTATCTCCTAGGGCACCTACTTGAGTGTATTCTCTTGAGTAGCTTATCCAATTGACAATGTATGTTCTATCACAGAATTATCAATTTCAGCCTAATCCAATTGGCAACGTATGTTCTATCATAGAATTGTCAATTTTTATAATACTCCCTGTTCATCACAAAGTGCCTTGATCTATCCTATCTAGGGCCTCTACTTGAGTGTATCCTCTTGAGTAGTTTCCTGATTGGCAACATATGTTCTATCATAGAATTGTCAATCCTATCCCTATCTGCTATTCTCGTCTTCCCTAAAGGACCTGCTTGAGTGTATCCTCTCAATAGCTTATCCAATCGATAGCGTATGTTTATCATAGAACTGTTGATTTGACCTTGAAGACATAAACATGCATTCATGACACAAATGCACTTGAATACTTCACAGATGCGCCTTAGCATTTTTCCCCCCACTTGACAATTTTCTAGACCTACCTAGAGTACATTTATTACCCTACCTAAGATGCATTTATGACAACATTTAATGCAACAAAGTGCAAGGAGGTTTTGCGGTACTTACCAGCTCTCCTGCATCTGCTGGCCTGTGAAATCGGCGAACGTGATCGAATCTATGCACCAATGCCATCGTTGTTGACTACTCTCTTCTCTCTCTACACTTTGATCTCTTGGATGTGTGGATGACAATGAGGATGTTTTCCCTCGTAGTCTATCTTATATACTACCCTAGCCCTAGTCTTCTGAGTCAGTCTTCTTTATCCTGTGACTTTGTCACTCTATCCAGTCAGTCCATTCTAGCCTTTCTTTCTTATCGAGAGATTGGTTGCGATCTTTTCAGACATTTTCATCCAATATCTCAAGGGGGCATATCATTCCCATCTTGGGGCAACTTTGTATCATTTCATCTTATCTTCTTTGAAATAATGCAACAAGCTGCATTGTCTCAAAGAGGGGCAAAATGTAGACACCTAAAATTGTCTTGTCTAATTAAATAAATACTTTTATTTATTTAATTATTTTAGCCTAATTCTTCTATTAATTAAATAAATCTTTATTTATTTAATTCATTCATTTATCCTCTTCTAGCCTTATTTCTCATTTAAATAAATACCTTTATTTATTTAAATTATCTTTTTTCTTAAATTAAATAAATACCTTTATTTATTTAATTGATCCCACTTCTTCTATTAATCAATTAAATCTTTATTTATTTAATTAATTCATTAGTCTTTTCCACCTATGACACATGCCATTCATCTCTTAATTCCTATACTACCTAGCCTCTCATTATTTTCTTATTTCCTCTACCTACCCTCTAATCCTTATTTCCTCTACCTACCCTCTAATCCTAGCTGGCCATTTATCTTTTACACCTCTCAATCTTATCTCTCCATTTCTTATAGTGTCTTCTATATAAGGAGATGCTTCTAATAAGCTACACATTCTAATCAACCCTAATCATCCTAATAAGCTACACATTCTAATCATTATAAGAAGCTAATCATTCTAATAATTCTAATCATTCTATTCAAATCCCAACTACGCTTTCAAACTTTCATATGTGATCAAGCCTACTTGCAACCACATTTCTGTTCTTTGTTGAGCTCTTGTGCATACATAAAATTTGAGAGCAAATATATCAAGCAAGATCAATGGAGATAGGAAGAATGGAGATCCAAACCTATTGGACATCTGATGGTATAATCTTTGTGATTTCCTTTGATTTGCATTGTCTTAGGTAATCTTTATATGTTATGGTGGATCTTTGTTGTTGTTAGGCTAGGGTTTTGTGGTTGAATTCATTTAGTCTTTCAATATTGTTGTTTCCACTTTCACCATAAACAGGTTCCACATGTCTATCAAGGTTTTGCATGGCCCCTTCTTTGTGAGGATAGCATGTTATGACACTCTTCCCTACATGTGTCCATGATCCTTATGCCTTGATTGATTGCTACGCCTCTGGGAGTTTATTGATTTATGATTAGCCTTGTGATGTGAATTGATTCATTGTTATTTGGATGTTATTTCTTATGGATCTCATGTTGAGTCCTTGGTTGTTAGGTGTCATCCTAAGTCTAGAGTGTTAGTTTGAACCTTGTGTCATCTCCTATCACGAGGGCGATCACTTATTGGGTCCACATGGTGGTGTGGTTTGATGCCTTCTTTCATTGGGATGCTCTTCATTGGTTGCTAGTGTGTGTGGATGTATATTTATATCTTCTCTTCTTGTGGATGGATCTTGGAGTATTATATATGTAATTGAGATTGTAATCATTAACTTTATATCATGAGATGGATTTAATTGTAAGGAAGATTATGTATCTTGTCTTCGAGATCATTTGTAATAGGATGAGATCATGGCATATTGTAATAGATAATGTTGTTGTAATTGGATATTCACTATGTATGTAAATTTAGATTGGAAAGGAAATCAAATGAATGAGTATTGTTGTTAGATCATCCTTTGAGAATCTATAATATGGTGAAAGGAATTCAATGATTAAGTTATGTTATTGGACTATCTTGTGTAGATCTATGGATAGTAGTGGAAATGATAATTGATTCATGTATGCTTATGAGTGGATGTACTAAATTGAAAGATGTTATTACCTAGTAGAGTATAAAAATGAATGTGTATCTTATAGGTATACATGGTTATTCTTAATGAAAATAAATTTGGATGGGAATTAGGTATTACTTACTGTGGAAATAAGATGTTATCATGATAGATGGTTTTAAGGGAAATAGGAACATTTGATTTGGTGCCTTAAAATGAATCCAAGAGTTAATGAGAATATGTTAGGATATGCATTCATAGTAAATTATTCTCATGACAAGAAACATGGTAATTAAATTGGGAAATGAATTTAATGAATGTGGATGGTTTCACGGCTATGGATGTGTGTATGTGTTATTGTTATTTAGTAATGGCGTAGAGATGCCCTAGGGAAATGATGGTTAGTGAGATCTATTGTTATTTCACTCGCGTAATATGTTGTTAGAGTATCATTATATTTAATATGTTTATGCATTCATATTATTCTATTATTAATGCATATGAGTAATGATAGATTAATATGTTGCATTAGTAGATGTTTGAAGAAAAAAAATCTCTATTTGGTAGCTAGTTTAGTTATTTTCTCTAGGGTATTTTGGTGGGCATTTACAAGAGTTCGAGGTTGTGGTACCATAAATTTATACATATGTGTTAAGCTTCGTATTTTAACATTATAAATCAAATCTATATATTTATCATAAATCTGATAATATTATATGTTGACGATATGTTATTCATTGGTAAAGGGAGAGGTATGATTTCAAAAATAAAGTCTCAACTTGTTACTAGGTTTGAAATGAAAGATCTTGGTGCATCTAAAGAGATTCTTGGGATGGAAATTATAAGAGATGGAGTAAAAATAAATCTATGGCTAGGCTAGAGTAAGTATGTGAATTTAGTTTTACAAAGGTTCAACATTTAGTCTTGTAGACTATTATGTGTTCCTTTTATAGCTGGAACAAAGTTATCTATTTCAAATTGTTCTACATCCTCTCTATATTTGGGAAACATGAATAGACTACCTTACCAGAGTGTAGTTGGAAGTTTGATGTATGTTATGGTATGTACTAGATTAAACATTGCCCAAGCAGTGGGAGTTATTTCCAGATATATGTCTAATCCTGGTAGAGTTCATTGGGATGCAATTAAAAAAGTCTTTAGATATTTGAAGGGTAACTTAGAGTATTATATGTTATCATGGTAATTTGATAGGAGATGATATTTACCTTGATATTCATTCTTATGTGGATTCAGACTAGGTAGGTGATGTTGATAGTAGGAGATCCAACGATGCTTATGTGTTTACTTTATTTGGTGGTGCAATTACTTTAGTGAATAAGTGATAGGTTGTGGTTTCTTTTCCACTACTGTAGCAGAGTATATGATAGCTATCCATGATTGTAAAGAATCCATTTGGATTTTTTGAGTAATGAAATAAAAGAAGGTGCAATGACAGTTTATTGTTACAATTAGAGTGCAATTTACCTAGCTAAGAACTTGACATTTTATACCTAGACCAAACATATTGATGTTTAGTATCATTTTGTCAGAGATATGATTGAGGATGACAGGGTGAAGTTGGTTAAGGTATGGACTTTGATGAATGTTGTAGATTTTTTAACAAAGGTTGTGAACACAAAGAAATTCAAATGGTGTTTGAAGTCTAGGTGTAGTACCCCTGCCCTAATCAATTTTTAATCTCAGTTTTATCTTAGTTAGTTTATCATAATATAATGATTATAGTAAGATGTATTGATTTAGTGCATATCTGTTAATGTGGTTTTCACACTAGTTGTATGCAAGTTGCTTAGTGTTCCTATTTCATGGTATTAAAATCGGGCTAATGCTTTCATTAAGTTTATATATGTATGCATGTATGACTCTTGGTTGCAGGAGATTTCAAGTACCATGCCGCATGAGTGCGAGGTTTGTCTTCACCTGGATTTGCAGGTTTGAGAGTACCTCTTTAATCCTTAGAGTTGTATTAGGTGGTCGTAAGACCCTAGTTGACCATAGTCGTGCTCAAGTAAGCATCGCCAGTCGTCATCGGTATTCCCTTTTTGTTTGGGTTTGCGAGTCGTCTGTCTGGATGACCTTCTTGGTTTGCGTGTTTGGTGTGTATGGTTAAATTGATTAATTAGTCCTTAGTATTTAATTTGATTAAATATGTGTTTGTGCATTAAAGATTAATGGACTAAATTAAACAGGATTTCTTTATGTGATTTATCGTTAATCTGAATTGCTCGATTTAAATTGGGAGCAAGTTCAATTAAATGGTTAAATTTAAATATTAAATGTATTATGTTTATGCCTACGAAAAGAAAGATTTAATTTTAATTGAAATAGAATTAATTTTATCTTCTTGGCATTTTGGAAATAGAAAGGTTAAATTGAATTAATTGAGAAAATCAATTTTGAATTGAAAAACAATTTAATTTGTTGATATAGTTGGAAAATAGTAATTGTTGGGGAATTATTTTAAATAAAAATTTTAATTCCAAAAATGAAATTTTTGGTCAACCTTTCCCATATAACCTAGACTTTTGGAAAATATGGGGAATGGAATTTCTTTTGGGAAAAAATGGTTTTTGGAAAAAAATATTTTTGGATGTAATTTGGGGGTTTTGGATGGGGAAGGATTCCTTAAGCTGCAGATTGGGGCTCTTCAGCAGATCTTGCCAGGAATGCGAGATAAGGTAGGATTCAGATCCATCTCTTTGATTTCTGGTTGTATTGTTCTTGCTTTTTCAAAACCAAATTTTGGATATCAATTGGAAATGGTTGTTCATGAGGAACTCTTGTTTAAATCTCCATTGGGTGTTCTCAAATTCAAATTCTATTTTAGAAATTAGATGTTGTTGGAAAGAATGGTTGAATTATTGAGTTTAAATGCCCCATTTTGCCCAAGTATGGGTTTTTGTTGAAGAAATTATTTATGGTTTGATATTCTTCAGATTGTTTGGGGATTTGAAACTTTATTCTTGCTGGGAAAATTCTCATTTTAAGTTTATTTGAAGCTGTGTTTTTAAAAAAAAAAAAAAAAAGAAACAAATGGAATTTTGGTTTTAAAAATAAATCTTTTTAGTCTCTGGGAGACTGGTTTTTTCTAGACTGTGTTTTACACAGTAATCTTTAAAAAAAAATTAAAATAAAATAAAATAAAATAAAATAAATGATAATTTATTGGGGAAACCCCAAGAGGGAGCTGCGTATCCCATTGGGACAGCAGCGCACCCCAAGGGGTGCTGCGTTTTTTCCTTTGGGAACAGCAGCGCTCCCATTGGGATGCTGCGTGCTCCCTTGGGAAGCAGCACTTCCCCTTTGGGGCTGCGTGAGCTCCCATGGGGACCACGTGGGGTCCACGTGGAAACCCCCCCCCCCCCCTCCCTTTTAATTTATAAAAAAAAATTATTATTTTTTTTAAGTTTAAAAAAAAAAAATTAATAAATAAATTTATTAATTTAAAAGTTTTTTTTTATAAAGTGTTTAATTAATTATTAATTAATATTAATATATATTTATCAATGGAAATAAATGTATATATGTTGATTAATATTTAATGTGAAAGTTGAACATTATTAAATTATTAATAATATATATTTTATTAATGAAAAAAAAATTTATATATATATATATATATATATATATATATATATTAATTAATATTTAATTGGATTATTATGCAATATTAAATATTAATTGTGTATATTTTATTAACCATAGGGTTATAAATATATATGAATTAATATTTAATCCTTTTGGACCTATAATATTAGGGGAGCATCTTTTGGAAAAGATGAAATATTGTTTATATTGGAAAAATTTTCGAGATAAAACATACTTTATTCAAGAATATATATTGTTTGAAGATTTTAATGATATAGGCCATCTGGAAATGTTAGAAATGAATATTTAATCATTGGACATTATGAATTTAAACGATATGCTTTTGGAAATTTAATTAAGTATCATTTGGGAAAATTGTTAAGTTACTGATATTCTCATTTAGTAAAATGAATGGTTAATTTATATTTTTCCTCTATTTGAGAAATAGACAATGGTACTATTGCAAATTGTGATATTGTATTCACCTTGCAATGATGATTTCCTGTTAGTGTATTTTTGGAAACTTAGATCATGTAGAAAACTTGATCGACCTTTACTAATTTAATCAATGGGAAAGAAAGTTGTCCTTCCTGATTGTTGACTATGCGAGTTTAATTTCTGTATTTGTTTTTTTGCTTATATAATGGCAAGCTTTGACTTGTTTGATTGGACCCTGTCGTATGGTTGATTTGGGTACCTGTTCCAGTCCTCTGTCTCGAGTATGACTGTTGTTTTGTAGGTGTGTCATAATTGGTCATAACCTTTATGTGGGTGTCGAATGATGATTCGTGGTTGACCATAGTTGGTCAGGTCTCTGGTTAGAGTACCGTCAGTAAGTGTACCTCTTTTGAGTCGTGTTTGACCAAATGGTTGTTCCCTCCTTCTTGAACTCCGTTCGTCTGACCATGTGTATTCCTTGGTTTTTGAGTTCGTCCGAGTTTAGTCTAGTGTCGTATGGGAAAGTGGCTTTCGATTGGGGGTTGCGCCCAAAGTGGCTGTGGGTAACCCATCGAAAGTGAGTCTAATAAGTGATAACCTAATAGTAGATTAGGATGTTAATCTCTAAGTAAGATAATTGTGCCTCACACATGGGACGAGTGCTAACACAGACTCGACATGCTATGAGAAGGCCTGAAATGGCAAACCATCATCCTTATCTTCATGAAAGGATGTGTGGGTCCACATGAGGCTTGGATGGGCCAAAGGTTCAGATTAGGTTGCCAGGGTAACCAGTGTATGGGGCCAGAACCTATGAAGACCTGCCATGGTAACCGTACCAGGTTGTGTGATGACACTTGTCCCTACTTTCGCTAGTGTGTTGTCGTTTTGTCCTGTTAGGAGCATGTTTGTGGGTCATCCTATTGTCAATACCCTTGTGAGTACTTGGTTTCATGTTAGACCTTGGGTGGTGATGACTCAGTTTTGTGGATGCTCCAATGGACCTTTGTATTAGCTTTGATTATGTTCAGTTGGATCCTTTTCTTTTCAGGGATCGATTATGTATTTATTGACCGATGCGGTCGTTTGTATATTGATTATGTTTCGCCTTGATGGCCGGATTGTAATGGTGTAACCTCATGTATTCTTAACTTTATTAATTATTAGAGGGGTCTTGCAGTTGAGCAGACCTGGAGATGTAGCCCTTTAGGGGTGAACTCCGAGATCATTATGGTGTTATGTGATGTTATTCTCTCATGTTTCCCTTATTCAACTTTATCATGTATGAATAGCTTATGTTAGGATGTATAAGTGGATAAGATGGAATTAACTTTAAATGCTTATAGGTAGTCCTTTCTTGAATGCAGTAAATTGGAATATGAAAGAATGTAGCTTAGGATAATGGATTATATTCAATCATTATTAAGGAAATTAATTGTGTATGGAAGATCTCATATGTTTATGATAAAATTCTAGTGTGTTAGAATAGTAGATGCATGGCTTATATTTTAATGAAAAGCTTGAATGTAAAGTATGAATGAATCATAATGGATAAACATTTGCATGTGATTTATATTTCCATCTTTTGAAAGAAATTATCCTTAGTTAAGAATTATCTCATTTTTAAGATAATCAGCTTATTGGATTAATTGTGTGAGTTAAGTGAAATGTGTAAATTAAGTAATCACGTTGGGAAACTCTTTAGGTGTTAGTTGATGTCTTCCGTTATGTAATCTGAATCTTTGATATCTTGTTGTATCTTAATGTGGTGTAACTTTTAAAAAAAAAAATATTGCACTCTATTTTTGTGTTTTGGTTTAATCCCTTCGGGGTTTCCTGGCGGGGCATTACACTAGGGGCCTCTTGGCCCCTAGTAATTAAAACATGATGTTGGTACTCCTCTTGTTTCTCTTACAAGGTGCTTGACAAGTGGGAGATTTATTAGGAAAATGGTGTCTCAACCTTGCAATAGTAAAAGGGTACTAGTGTGCTTAGGTGGTTGGATAGACACTTGTATTTTTGTCCAATTTAGGTGTATTTTGAATGATGGATAAGGAATGTTGTATTTTTCCTACTAGTGCATTTTGTATGTTGTAGAAGTGCATCTAGAGTGTTTGATAGTTGATGAAGCCAAATTTATGTATAATTTATCATTGTAAATATTGGTTGTTTATCTTTAGGTCATACATCTAACAATGGATATTTTGTGTGCCTTGTTTTTCCTAGAAGACAACCCTATTTTATGAGGGCGTTGTATTATGGTTGCGTATTGTGATGTATTATAAGAGTTTGATAGATATTGAGTTTCCCCTAGATCTCCATTAGTGATACTCCTATGAGAAGCATGCTCTGCAAGCATATTGTAACTTGATTTTGATTTTATAATAATATATTGGGCAAATTTTGGAGGGGGATTTTTTTCCATAAGGGTTTTCTCAATGTAAATCACGATAGTGTGGTGTGCATGCTATTTATGTTAAGTTTTTGTAACTATTGTAAAGATCAGCAAAAGTTTTTCATTACCCTCTTCTCAAAATTATTGTAGGCAGTTGTTTTGCTACCATAACTTCCTTGCAAGTGGTATAAGAGTTTGATCACCTTTGGTCTCAGTCATGGATTGTTAGGTTTTTTTAACTAATCCAGTTTAAAGAGGGAGCTTTTACAAAAGATACTTTGTGATCTTGTTGTAAGAATTTTTAGATGGAAAGTTTGATAGGAAGAATAGAGGTGGAGAAATTTTTTAGAAATAATTTTGAGATGTGGAAATTGATGATGGAGGATTTGCTAATAGATTGAGATTAGTGGGATACTATTAATGAAAAGGTCTCCAAATCTACAGATCCTATTGCAGTTGCTCAGTATGATGTTATAAACCATAAAGCCAAGGGTCTAATCCAATTATGTTTGGAAGACTCTATTTCAAGATTGATTACCATGAAGAGACCTCTGCAAAGAAAATATGGAAGAAACTTGGTGAGATGTATCAAACCAAACTTTAACTGAATAAGAATTTCTTGAGAAAGGACGAGGGTGGACAAATTATCGATCACCTAGAAACATTCAATGTGGTGGTAGCTCAATAGGTATCCATTGGTATCTATATGGAGGAGGATAAATATCAGATATGTTGCTTTGTTCTTTGTCTTATTCATGGAATTATCTTGCTATGGCTATCGACAATACGTTTGTTGTTTTCAAGTCTGAAGATGTGGTTGGTACCTTGCTTGGTGAAGGGATGTGGAGGAAGGTATCCATCAGTTTGAAGGAATCCCTAACTATTCATGGATGATGTAAGGAAAAGGAAAGAGTTATGAGAAGCATGATAAATCCAAGTCCAATGGGAGATCCAAATATCCTAGAAAGTCCAGAATCATTTGTTGGAATTGTGATAAACCTAGACACTTTTGTAAGGATTATAAAAAGAAATGAAAAAGAAAAAGAAAACAAGTTTGATTCTGATTTTGAGTCTGAAAAGGAAAATGGTAATGCATTCATTACAACTTTTTCTACTCATGCAACTAATGTTGCATGGTTAATTGACTTGGGTGCATCTTTTCATATGACTTTTAATATAGATTGGTTTTCTGAATATGATGAATTTATTGGAGGCAATGTGTACTTAAGTGATGATTCTCATTTAGATATTTTTGGTCATGGTAAAGTTAGAATTAGGTTTTTTGATAATAGAGTAAAAAGGATTAATGTTGTTTTGCATATCCTTGTACTAGCACAAAATTTGTTATCTGTGAACAAAATGATAGATGTAGGTGTGGAGGTAGTGTTTTTTAATGTAAAATGTTAAATTGTTGGAGGTTTTATGGTAATTGCTAAAGGTATTAGATTTGGCACATTGTATAAGATAGAATCAAACATTGTTGAGTGTAATATCACTCCTATGAAAAGAAAATTTGTGGATACTTCGTTAGAAGATGTGAGGGTTTCACTTTTAATAGATGGACATGGATTTTGGGTACCTAAGGGCTCTCTTTTTTCTAAAGTAAAGTTACCTATAGATAAGACTATGTTATGGGACCAGAGGCTTGACCACATTGGAGAAAAGGGTCTAAGGACCTTGAAAAATAAATACCTTAAACTGAAGGTTTGAATGATTGTAATCTTGATTTTGATTTCTATGAGCACTCAAGTTTATTTGAGTTCTCAAAAATATTGTGGTGTTTTGGATCTTATTCATTCTAATTTTTTGGGTCATGTAGATGTACTTTCCATTGGAAAATCCACATATTATGTTTCTGTAAATTTTTTAAAGCTCTATAAAAATTTTGCATTACCCTCCTCTCAAGATTAGTGTAGGAAGTTGTTCTTCTACCATAACTTCCTTACAATAATAGATTATTTATTACATTAGATATTTTTGGATAAAAAATTTAGCTCAATTAGATAAATAAATAAAGATGGTTTAATCAATTTAATTTATTAATCAATGATTAGATGAATTGTTTTAATGAATGAATGTCGTTAGATGTTGAGATGGAGATGATAGTATAAAAATTAGTGTTAGCAAGATTTTAATGTCTATATTTTACCCTTGTTAAAATGGTGTTGTGACTACATGAAATAATGTCATTTCAAATAAAGTATATAGAGGCGGTTGGAGATAGAAGATGCCCCAAGCATGAAAGATTAAGGATTGATTTATTTGACAATGTTGTTGATGTGTGATTCTACATCCTTAAAAATGTGAGGATTGGTCAATATTGTACTCAAAGTTTTCTGCAACACTTGGAGAGGCTCCATATTTTTTATTGGATTGGATGATGGAATGCCCCTTTAAGAGTATGTGCAGGTTTGAATAACACAAATGTGCTCCCAAAATGGATAAAACTAAAATTAGTAAATGTGTACATATGTATGGATTGGGTGGGACTAGTGGAGTTACTAGATGAGGTTATTTTATAATGACTTGTTAGAAATAGAGATGAAGAAGTCTGGCATCTTCCAAGAGTACTTTGAGCATAAATAGATGTTGGAATTGTACAAAGAGATTCCAATATGTTTAAGAAAATTTTAATCTTACATAAAGTTATGCATCATGATATAATGGACCATAATTATAATATAACATATGTGTAGAAATTTGAATTGAAATAATAAATCAAAATATAAAAGAAGATATGGAACAAAGATGCATGAAAATTAAAAAAGAAAGATAAGAAAAAATGAGAATCATGCCCCCAATGATCATAATCTCAAGATGCAACATACTATAACGAACAATGGTGTCTTTTGGGAATTATGCCATGGGGACCAAGCATTTAATGTTTTTTGAATTTAAATTTTACCATAAAAACAAAGGAAAAAAAGAAGACATACGCACAATCAAGAAAGCATGCATAATGATAAAAATAAAAGGCAAACAAGACTTTTTCCTTGATCAAGTTGAAAGCCAACAATTGATTGATTTGGTGATGATGATGATAACATTGTCAATGTGGGAATAATATATCCCTTGATCATAGTGTGGATTAGCAATAATATATCCCAATGGTTTGGATTGGTTTGTTTTAACAAGGTTTAAAATTTTAGCAAGACCAAGGATGACCCTATTGAATTGTTATTAGGTATGCACTAGGTCGCAAGCCTAGATTTAGTAAGATTGTTTTGTAATGTTGTTTATCTAGAATATGGATAATTTTGAGATATTTCTCAATGGATTGGATTCATGGATAGGATTGAAGGTTATTAGATGCATGAATTGGATAATGGGTAGGGGATCCCAAACTTTATGGATTAAACTAGAATATAGGGTTGTGGATCTCGTGTTTGACTCAAATGTACTACACGATATATATATATATATATGATTAGCCAATGTTCATATTACTAAGGATAAAACCCATTATAGCATCAATGGTAAAGGTTATGGGTCAATGTAAGAAGAGGATTATTGATGAAAATAATGGATGGAGGAATAGGATTGGATATGCAATAGGGGAGGGAAAATGGGTTGCAAATTTCAAGGGCTATGTCATAAATAAATAATATGCTTATATTATAAGTATGTTAATATACATGTCACTAGGCTTGGACATGTTGAAGGATCGGCATTTACATGTTTTAATACCTTGTCCACTTCTTTATTAAGATAAAAAGTGGCAAAAGAGGATAGGTACAAATAAATGGGGATGGAGATAGATGGGACGATACGATACTATGATATAGGCTACTATATAATGATCATAAAGGATGATTGAGATGTATTTTCTCCCAAGTGTAGGATACACAAGTGAAGATTTATGCAGGATGCTCATATATTTGGTTTTCAACATGGCACTTGCCTAAGGTTCCATAGGAATGATTTTCCCCATTGAACTTTTTTCTCTTTACTTTTTTTTTTGTTGTTATACATAATAATAATAAACAATTCTCAACATGGCACTTGCCTAAGGTTCCATAGGAATGATTTTTCCATTGAACTTTTTTCTCTTTACTTTTTTTTGGTTGTTATACATGATACTAATAAATAGTTCTCATCATCATGACCATCCCAAGGTTCCATAATAATGGTTTTTACCAAAGGGTGATTTTTCTCTTTACTATTTTTTAAGAATTTTTTGTTGTGAGTTTTTGAAATCAATTGTCAGGTTCCATTGTATGCTAATAATATCTATTCAAAATGATAACTTTAGGTGGATAATTATGCTAGTTTTATTCTTGATGGGTGTCTCTTTTGAGCTTCATTGATTGATAGGTTGGCTTCTCTTAGGGTACTACCAATGGAAATTGAGTGGGAGGTGGGTTATGAAAAATTTGATGAAAGGGGTGAATTATAGAGATATGTTCATAATAGATTAAAGTAGGTAAGAGTGATGGATAGAATAATGAGAATATGAATGAATGCATAAACATCCAAAGACCAATGAGTTCACATGCCATGTTGGGTTAAAAGATGGATTTTTTTGTTAGATATGATGTTGACATTTGGGTTTTGAAATGATAGGTTTTGTTGTCTAAGAAAAACATGCATTTTTATGGTCATGGATGATGGACTTTGGCTTTATGAGTGGGTATCTATATTGTCATTTTTGGGGCTCAGACAAGTTTTATGGTCTAGCTTGTTGGATCTTCATTTGAATATTTGGATTACTATATTTTGGGGTACAAGTGGATTGTAGACGTCTAGCTATGAGCTTTAGATTTAAGGATTTTTTTGAGGTCCCTATATTTTTAAGACTAGATTTTGGAACCCATATAAATGAGTTTAGGATTTGGAATGGTAGGATTAGGCATATGAGTGTTTTGTATTCATATAAACTTTCGGGCCTTTTACCTTTCAAATTATTTGGGTTGAGACCACTTAGGTGTAATAATTTTAGGAATTTAGAGATATAATACATGATCCTTGAGATAGATATGATCTTGAAGTCCCATGAAGGTGGTGGTAGATTCATAATTATGGAATAGGTCATATGGCATGTGATTTCATTCATTTGGGGTAATAGATAGAGGGGGTGTGTTGTTTAAGGTTAGTATGTGATGCAGAGCATCCACACCCACACACACAAGCCCTACACCTTTTAGGAATCTACTTCACATTGTTGAGGTTTCACAATGATTAAGAACTTCCCCTTATGAAGGTTTTCCATAATATTTAATAAAACTCCACACATATTGCTCTTGCCTATGAACTCAATCATACCTTCTAGACCAACTAGGATAGGTTTATTGGCATTGAGGACTGTATGCGGAAAAAGCGGGTAATTTAATTAAATTGGATTTAATTAAATAGAGAAATGAACATAAAATATTCATTTAGGAATATGGTCATTTTTATACGTCTACGTTTTACCCCTCTTTGAAGTGACGTGTGTGCACATGTTATTTCAAAGAAAATGATGTGTAGTTGTGATTTTATGATCAATGTCATTTTTATGGACTTTCATGTTGTGCCCCAAATTTAATGTGTGATGCCCTAGATTCGATAAACGATGGTGATAATGCCCCCTCGGGAGATGAATCAAAATTTTGAAAAAAATTGATTTAATTTGATAATTGCGTTTGTGGCGCAAAATTTTGGCTAGGTGAAACGTTGAAATTGATTCATCTCCCGATAATTGACACGTTTTAGGGTATGAGGGAGACCGCGAGAAAATTACATGCTCATTTCCCTAACCCTAATTTTATTTTACCCTATAAAAGGGAAAAAGTGCTTTGTTTTGTCTCATTTGTGCTTGTTGACTTTGGAGAAAGAGACTTTTGGAGAGAAGACAAAATGCCTATTCCCTATTCCACGCATCGTTTTCAGCACGTTCGGAGGCATCAGAGACCTGTCGCATATGGACCACCGGTAAGTCAACCCTCTGCATCACAGGCAATAAACTAGCTATAAGATGACAAGGTTAGTAAACAAGACTATCCTAGCATACTATATTAGTTTATGATTTAAGCTAAATGATAAGGAATACACTCTAAATTTGCATATTTAGATTAATTCATGTTTTAAAGAGAGGCTAAATGATGAGTATATATGAAATATGAAAGCTTGAATGGATTTGAGTATAAGTGTGATGCTAAAGACTTGGATGATATGAAAATGGAGGAATGAGAGCTCTATTTATAGAAAAAATAGGGCAATGGATGGCTAGGATTGAAAGAGACAATCAAGGGTTGAGTTTAAAAGTTGGGAATCCATGTTTGCAATTGGCACCAATGAAATGGTGACAATTGTCAACATAAGGTTGGTTGAGAGGAGATGTAAGAAGCATTAAATGTTTGAGAAGACCTCATGGTTACCCTAGGGGTTAAGGGTTAAGGTTAAGTTAAGATTACCCATTGGATAAAGCTTTTACCCAAAGGATAAACTCTTGTGCAAAGGATTAAGGATAACCATGGTCAAAGCAATAAATGCTTGATGAGACCCTTGGGTTAGATGGAGGTTGAGTTTATGGAAATTCTTTAACCATGTAAGAGGGTTGAGTTAACCATTAATGGTTATGAAGACTTTGGGGACAAATTTGTAAGAGTCCTTCCAAATTTGGGGGTATTCAACAAGTTAGCTTATTGAATGGATAAAGGCTTTAATGCATTTTGAAGACTTTACTCCAAATTTGAGAAGTGACCTCCTCAAATTTAGGGAAAAGGGATAATGGATGGGTTTGGCTTAATTAATCAGGATTAGAAGAATCTAGAAGAGGTTAGAAAGAGGGTTAGGATGTAAGTGGGAGGTGTAGGATTTTGCAAGTGGGTGAGGGAAAATAGGTTTTAATTGAATTTAATTCAATTTGGTTACAATTAAATAAATTAGATTTATTTAATTTAGGATAACTTATTTTAATTAAATTTGAATTTAATTAAAAAGTGGATAGGGGCTTTTATTGAATAAAATGAATTTATCCTATTAAATGGTATAGTGAATTTAATTGAGTAATTTACTTAATTAAATAGAGGAATGTGGGTAATTTAATTAAATTGGATTTAATTAAATAGAGAAATGAACATAAAATATTCATTTAGGAATATGGTCATTTTTATACGTCTACACTTCTAACAGGGCATCATCATATTGTGGGTAGGTTCCCACCATGGTTTTTCCCTTGATTGGGTTTTCCACGTCAAAAATCTTAGTGTTATGTGTGTTATTGATGTGGTGTTGACTTATGCTTTCATTGTTAATTATCAGATTTAAAATTGTGTTTGAGTTAAGAAAATATTTTGAGAAAACTGATTCACCCCCCCCCCCCACCTCTCAGTTTTCTACCTTGTTGTGAACATTTCTATTGTGCAATAAGATCTACCAATGGGTGTCTTTAAAGAAAAATGAATATACATGTGTAAAAAATCATTAGAGGCATTCGATTTGAAAAAAAAAAGAATTTGGGGCAAAAATATTGTCACATAGACTACAAATGGATATGTTGGGTAGAAGGGGGGTTATGCCAAAATCATGTTGGCCCAACTCCAAAAACATCGAAGATAGAACTTGTGTTTTTATAGTAAATGGGGGTTTAGTCAACCTTAGTTGGGTTGAAGCCCCAATTTACACTATAGAAACCACATTTGTGGTCTATGAGGATCAATGTGAACAATTATTTAAAATTTAAAAAAGTGATTGGCACACAAGAGCAACATAGGTTTTTACTTTCATCCTTTAATGTGTGTTAAATAAACCATGTTGCCAACTAGTTTCTCAAACAATATGGCATCTAATTATTGTATTATAGGCCAGTGAGGTGAAGTGATTCTCTAGGGACTCCCTAGGAGGAATAGTAGTTCCACCCTGATGTCGGTCAAATAAAGTTGAATCAAAATATGCTTGAATGAATCCCCTATACCTAGAGAAAATTCCCCTAACCAATTTGTCTATCCAAGTGATGTTTGGTAGTTGAAGATTGGTACGGATCTCCTCTTTTCAAGCATTCAATATGGAGCTACCTTCCTTGAATGACAACCCCTAGTAAGCTTTAATTTAAATTGAAAGTAACTATAAATAGATCCACAATTAAGTATTTTAAACTTTTCTAAGAGATCAAATTCATATTTTGGTTGTGATATGAATTGCCACAATTAGCTAAAAAGATATTATTTCATGATTATAATATTTATAGGTTTATTTATTTTAGTGCATCTACATATGTCTGTGTGTGAAATGATTTTTTATATCGAAGAAATCAACACTATTTTAGTGTATCTACATATGTCTTTATGTGTGTTTATTGATTTTATATCAACAAAAACCAACATTTTTTTGTTACATCTAAATCCTAAACCTATACTAGTAACTTTGGATGCATGGTGTATTGAAAAACAAATATTTGGCTTCATAGTTGTGAGCAAAAATTTGCATTGCTGGTACATTGTTAATAGGTAGTTGTGACTCGGTGTTGGTTGTTCCCACCACTCCGTCGAAGCAACTTTGCAATCAAGCATATGGCTTTTCTAGTTTTTATTTAATTATCTATTAATTTAAAAAGATTATTATGTACTAATGTTATTGTTATTTATGTTGATAAAATAAAAAAGTCATTCTTATTTATTATTGATTATTTATTTATTTTTTAATTTTTTTTTTATAAAAGTGGACAAGCCACTAAACGTATATATTATTCATGAATATGTTTACATCGGGTTCAAAAAAGGCATACCGGTAGGAAAGAACTCGTAAGAAAACCTCTGGTTGTAGCCTTTAAAAAATAAAAAATAAACACTACCCTTACATCATTTGTTACTATCCAGTATGATCACCCAACCCCCTACCTCTAAAATTATACAAGGGTCCCATAGGACTTTTACAAAAAAACCAATCTACTGCCAAATAAAGGGCTGAACAAAATTCCATCAAAATATCATGAAGGACCACCAAGGAGATAATAGTGATGTAGTAACTCCTGCCAATTCCACATTGAAACCAAAAAGAGCCTCCTCAAAGAAATGATACTGCCAAAAACACTCCAGCATAACAGCAGCCAAAAACCTCTGAATTTGCATCCAAAAAAACCATACCACCAACTCCAAAAAACAATCAAATATACAAAAACCAAGAACTAGTGCTTTCCTCCGAAGGATCATGGGCTGAATCCGGAGGAGGAATAACCCTCAGTGGAAGTGCCAAACGAGCAGGACCAGAGAACAAAAAGCCCAAAGTGATCAACGAGTGCAAGGCCTCAAAAATGACCCAAGCTTTATCCACATACTAATCAGGAACCAGATATAGCAAAAAATCCATAGAAGTCCATGTATCTTCCATGGTGTCACATATCAACCTCATTCTTAATTCATACAATAATTGACCAAACCAACCATTAACTCTATTTATATTTATATTTTATATGTTTTGACTTTGTGTTTTTTAACTCTATTTTAGTTTTTAATTTAGATTCAAATTTAAAATTATTTGAATTATTTGTGTCTATTTTGTGAAATTACAATAATCAATTTATAATCTTTTTTGTTCTATTAAAATTTGAATACTAGTTGAATCATTATGTTCAATTCAAATTTGAATAAATAGTAGAATCATTATGTTCAATGAAAATTTGAATAATTGTAGAATCGTTATGTTTTAAACTTTATCTTAATTTATAGAATATATAAAATTTATTTTGATATTTTATCAATTTTAACTATAATAATTGTCGATGTTTTTTCGGCCTATGAATGGGCCTGTTCAAATTAATCTGGATCCGGGTCAGGTGAAGGTGGTGGAATGGACTAAACCAAGGGTAGGTTGGTATAAATTAAATTTTGACAAGGCCTCAAAAGGAAACCCTGGATTTTCAGGGGCCAAATTTGTGGTGAGAGATTGGGATGGAACTATTATTGTCTTTGGTGCTTTGAAGCTTGTAGAGGGGACAATTAATGAGGCCAAGGCCGAGGCGGCGATTGAAGCTTTGAAGATGGGGAAAAATTGAGCCTTCCAAAAAAATTCTAGAGGGAGATTCTTTAATAATCATAAATGCACTAAAGAAAGGAGTTATTATTGCATGGAACTTTAAAAATTCATGTATGTTACCAAGCAAATTTTAGCAACCTTTGAAGATTTCAAAATTGGACTCATGAGGAGAGTTGGAAATGAGGTGGTAGACAAACTGACCAAATGGGCAATGCATTTTAATGATAGTATGGAGGGTACATTGGAAGATCTCCATAATTTGGAGCTTGATGCGAGGTTAGGTGGAATGCCACCATTTCAGAAAGCCATTTATGGAAAGAAGTGGCAATTAATTGATTTGATAGGGGTCGAATTGATATTAAAGCTCGTGGTTGATTCTTTGGTGCTCATTGTGGAGGATGGGTGGCAAGTGAGAATTGGGATGGAGGCCACATTTTCTTTGGTTACTCCATGACAGTAGTTAGCCTTTATGGGCAGAATTGGTGATGAGAGAATGAACAACCTATTTAAATTCAATGATGACTCTTTTTGTGGATAATTGAGGTGTTACTTGGGGAAGATTTCATGGCAATTGAGCATCGATACCGAATGAATGTCAATATCAACTCCATGGTGGCAGCATGGGGCCTAGATGTGGGAAGGAAGGAGGATGTAGAATGGGTTTTAAAGGGGGTGTGGCAGAAGATTGGTTGTATGGTCTCCAATCTGTGTTGGAGAGGGCTACTACTAGGATGGGTTTCTTGGTGACAAAGGATAGATGATGCCTGCCAACAATTCATGTCGTTCATTCAATGGGCAAATGGGATGAACGAAGATGAGCAAAGGGCGGAGGCTTTCATTGGTTGGGATTCTTTGATGCACTTCATACGTGAGAAGGAGATAGAGAGAGCTTGAGGAAAGTGGAAGCTCGAGATGGAAGTGGTGTCAGGGGAGAGATTTGAAATGAAGGACTTCTGGGTCAACAGACCTCTGAAAGATATGAGGAAGAAATGATATAGAAAATGTTTACACTTTTTATTCGGGGGTTCTAGTTTATTGTATAAACTTTTATTTTATAATGTTTTTTTTTTGTATTTGTATGGTTGAATAGGGAAAAAGGCAATGGTTAAGGGGTAGGGTTTGTTGCAAGGATTTAACCATATGGGTGTATTTTCATTTGTGTGTCTTCGAATTTCATATGATATTGTAGTTATGATGTATAGGGTTATATTTGGTAAATAGATATAGAGTCTGGATAATGTGCTCTCATGATCTGGGACATATGCTTTTTGAGTTCGCTATAGTTACTCGAAGAATGGATGGATGGTGTTTCAAATTTTGTAAAATTTTACTATTAATAAAATATATTATTACAAACCAAAAAACAAAATTGTCAATGTTCTTAAATTTTTTACAAGATTTTTATTTTTATTATGTTTTTATTAAATATTTTATAATTATATAAATAATTTATTTTAGTTAATAATTAATGTTGAGATAATGTAGAGATAGGTAATCAAATCTAATGTTAAATCTATCTCCATATCCACAACTCTCTCATAGATACACAAACACAATTCATGTCTCTCTCTCTCCTCTCTCTCTCTCTCTCTCTCTCTCTCTCTCTCTCTCTCTCTCTCTCTCTCTCTCTCTCTCTCTCTCTCTCTCTCTCTCTCTCTCTCTCTCACCTCTCCTCTCTCTCTCTCTCTCTCTCTCTCTCTCATCTCTCTCTCTCTCTCCTCTCTCTCCATCTCTCTTATATATATATATATATATATATATATATATATATATAATCTAGCTCTATCTCCTCTCTCTCTATTTCTCTGTCTCATCTCTATATCCCTCTCCTCCATCTCCATCAATATCTTCCTCTCTATCTTAAATCCCCCTTAAATCCCCTAAATCTATCTCCTTACCCCTCTCTATCTCTCCCTCTCACTCTTCCCCCCTCTATCTCTTGCTCTTTTTATCCCTATTTCTCCCTCTCTCTCCCTATCTCCCTATTACAAAAACAATAGGAGCATATTGGTAATGATTCTTATTTGTCTTCTTGATTCAAAGTTCTTGTTTCATTCATGTTTGGATACATGTAAGTCGATGCATAGTTGATTTGAAGTTATCACTTCTCTATTGAAACCTGTGTTGCACAAGCAACATCATTTGCTAAATGGCCTACCTATTGACATCATGTATTGCCTAAATTCATGCAAAAAATAGACCATTTTTTTTTTCCAATTGACCTTCCACAACTCTTCAATGTAACCAAGGTGCAATTACTAGTTAATTTCACTATTATTGCACATGTATCTTATCCTATTTTTTACATTTTCACATGAATTGATGTAAACAACTATTGTCCTTGATTTTGTGATATAATATTTATTTCATTGAAGAAAGCATGGCAAGTTTGTATAATCTATTTATAAAATCTAGAATAGCACGGAAGTTGAAAATCTTCTATCTACTTATCTATCTATCTATAAGACCCAAAAACACAAGATTGTCTATGAAATCTCATTCTTATTTTAATATCAAAGGGTAATTTCACAATGCGACAAGATTTATTTGTAGATTTCATATCTTGTATTTAAAATAAAATAAAAACTATGCCTGGTAAAAATTTTAATGTGACCGGTGGTGCTGGCATGGCACGCCCTCCAGCTCCACGTGAATGCTTTTGTCCTGGAGCTATGAATCGGTGAGGCCACAAACGGGGGACCTCATCCCCACACTTCACTTGTTCAAATATGCGAGCACGATGGCCCAACAAAGGCACAAGGCCTTGCGAGCACTGTGGCCCAGTAGAGATTTGAACCTTGGTGGCCAATTCACCAACAAAGTGTTTTAACCGCGACTCTACATGTCCGAAGATGATTTCATATCTTGTATTCACTACAAATCTTGAATTTTATTTATTGGCATTATCAATAACTTCAAACTTATTAGATATATACATTTTTTTACAAGAATCTTTTTAGTCAACTTCAAGCACTAAAATAATGAATGTTTGTCTACCTATAGAGTTGCATAATTAAATGAGGTCATGGTAACTAGTAGCATGTGCCACAAAAGATTTGATTTCAATAAACAATGATAGTGATTACAAATATATTGTGGACTCTTCTAATGATCTATAAGGTCATGTTGTCACAAAGTTCCTACCAAATGTTATCATGACAGTTTTGTTCTTTGCTTGATCCAATTCTTCCTGTAACAGACAAGAACAACATACTTGAAAATTAAATCCAACAATTAGTAGCTTCATTGAAGATAGAACAAGTATATATGTTTTATACACTTGTTGTCTTTTATCAATAAAATAGATAACATGACATTCCTAGTCTAAATCAAAACATTGTAAGTTTGGATTCATAAAGCATCAACCCAATAATGGCTTTAGAAGATATGGTCAAAAGAGATCTAGTACCCTACAAATCAAACATAAAAATACATCATCTTAACACCATCTTATAATTGTTTCAGATGATGTGAAATTTGTTTACTTATCTGCTAAATATAATGCTCTTTACATAGAGCATATTAGTACCAGATCCCATTCTAGCAAGCATTAAAATATAGCTAATAAGTTTGACAATCTAGAAATCTTTGAATTGTGATCTTTTGACATAATTTTGATAAAATTCCCTCTTTTAAAGACATTGTATTTAATATCGCATAATTGGAATGTAAAACTCAAAGATGGATTCATTTAGTCTATTGAATTCATCAACACGGGCATCAAAAGAAATTACAACCTGGTAAGTAGGTGTTCGCCAATGAAGAAATGGTGGGTTTATCTAATATTTTGATTCTTGAGAATGATCCATAAAGAGTTAAATACATACTCATCCTCATCATGTAACCATAATAGGTTGGGCTCCCTCCATTTACTTCTCAAACATCAATGTCGTAACACTCCATAGTTAGAATAGAGAACAAATTGGCAGTGATGATACACCAATAGGCCTACTATTTAAGGACAAAATCTAGACGAGACTTACTGAAGATTTTGGCACAACACTTGTTGAAGGTTTTGCAAATGGGATAGCAAGTTTAGTGGGCTTAACCTTGGTAAAACTCTATGGTTAAACACACTTGAGTGGGCTTAATCTTGGGGAAACTCCATGGTTAAGTATGCTTGAACTGGAGTAGTACTGGGATGAGTGACCATTTAGACCTCCAAAGTTTCACCTTTGTGACCATCACCAAGATGCAATGACTGCTAAGTGTACCATTTATGCTTATGAGATATAAGCTCTTCTGAATCACTACTCATGAAACATGGGTCAATAAATTTGTCTCCAAAACTACATAGTTAAATCATGATAACAATATCATAAAAATCTGAACAAATTAACCTAATGAGTACTCAAATATTTTTGGTACCTTTCAAGATAGTTTAATAATATCAAGGATACCTATACAGTTGTTTCTTTTGGTACACACATTATTGACCTAGCCACGTGTTGGTGATCACTGTGGTTATCCCAAAGAAAAACATAAAATATTATTATCAATCTTCTGAGAACATCCTTAGATGAAAGTAGGAATACAGTTGGTAAGCATTTGGAACAAAGTCCACTTTAGCATAACTAAGCTACTTTTAAAACTTTTAGTCAGGTATTATGTGACTCGAATATCATAGCATGTTGGTTGTAGGTTAGGAATCGAAAACCATTTTTCAAGCCATTTCTCATATGCTCGAGCAATTTTATGAATTGAAATTTTCTACAAACAACTAAGTGCAATTTCCCACCTAGGCAAAGCCCTTAAAATGATTCCCACTACTGTAACAAGCCAGAATCACAATCTCAAAACTCTGCAATTGTTGGATACATCACCAAGAATCTAAGGATCTAAAGAGGTCTTGGAAGGGCATATCAATTGTCCAAAATGTCAACCAAGCTCAAATAACAACAATTCAAGAACAAACATATGTAAATTATGTTCCTTACTCTGAGGATCCTAGTGTTCAAAAGATGGATTCAGTACAAATTGGGAGTCTTTTCCATAAACGAGGCTATTAGCTCATTGTAGATCCAAATGGACTGTTTTCAAATCATTTCTATCAAGGGAGGATACCAAAGGAAAATGCTTTTTCTTGGCTCGCAGATCAGAACAATGTATTGTCTCAGAAATTACTTAGAAACATGAGTTTACTGAGCCCATCCACTTGTGTTGTGTAAATGCTCAAGATAATTTGCAAGACATCTATTACTTCATTGAAGAATGATCTTGGCTAATCCAAAACTTGGATTTGCTTGGGCTTGGCCCGAAAATATGCACTCCTCCATCTCATCTTGGCCCTGCCTAACTAGTCCAGACAGGTTGGAATCCCTTTAAAAGTTGTCCCAACCATTGTAGCATAAGTGTGAAGTTATTGAGTCTTCAAGGATAGAGAAATTGAAATGGGTAGGTTATCGCCCAAACAGAGTCTGGACTCTCAGAGATTCTCAATGCTAGACATGAGAAGGGTAAGAGGAAATTCTCTGGTGCTTTATCTATCTACCCCTTACCAAATATCCTAGCCCTAATAAGCTTTGTGGGGCTTCTTCCAGATGGTGTTTCCCCTGTTCTCAGTCGGTAAAATTAAATTTCAAGGGTGCATTAGGACAAACCCCCGGAGAGTTGAGACTGGTGTTATAGTTAGATATCATGATATCCTCCTCTAAGCCTTTCAAATTAGATCAATAATAACGCTAATAAGGCTATTGCTCTTGTTAAAGGTTTGAAGCTATCCTTGAGTCGTAATTTTAAAAACCTTACAGTAGAAGGGGGACACACTACTAATTACCAGTGACATGAACAAAATAACATCCCAATTCAGAAGTTTGATTGTAACTTATGACTCACTGCAATCCCCAATAGTGTGATGATGGGACTTCCTCATTATGTGCCTTTATTGGTATCAGAGTTGTTTTTGATAAACTATACTTTTGTCTTGGCACCTTGATAAAGCTCCTAACAGCAGTATCCTACATAGAGGCCTATAACTCATGTTCTTAGAGAGGCCTACAACTACAAATCATGTTCTTACTTTGAAGGTGGTCCCATGCAATATAAAGAATTAAGAAACTGTGAATTCTTTGCTTTTAGCTTGAAATTTTGGAGTCTCTACATATTAAAAGGGGAAATTTTAGCTAAAAGTTTGCAGACACACTAGAAAATTTTAGGACAGTTTTGTGCCAAATGCCAATTTCCTTATGATGTAAATTTCCATTCATTTAGGTACCTAAGATGATGAAGTCTAGTGATAAGAAAATAGTTTTTAGGGGACCACATGCTTACAAATAGCTCTGAAATTTCCTGAGCAGCAGTGTTTAGAAAGTAAAATTTCCCCTTCCATGGAACCATTAGCTAAGGAGCTAATGCCATCAGTGTTGTTTTCTAAAGATTAACAAGTGTTTCCCTCTCTCAATCTTTTGTGAATGGTTAAGCTTAAAATTGATTGGGGAAGCTCCATGGTTAAGGATGTCCGATTCATGTTAGTATTGGGATGATTAACCTCTTAAGAAGTCTCAATGCTTCACCAGTATAAGCATTATCAGTATGTAATTCATGCTCATGAGAGATGGGTTCTTCCGAACAACTACTTATTAATAAGCTTAAGGAGCTCCATAATGAATTATTTGTGAGACGCAACACTTGCCAATGGTTTTGCAAATGGACTAATAGGTTAGTGGGATTGATCTTAAATAAAACTCCATGGTTAAATGTGCTTGATTTAGTGTAGTATTGAGATGGGATACCTCTCAAAAAGTCACTATCCTTCACCCCTATGAGCATCACCTAAATAAAATGGTGTTGTGTGGACTGTGGATCATTCATGCTCATGAGAGATGGGTTTTTGTAAACCACAACTCATGGAATAGATATTGTACACCATGCATAGCATTAATTATTTTAATTATGTAAAATAAATATTTGTTTGTGGTGCATTATTAAGAGATAAGTAAATATTTTTTATTTGTAACACTTGGTACCAAAAAGTAAATGTGGAATCAATGGTTTTGTGAACTCATGGTTTTACCTTACCACTTGGTTGTATTTGTGTGAAGTTGATTCCATAAAGGCAAACACATGTTTAGTGGTTGAAGTTGACCTTTAGAGATTTTGACTTGACTGTCATTGTATAGATTTTTTTCTAAGGAGTGCATATGTGAAGCATGGCATGGGATGTGTGAATTCATATTGGGACACATGGAGCAAAGTTACATTTGTGAACATGTTTTTCATGCCATTACATTCAACATTTGTGATTACATTAAAAAAACATTGCATTATCATCAATAATTGTAGATCTGAGGTATATCTCCTTAATACTTATTTTAGTATTTGCATTATTTCATTCATAGTTAATTCTAAAATTGAGGTTTGACTTAGGCAAACCCCTATTCCCAACATCTTTCCCTTTCTTTCTATGTGCAGGAAACAGGTGCAGAGTTGTACTTGGAAAATCTGTCAAAGTCAACAACAACAACAACCAAGTCAGCTTTCGATTACGCTACTTGGTCTTGAAAAATTAGATCAAACTTCTAAGAATAGGTTATAAACATCTCATTTTTTCCAAATCTTAGTTGGTAGCTCTATGGGACATCTATAACTTACTGCTTCTATCAGATTACTTCAATTATCCATTATTTTGTGATATGTCTTTGATCTTTGTATATAATTGTTTTGTAAGCTTGCATGTATGTTTTTCTCTCATGGGGTTATGTAAGAAATGGTTTGATTAGCATGTATAATTTTTTTAACAGACTGACTCAAACTATAATACCCCTTCCCTAATCAGACTCTATTTGACCTAGTTGACCATGGTTGATTTTTCAATGGCTTACATGGATGGTTGATAAATTATGATTGTGATGTTTTTATCCAGGCACTATGCTTTGGAGTGTGATTTAGTGGATGTGATTATGTATTATTGCTTATTGAGGAGTAGATGTTGATTATGCACTATTTCTTATTAATGCTTAGATGTTAATGCTCCTTATGCATCGTATTTCATAGATGATGAAATATAATTTTATTTAAGTGTTACTGACCATGGGCTAACACATTTACTTTATGTATGAGTTACACTATGTATCTATCTTCATGTATCTGTGGAGTCTCTATGGGGTGCGAGGAGATGATTTTCCATCACTCACTTCAGTGAGATACGAAAAGTCACGATTCTCCTTCACTAGTGTGATTATCGTGTTTGTATATATATATGTGTGTGTGTGGTTCGGTGATGCAAGAATTGCAGGTACAAGGTACTGACTCCACCTGGCTCCAGAGGTCTAAGTGTACCTAATTAACTCGATGGAAGTGGAGGAGATAGTCTTAAGGCCCTAAATATCATTCCTAGCCTTGCTCGATTGTGAGTGTTATCAGTCATTTGTCAACCCTGTCGGTTCGCCAATTAGGCCACCTTTCCGATGTTGGTATGCGGGTCATGTCTTTATTTTGTTTAGTTTAGTTTTGCATGTTATTCGTTTTGTGACTTTGATAAATTCTCCTAAATGTTGCTTTAATGTGAGATTAATTATTAATACCTTAGCGTTATTAATAATTAATGCATATCATCATGCATTAATTAAACAAAGGATAAATTATAATAGGACCCTTATATTATAAAAATAAATCAATCAAACGTACCAAGGAATCTAATTAAATTATTTGTTTAAATATATCATATAGTGGATTTTGTATTGTGTCATGTATTTTTGTAAAAAGTTATTTAGACTTCTAAATAAATAAATATCTTGTTGACTTTTTGGTGTGTGAGGAAATTTAAATGTATTGAATTCGGAGAAAAGTATTTCAATTTTTATTTTAGGAAAAGTAATTATTTTCAAAGAAAATATTTTTGCCCTAAAATGATATTTTAGGTAAAAATATTTTATATGGGAAAAATTTTCCAGAATATGGAGTTCTGGCATTTTGTAAAATTCCCTCTTTGTTGTTGATTGGGGGTTTTTTGACATTTTGAAAATTGGTTCTATGTTGTTGAAGAAGTTCTTGCATTTGGAAGGATTGGGTGATCTTATTCAATCTTCTTCCAGGAAAGCATTTGAAGGTTGGATCATTTTCTTTTTTGTTTGAAAGAAATATTTGTTTGAGAAATTCTTTAATTTGTTGGGTATTCGGGGATATCAAATTAAATTTTATGAACATACGATTAGTACATTCTCTTCCTAATTGTGGAATTGAGCTAAGAAAGAAATTTAAATTTGTTTGTTTTTATAAAAATTTGGGGGTGATCTGGTTTTATTTATTTTATTTTATTATTTTTGTTAATTTTTTTTTTATGGGGGCATTTTTTTTTATGTTGTGGCTTTGCCACAGCCGTGGTTTGTAGGAAGCCACGACTGTGGCTTAACCCACAATAGTGGGGACCCACGACTGTGGGAAGCCACGACTGTGGGAAGCCACTGTCGTTGCTTATCCCACAGCAGTGGGAGACCACTATCGTGGCCCCTCCCACAGTCATGGGAGCCCACGGCTGTGGGGGTTTACCCATGCCACCTCCTTCCCATTTCATGGGCCCAGAAAAATATAAAATTAAATAAGTTTTTAATTATTATTATTAAATTATTATTAATAATATATATATGTTTGGAAATATGATGTTAGTTAATTATGTTTTTCATTGAAATCAGATTTGAGAGTAGATTTTAAACAAAAAGAAATAAATATATAAATATGTAATTTGGAACTAGAAAGCATAGATTAGATGCTAATGTTGATTGGATATTATCATAATAAACTTTGGGGAATGAAGTTCTTATTAGTAATCGTGGGTTAAACTTAGTCAATATGGCTTTTGTTGGAAAAGATCTATATTTGAATTAAATAATGATTTTGTTTCAAGTATGTTTTGTTATATTCATTTTTTATTAATTGGAAATTATATTGCGAATATGAAACTTGTTTTTAGTCATTTTTGGGTTCGGGAACCTAAGTGCTTAATTTTACTTAAAAGGGGATATTTTCATGTGTGTGTGGGTATGGATTTTTTAATCAAGTCATTGTGCAAGTCAATTGGGTGTATGTTGACTTAGACCTTTTCATGTGTTTTCCCTGTTGTAAATTTTCTTATCTGGGAGGAATCAATTAAGTGAAAGAGTTACAATTAGATAATAATAGTTTTTAATTATATTCTTGAATTGTCATGGGGTCATTTTTTGAAACTTTTGAAAGAGAGGCAAACCAAGTAGTCATTAAATACATTCCCTGCAGGGCTAAAGTTGATGAAGTCATGAGTTTGACTGGCCATCCGATGAAGAGTACAGTGCATGGAGTAGTATGTATCTGAATGATGAATAAAGGTTGCAAACAGTTTGATATAACTATTTTTGTCTTCTAGTGGCGGATATTTTTGAAGCGGTATAACAGAGATGGCGGTAAAATTCATCATGAGTTTTAGAGAAGCGGACGCAAATTTTGATCTTGTATGAACGAGATCAAGGATGTAATATTTTTTGTAACAAAATGCAGTTGTATGTGATCATTTTGAGATGACAGGTGTCTCCTCTGGCCCGAAGCTTGTTTTTTGCTCCCTTGTTTTTTATAAAAGGGAATTCAGGGCTATGAGACAGGGTTCCGATTTTGGTCCCTTGAGTGTTCTGAATTTCTGGTTTCAATAGAAAAGTCTAGGCAAAACGAAAAAGTTGTAAAAAGGTCATTTGTAGAGAAAAATAAAAAAGAGTCTTGTGTCTGTTTTTGCAGGTTTTTGAAGGAGTTATGTATAAATTGTATTTTTACAGAGACGACCGAATTATTCAATAGAAATATAATTCAAACCCATTTCTCTCCAGTGTATTGTTCTATCATATTTTGAATGAATATCATCAAGGATTTTATCATTCATTGCACTGTTGTGGTGTATAGATTTTATGTTCATGCTTTGGTTTAAAGGGCCAATTAAAATGCTTGAGTAGAATTGTAGAGTGGTAGGGATATTTGCAAGGATTTTGATAAGTAGTTTTGGGTTGGGGTTGCAAATATGATATATTGCAAGGCAATATTATCTTAGGTTTATATGTTGTTAGATAAATTCTGTCAGAATACATTTTACATAGTATGAACTCATCTACCCAATGGAGTAAGGCACTGATCATAGCTTACATTGTTTTGATGTTGATTTTCTGTTCGGAATCACCAGTTATTTGCTAGAATTTGTTGAATAACAGAATATTTTCATTTGCATGTATGGTGTTATGTGCATATAATCATCTCATGCTCCAAATTGGTTGAGGATCACTGATGAATTTGTCATTCTTGAGCATTCTCCCTTTCTATCGAGCCTTATATGAGTTTATCTGCTTTGTTTCATGTGTAATTTGTGTGTGGCGTAGAGATCACAAATTGGCATGGGGATCACCCTCCCGAGTTTTGCAGAGACCAAAGTGTAGAAGGATCTTGTAACCTTGTTAAAGTTGGTCCAAGACTGAAGAATATTAATAGTTGGAAGTGGCTTTCCATAGATATTTGGAGGAATCAGCTTGGTCTCTGCCTTGTGGCAGTGTAAACCCGTTTTCAGGCACCAACAAAAAATGGCGACTCTGTTGGGGAATGAACTTTGGAGAGTCTCTGGTTAAAAAAGTTTTGTAAAATATATAGTAGAGGTTTTCACACTATCACTATGATTTGACGGTTGAGCCCGTGGTTTTGTGTTTGTGGTTCATGTTTTCCTTTGAATAGGGTGTTTTACGTTTTCGTGAGAAAGACATTCCGGTTTGTGAACAAGGTTCACAACTTTCTTTCAAAGATTACCAAGTAGTATATTATTTGGTATCCCAAAGCAATTTGGGTGGCGACTCTGAGGTTTCTATGCCAGTGCGTATATTTTTGAATAATTCTAACAAATCTTTGAAGGATTTTGTTACTATGAGTAAAGCGAAGAACACTAGAGGTTACATGAGGTTGCACCCAGAAGAAAAGTTGGAAGAGCTTCCATGAGCTCAGCAAAGACAGGGGATAAGAAGAAATGCAGAAACCAACACCACTCCCTCATAATGAAAACCTAAGCACAAGAATGCAAGTCACATTTAAATCTTGTTCCTAAGTTTCATGCATCATCTTCTAAAAGTTCTGAATCAAATAGTTTAGGATTTTCAATTCCTTGTTTGATACACCTATTCAAGAAGAGGTGCAACCACATAGAAAAGAATGTACTCAAGTTCAGTATTCAGAAAAGAAAATAGGTTGGAGTAGAAGTAGAAGTCACCAAAGTGAAAATTCTATTGGTGTACCTCATTCTCTAGGTCTCACAGCAGATTTTTCTCGTGGCTATGAGTCAATCCGAGAACAAGGTAATGTGGACTTAATTGATTTAGATGATACTTCTAGATCTGAGACAACTTTATTGGATCCTGAAGAAGTTTTTGGAGACATAGACACATTGAGAAGAGAACTCCAAGAACAAATAGATCTGAGAAGGAAAAGAGAAAAGGGAAATGAATCTCAAGTTATTAGAGTTGTAATAAAGAGAGAGATGATTTAATATGACAATTAGAAACACTTAAATCCTTGGCTCAGGAAAATGATAAGCCTAATGTTGAGGGGCCTACTTTAAGAGAGATCTTAGATAAAAAAAAAACTGAAAAAACATTACAAAGGAAAAGGCTAAGAGTAATGTGAATAACCAAGGGTTAGTAGATTCTAGTCACTAAGTGCTTGAATTCCTAAATAAGATCTGGATAAAGGAAAATAGAAGGTGTATGGTATTAAGATAGATGACAAGAAATCTTCAACTCTCACAGATCTAAGTTGAGAGTTATCCCAAGTTGACATTGAGCTAGAAAGAGCTAGAATAGAAAACGAAACTCTTGCAAAAGAGTTGAAGAGAGTTTAAATGGAAGCCTCAAATGCAGAGATGAAAAGGAAAATTGATCTATTGGGCTCCCTCCCCTCGGGGACCTTCCGACAATACATCCAGCTTGCCTTCCTTTAAATCCCCATAGAATTGTAAGGCCTTCCCTTCCCTTCCTATAAATCTACTTTAGCTAGACTTGATCAGATTAGTTATCTCCCTGGGCGTTGTCAACATTAAACAATGCTTCATTCATTGCTGGCCCATCCAAAACTCAGACTATTTTTGCTATAATTTCTACAACAACGCCAAATGTCAATACAAATAATCTTGCCCAAAATATTCAAAATACTCAAAATATTGGAGTTCCAATTATTGGGAAAAGAAGCCAGACGGTTAATCAAAGTAGTAGTCAGCCCCAACTTTCTAAAGATTTTAATAATGTTGTCAGGGTTAGTACTAGAACAAATGTTATTGAAGCTAATACCACAACAAATGTTGCAGGACAAGGTGTAGTTGGGCAGTTTCAAAGAAGACCTATTTATCTAGAAAGATATAGGTAGTTGCATTTTGATGGGATCCCAAGATATCCTAATGCAATCCCAAATGACTTAAGGGATAAATTCAGTAAGTTTGCAGGCAATAATGCTATTACTGGCGAAGAACATCTGAGGGCATTCACTGATAAGTTAAATGACTATGAAGTGGAGCATGAGGATGTTGTTATGAAATTATTTGTGCAATCTATGACAGAGGATGCTAGGGATTGGTATAGAGGATTGTCGACTACAAGTATCAGCTCTTGGGAGGAATTTGAGAGGTTCTTCAAAGAGCGGTATGGTGATAAAATGAATGAAAGCTTCATGTTAAATGAGTTCAATAGCATTAAGAAGTCATTAAATGAGGATGTGGTTGATTTTAATATAAGATTTCAAAAGGCAATGCATAAGTTGTTTCAGGTTTTAAGGTTGGATGATAATGTTTGTCTGACCACATATAAGTATGCATTTGATGCAAAAATGACATACATTCTTAGAGATAAAGATCCTCAAACTCTTAAAGATTCTTTTAGTATAGATATTAATGTTGAAGAGAATAGAAGAGCTTCAGGTAAGCTTGGAAGGAGAGATGATCCTAGATTTTCTAAGAGTGCCAAAGACAAAGTTGAAAAGTCTTTAGAGTCAAAACCTAAAGAGGAAGAAAAATGGGATAAGGTAATTAACACCTTGAAGGATTTAAAAATAACTGTGGCAAAGAATGATAAGGGTCGTGTACTAGAAAAACCACAGTTTAATAAATTTAATAGACCACCAAGATTGCAGGATTATCCTTACAACACAAATTGGAAGGATGGAAAACCTTTTTAGCAGCAAAAGGGAAAATAGAAACAACACACTCCTGATCCATTACAAAAACACACGGTGAATATGGTGGAGGACAAACCTTGGTGTGTTGCTTGTCAATCTCCTCATTCACTTGAATATTGTGATGTAGTGCAATTTATTTCTGCCAAGGATGAGATGCATGAATATGAGGAAGAACCTTTTGAAGGTGACAATGTTGATTGTCTCATGATTACTTCTTATATTGGAGAAGCGGAATATTCTTCTGACATTGAAACCCAGGAGTTTGATATAGATCATCAAAGGCAAATAAATGAATCATATCACCAGCAAGTTTTTTCTGATAAAGAGTTATCTGTTGATGATCGAATGTGTAATGTTGAACAAGGTGAGAGTTTTGTGTCATTAAGAATACCCTCAGATGAATAAATTGCCAAAATAACAGCTGCTATGATAGCTCAGGTAAAACGTAATTTTGAGAAATAGAACTTTTGGTGAAGCCCACGGCAAGCCTTCTAGTTTATTTGTCAAAGAATTAAAAAATAAAGGCAAGGAGGTCAAGGAGGATAAGTCAGGGAAGGATGCAATCAAAATTGAAGAGGTCAAGAGAAAGGAGTGGGCTAAGAAAGCTGGGGTTGTAAAACCTAATGAGAAAACTCCTGCACCTAAGGTGAAGACAAAGATGGTTGAAAACTCTTCTTTTCCTGCAGAAGAAGACTTGAAGGAAACACAAAATATTGGAGGCAACAAACCAAAGAAACATGAAGAAAAATCAAGTATGTCTCTTGTATTACCAAATTAAACACCTGTGGATATGCTTTAGTTGCTTTCTCATATTATCGTTAAAGTTCCTTTACAAGAAATGCTAAGAATTGAAGAGCATGGAGAGAAAGCCATGGTTTGGGTCAAGGGTGTTTCTTATTCTGTTGAAATTGAAAATGAGAATGTGTCTCATAATGTAAAGGAACGAATGATTAAAAATGAGACAAAGGATAAGGAGTTAGAGGGAATGGTTTCTCAAATTCCTCAAATTTATCTTGAAGATATTGTAGGTGAGAGCCTTGATATGTAGATCCTTTCTTTCTGAGTGTTATTATAAATGGAGGAGTTATGAAGAATTGTATGATTGATTCTGGGGCTTCAAACAATGTCATGCCAGTAAGAATAATGCAATCGATGGGTTAAAAAGTAGATACTCCTCAGGGAAGATGTTGTGCTATGGATTCAAAAGAAGTGCCTGTGATAAGTACTATAAAAGCACTACCTTATAAACTTGTTGCTTTCCTTGAGAATGAATTAACCATGAGTGTCCTAGTCATAGACATCCCACCGCATTATGGGATGTTATTGTGAAGAAATTGGAGTGCCTCTATGGGAGGAAGTTTGCAGTGCGACCCGTCTTATGCTACCTTTTGTATTGATGGTAGAAATGTAAAGGTTAAAAGAGAATTCAGGGTACCATATATGATGGTGTATGCAACAAAATTTGATGAGGACATGACTTGTTTTGAGACACAGGAATCATTGCATTCAGGGTTGAAGATTCTCCACAAAAGAAAAAGGAACAACCTGCACTATTGGATGAAGAAGTAGAAAAATCATCAGGTGATGATAATTTATGGACTATGTATTTTGATGGAGCCAGTTCTAAGGAGGGCTTGGGTGCAGGTGTATTATTCATATCACCCCATGGAGAAAATTTTAAATTTTCTTTTACTCTGGCCTTTGCATTAACAAATAATGTGGCAGAGTATGAAGCATTGCTGTTGGGGTTGAGATTATCTGAAAAACATGAGATAAAGAATCTCAAAGTTGTTGGAGATTCTAAGTTAGTCATATCCCAAATCAAATCTAAATATGCATCAAAAAATAAAAGGTTGAAGCAGTATAGAAATGTTGTATGGGATCGGATTGAGAATTTTGATGCATTTGGTATTGAATGGAAGGAAAGAAGATGGAAGATCTACTGGAAAATATATCTTTAAGGGAAAAGGATATCACTTTTGCTGGAATCTCAAAAATTGAGGTTCAAACGAGGTTTTCAATCCCTAACAACATTGAAAGCTGGCAGTTTTTCAATGATGATGATGATATTTTAAGGTTTCTACATTGTGTAGACAAATATGAAAATCGGGGGATTGATTTCATTGCCTTTGTACAAACAGTGGATGATAAAGAAACAATCTTTGGGAACGAAGTGATTCTAAATACAAACAAAATTCTCAAAGGTCCGGTTGTCTTAGAGAGGGTGTTTGATAGTCAGGACAAGGCCAAGGTTGTTACTACTACTCCACACCCTGAGGATTTAGAAGAGGTTAACCTTGGGACAGAAGGAGCCCCAAGGAAGGTGTATATTGGAAAGAAGATGTCACCCGAGGTTAGGAAAATGTCAATTGATTTGTTGAGAAAATATAAGCATGTTGTTTCTTGGACATATGATGTCCTAAAGGCCTATAGGGAAGATTTATTTCAACATGAAATTCCTTTAAAGGAAAATGTTAAGCCTTTTAGACAGAAACAGAGGCCTATTAATCCACCCTTAGCACCTAAAATGCAAGAGGAGCTTGTCAAGTTAAGAGATGTTGGGATTATAAAACCCATCAGACATTCATCATGGGTGTCTAACTTGGTACCCATAAGAAAAAAGAATGGACATATCAGATTGTGTGTTGATTTTAGGAATCTGAATATATCCTCATTAAAAGATAATTATCCATTACCCAATATGGAAGCAATGCTATAAAGGGTAACAAGGTGTGAGCCCTTGTCTATGATGGATGGATTTTCAGGCTACAACCAAGTAATGGTCAAAGAATCAAAACAGTACAAAATAGCATTCACTACACCTTGGGGAACCTATGTTTATATAACAATGCCTTTTGGTTTGACAAATGCAGGAGCAAAATTTCAAAGAGCCATGGATGTCGCATTTTCTAACATTATAAATGTGTTCTTAGTGGTATATCAAGATGATTTAACAGCTTATTCCAAGAACGAGAGTGATCATTGTGGTCACCTTGAAAAAAAATTGACAGGGTTGTTGAATATGGGATATCTTTAAACCCAAAAAATGTGCTTTCGGGGTAACTGAAGGTAAGTTATTGGGTCACATCATTTCAAAAGATGGTGTAAGGATTGACCTAGAGAGGGTAGTATCAATTGACAAGGTCCCTCAGCCCAAAATAGTGAAAGATATCCAATCTTTCTTTAGGCAAATTAATTTTCTAAGAAGGTTTGTCACAAATTTCGTTGAAACCAGTAGGCCTATATCCAAGATGTTTAAGAAAGATGCAAATATAGAATGGGACAAGGAGTCAGTCAAGGCATTCTAGGAGATCAAGCAGACTATTAAGAATGTACCTATTCTGAAGACACTTGATTATGGCAAACCTATGCAAATTTTCTCGTTTGCATCTTTTCATATTGTTGTTGTTGTATTAATGAAAAAGAACTCAAAAGGTTTTGAACAACCTATAGCATTTTTTAGTAAATCCTTGCAAGCTATAGAGCTGAAGTATGATTAAAATGAGAAGCAGGCCTATGCACTAGTGAAGGCGGTTAAATATTTTAGGAGTTACTTGATGGGAGCAACAGTGGTTGTATATGTGCCTAGTGTTGCAATCAAAGATATTTTCACACAACAGGAAGTGTCTAGAAGAAGATGCAAATGGATCAATAGGATCCAAGAATTTAATATTGATATCCAAATCACTAAGTTAGTGAGAGGACAAGGATTGGCAAAATTAATGGCCCAGAGTAATTTGGATGCCAATCAAATAAATATTGTGGAAGAAGAACACGGATCTTATATCCTGTGACATGGATGGTTGTAAATGGTATGATGATATCATATACTATTTGTAGAGGATGAAATATCTTGAAGACATGAGCGGTAATAAAAGGAGGACATTAAAATTTCATGCTATCAAATATGCCATAGTTAATGGGAAACTTTGGTGGAGGAACAGTGATGGTGTCCTGCTAAAATGTGTTGACAAAGATCAAGCTCAGAAGTTATTGTCTAAATTGCATAGTGGAGTTTGTCGAGGGCATTGTATGGCCAAGACAACTACACACAAGATATTAAGGGATAGCTTTTGGTGGCTAACAATTTTCAAGGATGCACATCAATTAGTCAAGAAATGTGATCCATGCTAGAGGTTTTCAGGAAAATTGAAATTTTCAGGGAATCTACCATTAAGACCTGTAAATGTGTAGGTTGCATTCAATGGGGTATAGATTTCATTGGAGAGATAGCATGTAAATCTACTAGTGGTCATTCTTGGATTTTGGTGGCCACTGATTATTTCACTAAGTGGGTTGAAGCCATACCTACTAGAAAAGCAACAAGTAAGGTGGTAATTGATTTTCTCATAGATAATATATTGACTAGATTTGGATGTCCGGAGAGGATAGTCTTTGATAATGCCATGAGTTTTAGGTCAGAGGAATATGAAAAAATTTGCAACAAATATGGTATCCAAATATCATATTCATCACCTTACCACCCACAAGGAAATGGGAAAGATGAATCAAGCAATAAAATTTTGATGAAGATCATCAAAATAATCCTAGAGAAAAACAAGAAGGCTTGGGATTCAAAGCTAAGATTAGAAGTTTGGGTAGACAGGGTAACAATTAAGAAAGCAATTGGATGTGCACCTTTTGATTTGGTATATGGTATGCGTGCAAGGTTACCCCAATAAAAAATTCATGGAGATGTATAAGTTTGTCCAAACTTATGACAATGGCATAGATGATGATATGCATGTTAGGATAATCGGTGAACAACTGAGAGGGGGGGGTGAATCAGTTGTTAACAAATTACAACTTTTAATCCACAATACAACCTTAAATAAATCAAGTACCGGTAAACAATACAACTTAACAATTAACCAGATAATCAATGCAAAGCAACCATACCACATAACACCACGATTTGTATGTGGAAAACTCAGAAAGGGAAAAACCACGATGGGAAGCCTACCCACAGTCGAATGATACTTCTACAGAAAGTATGTGCTACAATGAGGGGCTTGCACTTACAGGAAGGCACACTGCCTAGAGCGTACTACTCATTACAAAAGAGTCTCACTGACTACAGAGAGGCTACAACCTTCTCAAGATAAATGGACAACAATCCAATAGAGTGAACTGTTGGAAATAGCATTTACCATGCTTGATTATAGTCCCAGTTAAGCTCAATGTCGGAGGACTAAATCCTCTTCTGAATCCAATTCGATCACCAATGATCGATCAACTCCTTTGCCTGAATGATATTACAATATTCGTACATTACATTCCTTGACCATGACCCTTCCAATAACCATGATACTTTACAAATAGTTTCTATCTCTTATTTATACAAACCCTAAGGCCTAAACCAATTAGGTCGGACACCTAAAGATATTACAATAATATCATTAAATAATTCCTTATTACAATGATATGCCATGTCGTCTTAAGACCAAAACAATAATAACAAATCCATAAATCATCTCGAATCATCCAGGTAATGTGTAGAGTACACGCTATCATGATACCGGTCCATAACCTAGATAGGTACCGAGCCTATTCTAGTTCCACCACGCCAAATCAACATCTTCAAGCATTTGAAGCATGATCAAAGAACATCTTCAACATCCCAAAATCCTCAAAGAAGTTGCACCAACACCAATTGTGCATCCTGTCACGATTCCTTAATGAAAGCTCTATCAGTAAAACCTTAAACCAGTGTTGGTAAGGGTTTACCAGAGTGTATGATAACATCCAATTACCAATCTAATACCAACTAACCAAAACACGTTCATGGAGCATATAACTCATGAAGTCCAATATACTTTACTGATCCAAACATGTCGAAAGTGTCCAACAGATAATCTCTTCTGCCGGTAATACTAGATCTTCTACCAGTAACCAAAACTTGTATGTCGGTAACCATCCAAATCAGCTAGTGTTTACATCAATGCAACACATAATCAATTCATCCATAATGCCAACAATCTTCCCCTTTGGCATTGATGGAAACACTAGATGTGAAAAACATCTAAGTACCAAGCGATGCCAAACAAGTCTCCCCTTGTGGAAGATAACCAATAATCAGTAGCTCTCCCCCTATGAATGATATTTCTGAAAGGTTTAGAATGATTTTTCACATTACTATCACTCCCCCTTTGACAACAATGCTAGAACCCTGACAAAAATATCAAAGAAATGATATAAACCTCTGAATCTTAAAGATGACTACTCCCCCTGAGTAGTAGCACCACTCATCAGTGTTGGAATGAATAATGATTCTGATAATACATGTCGAACTAATGACAAACTTCATTAATCAAGTCTCTGTCGGAAGGGCAGAAACCCCTACCCTATCTCTTAAATATTTAAATGATTCCTTAAACAGTGATTTAGTGAATATGTCTGCAATTTGTTCTTTAGTGTTCACATAAACCAATTTGACTTCCTTTGCTTCTACCTTGTCCTTCAAAAAGTTATACTTTATTGAAATATGCTTAGTCTTAGAGTGAAATACCAGATTCTTAGACATGTCAATAGTTGCAGAGTTATCAGAGTAGATAACTACCGGTTCACTAAAATTTACTCTGATATCCTTCAACATTTGCTTCATCTACAAAACTTGAGTGCAATTAGTTGTTGCTGCAACATACTCAACTTCTACAGTAGATAAAGAAATGCATGACTTTCTTTTGCTTATCCATGAAACTAGTTTCTTTCCAAGAAAGAAAGCTCCATCAGAAGTGTTCTTCCTGTCATCGGTATCACCTGCCCAATCTGAATCAGTAAATGCACATAAAGTGAAATCATCATTTCTCGAATACCATAAACCATATTTTGTTGTTCCTTGCAAATACTTGAATATCCTCTTTACTGCACATTCATGATTTTCTTTAGGATTACTTTGATATCTTGAAACAATACTTATTGCATTCATAATATCAGGTCTAGTCTGAGTTAGATATAACAGACCACCAATCATAGATTTATACCTTGTCAGATTTACCGGTGTAGAAGTATCCTTGATAGATAATTTCTCACTTATAGCCATAGGAGTACTTACTGGTTTGGAGTTCTCCATACCAAACTTTTTCAACAATTCCCTCATATACTTAGTTTGACAGATAAAAATGTCTTTGTCAGTTTGAGTAATCTGCAAACCTAAGAAAAATTTCATCTCACCAATCATGGACATTTCAAAATCATTTTTCATGTTGTTAGCAAATTCCATGAACAGTTTATCTTCTCCTCCAAAATTGATATCATCAACAAAAACTTCAATAATCAGAATATCATTATCAGTGATCTTATAATATAGAGTACTATCAACACTTCCTTTAGTAAAACCAAGCTTCAAAAGATATTTATTCAACCTTGCATACCAAGCTCTAGGAGCCTGTTTCAAACCATATAAAGATTTCTTCAATCTGCAAACCATGTCTTTGTCATATGTCAATGAAAATCCATCATGTTGCTCAATGTAAACTTCTTCCTCAAGCTCACCATTCAGAAATGCACATTTGACATCCATTTGATAAAACCTTATAGTTCTTATAACTTGTATAGGCAAGAAATAGTCTAACAGCTTCAATTCTGGCTACAGGTGCAAATGTCTCACCATAATCAATTATTTCTATTTGAGAATATCCTTTACAAATGAATCTAGCCTTGTTTCTTATAACTTGACCATCCTCATTCAGTTTATTTTTAAAAACCCATTTAGTTTCAATAACATTCTTATTTTCAAGCCGAGAAACTAGCGACCAAGTTTCATTCTTTTCTATTTGATCTAATTCATCTTCCATAGCCTTTAACCAATGTTTATCCTTACAATCTTCAATAACAATTGTCGGTTCAACTTGAGAAATAAGACATACCACTTCATTTGCCAGTTTTCTTCTTGTCATAACTCCCTTGTTTCTATCTCCAATAATTTGATCTTCAGAATGATTTAATCTTACATACCTTGGTGTCTTTTGAACTTCAGGTTCACCACTCTGATCATTAGTAGCAGTTGAATGTTCTGATTGTGTTGAAGTAACTGTCTTAGCTTCCTGTACCGGTTGAGGAATTGTCGGTTTAGTTATGATCATTTCCAGTGTCGGTTCCCTGTCATATGATATAGAATGATTTATTTATTATTCATCCACTTTCACATTAGCACTCTCAACAGTTTTCTGCAATCTTTTATTATAACATATGTATTCTTTGCTCTGAATTGAATAACCAAAAAACATCCCTTCATCACATCTAGGATCAAACTTTCCAATTGAATCATCTCTTTTGATATAGCATTTACTTCCAAAAATTCTGAAATACTCAACAGTAGGTGTATGTCCAAACCATAGTTCATAAGGGGTCTTACCGGTTTCACCTTTGATGTGAACTTTGTTGAATGTGTAAACTTTTGTACTCACTGCTTCTCTCTAATAGATGTGAGGCAATTTCATTTCCATCATCATAGATCTAGTTGCATCCAAAATGGTTTTGTTCTCTCTTTCAACTGCTCCATTTTGTTGAGGAGTCCTAGGTGCAGATAGTTGTCTCTTGATTCCATTTATCTCACAATAACTATTAAATTCATGAGAAGTGAACTCATCACCATGATCTGATCTTAGACATTTGATTTTCAATCCAGTTTTTGTTTTAACCTTCGCTTTAAAGATCTTGAGTTTCTCAAAAGCTTCAGACTTCTCCCTTAGAAAAGTCACCCACATCATTCTAGAATAGTCATCAATAATCAACATGAAATACATATCACCTTGAAAGCTTCTAGTCCTTGTGGACCACATAAGTCAGTGTGAATCAAATCAAGTACATCATTAGATTTATCATGTATGCTCTTAAAAGAACTTCTAACTTGCTTACCCAATTGACATTCCTTACTTATCGGATTATGAGCCTTCATAATCTTAGGTATATCTCTAACTGCCTTAGTTGAATTGATCTTAACAATGCAATTAGAATTAACATAACACAACCTCTTATGCCATAGCCAACTCTCATCAATATGAGCAATCAAACATATCTTATTACCAGTTTTCAAGTAAAAGATATTACTTCATGTCTAAATACCGGTTGCAATTTCCAAACCAGTCTTGTTAGTGATTTTGTATTTTCTATCTTTAAACTGAAGTTGAAAACCCTTATCAACTAATTGACCAACACTCAAAAGATTATACCTTAAACCTTCTACATAATAGATATTATCAGTATTATGCTTTTCATCCAAAGAAATAATACCTCTACCTTTGATCACACATGCCTTGTCATCTCCAAATCTAACTTGACCACCATTGTATTCTTGCGGGGACAAAAATTTTCTTTTATCTCCAGTAATATGATGTGAACATCCACTATCAATTACCCATTCATCCTTATCTTCAACTTTTGTTGTTAGGGCCTTCTCTTCATTTTTGATAGCCGATTTTGGTTCATCTTCCTAAAAAACATATTGATGCTCTACAAAATGGACAAGGTTAGCAAATGACAAACAACACAAGACACAAGAAATCGTTAGTGTTAGTTAACCAAAAGCTAATCTAAACAAAAGAATATTTAACTAAAGAAGCAAATATGATGAGGCATCTCCAAATGTCTCCTAACATGCTCTTGGCTCCTTCTCCTTTGTTCCTCTCCTCTCCAAGTTCCAAAATAGTGTAGCTCTCAGCAACTTTTTGCACTATGGATGCTTATGGAGGATTGAAATTTGAGTATTTGCTCCAAATGTAAAATGAAAAGCTAAAATATTAGATGCTATTAAAAATGATTGATTTTAACCAAAATAACAAGATATTAGATTGCTATGCTAAATGCTCTCTAAAATGCCTATAGGTTAAATGCATACAAGTTTTCAGGATCTGGATTATGAAGAAATGAGCTCTATTTATAGAAAAAAATGGAGCAATGGATGGTTGAGATTGAGCAATCTCAACAAGGGTCAGGATTGAATGATTTCAAATCCATGTGAGGGCTTTCAACCCAATCCTAGGATGACATGTGTCAATGTGAGATAGGTTGAGAGGAGAGAGAATAAGCATTAAATGCTTGACATGACCTTAGGAGTTAAGGTCAAGGTTAGTTGAATGAATAAACTCTTTATTCAAAGAATAAAGCTTTTATCCAATGGATAAACTCTTGTGCAAAGGCAAAAGGGATAAACATCGTCAAAGCAATAAATGTTTGAGGAGACAAGTTGAATTAACCATAAATGGTTATGTAAGAGCCATTAATGGTCATGTAAGAGCCATTAGTGGTTTTGGAAGACTTTGGAGGTTAAATTGTTGAGCACACAAAGCATTAAATGTTTTTCAAAGACTTTGAAGTCTTTGAGAAGTGACTCCAAGTTACTTAGGAATGTGACAATAATTAGGGAATGGATTAGGCTAATTAGGAAGGGGTTAGAATAATCTAGAAGGAGATTAGAATTGTAAGTGGGTTTGGTGGGTGAGGGAAAATAGGATTTTTATTAAAATAAAATTCATTTATTTCAATAAATGTGTGCAAGTTGCATTTTTAGGAGAATGCAAGTGGGGGGGGAATAATAATTTAAATAAATGTTTAATTTAATTTATTTAAAAGAGGAATAGGGGGATTTAATTAAATAAATAGATTTTATTCATTTAATTGATTTGTGAACTTGGTTTAATGAATTAATTAAAATAAATTTAATAATTTATTTAATTTATAGGAGAATATTTGAAGATGAATTAATTAAATATTAATTAATTAACTGATGGCTAGTGGATTTTTAATCAAATAAATAGGGAATATTCATTTAATTGATTTGGACAGATTTATGTGACTGCATTTGCCCCTCTTTGAGATGATGCGGTTTATCGCGTTGTTTCAAAGAAAGAAAAACTGGTGTGAAGAAATGCCCCATAAAATGTAAATTTAATGGGTGGTATGCCCCCTCGAGAGATTGGCCGAAAATTTTCGAAAAAAATCAGGCGATCTCTCGAAAAAGAATGAAAATTGGCAGTGTGGTAGAAGAGAAAAAGTTAGTAAAACGGGTGAAAAATAGAAGAAATCAGGGGTAAAATGGAGAAATGGGAGGCTCGGGAAGTTTACGGGGACCACGACGGTGAGCGAGGGAAAATTACAGTGATTGCGAAGGGTTTAAATGGGGAGAAAGGGGTGAAAATAGGATCATTTGTTACCGCGACCAGTGTGAAACTATAGCTCTGACAGTGACTTTTGAGAGGAGCGAGTAGCAGCCAGGATGCCAGTACTAGTAGTAGAGCACCGTCTCGAGCGAGTTCGTCGGTTCCAGCGGCCAGACGACTACAGACCAACGGTACGCAAATTTGAAATTTGAAATTTTATGCATTTTTGAGACGCTTTTTGCTGAGTCCAAGTTGAGTCAGAACAATAGCGTTGAAACTACGTTTTGGTGCTATTGTCCAATTAACTAGCGCTATTGTGCCGCAATGGCGCTATTGAGGTGCTGTTTGAGCGCTTTTGAAAATTGTAGCGCTATTGTAGGCTAGTTTAGGCTCTTTTGATGGATGAACGTTATTGAGTGCCTAATTGAGCACTTTTGTTATGAATCAACGCTATTGTGATGTTGTTCTAGCACTTTTGCAGTTTGAGCGCTATTGGATAGCTTATTGAGTGCTTTTGTTGGGAGTTCAACGCTATTGTAGGTAAGTAGCGCTTTTGTGTACAAAATAGCACTTTTGTGTACAAAATAGCGCTTTTGTTTGCAAGATAAGGGATGCCCCAGTTTGTGTGATAATCTCTTGATGCCAAAGATGGATGGATAGGGAGGCGAGGTGGGAGTTGTTTTGAACGATAGCAGCCTGATGAGACTTAGGTCATTTGTAGGATAAATGTCTGTTGAAGTCTATGTTGCCATGATTACTTACCTGTTGAGACCCGAAGATACTTGATCAAAGTATTTGTTGATAGTCTAGGTTTAAACTTAAGAAAGTTTGAAACAAAACAACTGATGATATTGATTGATGCCCATGTGCAGGAGGATCTACGCGTGTTGCAGTTACGCGAGAGACATACGGCGACATACGGGTTGTGGGATCGGTTGACAGAGGCAGAGATCGATTGTATTGCTGCGACTGGATTATATGATGTGATGCACATGCCCGTGATTCGGATGAATCACGGATTGATTACGGCATTAGCAGAGCGGTGGCACAACGAGATGTGCACCTTTCATCTGGCATAGAGGGAATTCGACAGTGACCCTAGAGGATGTGTGGTGCATCCTGCGTATTCTGATTCGGGGGGAGCTAGTTACATATGACAGATCATAGAGGACTCTAGCAGTTCAGAGGTTCTTCGATGAAGATGTGTTCATTGATGATGGCTCCATTGCTTGGGAGGAGATAGCTTCTTTATATGAGCCGTTACTAGTAGTCATGGTTGGTATTGTGGGAGGACTACTATGTCCTGATAGGCGATCACATGGGCTGGCTGTTGGTTGGGGGTAGGTGATCGACATGATGATTACCGAGGGGACCTGATTTGCTTGGGGGTCGTGCGTGCTGGCGCACCTTTATCAGAAGTTGCATGAGGTGGTTTACCATGGGAGGGGTTCCTTAGCAGTGGGATTGACACTGCTACATATTTGGGCATGGGAGCACTTACCAGTGACTTGACTAGTGAGTCTTAGGTTCCGCGCAGTGGATCAGCCGTATATGTTTATGTATAGTGGTATGATGAGTCAGCCCCACCTGGGGAAGTTAGAGTGGTGGCGGTGGGCATTAGATGATCTAGATGTAGTTATATGGCGACCATACTTGGAGTGCAAGCCCTGGGATGATGATGCGGAGGCACTGCCCTATGTATTCATGACCCGATTCCTCCTTAGGAGGACCTCGTACCATGTAGAGAGACAGGTGTCGGGGAGAGTGATGAGGCAGTTTGGACGGTAGCAGGGACTGCCTAGTGGATCAGGGGAGTATGCTCGGGTGATACAAGAGAGATATGCATGGGGGCTAGTGTTGCCGTATGACCAGGCACTGGCGGAGTTTCAGACATTGCAGGTGAGACCTTGGGACATACGATTGAGGGTCGTGGATGCAGGGGTATCAGATGAGTACACGCAGTATCGAGCGGTGCATTCGATTCTATGGATATCCGATCCAGCAGAGCCGGTGCCCGATTTTGAGGATGAGAGGGGACGGAGATGGAGGAGGGCAGGAGGTCGAGGACTGATGGCAGGTGGAGGAGGGAGAGGAGATGGTGGTGACGGAGGAGGAGGTGGTGGATTAGGGAGTCAGATTCAGCGGAGAGGGAGAGGTGGACTGCCATTGCGGATATCGCAGGGACCATTGATGCAGGGAGGAGTTAGACTGGGTGGTAGAGGTATGGAGAGGGAGATCCCGATGGACAAAGGGGAGAGAGCCACTGGAGAGGGTGATACAGGTGAGGCTGCTATGGATACAGGGGAGGGAGCTACTGGAGATCTTAGGGATCATATGATAGTACATTTGCAGACCCGTGTATTGGATTTGGAGGTGGAGGTGGCGGATAGAGATGTTCAGCTATTTGCATAGAATTCAGAGCTGGCTATAGTGCTGCAGGAGAGGGATAGTGTGGTGGAGAGATTAGCAGAGCTGCAGGAGAGAGTTCGGGTTGGAGTAGGAGCACAGGGGCCTACGGGGGAGGTGATGAGGGAGATCCGGTGAGCACAAGCTGAGATAGATTACTGGTGGGGGTTATATGAGTAGGTGGTGCCAGTTAGTCAGCGAGCACTAAGCTATTCACAGATGTGGCAAGCCAGATCAGAGCGATCATAGAGGATGCAGAGCAGTGGGGGTGTGATGGGTCCTCTACAGAGGGATAGATCAGGGGATGCAGGAGTGAGTGGGGGTTTGATGGGGCCTCCACAGAGAGATAGATCAGATGGTGCAGGGACCAATGGGGGAGCAGGTGGCGATGGTGGTACAGCATCTGGTCAGAGTGGCATCTAAGAGAGCATTTTTGCATATATGTATTTTATCATTGTTTATTTTTGGACTATATCTTGGATGGCTCTTGGTAGCCGATTTTGTAAACTTCATTGTACTCTGATATATGAGATGATATATATGAGGAGATCCCATATTTTGATGATATGCATTTGATATGTATGGATGTTTATGCAGGATGATGAGTTTATGAGGTTATTGCGTAGATGGATATGTATGCATTAATGAGAGAATTCTTATATGCATGTTTTATGATGATTTATGATGTTGGATACTGACATATGAATGCAGGTTTATATATGTATGATTTGTTTGATGCTTCGGCTTGTATGTATGTAATGTCTTGATGAGGATGTATGCATAATGATGATTGATGAATAGGATTTTGGTGTTTCCTATTTTGATATAATGATGAGATAATTATGCAATGATGTTAATGCAATTTTTTTTTAAATGATGTTATGTATGGTTATGCATCTAGATGTTTTTAAATGAATGTAATATGGATAAACAAAATGTAAAGTACAAATGTTTATATGATAATGTTTAGGTGAATGCATATGTATAATGGACATATAAAATGATATGAACGAATGTTTTTTTGTTTTTTTTTGAAAACAAATGTGTAGCGTCGTAAATTGTACACACTTGCTAGGGTGGTACAATTTCACACCTAGTTTAGCACCCGCCTTGGCGCATTTTGCATTTTGCATTGCATTTCCCCTTTAGCACTTAATTAATTAAATTAATTAGGTCTAAGGTCCTATTTTATCATCTCCCATATCATAAAGTTGGGCCCTTTCATTAAAGTGTGCCCCTTTCATTTTATTCTTCCAATACATCATTTAATCAAAAACCCTAATTAGGTCCTATTTTGAACTTGGGGGCTTGATTTCGAGGGTCAAAACATCTCAAAATCACCTGTAACTTCGGGATTCTCTCTAAAATCATCATATCTGACGGCCCTGAAAATTTGGTGAAAAGTTGTCGGGACCATGGCGCCCGTGCAACATGGTCCCGGACATTTTTCCCGAAATTTTGGGAGCACGATCCAATCATAAAATAAAGCTTAACCTCAAGAAATTGGCGGGATATTCAATCTCTAGGTCGGCCAAAAGTTGAAATTAAGACCTAGGGTTTCATATATAAGAGCTCTCTTTCTTCATGGGAAAGGATCCGATTTTTGATTTTCAGGGCCTCATATGCAGCGAAAGAGCAGATCTTTGAAGACTTCAACAACATTCAACATCCATCTATCAAGTATTCATCAATTTCATTCATTCATTTAGGGCTTGGGAGACATTGAAGAACAATAGGAGATTACCGACTGAAGATTGGCTTGTACTCCTCCCTTGAGGGTTGGGTATGATTTCATGTTGTTTTCATGTCTTTGCATAAGCTTCAATATATCATTTATTCATACTTTAGATCACTTTGCATCTTGATTTAGAGCATTTACATTATCATTTACAAGCAATTAGGGTTTACTTTCTAGGTTGCTCTAGTTTGCTTTCTTGCATTTAAGGACCTTGCACACACACTAGGTCTGCACACACAATACATTTTACAATACAACTTGGCTATTCGTGGAGGTGGAAATCACCGAAGCGGGGGTTTGACTAAGGCAAAACCCTATATAGCTGCCCAAACACCTTTTCAGATATAAGTGCAGGTTTTGGGACTCGGACGACGCCGCAGGTTGCAGATCCGGGAGAAGCAGACTGAGACCGACCTTCCCACCAAATTTCAGAGAAAAAGACCAGGACATGGGCGTGGGGCACCCTAGTCCTGCCAGGACAGGGGCGCTGGGCGCCCTGGTCCCTTCTGGGTGCCCTGGTCCCTGGGACAGGGGCGCTGGGCGCCCTGGTCCTACAGCATTTTCAGCATTTTTGACAGCTTTTTCCAAAGTGCAAAAACAGCAGTTTCCGGAGCAGTTTCAGGGTCAGAATCAGGACAGTGGCGCCTGCGCCCCCGTCCCGAACATTTTCAGTCAGATTTTAACTCCGGGTACGCATTTTCATTCTTGTCTTACCCTTGTGTTTACAGCTTTCCATCATTTAAGTTCAATTCTGCAATCTTGTCATTAGTTCCTACTTGCATTTTGAGGTTAGGGATTGAACTTGCATCATTTTATCTTTCAATTTCAACAAGGGAATAGAAATCCTAATAGATATCCCGTGGCTCTCTCTTTCACAAAAAGAAGTAGCCAATTGTGCGATATCTCTAGGCTCTTTCGTATTCCATAATGTGTGTCAAAAGGTAGGATTAGGGCATGTTAACCTAGTCTCGCTTTTTCCCCTACACAAAATGGTTTTATGATTTTAAATGCTTAAATATGATTAAGTAAAAATGATAATGTGATGGTACTACAATTTATTGTTTAATAGCTGCACCTTAATGCAATTAAAAAAGGACAATGAATGCAATGTAAATGAATCCTAACATGAACATAATAAGATACTTAATAATGGATGAATGAATGCACCTTTTATCTTATGAATAGATAAATGAATGTATGCAATGATAAAGGATAAAGGATGATAAAGAATGATAAAATGATAATTGACACTAAATGAATGCATAGTAAATGGTTTAATACAATCAAGGACAATTTGATCTCATGAATGAATCTAATTTATTTATGATTATGCAATGATGCAAATGATTAATGAAGACTAATGTCAATAAACTAAATGAACTATATGCAATTTTCTTAAAATGTCATGAATGTACTTAATGCACCAAGCAACTAAATGTAATGAGGATATGATCCTGAGGAAGGCAAGGTTTTTGAGACTTTGCAAGATGCATTGATGATGTATCAGAGTACTCGGTCATGATTGTATCCAAGACCAGCTTAATGTTCACATAACTGTTCATATGAACCTTGTTCACATTTGCATATAAATCATACATATGAATGAGTGAATGGATGGGTGATATGCAACAGAATGCAATATATAAACAAATGAGATGAAATGATGATCCATAGTGCTCTATTTTCATCATTGAGCTTTAAAATTTTGGAAGAGAATACAAGCATCTTGACATAATGATTCAAGATGACCTGAGTATTCCTTACATGGATTTTGATATAGCAAGTGAATATAAGTAAATTTATATAATGGGTCAAGTTAACCATAGTATTGCTTGCGGAACAAATAAGGATCATCTCCATTCATGCATGACTTGGATCGTCCTCCTTGATCTTAGGCTGATCATATCCTAAGACAAGTTCATACCGTAATAAGAGATAAAACCTTTATCTAATTTGGATGAGGTAGGAGGAACCAAAGGAAGAGCATGGTACCCGCTAACAAACAGTATATACATAAAGAATAAAGAATATGGATCCTTGGTAATGGTTCATGCTCATATGGTCGAGGTATACGTTGTAGTCAGCAAACCGTAACGATCTATGACTACATTTTGCATCAGATCGCGTAGCTTAGTGAACTTCCCACGTAGACACCATTAGGACATGCCCTAGTACTTCATCGAAATAATGCACAGACAACACACAAACAATGCGGTAGGAACCTAATACAGATAAACGAATGAATTACTTACAAATCAACCAAGTATTTGATAGCTTAACACAATTTTCTTGTTAAAGAAAATGTCATTTTGTCTTTGTTTTGGATAAGGAAGGATGCATCCTTGTTGAAGACAGTTTGATTGTTGATGTCGATTGTTTTGGTCAATTTTGAGAAGTGATCATCGTGCGAGTATTTTGTTCAATGTTTGTTTAGTATCTGCTTGGATGAGTATGTACAATGTGTTGCCATGTTTTTGTGTGATTTTCGATGTTTTCCGTTGTTTTTTGATTTTGTGAGCCATTTTTGAATGTTTTTGGATTTTGTGAGACAATTTTGAATGTTTTTGGATTTTGTGAGCCATTTTTGAATGTTTTTGGATTTTGTGAGACAGTTTTGATTGTTTTTGGATTTTGTGAGCCATTTTTGAATGTTTGAACCCAATGAATCACAAGTAATGTAGAATCCACGTCCATCAACTAGATTAAGGGCATTGCCCCCAAGTTAGACATGACTATGAAAAAGTGGGATGCAAGACGCATGAAGTACTTTCTGTGATTGCATTTCAAATAACAAGCCATGGTTTGGATGGATGGATGTGTGTATGTGATGAATGTGATCGCAATGAGCCTAAAAGATAATGGAGCCATAGCCTTTACGAGTGGCGCCTGTTTGCCAGGTTTTCACCATCGTACTTACCCAAGGTACCACCGGAGTGTTTGTTCACTGTTTGGATGCATGATTTTTCTTTATTCTTTTGATGTTTTTGTATTTTCTTCAGGACATTTATTTGAATGTTTTTGGATTGTTTTTCTGGTATGCAGGGGAACCTGATGCTCTGTACAGCTTAGGTATAAAACCATTTGAGGTGCATGTTGTTGATTGGATCTGCGAGTGGTTCTCCTTCTGAAGTACCCAACTGATATGCCCCAGACCCGAATACAGCAGTGATAACATATAGACCCAGCCAATTTGATTCAAACTTTCCCTGATGTTCTTTGTTTGGTTGGTTGCGAGGATTCTCTCGGAGAACAAGATCACCTACCTCAAATGTATGAGGTCTAACTCGGTGATTGTAGCTTCTTCTCATGCGCTGCTGATAGGCTTTGAGATGGTTTTATGCAGCTTGTCGCTTCTCATCAAGTAACTCTAAGTCCTGAAGATGGGATACTCTATATGCTTCATCATCAATGAGGTTATGCAAGGAAACCCGTAGTGATGGTATTTTGACCTCAATAGGTAAGATAGCTTCCGCACCATAGACCAGTGCGTAAGGAGTTGCGCCTGTAGGGGTTCGAATGCTAGTTCGATATGCCCATAGTGCTGAATTCAATTGAATGTGCCAATCACAACTGACATCATTGACTGTCTTCTTGAGGATTCTTAATATGTTTTTATTTGATGCTTCGGCCTGACCATTGCCTTGTGGGTAATAGGGAGTGGAAAAGCGGTGTTGGATGTGAAACTTCTCACAGAGTTCACGGACATCTTGATTTTTGAAAGGAAGACCGTTATCTATGATGATGGACATTGGTACACCATACCGGCAGATGATGTAATTGAGGATGAATGAAACGATCTGCTTGCCGGTGACTTGGGTAAGTGGAACAACTTCGATCCACTTTGTGAAATATTCGGTGGCAGTAATAATGAATTTGTGGTCGTTGGATGAAGATAGATGGATTTTACCCACAAGGTCAAGTCCCCATTGACAAAAAGGCCATGGTGTCGTGATTGGTTGCAATTCCTGTGTCGGTGCATGTATCAGGTCTCCATGAACTTGACATTTCTTGCATTTTCTGACAAAGTAGTAGGAGTCTTTTTCCATAGATGGCCAATAGTATCCATTGTGCAAGAGTTTCTTGGCTAGTGACGGACCACTTGAGTGAGTCCCACAAATTCCTTCATGTACATCTTCCAAGGCCTTTGTTATCTCATCTTGTTCTAGACATCGAAGAAGAGTACCATCAAGACTGCGTCGGTATAGGGTTTTAGCAATAATGGTATATCGAGCAGTTTGGCGAATGAAGGTTTTACGTTGGTTATTCGATTGGTTAGGAGGAAGGGTGTGATCGTGGAGATAGGTGTAGAACTCACCATACCATGGGGATTCAGAATCGACAAGACGACATATCATCTCGGATTTGGGGATATCATAAGCAGGGATCCAAAGCTGTTCTACCAAGAACTCGTAGTGTGTTGAATTCTATGGAAGATCTAGGAGAGATGCGATGGTAGCCATGGCATCAGCAACTCGATTCTGATCTCTTGGTATCTGCTCAAAGGTGATAGTAAGAAATGATGCTTTTAAAGTGTCCACCATTTGCTTGTATGGCATGAATTTATCATCCTTGGTCTAATATTCATCTGTTGCTTGTCGAATGACCAGTTGTGAATCGCCATATACTTGTAGTTCTTGTAATTTCCATTGTATGGCTAGCGTGAGTCCCATGATCAAGGCCTCATACTCTGCTATGTTGTTAGTGCATGGAAATGTGAGCCTGTAAGACTTCAGGATGTTGTCACCTTGAGGTGTGATAAACAGAATGCCTACCCCCAAGCCATGCCTAGTGTATGAACCATCAAAGTATAGTTTCCATGGTTGTGTTGTTGTGATCATGAATATCTCTTCATCTAGAAAATTGGAAATGAGAGGATGATCGCCTATGAGGGGTGCATCGGCCAACTGATCTATAATAACTTGCCCTTTGATAGCCTTACGGTCTACATACTCGATGTCAAATTCACTTAGAATCATCACCCATTTGGCCAAGCGGCCTATCAATGCTGCTTTGCTGAGTAAATACTTGAGTAGATCAATCTTTGCAATGAGTTGTACCTTGTGTGTTAATAGATAGTGCCTCAGTTTAGTGGCTGCCAAGATTACTGCTAGGCAAGCTCGCTCAATAGGTGTGTAATTGAGTTCATAGCCAACCAGTGTGCGAGAGATGTAGTAGACAACACATTCTTTCCCTTCGGCATTATGTTGTGCTAATAGTACACCCAATGTTGTACTTGTTGTTGAGATATAGAGTAATAATGGTCTACTTGGATCTAGTGGGATCAACAATGGTGTATTCATGAGATAGTCTTTAAGCATCTGGAATGCTTGCTGGCATCTGGCATCCCATTGAAAGCGGATGTTCTTGTGTAGCAGGTGTGTGAATGGGTGACACTTATCAGCCAATTGTGCAATGAATCTTCAGATGGATTGAAACCGCCCTTGTAATGTCCTTAGCTGACTGATATTCTTTGGTGGTGGCATGTCCATGATTGCTTTTACCTTTGCTAGGTTGACCTCAATACCTTTGCTTGAGACAATGTATCCTAGAAGCTTCCCGGAGGTTACTCCAAAGACACATTTCTTTGGGTTGAGTCGAACATGGTATTGTTCCAGTCTATCAAAGATTTTATCTAATATGTTGAGATGTCCTTCTCTGGTGAGTGATTTTGCTAGTAAGTCATCAACATAATTTTCCATCATAGTATGCATCATGTCATGGAAGATGGTGGTCATTCTTCGTTGATAGGTCACTCATGCATTCTATAGACCGAAAGGCATTATAATCCAACAATATGTGCCCCACGGACATGTGAAGGTTGTCTTATGTTGATCCTCTGGTGCGATCTTTATCTGATTGTATCTTGAAAAGCCATCCATGATTGAAAGCATGGCATGTCCTTCTGTCATATCTACTATGATGTCGATATTTGGTAGGGGGAAGTCATCCTTAGGACATGCCTTATTCAGATCTCTGAAGTCAGTACAAATGTGGATGCCCCTTTTTAGTTTGTCGGCAGGCACAATGTTGGAGATCTAATCTGCATAATCAATTGGTCTAATGAAACCAGCATCTAGGAGTTTCTTGAGTTATGTTTTGACTAGCACTGCAATATGAGGATGCATCTTACGAAGCTTCTGCTTGATAGGTTTGGCTCCTTCTGCTATGGTGAAGTGATGCATGACTAAATCAAGATCAAGCCCAGGCATGTCTGCATATGACCATGCAAAGTTGATCTGATGCTTTTGAAAGAACTCTATAAATTTAGGTTGTTCCTCTGGAGTGAGAAGAGATGCCAGATGTATGAGGTGAGGATTGTCAGGAGTCCCCACATTGTATTCTTTGGTTTCCTCATTGAGAATCATTGATCATTCTTGTTGTGTACTAGTAGGGAAAATGTCAAACCCTTCGTCCTCAGGCACCTCAGAGAGGTTTTCACTGTTGGATACGCTCTTTCTTTTTACTTTTGTTGAATCAAACAGTGCCACGGTGTGGTTTTCACTAGAAGATCCATGTTTTATTGTTGTATTTTTGCAGCTAAAAGGTTTGGCATCCACCCCGAAGTATGTTGCGCTATTTAGTTCTATGGCGAATCTAGCTTTGTGATCCTCGCTTGGTAGGTTATCCCTTAATTCCAAAAAGTCAATGATGGCCTCATCATTTTGGAAGAAGTCAAGACATGGGGGATTTGGTTGGTTCCATTTGATGAGTTCAGGGTGGATAATGGGCATTACTTCATCGATTAGGTTAAGTGTGTTAGATGTATCGAAGAGGGTTAAGATGTTGTGGTGAAGGTCATTCATGGTACTCTCCCTGTCAGAATCAGGCGTAGGATGAGACGTAGGGTCTGTGGAAGATGTTTCCAGCTCAGGAACCCAAGAGGTATTTATCTGTGCTTCTCCGTAAATAGGGATGTCTTTGCGTGGTGGAGGTAGTGATGTGTCTTCCTCATCTGAAGTATTAAGCTAGACAGAATCAAATTCCCACTCATGTGAGTCAATCTCTGAGTCACTTTCCAGCATTCGATTACTATACCATACTGGGATGTCCTTTGAGTTGAATACTGCAGGTGTGATTGGTTGATATACCTTTGTAGATGAAGTGATCGGTGCTATAGGAAGGTCGATGGGGATTAAGGAATCCAATACGGGGAGTACCGGTAGTGTTGACTCAGTTGCTTCTGCTGGAACTACTGGTGTCGTAGATGCTACTGCAGGTTCTAATACAGTTGCTGATGCTAATGGTGCCATTGATGTTATGGCTGTTGTGGATGGGATTACTGGTTCGCTCGGTGGGATGGTTGGCATCGTAGATGGTTGTGCTAGGATTTTGAGCCTTGGTGGGGTAGTTGCGATGGTGTTTGATGTTGTTTTGATAATGAAAGGCATCCTCTTTGCAATAGGCTGACATAATGGTTTGTGGGTTTTCCTTTGAATTTGAGCTTAGGAAAGATCTCTTTTTCAAAGCCTAGGCCTGTATTACCTTTGGGCTTTAATTCCGACAGTAGAGGTTCATGTCGTCCTTGTTTTCAATATCCCAAAGCACTCTAACCATCATACCCCATTCTTTGCATAATGGGAAGACCTTTTCCATATTGATCTGTGGAAGCTTAACTTGCAGTATATCAGTGGTGATGGGATCTTTATAGATCCATTCCGCTAAGTCCTCATCTTGGGTTTCTTCTTCTTGACTCTTTCCAAGGATGAAAGGCGTCAAAGCACATGCTGGCGTGATTAGTGGTTGTTGGAGTAACTGTTGTGGCTTACCATGTGTTCTAGGAGAAGTGGGCATTTGTCCCACACAAAAGAGTTGACTCAAGTTGTATTTCCCAGGACCTTCCTCTGCTATTTTTATCTTAATCTTTTCTTGCTTTGGTATAGTGGTGTTTGAACTGGCAAGAGAGGCAGGACTTATATATGATGTGGAGGAAATAGCTTCTCTATTATTAGGAACGGTAATCTCTGGTTGATGGCTAATATTATGGCAATACACAAAGGGATTTGCATCACCCAAGATTGTGATCTCTACACCGTTATGTGGGAACTTGATACGTTGATGGTAGGTAGATGGAACGGCTTGCATGGCATGTATCCAAGGTCTTCCTAACAATAGATTGTATGGAAGGGGAAGGTCCAGACCTGACAGATGATGTGCTTTACCACAGGGCGCACTCGGATTGGTAGTACCACAGCTCCTTTAGAGGAACGTTTCGCATTGTCATAGGCTTTGATTGTGATCTTCTTGCGAGGATCCACTGATTCTATGGCATATCCCAATGCTATGACCAACTGTAGTGTACAAATATTGAGGCCTGCTCCATTATCGATCAAGACTCGCTTGATCCTGTGCTGGTTGATAAAGCCTTCAATGTGTAGTGAAGCGTTATGAGGTTGCTGGAAGGAAGAGTTGTCACTTTTGGAAAAAGTGAGACAAGGTGATGACTTTAGACTTCCAACCATGGCTTGAAATTGGTCTATATTCAGGTTTGCAGGGACTGACGCCTCTTGGAGCGCTTGATCCAAGATTGTTTTATGAGATGGCGATAGGCGCAATAGCTCTAAAATGGATATAAGCGCAGGCGTTTTGTCTAATTATTCCACAAGATTGTACTGCTTTGGTATGGAGGCGGTGCCTTGTGGAGTTGCCTTTATGGTAACCTTGCCGCGATGTGTAACAACATTGCAATTGGAGTTGGGATTTTTGATGATTATAGTTGCAACTTGTTCACTGGCAACATACAGGTGATTTACAGTGTAATTATATGCAGCCTACGTATAATCCGTGGTATCAGTGCCTCACCTGGAAGTGGAAGGACCCCTTTGATCTTGTGATGGAAGTGGATTTTTGAACATCAAATGATCATTGTTTGTTGTTTTTGGGTCATGTCCTTCGATTTCAATTTCACCTTGGTCAATAAGATCCTGAATAAGATCTTTCAATCGGTGACAATTATTTGTCTTGTGTCCTCTCCCTTGGTGGAAATCACAGTGTTCAGTATCTCTCCACCATGCAGGTTTGACCTGAGGCTCATAGTTTGATGTTTTAGGTAGAGTGACCAAATTTTGAGAAATGAGTTATCGCAATACTGTTTCAATGGGTTCCCCTAAGGGAGTGTATTTTCATTTTTGTTTTTGCTAACGAGGACTGGGTTCATCATGAGATGTGATGCGACCTTGATTGGAAGGAACATTTGTGTTATTCTGAGGTGGAGGATTCTGTCCTGCAAACCGAACGACAGGTTGTGCACTTTTTATAGTCCTGGCATCCACAACCCCATCGTTGACGATATTCTTATTTTTGTTCCAGAAGCTTGGTTTATCACTATTGAAGCATGGGCGAGGACTATCCTTTGGTTCATTATAGATTTTGATAAGTCCTTTCTTGATGAGGGCCCGTTCACATTTCAAACCCTTGGTGATCATGTCATTAAAAGAGTCTGTGTCTTTGACATCCAGGTGAAATTCCATTTCTTGGTTTAAGTTGGAAATGAATATTTCCACTAGTTCTTGTTCAGGTAACTGAAGAGAATGTCTGCTAGACATTTGACGCCATCGTTGCAGGAATACTGAGAATAGTTCACCTGGTTTTTGTTTAGTGTTGCACAGATCAGCCATGGTGATGTCGCGCTCAATGTTATGAGAGTAATGAGCTAGGAACTTTTGGATGACTTCCTCAAATGTTCTAATGCCACCTGGTAGTCGGGAAAACCATGATGTGGTTGTTCCACCCAAGCTTTGGGGAAAAAGGTGCATTAGGTATGTGTCTTCATATGCCACTTCGAGGCAAGCGGAATGAAATTCTCTGACATGATCACGAGGATCTCCCTTTCCTCTATATTTTTTGAATTTGGGTGTTTCAAATCCTTGTGGAAAGGGTGGCATATAAAGATTCCTATCAAAAGGATAGGGACAGATGTCATTGAGTGAGAATTGGTTAGTTTTGACACCACTATGAAGTTGTTGGGCAAGATTCTCGACTTGTTGCTGCAACATCTCTATTTCATTTGGAGGAGGAGGTGGTGGGTTACCTTGAGGAATGTTATATCTGATGGGATCTCTACCTCTTTCCTCTTCATGGAAACTTTGTCATTCCGATGCTTGTCTTAATTGGGCAAGATCAAAGTCAGAGGGGAGTTTTTCTCCTTCTTGAGTGAGCTTTAAAAAGTGAGCATCCGCATTGCTCCTGAGTATTTCATCAAAAAGTTTGTTAAAGAGAGGGTTATGTTGGGCCCTTTCTATTGTTGCAGGAGTGGGAGTACTTGGGTTTTCGTCATTTGCATTTCCTCCAAGTGCTTCTTGAAATTCATTGAGATTTTCCTCTTCTTCTTCTTCCATTTCTATTTCTCGTTGCCTTGACTGTGATCGAGTTTGGGCCATTTTGTTTACAAGCTTTTGTTGAAGTTGGGTGAAAATGATGATGAGTTTGTTGATGAAATGAAAGATTAATGGTTGGTGAAGTGTTTTGCGTATGGATCTCTAACACTTAAAGGTGGATGTGACCAAAATTCTTTTTGGAATTTTTTGTTGTGTTTGATAAGGTTTGATGTGATAAGGTTTAGAGAAATCTGAGATGTGTTACAGATTTAACTACCTAGTAATGAGAGGATTCACTCATGAAGTATTTTTAACCTGCGTAGATGTGTCTCTTAGGATGAGCTTATCCTAGATCTAGAAACAATCTAAAAAGTGATGTGATGCGTTTGATTCAAGCAATATCTAAAAAGAGAACTTGGGACAAGAACTTCTTAATGTTTTGAGAGTTGGAACGGATTGATGATGAAGTGATGATGTATGAGTGAGATAATGGATGAAAATGTTTTTAACTTCAATAAAAGCTTTGTGTCACAAATGGAACAAACTCTACCTCTTCCCTTTTGGGTGTTGGTGGTATTTCTCAAGCTATGTTGTATGTGATACAAATGTTTGGGAAAAAGTTGGGATTAATCTTACCTCCTTGGTTTTTGTGATAACTCAAAGCTCTATATTGCATAAAAGCTCTGCAGTTCAATGACTCTAAATCAAATTTGTTTGTTTTGCCTTGAAGGTAGAGACGCATGTGACGTAGAAAAACTCTATGGGAGACAAAGATTTGTCTATTGAGATAGAAGAATTTCCTTCTTTTGATTAAAGCCTTTGAGCTCAATGGTCTTCTTTTCAAGTTGATGTTCTGATGACGGTTCTTCTTTCGTAAGATGTGAAGAATGGTCATAAAGTTTGATACTTTGTTGTTTGCACTTTGTTTTTGGTATTTTTGTGGTTGCTTTGAAAGATGTTTGGTTGGATGAATACTTTGTTTTGGAATTGATTTTTTTGATGTTTCTTTGACAAGAAAACAAAGCAAGCACACAAACACAAGAATGTTACCTCAAAGACACAAATGAGTATGGGTCTAGATCAACCCAATCCTTGGACTTTTATATGACCCTTCCTTTTAGATGTATTTTAAGGTGTATTTCCAAAGCCTGAAGTCGGCTCAATTTGCACTTGGTCTTTGACTAAAATGAAAACACTTCAAACACTTTTTATCCCTCAGGTCAAATGGCCAGTTGTGATAAATTTAGCCCACATCTTGATATTTCTTCGACTTTGGTACTACATACCTTATGAATCCTGTCGTAGCAAGTAAGGATGTGATATACTAAGTCTTGAATGAGTATAACAAATAGATGATCCCTATGATGGGGGAGTCACCACTTTTATCAAGCCACAAGTGACTTTTCAAAAAGCTATGTTTCTACTCAAGGAAATATGTATGGTGAGTATCTTTGGAGCAAAACCATCTATGCTCTTGCACTAAATTATATCGCAAATATCCTCAATCAATAGAACGGGTGGGCTATTATTTAAAGGTGTTTAGTCATGTTTGATGTTTTTGGACATAAGTTCATTCTGTAGTGACTCACTTAAGAGCCTTGTAACCAGTGGTGGGGCCCATTTGTCCTTTCGGCCAGTTACACTGTAGGAACAGCTATACCCAAGGCTATAGCTTTCGCTCTCACCTAATTTCTATAGCGGCTCAAAGGATTTACTGTGCGAGGTCGTTCCCAAGAGTGATGTGTCTCTTGGCAGGCCTCTCTTAGAAAGATAAAAATTTTGAGTGTTACTAACACTTTTCTCTTGCACCTAGGACCACGAAAGCCAAGGGAGAGGATAGTGTGTGTTAGAAGTAGGACCACTCGACCAACTTTTTGCACAAGTGTGCCAAGCACGAAAACACTTGTTCTCTTTAACTTGTCATTGCAATGTGATCTAACTATTTGGAGATGTTGCTCCAACATTCATGGTGTTCTTTTTAACTTCAAATGCAAAGGTTTGAGTAGACTAGAATTTTGAAAATCCTGGTCAACTGAAATTGAAGCACGTATGCATGAAGGAAAATCGCTTTGCAAAAGTTTTAAACAAGTTGATTGTGTATTTTATGTTCACCAAAAATTGAAGTGTGGATTGTAAATTCTTTAGTTTGATGCAAGAAAGAAATTTTGCTTTGTTGATTTTAAGCACCAAATAAAGTGTGTTTCCTAACTTGCAAGAAATTTTTTTTTGTTTTGTTCAGTTTTAAGGCACCAAAAACAAGTGATCCTAACTGGAAAGCAAGGGAAAGTTTGTTTGTTCAATTCTTAAAACACCAAAATAAAGTTTTTGATTTTAAAGAGGTGAGTTTTTTTAAACTTGCACAAACAATAACCAATTAGTAAAATCCATACCTAAGGGGGGCTTCCACAAGCCTAAAAATTTTCACTTTTTCGATTACAAGGTCTTTTTTACAACATTCTATTACAATAGCGCTAGTCTGTGTTTGAACAGAAGCGCTATTTAACACAAACGCGCTAAAAGAAGAAAAATGACAGGGAAGGCAAAAGCGCTCAAACAGGATCAATAGTGCCAAAGCAGGGTCAAAAGCGCTCAAACAATGTCAATAGCACTAAACTTGATACAATAGCGCTATTGTAAGAACAATAGCACTAGAACAACAAGTTTCAATAGCGCTACAACGTGATCAATAGTGCTAAAGCACAACCTGTGTGACAATTTCAACATTCAAACATGTTATTGGTTAAAAATAAATGATCTTTTGGGTGTTTGGATTCACGTCGGGTTCACCAAATGATGCTCTGCAAAATGGACAAGGTTAGCAAATGACAAATAACACAAGACACAAGAAATTGTTAGTGTTAGTTAACCAAAAGCTAATCTAAACAGGCATATCAAAAGAGATACTAAGAACATGAAAGAATATTTAACTAAAGAAGCAAATATGATGAGGCATCTCCAAATGCCTCCTAACATGCTCTTGGCTCCTTCTCCTTTGTTCCTCTCCTCTCCAAGTTCCAAAATAGTGTAGCTCTCAGCAACTTTTTGCACTATGGATGCTTATGGAGAATTGAGATTTGAGTATTTGCTCCAAATGTAAAATGAAAAGCTAAAATACTAGATGCTATTAAAAATGATTGATTTTAACCAAAATAACAAGATATTAGATTGCTATGCTAAATGCTCTCTAAAATGCCTATAGGTTAAATGCATACAAGTTTTCAGGATCTGGATTATGAAGAAATGAGCTCTATTTATAGAAAAAATGGAGCAATGGATGGTTGAGATTGAGCAATCTCAACAAGGGTCAGGATTGAATGATTTCAAATCCATGTGAGAGCTTTCAACCCAATCCCAGGATGACATGTGTCAATGTGAGATAGGTTGAGAGGAGAGGGAATAAGCATCAAATTCTTGACATGACCTTGGGAGTTAAGGTCAAGGTTAGTTGAATTAATAAACTCTTTATTCAAAGAATAAAGCTTTTATCCAATGGATAAACTCTTGTGCAAAGGCAAAAGGGATAAACATCATCAAAGCAATAAATGCTTGAGGAGACAAGTTGAATTAACCATAAATGGTTAGGTAAGAGCCATTAATGGTCATGTAAGAGACATTAGTGGTTTTGGAAGACTTTGGAGGTTAAATTGTTGAGCACACAAAGCATTAAATGCTTTTCAAAGACTTTGAAGTCTTTGAGAAGTGACTCCAAGTTGCTTAGGAATGTGACAATAATTAGGGAATGGATTAGGCTAATTAGGAAGGGGTTAGAAGAATCTAGAAGGAGATTAGAATTGTAAGTGGGTTTGGTGGGTGAGGAAAAATAGGATTTTTATTAAAATAAAATTCATTTATTTCAATAAATGTGTGCATGTTGCATTTTTAGGAGAATGCAAGTTGGGGGGGGATAATGATTTAAATAAATGTTTAATTTAATTTATTTAAAAGAGGAATAGGGGGATTTAATTAAATAAATAGATTTTATTCATTTAATTGATTTGTGAACTTGGTTTAATGAATTAATTAAAATAAATTGAATAATTTATTTAATTAATAGGAGAATATTTGAAGATGAATTAATTAAATATTAATTAATTAACTAATGGCTAGTGGATTTTTAATCAAATAAATAGGGAATATTCATTTAATTAATTTGGACAGATTTATGTGACTACACATATAACACCCATTCTTTTCCATTTCCAGATCCACTAGCAAAGTCTTCTGTCGGTTCATCTCTAGAGTCATCAGTTACTCCTTCCTCATCTTCTATGTAGCAATGTTTGTTTTTCTTGAATCTATATCTGTTCAGGTTAGGCTTAAAAGTTTTCTTAACTCTTTCCTCAAACCTTGCATTCCTTTCAGGACATCTAGATGTAAAATGACCAATCTTATTACATGCAAAACATTTAAAAGGTATTTTTCCTTCATACTTACTTCCAATTGGACCTTTAGGTATTCTTTTAGCAAATAAGGCTTCAAGTTGCTCAAGCTCTTCATCTTCTTTCCTCATGTCTTCCAATTCTTTTTCATATAGGGCTCTCCAATCACTTTTGTTGATAGATGTTGATGATGATGCATGAAAAGCAGGTTCAGACTTTACAACTCCAAAAGATCCAAATTCTTCAAGCTCAAAAGCAGATAATTTCCCGATTAGAATGTCTCTGTTGACTGAAGTGTTTGCCATTGTTCTTAACTCATTAATTGCAGTTTCCCTCATCTTGTAAGCCAGTGGAAAGGCTCTCAAGACTTTGGAAACTATTTCATCTTCACTCAGAAATCATCCACAACATTTAATTCCCATAACAATCTCATTTACTCTTTCCATAAACACAACAATTCTTTCATTTTCTTTTGTTTTCAAGTTTTTATATCTTACCCGGTAACCATCAAGTTTAGCAATTTTGATAGTAGGGTCACCTTCATTCAGAGCTTTCAATTTCTCCCATATAACCTTAGTCGATGATTTGTCAGTCAATCCCATAATCTGTTGATCAGTAAGTGCACACAAGAGGGCTTCTATAGCTCTGCAATCATTTTCAATATTCTTATCCAGGTCTGTAGGAGCAGGATTGCTAGATGCCAGATCATAAGGTGTGTATCCTTTCTCAGTGATCTCCCAAATATCCTTTCCAAGACATCTAAGATAAGTCTCCATTTGAATTTTCCATATCCCATAATTTGTTCCATCAAGCTTAGGGATTTCTCTTCTGAAAATAGTTGTCGGTGGATTACAAGTGTTAGTTGCCATAGGATCTACCTCAAGTGGTTAAGCTTCTACAAAAGAGGACCAAAGATTTGATACCAATTGTTAGGATAATCGGTGAACAACTAAGAGGGGGGGTGAATCAGATGTTAACAGGATTACAACTTTTAATCCACAATACAACCTTAAACAAATCAATTACCTGTAAGGAACAGATACCGGTAAACAATACAACTTAACAATTAACCAGATAATCAATGCAAAGCAACCATACCACATAACACCATGATTTGTATGTGGAAAACTCAGAAAGGGAAAAACCATTGTGGGTAGCCTACCCACAGTCAGATGATACTTCTGCAGAAAGTATGTTTTTACAATGAGGGGCCTGCACTTGCAGGAAGGCACACTACCTAGAGCATACTGCTCATTACAAAATAGTCTCATTGACTACAGAGAGGATACAACCTTCTCAAGATAAATGGATAACAATCCAATAGAGTGAACTGCTGGAAATAGCATTTATCATGCCTGATTACAGTCCTAGTTAAGCTCAATGTCGGAGGACTAAATCCTCTTATGAATCCAATTCGATCACCAATGATCAATCAAATCCTCTGCCTGAATGATATTACAATATTCGCACATTACATTCCTTGACCATGACCCTTCCAATAACCATGATACTTTACAAAGAGTTTCTATCTCCTATTTATACAAACCCTAAGGCCTAAACCAATTAGGTTGGCCACCTAAAGATATTACAATAATATCATTACATAATTCCTTATTACAATGATATGCCATGTTGGCTTAAGACCAAAACAATGATAACAAATCCATAAATCATCTTGAATCATCCAGGTAACATGTAGAGTACACGCTAGCATGATATCGGTCCATAACCTAGATAGGTACCGGACCTAATCTAGGTCCACCACGCGAAAGCAACGTCTTCAAGCATTTGAAGCACGATCAAAGAACATCTTCAACATCTTGAAATCCTTGAAGAAGCTGCACCAACACCAATTGTGCATCCTATCATGATTCCTTAATGAAAGCTCTGTCAGTAAAGCCTTAAACCAGTGTCAGTAAGGGTTTACCAGAGTGTATGATAACATCCAATTACCAAGCCAATACCAACTGACCAAAACATGCTCATGGAGCATATAACTCATGAAATCCAATATACTTTACTGATCCAAACATGTCAGAAGTGTCCAATAGATAATCTCTTTTGTCGGTAACACTATATCTTCTACCGGTAACCAAAACTTGTCTGTCGGTAACCATCCAAATCAGCTATTGTTGACGTCAATGACAAAACATCAATTCAACAGATAATCAATTCATCCATAATGCCAACGATGTAGTTGAGGATTGAGGCTTTAATGGAACTAGATGAAACTACAAGAGAAGCTAGTACCAGGAATACAAAGTTACAAATGCAGGTTAAAAACCTGTATGACAAAAGAGCAACTGCAAGAACTTTTCAAATTAATGATTTGGTTCTGATGTGGAATGTCAGATTCAAAGACAAGGGAAAACATGGCAATTTTGATGCCATCTGGATAGGCCCATATCTGATCCAAAGCAAGTGGGGAGAAGATTCATATATTCTCCAAGATATAAATGGTGACACTCTTGAACTGCTTGTTCATGGACAATTCTTGAAGCTCTACTTTTCTTAAAAGTAATTATTATCCATGAGCATTAGTTAGGTTTTGTACATATAAGGGTAGTTTCTTTTCTGTTGAAGTTGCCCTATCTAGGTAATTTCTTTTTGGTCTGCTCTGCAATTGATATGCTTCACCAAATGATTTTGGAATTCTCATTTCATTCCTGTGAAATGAACATCCCCAACTAGAGCCACTGATAGGACCTTAAATTATGTCTTGCAAAATTTTGGTCACTGGGTAAATTTTGGTCATTCTGGTTTTATCGTTCCTTTTGCCAAAGTTTCAAGGATTAGGGTTTTAGGCGTTGTGATTTATAATTAAGTCTTGATATAAAAGAATAACCTTGAGCCTTTTATGTTTTGTTGATACCTTTTCCACTTAAGTCGAGGGTTGTGTTGTTCACCAAAAATGATTAACCCAAGTACACCTGCAATCCTTCTATGAAATGGCCAATTGCAGTCTATGAAACACATCAGAGCTTGGAAAACATAACATAGAACCCTAATTGATCCTCCTGCACTTCAGGTTCTGCTAGACCTAGGGTGGACACCCTTTTGATGCATTAAATACAACAGTTACAAACATATGACTACATCAACAATAAGCAGATAGATCATTCCACAAACTCACCCAGTCTAGAACACACTATAGATTGGCTAAATTTGTATAAACAATAAATGAAATAGAGCTTAGAATGAAAAGAACACAACCCCTAAACACAAAGGGAAAAAGATTTTTCTTTAAATTTATAAATCTGAAACTATCCCCAAATCTGCAAGACTAGTGCCTTGTTCATTGGGAAACAAAGTCACACACAGAACTGCAAAAGTGTATCCTAGTCACAAATTGGTTCTCCTTAAACAACATTCCTGCATTAATACCTTATACCAATGCATTACTCAATTTCATTCATAAAATTATCAGATCTGGGACACATATTCCATTTATTCATTACTGATTACAGAGTTTAAAACCTTCATTGAAGGATACCCACAAACAATCACACAATCTCCTTGAAATCGACAAATTTCATCCTCCTCAAGGATTCAATTCATAACAATGAAATACATGCCTAGAGACAATATTGTGCGAAATTTACTCATGCCTGACACAAGTAAGACCTGTAACTAGAAAAAACAATATACAATCCTAAGATGTAACCTCTATACCCTGAAAAGATCCATAGAATTTTACAAGTTTGGGTCAAGAAATTTAGAAATGGAAGCCATGAAAACTGGAGCACTTCCTCCAAAATTCTGGAACCCCTACAATTGAGAAGAAAATGGGAATAAGAAGAGGAGGGAAAAAGATTAGGTCTGCAAAACATGTCATGTGTCTTCTTTCCCTAACTGAAATTCATTTTCTTCCTCATTCCCGTGGAAAATTCTCTCAAGATATCCCACATTTGTTAAAACTAACTACATCACTCGATTCCTTATTCTGAGAGCTTTTTGGTGATATATAATACATATCTATTTGACCAAAAATTAACCTCTAGGAGAACTAATCCCTTTTAGGTGCACCATCCTTTAAATTTTTTGAATTTCTTATATAGTCTACACTATATATTTAATTTTGATTTTTCGCCTGATTTTTTGCCTGACACCCTACCACGTGTTAGTCTGTGATATGTCAGGAGGGTCCACTGGGTGCCACCTTGGATGACACATCATCCTTTGCCACTTGTCTACCTCATCACCACCACTGGACTGCCACGTCAATGGGACCCACGAGCTAGACCTCCACCTGGACTTCCCACGTCACCTTTTGCCATTTCGCGAAGGGTAACGGGCATGCATCTTTGCCTCACGAAATCAAGCCGACCGTCGATCTTCATGGAACATGCTCACTCTTTAACCTTTACTTTTCGCACATGCTTTTCGCCATTTCACGAAGCTTAACTTTCGATCATCTTCCCTTCACAAATCAACGTGCACCGTCAGATCTCCTGCAACCTACTCACCAGTTAAGTCGCTCTTTCTCTACAAAACTTGCCTCGAGACCTGTGCCTGCTTGGGGCCCACCTAGTCGCCACTTGTCGGCCTCCTTGGTCGCCTCAGCAAACGCGCCCGTGCGTGTGGGGTCCACCTGGGCACCCAACCGGCACCTTGTGTCAAAAGCCCTTGAGGCTTTGACATTATAGATGGGTAGAGCCTTAGTTATAAATATCAAAAAGTTCCATTCCCCAGCGAATGTGGGATAAAGCATTTCACCTGGGACTGCAATTTTTGATCTTTTCTCCTGAGTTTTAATGGCATTTTTTGCATTTTCTCTTTTACTTCATGTAGGGGATGACTGGGCATTTCATTTTACCAAAGAGTTTATGCTTTTACCCTTGCCCATTTACATCCACGCAGGGAGGAGTTGCTGGGAAGTTTCTATTTGTTGAAGCTTTTGAAACCTGCCCATTGCATTGGTTCAGAAATTACATGGTTCTTTCATTTGCCTCTCCTCCAAACTTCTACGTTGCCACTCCATTCTCACAGCAGGGAGGATAATACTAGTTCTAAACCAGCCAATTGCATTTGTTTGAAAGCTTTATTTGCCAAAAACCACGGTATGGAGAAATCAGAAATCACACCATAGCAGAGGGAAGTGTTGGAGGGAAGACACACCTACCACTTGCATTTTATTGAAAGTTTCAATGGTTGCCAAACATTTTGTTGCAATTTATAATGCCTTTCCTCAACACTACACTCCATCTCACCCACCATGCAGTGAGGATTGCTGGCAAGGTTCGTTGGAGTTTGACTTATGCACCTTCCACATTGTATTTTCTTGGAAGTACTTTTACCTGCTGAACATTTTCTCTTGTTTCTAACTTGCTGTGGAATTTGGTTATACACCCAATAGACACGCCATCTGCCACTTGATTAAAGACTTCAATAGTCGCCGCTACGCTATAGGCAGGGAGGGAGCATTGGTTTAAAAAAATTTAATACACTTCCAGATGCCACCATATATAGGAGCAGTGACATTAAACTTGTCAATTGCACATGTTGAAAGTTTTAATTGTCTTCCAAAAACCATACAATCCTTATTACAAATCACCACTCCTCCAACCACGTTGCCCAAGTAGATATTTTGATGAAGAATAATAGAATCCAGTTTGTTGAAATTATCATTGTCAATGGAATGAATGCAGCAGCAAATAAAAACTTATTTATCCTCATACATACTTCCTGAACATAATATGCAATTCTTGAACCCACTACTCCAGAGTAAACTGCAATGAGAAGATTCATGTCAAATCTAATTGCCCACGCTGAAAGAAGACGAAGCATTTGAAGAATTATGATGGTGATGTGAAGACCAAGGCATGGGAAGTTGCATTGTCATGAAATAAGAACAGTTCGCCATAAAATTTAATGCATAGGCATTTATCCAGGTCGAGCCCCAAAGTGGGTCTGGCTAAAAAAAATTCGTTTTCATGCAACTGACCTTTGAAATGCCTCATGAACCTTAAACATACCTCTTGAATTGATCAGCACCATTTTTGGATCATCAAACTGAGTTTTGCAACTTTCAAGCGCCTGCGCCACATTTTCGCATTTAATCACGAAGACGTAATTTTCAAACCAGTCAAAACACCTTTTTGGATCTTGCAAACTGACAGGCGTGTACTCTGATATACAAACATGAACTCTACCAAGCGGTTTTTCAAGACGAATCCCGAGTGAAGAGATATTAATGGTCAAAGATGACCAATTGGCTTTGTGGACATTGCGGACCTGATGAAGTCAATGCACAGGCAACTCATGATGCCTTTCTTAAAAATATCAAACGACCTTCGTAGACCCTCAAATCTGAGTCATAGGTACCTTAAAGTACATATCAAAACTTAGAATGCTCATTTCAACCAAGAAGCTAACTGGGTGCGAATGGTGCGCTCATGAAAATGGCCACTTTAACTGATATAGCAATGAAAGTACAGAACACTGAAACATATGGCTCAAGAAACCCTTTTGAAAACCGATTAAATAGATTGGAAGGAGCTTGAAACTGGAAACATAGCTTTTCATTTATACCAATAATATCTCAGAACAAATATTCTGACATGACATTCACTAAGGCAACTTTTACACTTATGCAAAATAGGGCTCCGACTAGCAGCTGAAACAGGGACTTGTCAAACAACACAAATTGCAAACAGATTGAGCCTGCTAAACTGAGCAAATGGATTCATAAAGACTTGAAATTTTGCATGCTGACTCAAATTTATGGATAGAATTCAATCCACTTTGAATTTAATCATGACTATCAATAGGGAAAAAGACATAACCACTCAAAGTAGGCTACTCAATGAAATCTGCATTTACATGTAAAATGCACTTTCAGCTCACCCCTTGAAATGGGTACCTGATAAAATGATCCAAACTGAATTCTGAAAGTTTCATAGGCCAAATGAGAGGTGTAGGACACATTTCCCAAGCCTTACCCTTTGAAAATCAACTGGCTCCATTTTACCCTCTCTCTAACTAGGCCATTCAAACTAACTCATTTTATGATCATTTGGAAATGCAGAGAAAAAGTTTGAAATGGGCCTCTAAACTTGACTCAAATTTAATGAGTCCCAACAGTGGCTCTGACTGGGGATGGTTGATTGCAAGATCAACACAAGAATTCAGAATCTATGGCAGAGCAAACCACCCAAAATGGGATCATTCTCTTCTCTTCTCAAAAGAAAAGGGCTCCTTATTCTACCCAAACAATAGGGCACTTTATTGAAAACCACCCAACTAAACCAAAGCAACTATACAAAAATATACAACTTATAAGTGGCCCCGGGCCATCAAAACTGAAATCAATTCTTACCTCTGTCAAACACATGATTTTCATTTCCACAAATCAAAGGTAAGCTGAAATCATCATTCACATCTGCCTAATCAGAAACACTGCCACTCCTAATCAGCTGATCACATAAAACATAATCATCAGCATGTTCATAATCATTCAATCTTTGAAAGCCAAACAAGTGCTGAAAGGCCTAGTCACTATGTGACATAAGAGTGCCATACTCTTTACCATTCTTTCCCAGCTGAAATGAAAAGTGGTCTAACTTATTCTGAAAGTTGAGAACATCATGCACATCTCTACTGCTAGTTTGCTCAAATGATGACCACTCTTCCATAATACTATCTTGCAAACTAGAGAGGAAAACTTCTTCATAACATGACTACAATTCATCTTCATGCTGACCATAATTTCTATCAGCCTCTTGCACAAGTAAAGACACATGATCATCACTTGATGATGTTTCATTCGCCACTTACAAATCAGAGAAAACTACTTCAAATCTGTCATTCTTTTTAAAAGCAAGATCCACACAATGCATATCAAAATCTGAGTTCATATCAACATATGAATCTACATTATCACACCTATCAAGCGTATATGCATCTTCATCTTGTCCATAACTCAAATCAAATATAAGGAAAGAATCAATACCATAAGTATCATACTTCACACCCTCAAAAACATCATTAGTATCTAAACAGGTACTGGTTGGGTGTGAGAGATTGAACACATTTTTAGATGCATACCTCTAAAAATCAGCAGCTAAGAGTTCTGAAATTTGTTCACTACTTAGTGAACCTTCTTCTTCATTTTCATTTTCCTTGGCTTTATCCTCTGAGATGTAAACATTATCCCAATCCAATAAAGGTATTAAATCAGCAGTGCTCATGTCTCTATGCACATTTATTTCATCATTACAACAACTCACATCCGCATCATAGCCTTTATCATGCTACTCATAAAGTGCTGCTATATGTTGCAACATAGTTTCATAACTTTGATTGCAAATATTTTGTGGATTGAACTTTACAATACTATCATTCATATTACTCAAATCTAAAAACTCTAAAGAGTTACAATCATACACAGCAGAACAACAATTTATATTTTCATCCTCCTCATACTGAGAACAAAATTTTGTGTTGTCATGCTGATCATAAAAATTATTTTCAAAACCACGGGAGATGTCCCTACTCACAAATTCATCTCCATTACTTTGGTATTCACCAATTTCACTATCAGCATCAGTATACTCAATATTATGTCCATTTTTAGATTTATTCAACTCAATCCCATCTCATGCGACACTTTCTTCTCTCAAGGTTATAGACCAATTAACTGAGTCAGGCTCATCAAGCTCTAAAAATAACTCAATCAAAACAGACTCATGGGGTCTAGCATCAGCTGAAAGCTCATTCAATGCAGCTATAAATCTTTCATAGAAAACATATGATGACTCTTCTTTTCTTTTCCATACTTTCCTTCTTAAAAACCAGACAAATTTATCTTGGTTCTCTTGAAGACATATTTCATTCTCTTTGTCAATTTCTTTCAGATTTGACAAAGGATTTGGAGATCTAGGAACTACATCTAGATCCATCAGGTTTAAAACATCTACAGAACCATTATCTTGACCGTGCATCTTATTGTTTCATAAATTCTTTTCAAAACATATGCAGTCACTAATTTTCAAAATCATACACACTTCTCCCATCACTTATGACTGAAATTTATTTTAAAACATGAAGTATGCATACTGCAAATTTCTTTTCCTTTCAATGGTGATTGTTTCACCTTATAAGGAACAAAATTATTTCATGAATACCTTGAGGAATACCTGGTAAATTTGATGTTGTTGTTCACTTCACCTCTGATTGAAAATTTGAAGAACTCCTCCAAATCTCAGGTTCGTTCTTACAAAGTCGCCACCTCCCTGAAGAGGAATAAAATTTAAACCAATGATCTACACTCTGAAACACTTTTATATTTCTGGGTCTCACCACACACAACAGAGTCACATAATATTTTCAAATTTCTTAGCAACAAAATTTCCAGGACACACTTTCAAATCTAAAAATGACTTTTAGATTTGTATACTTCTAAGACTCTTCCCCAAATGAATTTTGGCTAGACTCATGGGTTTCACTTGACAGAAAATTTTCACATCATTCTCCCCAGCAGAGTCACCATTTTTGTTGTTCACCAAAAATGATTAACCCAAGTACACCTGCAATCCTTCTATGAAATGGCCAATTTCAGACAATGAAACACATCAGAGCTTGGACAACATAACATATGACCCTATTTGATCCTCCTGCACTTCAGGTTCTGGTAGACCTAGGGGGGGACACCCTTTTGATGCATTAAATACAACAGTTACAAACATATGACTGCATTAACAATAAGCAGATAGATCATTCCATAAACTCACCCAATCTAGAACACACTACAGATTGGCTAAATCTATATAAACCATAGATGAAATAGAGCTTGGAATGAAAAGAACACAACCCCTAAACACAAAGGGAAAAAGATTTTTCTTTAAATTTGTAAATCTGAAACTATCCCCAAATCTGCAAGACCAGTGCCTCGTTCATTGGGCAACAGAGTCACACACAGAACTGCAAAAGTGTATCCTAGTCACAAATTGGTTCTCCTTAAACAATATTCCTGCATTAATACCTTATACTAATGCATTACTCAATTCCATTCACAGAATTATCAGATCTGGGACACATATTCCATTATTCATGATTGATTAAAGAGTTAAAAACCTTCATTGAAGGATACCCACAAACAATCACACAATCTCCTTGAAATTGACAAATTTCATCCTCCTCAAGGATTCAATTCATAACAATAAAATACATGCCTAGAGACAATATTGTGGGAAATTTACTCATGCCTGACACAAGTAAGACCTGCAACTAGGAAAAACAATATACAATCCTGAGATATAATCTCTATACCCTGAAAGGATCCATAGACTTTTACAAGTTTGGGTCAAAGAAATTCAGAAATGGAAGCCATGAAAACTGGAGAACTTCCTCCAAAATTCTGGAACCCCTACAATTGAGAAGAAAATGGGAATAAGAAAAGGAGGGAAAAAGATTAACTCTGCAAAACATGTCATGTGTCTTCTTTCCCTAACTGAAATTCATTGTCTTCCTCCTTCTCATGGAAATTCCTCTCAAGATATCCCACATTTGTTAAAACTAACTGTAGACACCCAAAAATGGTCAACTCTTGCGAGGTCATACTTTAACATTTGCACATTGCCTCATTTTAGGTTTTTGCGTCGCATTAACATTTCTCCTATGTCACGCACTTGATTTTTATCATTTGCGAACATTGAGTCATTCTTCTACATTCTTCCTATATCTCGTCCTCGAATTTGGTCTTGTCGACAACATTATCCAATCATGATTTTGATTAATTTTACCCTGTTACATCAATGTGCCTATTCATTTGTCATCATTTTGGACATCGTCAATCCTAATTAGGGTTTTGTCCTCCTGTCAATCTTATCAATCTTATCATCAATCTTATCATTTTGGACATCGTCAATCCTAATTAGGGTTTTGTCCTCTTTTCAATCTTGTCATTTTAACGATCGATTTGTCATCAATCGTTGTCATATTCAATCTTGTCATCTTGCGATCAATTTGTCATTGATCGTGGTCATTTGCAATGTTGTCATTTTGCGATCTATTTGTCATCGTTTCAATCTTGTCATTTTTCGACCGATTTGTCATCGATCGTGGTCATTTCCAATTATGTCGTCTTGCAATCTATTTTGTCAACCTTGTCATTTTGCGATCAATTTTGCTATCGATCATTGTCTGTCTCAATTATGTCAATTTGGATCAATTTGTCATTGTTCCTCGTCAATTGGCGCATCTATCAATCAAATCGTTTATCGCATTGATCATTCATCAATTCAAAATCATGACATTAATTATCTTTAATCAAGACCTAATTGCCATTTTTCGCATTTCTAATTCATCTCTCTAGGGTTTTATGATTTATTCATTTAACCTAATTTGCCATTTCTTCCTCTAGGATTAAATAATTTACTTATTTATCCTGAGTCTTCTCATTACAATTAAATCTTTATTTAATTGGCTAATTATTCTTCTTTGTGAATTGATTAATAAATGAAAAATTATTAATTAATTCACTAATTCTTAAATCCTATTTTTCATCAATTTCTAATTCCAATTTCCTAATTTGTCATCAATTTCAATTTCCTATTTTTCAAATTTCTAATTCCTTTTCCCTCCTAATTCATCTCCTAATTCTATGGGAGTGGCATTTCAATTTGTCATGAAATTGTCATAATTGATTAATCAATCAATTTTGACATGAAATGTGTCATAATCAATCAATCAAATTGTGCATGGAAATGCATAATTTGTCATAATTTGTCATAATTTGTCATATTGATTTGCAATTTCTATTTGAATTGCATCATGCCAATCTTGTCACTTATCCAATTCTTCTATAAATTGGATGATTTTCTTGAATCAAAGATAATAACCCTTCAAATCCTTCGAATCCTTAATCCCGAATTTCTATCAAACTACCGAACTTTCGCTTCTAGTACTCTTGAGCTTTTTGCTTTCAATTGTGTGAGCACTTGTAGGTGAGATCCACAAACCCATTGAAGAGGAAAGAACAACAATGGAGCCGCATGGAAGAAGCATATGGTTTGCATGATATTTTCATTTTGAATGCTTTGTTTCCATACCTCTATTGAATGTGCTTTGGAATTAGGTTCATTTCATGAGTATTCTTTTGATTATGTTATCATATTTAGTGTTTTGATTGATATATACTTATCTTTTGATGAATCCTAATTTCTACGCTACATTAACTGGTGAACCCGACGTGAATACTAACCTTCTAACCATCTTACTGTGTTTTGGAGTGCTTCTAAGTTGATTTGGAGGTCAAAAACTCAAAAACAGAGCCGTGCAGTGCATTCTGGACACATCCTGCGCCTGTGTGAAGCATCTTGCGCCTGTGTTGAAACATCTTGCGCTTGTGTTGAATACTTCTGCGCTTGTGTTTGACATCCTGCGCTTGTGTCCTAACTTCTGCGCCTGTGTGAAGTCTAGAACAGAGGTGAAAAATGCAGTTTTTACTTGAAAAATTTTATATGTTTTAGTAAATTGCAATTTTGAGGGTCTTCGGTGCATTTTTGGACAAATATCATCATTGCTGTTTCCAAAATTTGGTTCTAGATTATTTGAATACCTTTCCAACGCATCAAACGGTTTGTAATTTGGAGCTAGGATGAGAAAGTTATGCCTTCTCAAAGTGGACTGAAATTTTGATAGTTTTCATAAATCAAATCATCTGTGCTTTGGATTTTGGTACTGATTATTTGTGCAGGATCTTGACATACGCATGACAAAGACTAAAAATCAAACTACTAACATGTGTTATGCAGATTCGATGGTCAAAGACAACAAATCAAACATCTAACTAGGGTTTTGCAGGTTGCCTTGGAGAAACAACCAAATTGTGTGTTTGAGATTTTTAATTAGGCACTTAGTGATTTATAAATAGGAGGAAATGAACCCTTGTTTTCTTTGTTTGTTAAGTATGACATTGGAGTAGGAGAGTATGCTCTCATCCTTCAAAGGGTGATCAGAAATCCAGATCTTCGATACCATGCTTGTGTTGTTGATTGTTTGTCTCCATTAGAGGGCCTGCCTTCCCGACCACTTTGCTTTAGCAAGCAAGTGATAATCGTGAGAAGGGAACGACCCAAAGTGAGTACGGCTAGAATTCCTTGGCATTCTAACTCACTATAAAAAAATACCTGATGGGCGAAAGCTTTGAAGGAAGTGTTACGTGGGAATTGTAGTTACTTGGGAAGTGATGACCCTTGGACTCTTTCTCATATCAACATCTAAGTAGGGCCTCTTGGTCTAAATCGCGCTTGTGCGACTACATTTGTTTGGTATCTTGATGGGCTTAATGTCTCAATCATGCTTGCATGACATCAAGGAGTAATGCTTAACAGAAATCCTTATTACATACCTTGTTTTTAGAGGCCAAAAACCCTTCTAGTTGCTTGAGAAGGACAAATTCGGATACTTGGAAGAGATACTAAGTTCGCCATGGGGAGATTCCATGGGGACTGATGCTTGGCTGCCCTGAGAAGTGAGTGCCGTGGAGGGGAGCCCATGGGGTCAAGCATCTATGTATTCTCCTTGAATCCCATAATGAGTCTACCTCTCAAGTACCTAATGTCTTTGCCTACCCTAGGGAATGTGGAAATGAGCATGATTGTCTTGAGTCTAAGTTGCAATATCTTGTATTCTTTGATTGTCAAAAGTTGAATTCCATTTCAAGAGCAAACAAATTGATATAACATAAGATCAAACACAAGAGACATTCATCCAACAAACATTCAACAAGGTTTGAAACACCCCTTCAAGCATGGTTATCCAACATTGTTCAAAAACTTGTCTCAACTCTTATGTCACTTACATTTAGGTTCATCCTAGGTTGCATTTTTCAAAGTCATTATCAAGTATCAAAGTTAGGTTTCACCTAAGTCATACTTCTTTTGCATATCAATAGAAGTCATCCATTTGCATTAAAGTCATACCATTGTCATACATTTGCATTTGCATACCTTAAGTCTCTTCATTAAGCTTAAGTCATTGGCATATCATATTAGGGTCACTTGCATATTAACTGTCCCTTTGCATATAGTCTCAAAAACCTAGGTCTTGTCATACTTGAGCAATCCAAATCTTTGATAAACCCTAAGTCATTGTTAAGAAGTCTAGACCTCATCAAGTCTTTTGTCCTTTTTGTCATCAATGTCATTTCGTCAAACCTAGCTTAGTATCCAAGCATATAGGGGAGACATTGTCATTTTGTCCTTTGTCCATTAAGTCCTTTTGTCCTTTGAGGTCTAGACATCATTCCAATATCCTAAGGGTCTCTTTTAGATTTGCATTCCAAAAGTTTGTCAAAATCTTGAAAAACAACCAAAAACATAGATTGCATTTTCATATATTTAGTTTGCATTTAGTTGCATATCATATATTGTCTTGGAAAAATTCCAAAAAAAATTGCATTTGCATAAGTGACATGCCTGTTGAGATAAGATCAAGATCTAAGAAGATGAGTGAATCAATGTATCAATCCATTGACAACATAGTAAATTCGCAGTTTCAAACCAGTCAAACAGTGCAAGTTGAAGGTTCATTAAACACATATCTACCACCATATGGAATGGTTCAACTTGGACCACCTTCATTATATGAACCAGTGTTTGTACCTATGAAACCAGGACATGGGAGTGTTTCACAAACTCCAAGAGGAAATGCACCTTTCGATTGGAATCAACCAAACTTGCAACATGAAATACAAACATTGTATGAAGAACCAACTCTATCTCAAGGATGTCATTTAAATCAAGGCATTCACCAAGAAACAAATCCAAATATTTTACTAGATTCTTCATCAGATTTCGATGTCTCTGATGATGTTGTTATGTACCTTAAGGATCCAAAGTTGACAAAAAAGATGGATAAATTCTTGAATAAGCTCTTTAAGAGGTTCCCACAAAAATATCTTGACATGATGAGTAATGTGACCTCCTCAAGTAAGCAAATTAATGTGCAAAAACGACAAGGCGGTGAGTTGTTAAGTTTCTCTCCGCATCCAAATGATGAAAATGTGCAACAAGAACTCCAACCCACCTTGATTAGTAAACGTGCTTCAAAGGCATTGACAGTGACTATTCCTCAAAAGTCCACACTCAAAATAATAAACAATCCATTGTTTAATGCAACACCTTTAACACCAGATCAAATGAAGGCCACACAAATGTTGATGAAAGGTGTCCCTCAACAAGAAGTGATTCCTCGAATACCAAAAAGTGGATCCAAATCTAAGATGCAAGAAAGCTTTACGATTGGAATGTCTGATCTTACAAATGTTCAAATTGCCTTTCCTTCATGCCAAAGCATTAATCCCTTGCCAAAATCCCCCATGCATATTCAAAGTCCAACTCCATGTCAAGAGGATAATTTAGAGCACAAAGAAACATGTCTTGAAACAGATCAAGATCAAGATCCCAAAACCTTATCATCCCATCCAATTGTTGACCAGGATCTCATCCTCCCAGACACTCATGATGATTCCCCTATTCTTGTCCATCCTATCCAAAGTCCTATTGACATTCCACTCCCCGAGCAAGATCAAGATATCCTAGTCCATCCAATCCCAAAGGATCCCATTCCATTTAATGAGCAAAATGTCCTTTCAGATCCCATTGACATTCCACTTCCTCAGAAAGATCAAGATGTCCCTTCCATCCTTTCCGATGATCCCATTGAAAGCCAAGAGCAAAGCACCTTTAAAGAAGATTCCAATGATCTTCTTCCTTGTCAAGATCAAATCATTCCTTCAGATCCTCCACAAGATCCACTTGTTCCTCCATCTCCACGTCCTAATCCAGCATATCCACTCCAAGAGTGCATTTCTTTTGGTGATCCCATTATTCCTCCCATTCCATCTCTTGAAGAGCCCATCATTGAACCATGTCCACTACATAATCCTAGTCCCCCTCATGATCCTAATCCCCCTCATGATTCTAACATGTCAGTGCAAGATGTTCATGAACCCTCGACATGCACAATGGGTTCTTCCACTTTGGTGCAATCCGATCCACTTCAAGATCTCCTTATTTCTCTCATATCACATCCACCTCATAATGGACTCTCGTCTTCTTCCCAAAGAAAAGAGTATCCTATTAGTCAAGATATTGATAAAGGCAAAGGGGTAGACCTTCATAAGCAAGAATCCCTTCATGTTAAAGAGTATACTAATGGTCATGGCTATAGAGCTCACACTCAAGGCGTTGGTATCCCTTCAAAGTCAAAATCCAAATGTCCACCTTCCCCATCATCGCTTCCATCCATTCTAGGTCCCTATATCCCTCCATCTCCTATGCAACATCAACAAAGGCACACATCTTGGAGAACCTTCCATCCATCCCACATGCCTCCATATCATTCCCATCCACACCAACATTCATTCCCTCTTCCAAGCAATTTGGATGCCAAGTATAAGCATCATAAGTCTAGCAATCCACATGTATTCAAGGATCAACATGTCCAATCTAATCGACATGTCAAAACAACGAAGAATATGATCTATAAAGAAAAAGAAAAATACAAAAGGCCACAAAGGCCCACTGAGCAAAATAAAGCAAAGTCAAAATATATATGGGTTCCTAAATCCCTTGTGCAAGCAATGCACTCCAAGGAACCACAAAAGCATGAAAAATCGAAAACCATGTGGATTCCCAAAAAGCTCCTGGAAGCACAGAGAGAAACATCAAACTTGGCATCCAAAATTGTTGTTCCTCCATCCAAACCTTCCAAGTCTATTTCTCCACCACCTTCTTCATCCGTTTTGGGCCCTTATGTCCCAAAATCCATAGCCTTTCTTCCGTCAAAATCTCAATATCCAAAATACATCTTTCCTCCATCCATCCATCACCCCTCAAGGTGTGTGCCAATGTTGATCTTGCCTTCATTTTCATCCACTCAAGCCCAATTCTTCCAATACCCTATCCATTATCCAATGCATATTTTCCATCCTTCCATCCCTTTGATCCAATCCTTTGCGTAAATCCTGGCCTTAGTGTCATCTCATTTTCCATGTCTTTATCCTACCAACGTCTTTGAGCATACTTTTAAAAGGTCATGGTCCATTCTTTTCAAGGCTACTATCCAAATAAAAAGACGCTTGAGTCCTTCTTCCATCCCCTATCATGTGTCCATCTTCTTCTAAAAAAGTCAAAATACAAAAAAAGAAAAAAAAAGTGAAAAAAAAAAAAGACAAAAGAAAAAAAAATAAAGAAAAATAATTCATCCACTGGTGAAAACCTGGCAAACAGGCGCCTTGGGCAAGTACCATGATGAAAACCTGGCAAACAGGCGTCATGCGTAATTTATGAACTTCTTGCACGCCACACTTGGGGGCAGATTCCCTTCTTCATATCCTATTGCCCTTCATTATCCTATCATACTATGTCATTACCCTTCATATCCTATTGTCACTCATGTCCAGTTTCCCTTTCCACATTTGATCTTGACAAGGCTGAGGATCGTCATGAGCATCACGAATCTTATTTGCAGCTTTTAGTCCATCATAGCTTTTGGTCTTTATCCATTTGCTTATTACGACCTTTCATCCATATTCCCTATCTTATTGCGACTTTCTGCCACTATCCCTTAGCCTATCCCGTATCCAATCCCGACCTTTGGTCCATGTCCCTTATCCATTCTTGGTCTTGCTTATCCTATCCATATCTTATCACTATCCATACACTCTTTTTGTCCCTTGATCTTGATCTGACATAAGGTCATGAAATGCAAAAATATTTTTCAAAAACCTCTTGACATGTCCCTCATGCCATGTCGCTGCTATACATCGTCATATCCAATCTCTTGTCCCATCACACAATACCTCTTGGAAATTGCATCTGCATTGTCTCCATAATAAAAGGCCTTTGTCTTCCTTCTATCCACCAACATTTCAACAAGCCTATTTATTCACCTGTCATATTCCTTGCCTTGCTAGAGACTGGGGGCAAAATTTGAAAAAAAGTCATAAAAATTGAAAAAAGTCCTGAAAAAAAGTCTTAAAAATTGAAAAAAGTCTTGAAAAAAAAAAGATCCAAAAAATCAAATAATCTCCTGAAATAATCCAAAAAAAAAAAAATCAAAAAATGTCCTGAAATAATCCAAAAAATTGAAAAATGTCCTGAAAAAAAGTCAAAAAATCAAATAAAGTCCTGAAAAAAAAGAATGAACCCAAAAAAATTGTAAAACTCCAAAAACCAAAAACATGCATTTTTGCAATAAAGTATTCCCTTTATGCATCGACAGCTCACTGAGCATTCATCCAACAATTTGCAATCAAACACTGTGCTTTAATGAAATCATGCGTTAATAGATGAACTTTTTCAATCAAACCAAACATTCAAATTGATCAAAATTGTCTTATCAATCAAATATCAACATCAAAATCATTTGTCCTTGTTCCTATTATCATGGGTCTTATACAGGGTGTGGTATACTCGAAACCAGACTGTGTCCTGTCTTAGACGGGGTATCACATTTCCTAAAACCAGACAGCATGATCGTCCTATCAGCACATTCAACTTTTGACAATGAAGATCAAGATGTTTGTTTGTTTGTTTGAATTTGCGCATCTTATCTTTTTATTGATTTATCTTCGATCATGTTCCTATGTTGCTCGATGATGTCACTGAGTGATTTAGAGTGACCGGGATGGCTCATGATCCTTTTCTTTTTTGATTGTGATTGTCGTTTGTTTATGCTGTGTCTGTCTTATGCAAATCGGGTTGCATTTCAGCTCTGGCCTTCAATGCCATGATGCTACGCATCCATTTTGCTAAATAAAAATAAAGGTTCTCACCTACAAAGTGCATTACTGAAAGCAAATTTTCATCATCTCTAACTGTCTTCTATCTCATTTCTTACTAACATTTCTTCCGTTCGGTCGGATAGTCAGTTCGGTCTAGTGCTCCGATCTCTAAACATACATGCTGCATCCTGCATCCATTTGGTTAGTACATTTGCATTCCATCACACATTACATCAAGCATTTTATCCATTTCATTTCATAAATCCATAAAAAATACATAAAAATACATCCATACATGTTCATACAAAGTGCATAAGTCATTCATACATGCAAAAAAACATCAGTCATAACACATAGCATCCAATCATATCGATGCATATCTTATCACATATCATAATAATATCGGAGTACAAAATCGGACTGTTTGTCCTAAGTATGGCCCGCAGGCTGACTACAAAATGTCAAACTACATAATGTCCACTGTCTGTCATACGGAGCACGTGCCTCTGTCACTGGGTGCTCCCTCTGTCCTCCTCATCCCCGCAATGTCCCATAAGCCCTCAAAAATCAAGAAATCCAAAACATGGGTTTTCGAGATACATACCGCTGCTCCTGCGTCCTTCGGTCGTCTGAATGTGCATACACGTTCTCCAAGGTGATCCACCGTTGGAATGTTCGCCATCTGTCTGCAAGTGTCCTTGTCCAGAGCAACAAATTCTCCTCCTTGTCTAGTACAAATGAGTCATTTTCACCCTCTTGGTCTCATTTATAGCTCTTTGTCATTGCATACATGGACATGCGTCCTCTCCATCTTATGTTGGTCGCGGTCTTATGCACATTAAATTGATTGTTTGTCATGCATCCGATCTCCGATTGTCAGTCTGTTCGATCCTGTCATTTTTATCGATCAATTGGCCTCTTTTCCGCATGTTTCCGACCAATTCCTCGAGGGGGCATGCATATGTCATTATCATTGTCTGGGGCATTTTCATTACTGTTCTTTGAAACAACGCTCAAAATCGCATTGTCTCAAAGAGGGGCAAAATGTAGACACCCAAAAATGGTCAACTCTTGCGAGGTCATACTTTAACATTTGCGCATTGCCTCATTTTAGGTTTTTGCGTCGCATTAACATTTCTCCTATGTCACGCACTTGATTTTTATCATTTGCGAACATCGAGTCATTCTTCTACATTCTTCCTATATCTCATCCTCGAATTTGGTCTTGTCGACAACATTATCCAATCATGATTTTGATTAATTTTACCCTGTTACATCAATGTGCCTATTCATTTGTCATCATTTTGGACATCGTCAATCCTAATTAGGGTTTTGTCCTCCTGTCAATCTTATCAATCTTATCATCAATATTATCATTTTGGACATCGTCAATCCTAATTAGGGTTTTGTCCTCTTTTCAATCTTGTCATTTTAACGATCGATTTGTCATCAATTGTTGTCATATTCAATCTTGTCATCTTGCGATCAATTTGTCATTGATCGTGGTCATTTGCAATGTTGTCATTTTGCGATCTATTTGTTATCGTTTCAATCTTGTCATTTTTCAACCGATTTGTCATCGATCGTGGTCATTTCCAATTATGTCGTCTTGCAATCTATTTTGTCAACCTTGTCATTTTGCGATCAATTTTGCTATCGATCATTGTCTGTCTCAATTATGTCAATTTGGATCAATTTGTCATTGTTCCTCGTCAATTGGCGCATCTATCAATCAAATCGTTTATCGCATTGATCATTCATCAATTCAAAATCACGACATTAATTATCTTTAATCAAGACCTAATTGCCATTTTTCGCATTTCTAATTCATCTCTCTAGGGTTTTATGATTTATTCATTTAACCTAATTTGCCATTTCTTCCTCTAGGATTAAATAATTTACTTATTTATCCTAAGTCTTCTCATTACAATTAAATCTTTATTTAATTGGCTAATTATTCTTCTTTGTGAATTGATTAATAAATGAAAAATTATTAATTAATTCACTAATTCTTAAATCCTATTTTTCATCAATTTCTAATTCCAATTTCCTAATTTGTCATCAATTTCAATTTCCGATTTTTCAAATTTCTAATTCCTTTTCCCTCCTAATTCATCTCCTAATTCTATGGGAGTGGCATTTCAATTTGTCATGAAATTGTCATAATTGATTAATCAATCAATTTTGACATGAAATGTGTCATAATCAATCAATCAAATTGTGCATGGAAATGCATAATTTGTCATAATTTGTCATAATTTGTCATATTGATTTGCAATTTCTATTTGAATTGCATCATGCCAATCTTGTCACTTATCCAATTCTTCTATAAATTGGATGATTTTCTTGAATCAAAGATAATAACCCTTCAAATCCTTCGAATCCTTAATCCCGAATTTCTATCAAACTACCGAACTTTCGCTTCTAGTACTCTTGAGCTTTTTGCTTTCAATTGTGTGAGCACTTGTAGGTGAGATCCACAAACCCATTGAAGAGGAAAGAACAACAATGGAGCCGCATGGAAGAAGCATATGGTTTGCATGATATTTTCATTTTGAATGCTTTGTTTCCATACCTCTATTGAATGTGCTTTGGAATTAGGTTCATTTCATGAGTATTCTTTTGATTATGTTATCATATTTAGTGTTTTGATTGATATATACTTATCTTTTGATGAATCCTAATTTCTACGCTACACTAACTACATAATTCGATTCCTTATTCTGACAGCTTTCCGGTGATATATAATACTTATATATTTGACCAAAAATTAACCTCTGGGCGAAACAATCGCTTTTAGGTGCACCATCATTTAAATTTTTGAATTTCTTATATAGTTTGCATTATATATTTAATTTTGATTTTTCGCCTGACGCCCTGCCACGTGTCAACTTGCGATTCGTCAAGAGGGTCCACTGGGCGCCACCTGGGATAACACATCATCCTTCGCCACTTGTCTGCCTCGTCACCGCCACTAGACTGCCACCTCATCACCACTGGACTATCAGTTGTATGCCACCTCATCGCCACGTCAACAGAACCTGCAAGCTAAACCTCCACCTGGACCTGCCATGTCACCTTTCTCCATTTCGCGAAGTGTAATGAGCGCGCATCTTTGCCTCACGAAATCACGTCGGTCGTCGATCTTCATGGAACTTGCTCACTCTTTAACCTTAGTTTTTTCGCACATGTTTTTCGCCATTTCAGGAATCTTAACTTTCGATCATCTTCCCTTCGTGAATCAACACACACCGTCGAATCTCCTGCAACCTGCTCACCGGTTAAGTCGCTCTTTCTCTACAAAACTCACCTTGGGAATCGTGCCTGCTTGGGGTCCATCTAGTCGCCACTTGTCGGCCTCCTTGGTCGCCTCAGGAAATGCTCCCGTGTGTGTGGGGTCCACCTGGGCGCCCAACCGACACCTTGTGTCAAAAGCCCTTGAGGCTTTGACATTATAGATGGGCAGAGCCTTAGTTATAAATATCAAAAAGTTCCAGTTCCCAGCGAATGTGGGATAAAGCATTTCGCCTGGGACTGCAATTTCTGAGATTTTCCCCCGAGTTTTAATGTCATTTTTTTGCATTTGCTCTTTTACTTCACGCAGGGGATGACTGGGCATTTCATTTTGCCAAAGAGTTTCTGCTTTTACCCTTGCCCATTTACATCCACACAGGGAGGAGTTGCTGGGAAGTTTCTATTTGTTGAAGCTTCTAAAACCTGCCCATTGCATTGGTTCAGAAATTACATGGTTCTTTCATTTGCCTCTCCTCCAAACTTCTACGTTGCCACTCCTTTCTCACAGCAGGGAGGATAATACTGGTTCTAAACCAGCCAATTGCATTTGTTTGAAAGCTTTATTTGTCAGAAACCACGGTATGGAGAAATCAGAAATTACACCATAGCAGAGGGAAGTGTTGGAGGGAAGACACATCTGCCACTTGCATTTTATTGAAAGTTTCAATGGCTGCCAAACATATTGCTAGAGTTTATAATGCCTTTCCGCAACACTACACTCCATCTCACCCACCACGCAGGGAGGATTGCTGGCAAGGTTCGTTGGAGTTTGACTTATGCACCTTCCGCATTGCATTTGCTTGGAAGTGCTTTTAAGTGTTGAACATTTCCTCTTGTTTCTAACTTGCTGTGGAATTTGGTTATATGCCCAACAGACACGCCATCTACCACTTGATTGAAGACTTCAATAGTGGTTGCTATGCCACAGGCAGGGAGGGAGCATTGGTTTAAAAAAATTTAATACACTCCCAAATGCCACCATATACAGGAGAAGTGACATTAAACTTGTCAATTGCACATGTTGAAAGTTTTAATTGCCTTCCAAAAACCATACAATCCTTATTACAAATCACCACTCCTCCAACCACGCTGCCCAAGTAGATATTTTGATGAAGAATAATGGAATCCAGTTTGCTAAAATTATCATTGTCAATGGAATGAATGCAGCAGCAAATAAAAACATATGTATCCTCATACATACTTCCTGAACATAATATGCAATTCCTCAACCCACTACTCCAGAGTAAACTGCAATGAGAAGATTAATGTCAAATCCAATTGTCCATGCTGAAAGAAGTCGAAGCATTTGAAGAATGATGATGGTGATGTGAAAACCAAGGCATGGGAAGATGCATTGACGTGAAATAAGAACAGTTCGCCATAAAATTTAATGCACAGGCATTTATCCAGGTCGGGCCCCAAAGTGGGTTCGGCTAAAAAAAAATCGTTTTCATGCAACTGACCTATGAAATGCCTCACGAACCTTAAACATACCTCTGGAATTGATCGGCACCATTTTCGGATCATCAAACTGAGTTTCGCAACTTTCAAGCGCCTGCGCCACATTTTCGCATTTAATCGCGAAGACGTAATTTTCAAACTGGTCAAAACACCTTTCTAGACCTTGCAAACTGACAGGTGTGTACTCTGATATACAAACATGAACTCTACCAAGTGGTTTTTCAAGACGAATCTCGAGTGAAGAGATATTAATGGTCAAAGTTGACCAACTGGCTTTGTCGACACTGCGGACCTGATGAAGTCAATGCACAGGCAACTCATGATGCCTTTCTTAAAAATATCAAACGACCTCCATAGACCCTCAAATCTGAGGCATAGGTACCTTGAAGTACATATCAAAACTTAGAATACTCAGTTCAACCAAGAAGCTAACTGGGTGCGAATGGTGTGCTCATGAAAATGGCTACTTTAACTGATATAGCAATGAAAGTATGGAACACTGAAATAGATGGCTCAAGAAACCCTTTTGAAAACTGATTAAACGGATTGGCAGGAGTTTGAAACTGGAAACATAGCTTTTCATTTATACCAACAATAGCCCGGAACAAACATTCTAACATGACATTCACCGAGGCAACTTGTACACTTATGCAAAACAAGGCTCTGACTAGCAGCTGAAACAAGGACTTGTCAAACAACACAAATTGCAAACAGATTGAGCCTACTAAACTGAGAAAATGGATTCATAAAGACTTGAAATTTTTCATGTTGACTCAGATTTATAGATAGAATTCAATCCACTTTGAATTTCATCATGACTATCAACAGGGCAAAAGATATAAGCACTCAAAGTAGGCTACTCAATAAAATCTGCATTTACACCTAAAATGCACTTTCAACTCACCCCTTGAAATGGGTACCTGATAAACTGATCCAAACTGAATTTTGAAAGTTGCAACACACTTCATAGGCCAAATGAGAGGTGTAGGACACATTTCCTAAGCCTTACCCTTTGAAAATCAACTGGCTCCATTTTACCCTCTCTCTAACTAGGCCATTCAAATTGACTCATTTTATGATCATTTGGAAATGCAAAGCAAAATTTTGAAATGGGCCTCTAAACTTGACTCAAATTAAATGAGTCCCAATAGGTTGTTTATCATTGGCGGGGCCTTTTTTATTTCCTAAGCGTTAAATTGTGTTAGATTGGTCCATCTAATGATTTTCCTAAAGTTGAACGAAAATTTTTCCCTGTGGTCGGTCCCATTTCAATATTTGTGCCTATGTCCATCAAATTTTCCTAAGTCTAGAAATTTTAATTCTTCGACCGGTTGATAAAGACAAGATAGATCTGATGGTCTGCGCTTCCCCGTGGTCGAAGGTGCAAGGACGATAAAAACTATGGCATCATGATATGATGCCACGTGTTCTCTACAGAGGAAGGTGAGCCGACGGTTTGACTTTTCAAATTTTTTATATTACCGATTCCTAGCAGGTAAAACTCAAGTTACTAGAAATGAATGTTTCTGCACGTGCTTATATCAAGCGGTAATGTTTTAATTCCGATCTAAGAAATGTTTGGGAGTTATCAGCCATTTTTAAGTGATCGGTGCAGTTAGAAAGTAAACAGAGAGAAAATCCAACGGTTTCCGTGATCCTGCGATCAAGAGATGCGAGGAGATTATGGACCATGACATCACGAGATGATGCCATGTGTCCAAGGCGGGCCAAGGAAAGCTGATGGTGGGGTCACTAAAAGTGGTGAAGCAAGAGATGAGTTGGATGTGCCACATCATTGCCAAGGATGGACCCGCTTGCCACATTGGAGGGTAAATGTCAGATTGAATGTTTTGGTCTGTAAGATTTGTCAGCTTGAAAGATGATCAACGGTCAGGTTTTAAACTTTCCAAATGCAAGTTAGAGTCGTTGTTTCACTTGCGCGAGTAGTAATGGTGGATGAGACATTGGTGTTTCATTCCAGGCAGTAATTAAAGTACTCTTAAAAACTATTCTTGATTTGTAAAGAATTTCATAGCAATTCAGAAGACATTCATGTAGCTAAAGAAGATTGAGACGATTTCTCGCAACACAGAATCACTATCCCTCTGGTGTAATCGAAACAGTAAGTTCGTCTGAACTCCTTCATCTGTTCTTGAAACAATTAATGTTATAAATTGTGCATGAAATTATAGGAAAATAATTTTAATTGTTCTAGGGTTAGAAGTTAAACAGAGAAGAGTGAAATCTGCTTAAATTACTGTTATAATTTAAATCTTGTGTTAGCCCTAGTCTTTTCTTTCTCAATTTGAAGTTGTAGTAGAAAACCCTAGTTCAAAAGATGGCACCCTCATGAAAACATTCAAGGCAAATTGAATACATGAAAATGAATGTTTATGATGATTTCTTGGACCAATTGAAGCCCTTGACAAATGATAGATACCAAGGGTAGAGATTTGTGAGTGGAAAAACCCTAGGAGAAGGGTTAATTGATAAAGCATTCTGCTTGGCGGATGTTAGTCTACCAATGACTGGATTAGAGATGTTCAAATTATGGTATGGACAGAGAAACTTGCATTCCCCACTATCTAGTCCCTGACAGTATGATTTGGGTAAGTTAGTGGTGTCGGGTATCTTCATGGATGTTGACCTTCTCAAGGCTATTGCAAATAGATATGACCCTGTCTCGAGGGTTATTAGGGTAAATGAAGGAGAGACTTTGTTGACCATTAGAATAGAAGAATTCCAAGAGATTTTTGACCTATATGAACCATCTGTAAACCTGGTGCAAGTAGACCTGAATGAGTTAAAAGAAGAATACTATAAAATGAAGGAGTTCATTAGGAGTAATTTTCTTCCAATGAATTTGGCTAGAGCAAGGAACACAACATACCATATTGGCCCTAGCTCAAAGGAGCCATTCTCTATTGGTGCTTTTGCTCCCTACTTTCAGGATACCTTTTTCTCTCTGTGTCAGGTATTGGGTTTCAATCCAATTATAGTTATGCCACCTAATTTCATGTACATGGCCATGCAAACACAACATTTGAATTATATAGTGGTTTTTTACTTCGCCCCATACCTTGAAGAAAATATTCATGAGGGGTTACAAGATATTAAAAATGAAGTGGCTAGTGCTAAATTCTTCTGGTATTCCTTACTCATGCATATGTTCTTGTTTAGGAGTGCAGATTACTTTAAGGGTACCATGAACCTCAAAAGAACAATTGATAATAAGGAGATTCAAGTGCAGCTTTGGAGCACAGATATGTCTTGGGATAGGCAGGAGGCTAGTTTTGTAAGATTTGACAACAACTTTGCTTCTAAGTTGAGGCAAAGGTTGATAATAAACCCTCTAAGGATCCCCAAGGAGAAGCATGATTTTGTAAGGCCCAAAGAGAGGTTTCCACTTCTCAGGATTGAGCATAATTGGGGGGGTTTTATCCCTTATCCTGTAAGCACTATTATCAGAATCTATGGTTTCTCTGGACAGCCACATGTATTGCCTTTTAACGTTCCTTTGAGAATAGGTTTTGCTGAGGTAATGTGGCAGATAGGGTGTATTCATGACAAGGAATTAAAGGGAAGGGGCAAAGGAACAATTTTCCCTGATTACACTATCGTCCCTTATTTTGTAATTCTGAAAGGAGGATATGAACATTTTGATAAATTCTTTGCTCCATATCATTTGGCGGTGAGCATAGCTAGACACAATGATCCTGAGGGATTTTATAATATCTTCAAGACAAGAATAAAGGGAGGTCTATTGCCTCATGAGCATAACTTTCCTAAGCATATAATTAGAAATGAATTTGATCTCATGAATCAAGAGTGGAGAAAATAAAAATGGATAATCTTCATAAAGTTATGGGCTGCAATTAAAAAAGACGGATCCAAATTATGATCCAGTAAAGGATTTTACTCCATTTTGTGCTAAGGATGACTTTGTTATGAATAATTTTGATGAATTGAAGCTAATTTTGAAGGAGAAGAAGGCCAAACTGGAAGAAGTTCATGGCCGACAACAATAAAGCTCACAACCTCCTATGTCTCAAAGAGCAGGTGGCATGGTGGAAAAGAGACTTGTTCATGGATCTTCTCAAAAAGGGCAAGAGAAGAAACAAGTGATGAAGAGGAGAGTAGCACAGACAGTGGAAGGTTAGTAAGGAGAAAGGGTAAAAAGATAATGAGTATAGAGCCTTCCCCGAAGATGCAAATCAAGCCTTCTAAAGGAATAGAGATCATTGATCTTGAAGACTCGGACAGAAGTCCTTCGCCATCACCTATGCCCTTTTCACCTGTAAGGGAGGATGAAGAACAAGTGGAGAAAGATATGTTCATAGCAACAAATGCATAAATGCAACTCGGTGTTCCTCTTTTACCCCCTAATCTAGAGTTAGACCTCACTCCTTTAGATATTCAAGGTAAGGCTTTCAGGGATGCGAGAAAAGAAGCATGTGATAGGTTCCTTGAAGATGATACTTTTGTGAGGAGCCCAGCCTTTTTGCAATTAGTATGGAAGATGAAGATTGAAGAATACAAAAGGAGAACTATTAATAAAAAGGCCCAAAGGCCAGATAGATTTGATCAATAAAATCAAGAAGAGGTCAAGAATGAAATGATGGAAGAATTTAGGGAAATCATTGTTGATGAGGCCAGGAAGATTATAAGTCAAGTTGGAGTCCTAATTTTACCAGAATGGGACATAGAAAATGTAGTGGTTTTTGATGCAATCAAGAAATCAAAAGGTCAGCATTTGAATTCAGAGGAGGAAGCAAGGTTGGCATTAAAAGTATCAAATTTTGTGGATGATTATGCAACCTTGGCAATATGGGCACTAGAGGAAGGACCTGGACAACCTAACATCAATGACTTAAACCCCAATTTGAGGGGAGGCCTTATTATAAAAAAGAGTGGCTGACACATCAAGTGTAGAGGCTACTAAGTTGAAATTTGATGTTGCTAAGTTGGCACATGGGACTTCACAAAGAGAAGCCTTGTAAAAGGCGGAGCTGATGAGAAAGTTTGATAAATTGTTCAATGCTTACAATGCAGCTCAACAAAGATGTGTAGAGTTGCAAACGAGAGTGCAACTCTTTGAGGTGGGATAGATAAAGTTTTCCTTTCCTGCACTTATAGGGCCATCTGAGCCATCAACATCTAGGTCCACCTATGGTCCAGGAAGATGAAGTAGTTCAACTTGATATAAGTGTTGGTATCCCTGGTATGACATTAGTCCCATATAATTATGATGATGAGCCTGAGGCCACAAGATCAACTGAACCAACTCAGTCTCAACTTTTAGAAAATATTGTTGAATTAGAAAATAAGCTGAAAGAATCACAAGATCAGTCGGTCGGGAAGCAAAAGGAGATAGTTAGCTCAGTGCTAACTCGTTTGAATGAAAAAATTGATAGCAGACTCAATAGTGTTCATGCCTTATATTCTTTATTATTTAATGCTATTCAAAAATTTGATGATGATAAAGAAGTGGCAATTCCTTTATTTACAAAATGGTTGCAAAGGGGAAATGAGCTCAAAATAATGTCCATGGCTTCTAAGTATCATGCTGAGAGACCACATGCACTCCAACAAACATATTTATTAGTAAAATCATGCAGGAAGCCCAAATTTTGCCAGAAAATATAGAAAGAAAGGTAAGGGAATTGATGAAAAATTTCAGTGAGTTGAATCAAACTCTTTTGCCAAATATTAAAGATGAAGAAGGGGCAGTCAAGCCTTTGCAATTTTGGGAGGAGGCAAAAAGAGTCATCAATATCCAGGTAGAGCTAATATATGAAGGGCTAAATATGGATATGTTGGAGGACAGCAGGGATAAAATAATTGCCACGGGATCATTTTTTGAAACTTTTGAAAGAGAGGCAAACCAAGTAGTCGTTAAATACATTCCCTACAAGGCTAAAGCTGATGAAGTCATGAGTTTTGACTGGTCATCCGATGAAGAGTACAGTGCATGGAGTAGTATGTATCTGAATGATGAATAAAGGTTGCAAACAGTTTGATATAACTATTTTTGTCTTCTAGTGGCGGATATTTTCGAACCGGTATAACAGAGATGGCGATAAAATTCATCATGAGTTTTAGAGAAGCGGCTGCAAATTTTGATCCTGTATGAACGAGATCAAGGATGGAATATTTTTTGTAACAAAATGCAATTGTATGTGATCATTTTGAGATGACAGGTGTCTCCTATGGCCCGAAGCTTGTTTTGCTCCCTTGTTTTTTATAAAAGGGAATTCAGGGCTATGAGACAGGGTTCCGATTTGGGTCCCTTGAGTGTTCTGAATTTTTGGTTCCAATGGCAAATTCTAGGGGAAACGAAAAAGTTGTAAAAAAGGTCATTTGTAGAGCAAAATAGAAAGAGTCTTGTGTCTATTTTCTACAGGTTCTTGAAGGAGTTATGTATAAATTGTATTTTGACAGATAGAAATATAATTCAAACCCATTTCTTTCCAGTGTATTGTTCTATCATATTTTGAATGAATATCATCAATGATTTTATCATTCATTGCACTGTTGTGGTGTATGTATTTTATGTTCATGCTTTGGTTTAAAGGGCCAATTAAAATGCTTGAGTAGAATTGTAGAGTGGTAGGGATATTTGCAGGGACTTTGATAAGTAGTTTTGGGTTGGGGTTGCAAATATGATGTATTGCAAGGCAATATTATCTTAGGTTTATATGTTGTTAGATAAATTCTGTCGGAATACATTTTACGTAGTATGAACTCATCTACCCAATGGAATAAGGCACTGATCGTAGCTTGCAACTATCTTGATGTTGATTTTCTATTCAGAATCACCAGTTATTTTCTATAATTTGTTGAATAACATAATATTTTCATTTACATGTATGGTGTTATGTGCATATAATCATCTCATGTTCCAAATTGGTTGAGGATCACTGAGGAATTTGCCATTCCTGAGCATTCTCCCTTTCTGTCGAGCCTTATATGAGATTATATGCTTTGTTTCATGTGTAATTTGTGAGTGTGGCGTAGAGATCACAAATTGGCATGGGGATCACCCTCTTGGGTTTTGCAGAGCCTAAAGTGTAGAAGGATCTTGTATCCTTGTTAAAGTTAGTCCAAGCCTGAAGAATATTAATAGTTGGAAGTGGCTTTCCATAGATATTTGGAGGAATCAGCTTGGTCTTTGCCCTGTGGCAGTGTAAACCCATTTTCGAGAACCAACACCTAGCACGGAGGGGTGGTCCCTTTTTGGGCCACATGGTCAGGTGGTAGTGCCACTTTCCATCGAGTGTTTTGTTCATTCCTTTCTTGCGAGGCATTAGCTTCGTAAGTGCTCCAGATGCTCTCTTGGATTTACTCTGTTCCATGTAACAGTTGGATCCTCTTGTTCTTCTTCTTGGATCATTTTTGTATCTCTTGGACCTTATGTGGTTGGATGTATCATTTGTTTATATATGCCTACATGGCAATTTGTAATTTTATGTAATCAGTATGTATTCTATGAGACTTTGTGACCTAAATGCAATGTTATTACAATGTGACTTAGATGGTAGATCTTATATTTATATGAATGGAGTTATTGATTAAATGCAATGATATGGACTATGAGGTTTATAGCTTTAGAAATTTAATGTAACTAAGCACAGTTGTATAAATTCAATCATGCTTATTGTAATCTCTTAATGAAACTTAATTGCTATGATCTTGTCGTAATCATTCTATCATGAGTTGGTTTAATCAACCTTATTGTTAATTTGTTTACTTGAGTAATCTTCATTGGAAACCCTTTAGGAGTTTAAGGTTAAGTCTTCCGCTTGTGCAATTTCTAGTGCAATGTTTATCTTAATACGTTTATGCATTCGGTTTTGTTAAAAAAAAAAATTATACTCTTTTCGATTGTTTGTAGTTGAATTCTTTAGGGTTTCTTGTTGGGGCATTACACTTGGTATCAGAGCCAAGGTTTGCAAACACTGGGATCTCTGGTGTAACTTGTGCCCTTAGTTTTGTATGTGGTATATAGTTTTTTTGTTGTATGCTTGTCCTTCTGATGTATGCTTGTGATTAATGCATGGGATCTTGAAGATCTTAGATGTCGCGTGCTCTGTTCCTTTTGCTTACTCTTTCTGAAAACCCTAAATGAGTGTAACATGTATTCAATTTTTGCTCTTCCTTATTGATGTTAGTGCTTGTTATGTGATTATATGTACGTTGTTTTCTTGTAAGATTCTTAGGTTTACGATTACTCTTATTTTTAGAGATAATTGTATGTACCTCCCTAACTGGTATTGTACTCTCTAGAGTAGCTTATTAGGTTGGATAATGCAGTGCCTTAAGTCTAAAAGTATGATTTTGCACTTGTGTTATATTTGTAATTGGACTTAGTGTTGTAATTATGAGAACCTATATAGAAAATGTTGAGTGCATATTCATAGTAAATTGGATTTATTTCTTCCTCCTCTCTAGAAATTAAAATATATGTATCTTGTGTTCTTATGGTTGGGTATGTCTTCTTGTTACAAGTGAATGTTGTGATTTCTTGAAACCCTTATGTGAGCCTCGGAGAGGTTAGTTTGTACTTGAATGTTGGAATATATCTTGGATGTGTAAGAGGATCGTGTTATAGTGGTATAGGAGGGCATTCCAGATGTGTTTTCATTAAAGATTCCATTATATGTTTCATATGACCGACTCAGATAATGAGATGTATGAACCGTACAATAATGTACTTGCATTTGACATATCTAATTGACTTTGTATAAATAGGATGTGTAAATGAAGAACGTGTTTGATGTGCATACATAACCATAGGTTAGTTAATTGATAGTTTCATTTTCCTTCTTCTCCTCATATTTTGGCATTCAATGAATGGTTATAGTTAATGATGTATTTTTTTATCAATTGGGAGTAGTGAGTGTTTTTGCTAGAGGGTTAGTATGTAAGGAAATATTGTTTTTATTGATCTCATCTGGAAATTAGGACATTAGTGGCATCTTTAATATAAGGAAATATCATGATAAGCCAATTTGCATTCTTCTATATTGGTAGTAAAATGAAAAAATAGTACAATAAAGAGGATATGCATATAGGGAAAAATTTAATCATACTTGTGTGATCTTGTTGGTTTACGTGCATATGTATGAATTGGTTGACTATCGAATTTATCTCCCTCTTCTCTCTATCTAATTATGAAGATTCATAGAAATGTTATTAAATGATGTATTTGAAATTAAATTGAAATATTTAATTGTTTGTTAATGAATATTATGAGACATATATTAAGTAATGTTTGTTTCAAAAGGCATTGTAGACTAAAGTGTTTTGTTTTGCCTATTAGGACATCATGTCAAGTAAGTAAGTAAATGGAATACTTTTGCATATACTCTATAAGTAGTTCATATGGCTTAGATGTTTGATAGATCATGATGAGAAAAAAGTATTGATTAAGATAATCTTATCACTGCATGTAGAATGTGTATAGAGAATAGGAAATTATTCTTTTGTAGATCTGTTTTATTTTGAAAAATAGAAGTCTTAGCTTTGTAAAACTCTTGTGTAATTGTTGAGAACTATAAGAATGTTGTGATTGGTCAGTGAAAATATAGATAAATGATAATATTGGGAAGGTGATACTTGTAATAGAGCTATCGTTTAGAATGAGAGTTATGCTTTGAGTGTATATCCTTTATGTGTGAAATGTTGTATCTTTACCCTACTGCATATGACTCCTTACGTAAGGATAATTATATGAACGTTCATGTGTATAAGAGATTGCATGGTATTAAAGTATTGTAGTTAGTCTAATAGCCTTAAGTGTCTATTATTCATTCTCTAACGCACTCAGGACGTGTGATTTTGGGTGTTATGTGGTGGTTACTCCCTATGGTGTGGCTGAAAATGGTCACTTTGTTTCGAGTTTTGATTGCGATAGTGTTTTGACTGTCTTTTGACTAGTGTTTTGTGACTATGGGGCTAGCATTTTCTTTTGAGATTTCTTATGACGAAATGACCACTAAATTCTCATTTTTTTTCTTTTAAATTCGACACTTGTCATGTTTTCGATTTTGTTGATTTTCGAAATTGTCGGCATCTCTCTTTATTTATTATTGTACTTGGCGATTTTCATTTTGGATGACTTTCTTTTGAGGTTTTTGGTGGTCATTTTGTATGCTTGAATTAGCTGGCCCTAGCTATGTGTTAAGTGTTATATCTATCATGTTCACTTGAACCTCTGATAGTGTGTTAAGAGAGAACACCGCAAAGAGTAGATCTAGGCGTAATGGAGTAACCCAATAGTATTGATATCAGTTAAGAAAATAAGTGTATTTTTCTTTGATGAAAATTGGTTTGTAATCATCTGAATCATAAGGTGTCTTAGGAAGAAGTATGAACTGGATCTAGTTAATTGTGTGATAAGCTTTAGATAAATATTAATGATCTACAGACTTATTGTTTTGTCGAGTGTTTGGAAAGCCTACATGGGTTCTAATTGAGTTAAGTAGACATTAGATAGTTGGATGTAGGTAATTATATTTATTTCCCCTTTGTAGTGAGTTTGTATCGATGCTTTAGGATTGATGTTTTGGTGTGGTTGTTGATGTGATTCTTATACCATGAACCTTTATTCATTCAATGTGTATTCATTATGTGGCTTAGAGGTAGTATGAAATATTAGTTACGACTGAATTTTAGAGGTTAATCTGAGAGTATGTTGTGGTTACCCTGGTAATACAGGAAAGTGTGTATATGTAGGATGTTGTAGTATACAAGTAAATATCATCTTTATGTTGCATATTGATGTAAAATAAGTGTTTTCATGTTTGGATAGGGTAAGTTATGATGTTTTGTACACTATAATATGTATAATTTTGAATAAGGTTTTCAGTCGGAGATCTTGTCTTGTATGAATGCATATTGGAATAGTGGTTCCTAGAAGTTGAATAAAGGTGTTAGTATATTTAATCTAGGTAGTGAAAGATGATGCATCTTGTTGTAACTCTTTTAGCGCATTGACTTCCAGTAATTGAGGAACATAAAAGGGAGATTTGTTCAATGTTAATTTATTCGATTTAAAAAATGAAGGAAATATTTATGTTAAGATAGTTGATTTGGATGTTGATTTATGTACTTAAGTAGATTGAATTTTGTGGATTGCATTCTCCTTAAAATAAGTCAAGATTTTGGGTTATATTATGTGAGTACTATAACTTATGTGTCCTTGTTGTCCCATCCTAGCCTTGCGACTTCCAAGAGTAAGTCAAACCCTAGGGGAGGAGGATGTAATACCCCTTCCCTAATTAGACTCTATTTGACCTAGTTGATCATGGTTGACTTTTCAATGGCTTATGTGGATGGTTGATACATTATGATTGTGATGTTTTTATCCAGGTCCTATGCTTTGGAAGACGATTTAGTGGATGTGATTATGCATTATTGCTTATTGAGGAGTAGATGTTGATTATGCACTATTTCTTATGAATGCTTAGATGTTAATTATGCTTATGCATTGTATTTCATAGAAGATGAAATGTAATTTTATATACGTTACTAACCATGGGCTAACACATTTACTTTATGTATGAGTTGCACTATGTATTTGTCTTCGTGTATGTGTGGAGTCTGTATGGGGTGTGAAGAGATGATTTTTCATCACTCACTTTGATGAGACATGGAAAGTCAAGATTCTCCTTCATCGATGTGGTTATCATGTTTGTATATATATGTGTATGTGTGGTTCGGTGATGTAGGAATTGCAGGTACAAGGTACCGACTCCACCTAGCTCTACAGGTCTGAGCGTACCTATTACCCTGATGGAAGTGGGGGAGATAGTCTTAAGGCCCTAAATTTCATCCCTAGACTTGTTCGGTTGTGAGTGTTGTAAGTTATTTGTCAACCCTGTCGGTTCGCCAACTAGGCCACCTTTCCAACGTTGGTATGTGGGTTATGTCTTTATTTTGTTTAGTTGAGTTTTGCATGTTATTAGTTTTGTGACTTTGTTAAATTTTCCTAAGTGTTGCTTTAATGTGAGATTAAATATTAATACCTTAGTGTTATTAATAATTAATGTATATCGTCATGCATTAATTAAACAAGGGATAAATTATAATAGGACCCTTATATTACAAAAATAAATCAATCAATCTTACCTAGGAATCTACTTAAATTATTTGTTTAAATATATCATATAATGGATTTTGTATTGTGTCATGTGTTTTTGTAAAAAGTTATTTAGACTTTTAAATAAATAAATATCTTGTTGATTTTTTGGTGTGTGAGGAAATTTAAATTTAATGTATTGAATTTGGAGAAAAGTATTTCAATTTTTATTTTAGGAAAAGTAATATTTTTGCCCTAAAAAGATATTTTAGGTAAAAATCCTTTATATGGGAAAAATTTTCCACAATATGGAGTTTTGGCATTTTGGAAAATTCTTTTGTTGTTGATTGGGGTTTTCTGACATTGTAAAAATTGGTTCATTCTCTTTTTAATCATGGAATTGGGCTAAGAGGGTTTCTAGAGTTTCCAAGTTTGGGAGCAAAGAAAATTGCTTGTTTGTTGTTTATAAACAGTTATGTTTGTGTGTCTGGTAAAATTTCATATTCTTTGTTTTTTAAATTACAGAAAAAAGAAATTTAAATTTGTTTGTTTTTATAAAAAAATTGGGCGTGCTCTAATTTTATTTATTTTATTTTATTATTTTTGTTTTTTGTTTTTTATGGGGGCATTTTGTTTTTTATGTTGTGACTTTGCCACAACCGTGATCTGTGGGAAGCCACGACTATGGCTTAACCGACTATGGCTTAACCCTTTACCCACGCCGCCTCCTTCCCATTTCGTGGGCCCAGAAAAATATAAAATTAATTTAGTTTTTTTTTTATTATTATTATTATATATATAATATATATAAGTATATATTTATATGTTTGGAAATATAATGTTAGTTAATTATGTTTTTTTTTGAAATCATATTTGAGAGTAGTTTTTAAACAAAAAGAAATAAATATATAAATATGTAATTTGGAACTAGAAAGAATGGATTAGATGTTAATGTTGATTGGATATTATCATAATAAACTTTGGGAAATGAAGTTCTTATTAATAATCATGGGTTAAACTTAGTCAATATGGTTTTTGTTGGAAAAGATCTATATTTGAATTAAATAATGATTTTGTTTCAAGTATGTTTTGTTGTATTCGTTTTTTATTAATTGGAAATTATATTGCAAATATGAAACTTGTTTTTAGTCATTTTTGAGTTCGGGAACCTAAGGGCTTAATTTTACTCAAAGGGGAGATTTTTCCTATGTCTGTGGGTATGGATTATAATTATAGTTTTTAATTATATTCTTGAATTGTCTTTATTAGATAATTATAGTTTTTAATTATATTCTTGAATTGTCTTTATTATTCCTTAAAATATATATATGTTTAGTGTGCAAGTGAAGCCTTTTCGGATATTTACTCTGTTGGAAGATTTTGGTGTTTAATTTGAAAAGAGTGATTCTCGTGTTTATGTTGGTATGTTGTTGAATGCGAGATGATCTTGCAAGTTAATTGGTTAAGTGTTGATTGTGATTGAATTTGCTTTATCCATGTTGTGGTTTTGTCTTGTGAATAGACTCAGGATGCAGTGGGAAGACCTGGAATAGCAAAACCAACCACCCTGTCCTCACGAAAGGTTTGTTGGGTCCGCATGAGTCATGGATGGGGGTCGGGGGTTCGGGAGAGGTTGTCAGGATAACCCAGGATGGGGGTCAGGGCCTATGGAGGCCTGCTAGAATAACCCATACCAACTATGCGATGACACTCTTCCCTTATGTTCACTAGTGTGTAGTCTTGTGTTGGTTTACTTGGAGCATTCTTGTGGGAGTCATATTTGTATGTTTATGCCTTATGTGAGTATCCAATGTGCATGCTAGACCATGTGATGCTTTATTGTGGTTTGCTTGAGGGCCTTATTACTATCTCCTAGCACGGAGGGGTGGTCCCTTTTTGGGCCGCATGGTCGGATGGTAGTGCCACTTTCCATCGGGTGTTTTGTTCGTTCCTTTCTCGTGAGGGATTAGCTTCGCAAGTGCTTCAGTTGCTCTCTTGGATTTACTCTATTCCATGTAACAGTTGGATCCTCTTGTTCTTCTTCTTGGATCATTTTTGTATGTTTTGGACCTTATGTGATCAGATGTATCATTTGTTTATGTATGCCTTCATGGCAAGTTGTAATTTGATGTAGTCATTATGTATTCTATGAGACTTTGTAACCTAAATGCAATGTTATTACGATGTGACTTAGATGGTAGATCTTGTATTTATATGAATGGGGTTATTGATTAAATGCAATGATATGGACTATGAGGTTTATAGCTTGAGAAATGTAATGTAACTAAACAGTTGTATGAATTCAATCATGTTTATTGTAATCTCTTAATGAAACTTATATGATCTTGTTGTAATCATTCTATCATGAGTTGGTTTAATCAATCTTATTGCTAATTTGTTTACTTGAGTAATCTTCGTTGGAAACCCTTTGGGAGTTTAAGGTTAAGTCTTCCACTTGTGCAATTTCTAATGCAATGTTTTATCTTAATACGATTATCCGTTCGGTTTTGTTTAAAAATATATATTTTACACTCTTTTTGAGTGTTTGTTCATCAAGCACAACACTTATTGAAAGTTTGGTATATATGATGACAAACTAAGTGGGTTTGATCTTTGGAGAATCTTTGTAGTTAAGCATATTTGAGTTGGAAAAGTACAAAGATGGATGACCTCTTGAAAAGTCTCAATGCTTCACCTCTATGAACATTACTTGGATGCAATGAGTGTTAAATGAGACCATTTATTCTCTTGAGAGAAGCGCTATTGTGAACCTACTCATGAAATATGGGTTAATGAAAATTGACTAAAAAATTATCCAGTTGAATTCTAATAAAACATCACATAATCTGTTGTACATGTAAAGTGTCTTGAGTATTGAGTTTTGTCTCTATCCTTCAAGTTCAATTAAAACTGACTATTTTAGAACAGATAATATTAGCAGATCTGAGTTGTAACTTTAAGGATTTAGCGGTATTGTAAAGGCACGTAAAATGTTTGTCAAATAGCCTTGTAGAAGAGCTGTCCTCTAGAATCATGATCTACCTCCAATAAGCCAGGATCCACCCTAATCCATGTCATGCCTCCGACTAGAGACAACAACAAACAAAATATGAGATCACAACATTATCGCTGCTTTTAACCTGGACGAAGGCGGGCAGCGATTCATTTAGAGGAATTAATCCTAACAGCCAGCGACTTTCCTTAACAATTAAATAACAAAACAGGGCAGCGATTCATTATGGAGAAGTATTACTTTTTGCAAGAAGCTAATAAGGAAGAGGCGTGACCCTTTTCCTCATCTATCGGTGGGTATAAAAGGAGAGAAATCTCATTGGAGAGGCATCGATTGGGTAATTACAAAATTCAGAAATCAAAGAAGTTGGACATAAGATATCGATTTGGAATAAATATTGATTGCAGCAAAGAATAGCACTCAGAAATCAATTTGAACAATAATTGTGGGATATAAATTAAATATTGCAGTTAATTGTGAGTAAAATATATCAACTCATTAAGAGATAATATAGCAGATTCCTTGAAAAATCAAGTCTTGGATTTTGAGGTGTCTTGCAAATAGTTAGGATGGCCAGCCTTCCGAGTTCACAAAAGGTGAAGGAAGATTGGCCTTCATGCTCTTATCAAGTACGCCGCCCTAAGTTGGAATGTACAATCAGCCCTCCATGCTTGTGGACCCGGAGATGTGGAAGAATGGCCTTCCATGCTCTTGAGCTTGATCAAGGAAGACTATCAGCCTCCAAGGTGGACTGAGGGATGCAAGGTCAATCCACCTTCCATCCTCTTACAATACATTGATACAAGGACAACCAGCCTTGAGATTGTGGTTTGCAAGCATCTCCAAGAAATTCATGATGTGATTGCTATAAGGAATATTCTATGATATATTGATTCCAATATTATTGATGTTATGATTTACTGATCTAGATTAAAATGGATTTGATTTGAATCTCATCATAATTTCATGTTATTTAATAGTACTAGTATCAGTTTTTAGTAATTAATATTGTTTGCAGGCCTGAAATAAGGAATATACTGAGAAAGGGACATTACAATCCAATCTGCTTTGTTCGCTCCTAGATGCCACAGACAGAAACTCAGTAGCAACCCACAAACTTCATATGATGCACCCTCTTAGACAGGAGAGTTCATGATAGGGAATGAAAGAGTACAACATCTTATCTAGTCCAGAAATTCAACAAATATCAGGGGCGTGCCAGCGAAGAATGAAGTCTCATCAATCACACAAATTATGATCTTCAAAAACAGAAAATGGTAGTTTTATTTCATGATAAATTACAGAATATAACTTGAACCATCACCCCCTGCCGCCTTCATGAAATTTTTTTTTTTCCTTCTTAAATTTTGACTTCCGAATATTTTTTAGGAAACTATATCAATCAAAGGCCCTTTTTGGCTCAGCTAAAACATCAACATAGGAAAATTCCACTTTCTTGCCATGAACTCCTATGGTGGCCTGATAAGGGACCCTCAAACATAGCAAAGGAGGTTTGCTAGGTGATCCAAAAATTAAAATCAGACCAATGAAGTTTTCAGATCAGCCTCTGTGCATGCATAACTGGTCGGAATATATGCAAATAAAGGAAGAACAAAGAAGATTAAATGATCCTCTAATGACAACTTGCCTCATCACCACATGGTCTTATCTTCAATGGGTGCTGATATAAGATCTTTGAAACAGGGTTGGAGCTCCATCCATATAAATTGGAAGCAGAGTACAGTCAGATGTTAGTGTATAAAGAATGCTGCAACAACAAAAATCATTATATCATAGATTGCACCAAGTATGGGCCTGATATTTAAAGTTATCCTTTGACTTGCATGTCTCTTGCATATACTCAATTTTGAGAAGGCAAATACACTTGTCCATCAGTTATGCTGGTTGTGAAATTTTGGACATCATAAATTTTTGGATTAGAGTTAATCTTCTGACGATAAGTGATAGCCTAATTTTGTAAGATAAACAGATTGTCCTTGTCCCAATGGGTATGGAATGTAAAAGCATAAAGGCCCACAAATTGCTTTTCAAAATGCATCAACCAATTAGCTGTTATCATTGTTTGTATATGCACAGAATGGCTTGTTGATAAAGCCTTGGATGTCTTTATGTAATTTAAAGATCCCAAAGGACTGAGAAGGCTGGATCAAGGTACGAGATGGCAGCAGAGTTCCTTAGATATGTTTCTGTCATGAGACACTCAAAACAGACAAACCAGCACTCCTGGCTACAATCAAAACATATGAAGAATGCAGAGCGCCATCCATTTATTTCTTTATCTGTGCAAAATCTGCTTTATTTCAACCATTGGAGTGAATGAAAGTTGTGCTTTAAATGATGCTTATGAGGTTACTGATGGTCTATTTGCTTGGGATCTTGATCATCAAGCTTGATGACCTCTCTATTCAGGGTTAGTTGAGTTTTGATAAGTATGATACTAATCCAGAAACCTTGGCCTTTTGGCCATGATTCAGTTGCCACACAAAACACATTGCCCTTCGTGCATTTTTGGAGCTCTGATGATTTTACATTTTAATTATTTTTATTAGGGTGAGGGCACTAAATTCAGCCCTCATTGTTCCATTCAAACATACAACAATGTCCAACCTTGCTCACTTGGAAGTTGGAACCATTAAAAAATACTTGTATTAAACAAAAGAAATATTATTATAATGACAATAATAAAAAAGAATGGAAAATGAAAAAAAACTAAGATTTCAACTCAAAATAAAAAAGAGTGATATCTAGTTTTAATGTCTAGTTTTGGTTTTATATATATTTCAAAAAAAAAAGTTTGTAAGAATTGATTCACTTTGAGTTCTTTCCCCACTTTTCTAAATAGCAATGTCCCGGCCATCTATTCAATATGTATACTGACAGTACTTGTATGTTTCCTTGATTCCAAAGACTTTGAAAATGCCCTTTCCAAAACTGTATCAATCCTCCATTCCTCTGAACTTTAAAATCATTTCAGATAAGGAAAAGCAATTGTGAATCCTTTTGAGGTGCAAGAACCCATCCACCTTTACTGCATTCTTAGCTATACCCTATAAATATCGAATTGAGATACTTGTGATATAAGCAACTAGGCATCTTTGTCAATGTCCTTACGGCTTCTCCATGCTTCAAACAATAGTGCAATCCAATAGCATGTTAACCATGTCCTTTTCCTTTATGTCATGACCTTAAAACTGTTTTCAAGATTATCAACATGAAAGATAGCAATGCCATATCTTCCATAGGCATGGGGGGTTGGATTCAGGCTTGCATCCATATCATCTTCTTCTTTAATATTCCCTGTTAGAATAGAATCCATCCAAATCTTCAAGAAGATATAAAATTTCATCAGCTGATCTTTGATACATTTCTCCCTCTAGATGATACTTGTAAATCAGTAACACAATTTCCTCACTAACCACTGAACAACATCGAATATTCAGTGATACTATAAGTTATCTAGTCCATTTAATATAGAATCAAAGCAGCTAAGAAAAAGCAATATCAGTTATTGTAGTCATTTGTGAATTATTTCCACCACGCCTTCCTTAAATAAAACCAACCATGTCATAAAAAAAATATGGAACCACTGAATCGTGCAACTGCACACACATGCTCACATAGTTTCCACATTTCAAATTTTAAAAGCATACCACATTCTCAGTTCTGCATCATGTCTTGTTCATTTTACAGGGCCCTACAGTCAGACAATAATTTATCTTCCATTTCACTAAAGTTAACTAGGAGACCCACTTGTTACTGGAGTACAACAGTTAAAGCCAAGTGCAGTATAACTGTACAACATAGACCCAGTAAACTGTACAACATAAACCCAAATCATATATATCAATTTATAGATGCTGAGGTGCACCAAGGTCAACCAAAACGTTAGAACAATAGATCTTGTGATCAGCAAAAGATGAATATAATGTTAATTTGTTAATTCTCTTTGACAAAATCTACTATATCTATTTAAAAATTGAAATTCGGCAATCAGAAATTCACAAAAACAGATAAATATGAAAATCCCTTGGACAAAATAAATATGATGGAAGAGGCATATTACACTGAATTCCCAAAACCAAATGCAAAAACATAATAATATTAACTCAAGTAGCATAGATTAAACCACTGCACCTACTGTAAGTTGGCATCCCAATCCAACAGCCGATAACAACAAATATTACTTTCTAAAGAAGAAAACCCTTGAACTTTTAACGTCTGTCTGTTTTTCCAATAGATCGCTTGCCAGAAAACAAATGCTTTGGTTTCAGGTTCACTATCACTCTATCAGCCTCTCCCTTGCGGGCATCCTTGTTTCTCTTCTTTGATGCCTTCTTGCCAATTTTAATTGCTTTCAATTTTTGAGCTGAGTCCTTGAAACCATCTCCTGGAACAACTTCACCAGGAGGCCTAGACCTGGATCTCGAGCGTGATAACAGACGCTGCTTCTTGTTTGGCTGATCAATATCCATGGCATCAGCATTTTCCTCCACTCCAATGGACCTCTCTCGCTTGCGACCTTGACGAGACAATGATCTACTTCGAATTCTCTCTATTGCTGCTGAAGGATCCAGGCCCAAACCAGAAAGATGTCTTCCCATTCTGTTTAAGCCATATTCCCTGTTCTTGTCAAACTTCCTTGGTACGGTAGGCCTGCTCTCTGCGGTACTCTTCTTCAATCTGTGTTCCACGACAAGCATCTTCTTCTTCTTCCTAATTGCAGCCAGAGCTTCTTTTTCATCCGGATTCAACTCCACTTCCTCCATCTCATCATCCTCATCACCTTCACCTGCCATTCTAAGTCCTTCTTCCCTCTCCAGTTCCTCAAGTCTCTGCAAGATATCTGGATCAATAAAGTCTGCAACATTGTGTCCATCCATAATTTCAGGAATATCATCTTCTTTCCACTCTTCATTAGCCAAAATATATCGCTTCTTCAAGCTTGCAGAGTAAACTCCAGCCCCACCATTCTCATTCTCAATATCCTTCTCCAGGTTCCTGGCCTCCTTGGCAGCACGCGCCCTAGCATCCAAAACAGCTTGAGGAATACAAGGGAGCCTCTCTTTACCATCTCGCGGCTTGGGCATTGCAACATGAATCCTATTGAGACAACTACTGATCTTCTGTGACTTCATCTTAATTTCCACCCTCTGCTCCAACAACCTCTCGCATGCCGCATTCTTCACCGCAATCACCCCTTCTTCCTTCAGAGCACTCATAGAGAGTAGCACGCCATCATCCCCCCCTTCCTGATTCCCAAAAAACCCACCTATATTTTTCGCAGCCTCAGCCCTCATCTCCGCAACCAATTTTGCATCCTCCTCCGCTAGTGTCTCTAGTGGCTGCAAATCAATCTTATTACAAACTACAATAAGAGGCTTATTGGCAAACAAAGGTTTTATGCTATGAAACAGAGCTGCCTGTTGCGCAATGCTATAACCACATGATCCCGAAACATCAAGGAAAAACAAAACAGCCGCCTTCAAATGAGCCAATGCAGTAATACTGAGCATCTCAATGGTGTTCCTGTCCTCCAAGGGGTGGTCCAAAATACCAGGGGTATCAATAACCTGGTACCTCAAATACTTATAATCAGTATGCCCGACAAACAGAGACTTAGTAGTAAAAGCATAGGGTTGCACATCCACATCCGCCCTAGTAATCTTATTAATAAAAGAACTCTTGCCCACATTAGGGTACCCACAGATCAAAATAGTCCTGGTATTTGGGTCAATAGACGGCAACCTTGCCATATGCTGTCTGACCTGTTCAAGGTAAGCCAAACTCGGCCCAATTCTCTTAACAATGGTGCACATCCGTCCAAGTGCAGCAACCTTCAAAGATTTGCAGCGATAAAGGGAATCCCCATATTTTATCAGCCTAACATAGTCTTTAGCTACTTTGGCAATGAGATTGCGGGCAGTATTGATCTGGCCAAGGGCCAACTTGTAGTGATCTTTGTCATATAAAACATTTAACAGATCTCCGTAAAATGGATGCACATCATCTAGGCGGGGAAAATCGTCTATTATAGCTGAAAGCTTGTCATGAAAATTCTGTTGTGTAAATTTTACCTTGCGCATGTAAAATTGGCGGAGGCGGGAGATTGCATAGCCCTTATGCACGACTGTGGGAGTCTGCCGCTGTGTTCTCGATAAAATTATGTCCACAAAATCCTTTCCCGAGGGCACCACCGTTATCTTCTTGAAATTATACTGCACCATTTTTTCTCTTTCTCTATGCCAGCGGCTGATTCTTCCCTATGACGATCGTCAGTGTAGATGTTGTCTATGCAAGATAATATTAGGATTGGGGGCGGCGCCTGCGCTCCATAATTTTTAGGGTTCCCTGTAGGGTTTTAATCCGCTGATTTTAAACTATCCGCAAAACTTAAAACTAACGTTTTGTTTTCAGCTGAACGGCACTAGTAAGTTAACACTGTTATCCTATATATATATATATACCCACTCTTTATGGGTATTTTATTTTATTATAAGCTCTTTATGGCATGATTAAGACGAAGGATCCAAGTATGGTTTTCTATATTAAGATAATTTTCAAATTTGTATATAAATTTTAGATTTTCATGTGTTACATTTGTCTAAATCTTGTATTTCATCTTTTGATTGGTTATTGGATAGAGATTGATCTTTACTTGATTGTTGGTATAGGACCTTATATTTCTCGAGCAATTTTTTTATCAAAATGGTAAGAACTACTATGTATTAAATAAATTCGTTGAATCATCTTTAATCTCCTAACGTTAATGTAAGTTATTTCCCACACTAGTTTTCATAGTTTCTTATCTTAGGAATTCATATTTGACCTTATTCATGTGGAAAGGTAAACCCATTTGAAAGAGATTTGTATAGTTTTGGATGAAAACCATGGTAAATTATAGAAAATAAAAAACTGATAAATCTATGAGAGCAATAAAATCATTTTAGAAGGAAATTCATTAAGCTATTTAGCATGCAATGTGGAAAGTTTTTATATCAAAACTCTAACTGTTTGGGGGATATTAAACCTGTTATCTACTGAAAATGCACCCTTACCAAAGTTGCAAAAAACTTGGTATCTTAGAGAAACATGGGGATATTCCAAGGTTGTGGGTCACCTATATTTGGAATAAACCTCCGGATGAGGCCGGCTCCTAGCTGGTTATCACCTAATTTAATGACTGAAACTTATCGAGGAAAAGAGTAAGAAGGAAACATGAAAAAAAAAAAAAAAAGGAAATCTATTCCTAAAGGTGATGCACCAAAGGTTTGATAAAGATTATGAAAATCAGAAACTATAACACTTGACTACTAAGATGACTAAAATTGCATGTGCACAACTCTTTTTAGCATGTATTTGCATGAATATTTCACTAAAAGGTTCAAGCACATCTAACTTGTAAAAGGAAGATAACTTCACAGTTAGTAAGTCATATGCGCCCTTAGAACACAACCAGCAACCTGCATATACATACCTTTTGCAGAAAAGGTATAAGACATGAGACAAAGTTACATGGAAATAAAAGATACTTCACAAGTAACTTGAACAATCACTTGATAATACACGATAATGAAAGAAAAAGAAGGCAAAGCTTCAATGTATTTCATATATCAAAGGAGTTACAAAAATATGCTCAGATATGCTTTAGGACTCAAGAAAGTCACTAGTAGAAAATTGCATAAGAAAAACTAATTGTCTAATGAGTTACAAACATGAATATATTCATTTCTCCCTCCCTCCAAAACCCACCAAACAAGGAACCTCCAACTGATTGGGGTCAGATGCACTTAAAATGCCAAAAATCTAGCAACAAGATCTACTTAAAAAGTGCTCCAAGTGTTGAAAATGTCAATTTTGAACAAGCCTAATATGATGACTTGCCAAAACAACCTCCAAGATGCTCTCCAATGTCATGAAAAGCACAAAAACAACTCTTAAATCTCCTCCAATATGTCTCTCAACCTCCTCAACCACCCTATATACTTGGCACACATGCCCTATATACTTGGCACTCATCATTAAGTGTCCTTCAACACTTGGCTAAAACTGCCCTCCTCCTCTTATTGACTAAGCACTTGGCATAATTTTCCAAGCCACCTCAATTTGACTTGGCACTTGATTACATATGGCATCATTTGTCTCATAAAAGATATTTAGTGAGTGATTTTTAGTTTACCACTTAATAAATACTCATTACATTACCATGCACTCAAATATTTCTTGACATTAAAATCATGAGCAATGCAAATACCCACGGGGTTTTTTTGAGAAGTAAATATTTCAAAAAGAAAAGAAAAAACAAAATGCCTATCAGCATATTAGGGAAAAGAAACCCTAAATTTTACATTTCATTATTCCTTTGATATTCGACATTTTTCTTTTCTCTCTGTTTGGCTGATATGAGGGTTTGTATAGAGCCACCATGAATTTTGAAAGCACTCTATAACTATTGTTGCTTTGATGATTTCTCTGTTGGGAAACACATGGTAAGGACTCTTTGTTTCAGATCTGTTTCATTTTTTATCTTTATCACTTATGCTCATTGTTTCCTGATAATTTGTGGTCGTTATTTGAAACAAAAACTTTGTTGTTTTGTTCCGGAGCCTAAGGTTTCTCTATTACTGATTCACTACAGTCTAAAAGCTCTTTGGAGATCTACTTTTTAGGTCAGTTTTTTTTTTTTGGTTCGGAATAACTATCATTTTCTAGGATCTCTATGGCGATTTTGATAAGGACTGCAAAATTTGTATTGATGGTGATTTTACCTATGAAATGTGACTGAGAACTAGTATTTGTCATTGCTCTCCGAGTCTACACTTTACACAATTTATTTCCCCTTGACCCTTATCTACTCTTTGGTTCACAATGAGTAAATTCACTATATTATGTTTTTCTTGAAATTCAATGTCAATTCTCTAATGGTTTCCCATTAAAACATAGGTAAAATTGTATTGCTCTTCAAACCCCTTTGTTTTCACTGTCTTACATGATTGTGGTCATAAGATGAATACTCAAAATGCTGCAATCTTCATCTTTTCCAGACCTTCATCTTGATAAATTCATTTGTGTATATCTTGTTGATAATTTTGTGACCAACGGTCCTGTGATTGTTCAAAACTATAAAGAAGCAACTAAGGTGCTGCTATAAATAAAGGAATTGTCACTTTAATGACTGATCCTTATGGTCTACTATCATTGTCAACGAACCTCTTTAGAAACCTTTCTCATTGGGCTTCTCTGAATACTTTGAGATAGCTTTTCTATGATAAGTGCTCTCATGGATGCTTTTGTATATTAGACTATGATTGCTTTGTGACTATCTATGATTTTCTATCTTCATAATGACATGTACTGTTAATATGCTTTGGGATGTCCTCTTGATTGTAATTAGCTTAGTCATTGTGACTGTAGCATATTATCAATATGTGTTTCTCTTTAGACTACTTTCATTGCTTCATTGACTCACAATGTGCATATCAATTGTATTGTATCTATTGATGCATGACTAAAATCCATTTTCTCTACTCACCATTAAAAGTATTAATGGTTGTAAATTAATTGCTTGTTCCAGTTTGATAATCCTATGACTAATATTTCCTTACAAATATTTGAGAAGATTGTCTTTAAAATTGTTGTGACCATTCAAGGGTTTATGATTGTATACCTCTTGGAGGAGTATTGTATTAACTGTTTTGTCTTGTATACAATCATTGTTTGGTGCTTATAAACTGACATACTCTTGAAGATCTATGTCTTGATCTGCTACCATAAATACACAGGATATCTTAAATGCATAGCATTTCAAATTCATGTATCTTTACTCATCATTTGAATGCACACATCATGGCTAGATAACTGGTAATATTATACATTCATCTCCAAGTATTCTGACTGTTGCAATTATGCATTCCTCTATCTTTAACCATACTTGATCCATATCACTTTATCATACCTTCAAGGCTTTGTGATCACTGCTCATGAAAATTTTCATTTTGGTTTATGATAGTCATTTAGACTGCTTCTATGATAATGACTGTTATGTTTGCCTTGTGCTGCTTTTATAAGAGATGGTGTTGGACTTTTCTTGTACATGAATGTTTTGGTCACTATGTTTATTGTCAAAAAGACCATGTCTTGTGTCTGTTCACTGGCTTGCTTCTAATACTAAGACTTTTCATGCACTTGGGACTACTTGCATAACCATCTATATATGTACTCAAAGCTAATAAGAATGCAAATCTAAGCTTGTATCTTATTTGACATGTGGCTACACTGAAACTTTATGTCTAAGTCTGTAGCATGACTCTTAATCAGTCTTTCTTGATGTTACTGAGGGTTGCATCATAACATGAAGTCATTGCATTTTATTGCCATATGTCCATTCTTTACTTGATAGTAGTTATTTCACGACATATCTCCATTACTGCCTTTGATCATTTCTCTTTCTTTACTGTGGTCTCAGATGTATTCATAACTAAGATTTTTGAGTCTTGTATTTGAGGATGATCACCATGATCATTTCTTTTAATGTTCTATGAGTGTCCCATGAACTTGATGCCTTTATTTAATGGACTATCACAAACTTGTTATCCTTGTATATTACTGTCATCTGAGAATATTTATTACATGGTTTCTCATGTCAGCATGTTGGGCTCAACCCTTGTGGGAGCCACATTTTACCCCATAGATTGAAATTGAAAACATGATTTTACTTGTATCTGCACATGAAACAAACATGTTATAAACTAAATGCCTATTTTTGGTGTATATGATGATCTGCCATGGTTTTCCTGTACACCTAAAATGTGCATTTCTCTTTAATGCTCATTGAGATTAGCTTATACATGCATAAGTAAATGATCTTGTAAGGTTTGTGACTTTTCATTGATTAGAGCATTGCTCTAACACATTGTTATGATCATTGAAAGAACAAGGAGCACCTAGGATCTAGGAGGGAGAAGCAGGACGAGGCAACAGGGAATCAGGACAACTCTAAACCGACCATTCATGCAATGATTGGTCACCCTCCCTACATGCAAGTTTACCTTTCATTACTTATTCATGTATATGTTCATTTTAGTTTGCATTGAACAAGCAACAGCTGGTCTCACGACTTGTGTGAGACAAAATGTACATTTTCCATTTAATAAAGATCATTTTTTCATAACAGATTTGTAAAATGTTTCCTCATATTTCATGCATCTATATGAATGTAATGATCCTTTGATATTTGTAATCTCTTTTAAGTTATTTCATTCATGCAATGTAGGGGAGGTAAGAAAAATGTACCATGTTCTTTGAAACTGTTAGAGGCTCTACCTAATTGAGCCATAGGTGAAAATCTGGTAACAAAACCATGAAGTTTTCATATAAATTTTTTATGGAAATGATTAAATCAATATGTTCATAGAATAAGAAGTGTTATGATCTAATCAAGATTTTTTATGAGGGTATTATTTATAATGTGGTAATTTTTCTAGAGAAAATATTATTTCTAGAAACAGGTATGAGTAATATAAATTGAAGTATATTATGGTTTCTAGAGCCCTTAATACTCATGGCATTCTTCTTTGTCAACCTTTCTAAATCTAAAAAACTCTTTAGAATTGTATATGGTGAAAATGGATAACAATAATAATAATATTGAAAGGCTAAATGAATTCAACCACAAAACCCTAGCCTAACAACAACAAGGATCCACCATAACATATGAAGATTACCTAAGATAATGCAAATCAAATGAAATCACAAAGATTATACCATCACATGTCCAATAGGGTTTGGATCTCCATTCTTCCTATCTCCATTGATCTTGCTTGATATATTTGCTCTCAGATTTTATGTGCACAAGAGCTCAACAAAGAACGAAATGTGGTTGCAAGTAGGATCGCAAATGCCAAGTAGTCAATTGATCAAATATTCAGGTCATTCGGATGATTGATTAGGGTTTGATAATGAAGGAAGTATCTCCTTATATAGAAGACACAATATGAAATGGAGGGATAAGATTGAGAGGTGTAAAAGGAGGTCGGCTATGATTAGAGGGTAGGTAAGAGAAATAATAGAATAATGAAAGGGGTAGGTAGTGTATGAATTAAGAGATGAATGACATGTGTCATGGGTAGAAAAGGTTAATGAATTAATTAAATAAATAAAGATTTATTTAATTAATAGAAGAAGTGTGATCAATTAAATAAATAAGATATTTATTTAATTTAGGAAAAGGATAATTTAAATAAATAAATGTATTTATTTAAATGAGAAATAAGGCTAGAAGAGGATAAATGAATTAATTAAATAAATAAAGATTTATTTAATTAATAGAAGAATTAGGCTAAAGAAATTAAATAAATAAAATATTTATTTAATTAGACTGGACAATTTTTGCGTGTCTACATTTTGCCCCTCTTTGAGACAATGCAGCTTGTCGTGTTGTTTCAAAGAAGATAAGATGAACTGATACAGAGTTGCCCCAAGATGGGAATGATATGCCCCCTCGAGAGATTGGATGAAAAAATGTCTGAAAAGATCGTAGACAATCTCTCGATAAGAAAGACGGGATAGAATGGACTGACCGGATAAAGTGACAGAGTCACGGGATAATGAAGACTGACTCGGGAGATGAGGGCTAGGGCTAGGGTAGTCTATAAGATAGACCACGAGGGAAAATACATCCTCATTGTCATCCACACATCCACAAGAGCAGAGTGCAGAGTGAAAATAGAGCAGCAGCAGTCAGCAGCGATGGCTTTCATTCATAGATTCGACCGCGTTCACCGATTCCAGAGGCCAGCAGAGGCAGGAGAGCCGGTGAGTACCGTAAAACCTCCTTGTACTTTGTTGCATTTATTGTTGTCATTAATGCATGCTAGGTAGAGTAATAAATGCACTTAGAATAGGGTCCAAAAAATGTCAAAAATGTGTAGGCACGTCTGCGTTGGTGCCAGGCGTGTTTATGCAGTCTAAAAGAGTGTTTATGTCATGAAAGCACGTTTGTGTCCAAAAATGTGAATTTGTGTCTTCTAGGTCAAATCGGCAGTTATGTGATGAACATACGCTGTCGATTGGATAAGCTGCTAAGAGGATACACTCAAGCAGGTCCTCTAGGGAAGACTAGGATAACAAATAGGGCTAGGATTGACAATTTTGTGATAGAACATACGTTGCCAATTAGGAAACTACTCAAGAGGATTCACTCAAGCAGAGGCCCTAGGATAGGATAGATCAAGGAACTTTGTGATGAACAGTGAGTACCAAGACATAGTACTTTGTGATGAACAGGGAGTACCAATATGAGTAGCACTTTGTGATGAACAGGGAGTGCAAATGCGAGCAGCACTTTGTGATGAACAGGGAGTGCCAAACACGTAGTACTTTGTGATGAACAGGGAGTACCACTAGGATAGAAGCAACACTTTGTGATGAACAGTGAGTGTCACTAGGATAGAAGCAACACTTTGTGATGAACAGTGAGTGTCACTTTGACTGACATGATTGATTTTCTTGACTGCAGGAGTATTTGCCTATGCTGGAGTCATGGGAGAGATTCCCATTGACTCAGAGGTTACGACCGAAGCTAACATTTGAGGACCGAGTTGCCATTGAGGTTATGGGTTTGCACCATATTTTGTATGTGCCTGAGTTTCAGGCGAACATGGGATTGCTGACTACACTTGCTGAGAGATGGCACTCTGAGACATGCACATTTCATTTGCCGATGGGTGAGATGATAGTCACCTTGGAGGATGTATATAGGATATTGAGGATACCGATCGATGGGGAGCTGATACCTTATGATCGAAATGGAGACAGGGAGGCCCTGAGATGAGTGTTCTAGGATCCGGGACTAGAGATGAGGGTTGGACATGTGGTGTGGGATACCATGACACAGATAGGATTGGTGCTAGTGGCAGTGCTGATAGGAGTAGTCAGTGGGTTCTTATGTATCAATTTTGTACCATTTTGTATGATGATGTAGACACCTTCGGGTGATTGTAGCCATATGATTTTGACATCATTGTATCATGACACTTTATATATATATATATATATATATGAGATGATTCATCTTTGTGGCAGCTATATGCATGTGTACCTATGTGATGAGATGTTTAATGATGTATGTTTTATGTGATGCTTATGATATGGATGCAAATATGTACATAATGAAATGCAATATTTTTGTTCTTTTATGTTTTTAATATGTTATGTAAATGAAAATGTGAATGTATGAAATGCAAATGGATATGATGATGCAAATAACTATTTACATGATGAAAATGTAAAATGTGTTAACATGTGTTGTGTGCAGGATGTGATGCGATTGTGATATCTATATGTATGTATGAAATGCTAACATGTGATAATGCAGGTGCAACTACATGAAATGCAAATGTTTTTGGTGTGTCATTATACTCAGTCATGTGATAGCAGGCTACGCGGACTCGAGAAGGATGATGGAAGTCAATCAAGAAAGGGGGATGAAAGACAGAAGATATGAAAGTGAAAGAGCTTCTTGTGCGTTATCATCATTGAGCTTTATTATGGCAAGTAGGTTATGACAATCGAGGCATATGTTCGACCCAGAAAGTCATTGTACCCGTTTGCATGGAGATAAGACAGTTACAAACAAGGAATGCCCCAGTTCACACTAGACTCAAAGTGTCCTCATATCCTTGGACAAGTCATAGCATTACTAAGAGACAATCCACAGACAGCAAATACAAATAGGTGACGATACCCCATCCTCGCCTTTCTAGTCAAAGACATCCTGGAGATAAAATCTCTAGTCAGAGACATCCTAGAAAAGCTAAAAGACATGTCACCAAAAGATAAAATCAAAAGAAAACCAAGACTTGACACCAACATCCAATGTAGTCCTCAAGTTTAGTGTCTCTTGTCGCTTGTATAAGTCTTATTTGATTGTGGTCACAATGTTTACTTTCACAAAAAGGATAGATAGCACGGAACCATGTGTTGTTTGAGTTTGTTGAAAGATTTGATTTTTTTGAAGCCCATTGTTGCTGTTGTCTCGTCTGAAACTGACTGAATCCATGAAACTGATACTTTATTGCGAAGAAGACGGAACTTTATTGTGGATTGGCGATGCAAATGTTGCTTTATTGTGGATTGTGCGTGGATAGACTGAAGGAAGCTGGAAGAAACTGTACTCCTTGAAACATGTGATGCTCTCAGTTCCACACCCATCACTAGATGTAGGATTTGCCTTAGCCACAGATAGGAGTTGATTTATTATGGATGGAAAGAGATGAAAAGGAATGTTTACTATGAATGGCTAACCAATCTTGGGTAGATCAATAACAAGCCATGATGGGAATGGGTAAGTTTATTATGGATGAATAGGTTGTGAGTGTGTGCAAAGTGAAAGGATGAAAGTGAATCCTAAAGGAGGGAGAAGCAATGTCTCTATGCATGGCGTTGGAGACCCAGTTTTCACCATGGTACTTACCCAGGGCGCCACTGAAGTGGTTTTCACCATTGGACGAAATTATTTCTCTTTACTTTTTTCGATTTTTCAATGTTTTTTTTTTTTTGTGTCACAAGGCGCTTGTTTGTTAGGTTTTCACCAAGTAACGATTTTTTTGTTTTATGATTTTTTTGTATTTTTGAAATTTTTGATTTTTTTGTATTTTTTGAATTAGGATACTCTGAAGAGCTATGTGTAAAACCTGCAAAGGTGCATGTTGTTGATAGGATCCTCCAAAGGTTCACCTTTTGTAGTTGAGAGTTGATACGCCCCAAATCCATATGCTGCTGTAATGATGTAAGGACCAAGCCAGTTTGGTTCGAACTTGCCCTTCTTCTCTCTATCTTGCTGATTTTTGGGGTTTTCTCTGAGAACCAAATCACCTACCTCAAATATGCGAGGCTTGACTCTGTGATTGTAGCTGCGACTCATTCATTGTTGATAAGCCTTGAGGTGATTAAAAGCAGTTTGTCTTCGTTCATCCAATAGTTCAAGTTCTTGTAAGCGAGAGACCCTATAGTCTTCATCACTGATAATGTTTTACAAAGAGACTCGTAAAGAGGGTAGCTCGACCTCAATAGGCAAGATGGCTTCAGCGCCGCAAACAAGTGAATAGGGTGTAGCTCCTGTAGGTGTGCGGACACTTGTGTGGTATGCCCAAAGTGTCGGATTAAGTTGAATATGCCAATTACGGCCAGCGTCGTCGACTATCTTTTTTAGGATTTTAAGGATTGTCTTATTAGATGCCTCAGCTTGACCGTTACCTTGGGGGTAATATGGCGTGGAGAAATGATGAGAGATATGGAAACGGTCATAGAGTTCACAAACATCCTGATTTTTTAAGGGACGCCTGTTATCAGTGATAATGGAAACAGGAATATTGTATCGACAAATGATATAGTTGAGGATGAATGTAGCAATTTGTTTTCCAGTGACTTGTGTAAGAGGCACGACTTCAATCCATTTTGTGAAATACTCTGTGGCAGTGATAATGAGTTTATGACCATTGGAAGATGGAGGGTGAATCTTGCCTATGAGATCGAGTCCCCACTGACAAAAGGGCCAAGGAGACACAATTGGTTGAAGTTCTTGTGTTGGCGCATGTATGAGGTCTCCATGAATTTGACATTGCTTACATTTCTTGACAAACTGATATGAGTCTTTTTCCATATTGGGCCAGTAATATCCAGTCCTGATGAGTTTCTTGGCTAAGGTAGGACCACTAGCATGTGGACCACATATCCCTTCATGTACTTCATGTAACGCAATCTGAGCTTCGTCTCTTTCTAAACATCTAAGAAGAGTGCCATCTAGACCTCTCCGGTATAGGATATTAGCTAAAATGACATATCGAGAGGATTGGCGAATGACAGTGCGACGTTGGCTATTGGATAGATTAGGAGGTAGGGTATTGTCACGAAGGTATGTGAAAATGGAACCATATAACTGGGACTCAGGACCGACAACACATATCATCTCAGTAGGAATGATTTCATATGAAGGAACCAAAAGGTTATCCACCAAGAACTCATAGCGGGTCTCATTTGGAGGTAGATCGATCAGTGAAGCAATTGTAGCCATGGCATCTGCGGCTCGATTCTGCTCTCTTGGTATCTGCTCAAAGTCTATCTTTGTGAAATGTTGTTTTAGGTCATCCACCATTTTTTTGTAAGGCATTAATTTTTCATCCTTTGTTTGGTAATCATCAGTTGCCTGATGGATTACAAGTTGAGAGTCCCCAAAAACATGAAGTTCTTGGATCTTCCACTGAACTGCAATCCATAATCTAGTTGTTAATGCCTCATATTCCACTATATTATTAGTGCAAGGAAATGATAAGCGGTATGATTTTGGTATAGAATCCCCTCGAGGAGTTATAAAGAGGATGCTAGCTCCTGCCCCATGCTATGTGTATGAGTCATCGAAGTATAGTTGTCATGGCTTCGCATGTGACATTGTTAAAATGGATTCATCTGGAAATTCTAAACTTAGAGGAACATCATCTATCATGGGGGCATCTGCTAATTGATCTGCGATGGCTTGTCCTTTTATTGCTTTTCTGTCCACATACTCGATGTCGAATTCACTCAAGATCATTACCCATTTGGCCAGTCGCCCAGTAAGCATTGCTTTATTGGGAAGGTATTTCAATGGATCTATCCTTGCAACCAACTTAGTCTTATGAGTTAGCATGTAATGTCATAATTTCTGTGAAGCAAAGACCACGGCGAGACATGCACGCTCAATTGGTGTGTAGTTTAGCTCATATCCCACCAATGTGCCACTGATATAGTATACTATTTTTTCTTTGCCCTCAGCAATTTGTTGTGCTAAGAGTGCCCCCAATGCTGTTGGAGTAGCTAATATGTATAGTAATTGAGGTTGATCTGGAACTGGTGGCATCAGAACTGGCGGATTCAGGAGATAATCTTTGAGTGTCTGGAAAGCCTGTTGACAGTTATCATCCCATTTGAATATGATGTTTTTATGTAACAGGTGCTGAAAAGGATTACACTTATCTGCAAGTTGCGCTATGAATCTTCGTATGGACTGGAGTCTCCCTTGTAAAGACCGAAGTTGACTAATATTTCTTGGTGGTTGCATCTCTAGGATGGCCTTGACTTTTGCTGGATCAGCTTCGATTCCTCTTTTTGATACAATGAATCCTAGGAGCTTTCCGGAGGTTACTCCAAAGACACATTTCTTGGGGTTTAATCTTACTTTGTATTTTTCCAACCGATCAAAGACGACTGAAAGTATGTCCAAATGTGTATTTCTATCTATTGATTTGCCCAAGAGGTCGTCGACATAATCTTCCACAGTTACGTGCATGAGATCGTGAAAGATAGTAGTCATGGCTCTTTGATATGTAGCGCCTGCATTTTTTAGCCCGAAGGGCATGACATTCCAGTAGAAGGTTCCCCAAGGACAGGTGAATGATGTTTTATGTTGATCCTCAGACGCGATCTTTATTTGATTATAACCAGAGAATCCACCCATCAACGATAACATTTCATGGCCTGCTGTGAAATCGACAATCAAGTCAATATTTGGTAATGGGAAGTCATCCTTAGGACAAGATTTGTTGATGTCTCTGAAATCTGTACATATTCTGATGCTACGATCTGGTTTACTGATAGGCACTAAGTTGGAGATCTATTCAGGATAATCAATTGGGCATATGAATCTGACGTCCAATAATTTCTCAAGCTCTGCTTTGACCAATAATGCGACTTGCGGATGCATCTTTCTTAATTTCTGTTTCACTGGTTTTGCCCCCGCTTTAACTGTCAAATGATGCATTACCAAATCTGGATCTAATCCAGGCATATCAGCGTATGACCATGCAAAGTTGATTTGTCGTTCTTTGAAGAAACTTATGAATTTTGACCTTTCTGACTCCGTCAACGATGGAGCCAGGAATATGTTGTGTGAAACCTCTTCTGTACCAATGTTTGTTTTGATAGTCCCCTCTACCAACATGGATGACTTTTCCTCATATGATGCTGGGAGGATGTCGAGCCTTCCATCTTCGGGTGCCTCAGAGAGGTTTTCGCCCTTAGATACGTCCTTTCTTTTTACTTTTTTAGGGTCAGACAATGCCATAGTGTGGTTTTCACCATAAGACCCTTGGTTTGTTCTTATTTTCACATTTTTGCAACTGGAAGGTCCGACGCCCTCACCAAAATAAGCCACGCTATTGAGTTCTATAGTGTATCCTGCTTTATGGTCCCCAGGGGGATGATCATCTCATATGCCAAGATAGTCAATAAAAGCTTCATCATTTTGGAATGTGTCAAACTGTGCAGGTCCTTCATGATCCCAGTCAATGAGTTGGTGGTGAACAAGGGGAAGGCCTTTAATGTCTTCGAAGTTAGTGGGGCTAAGAGTGAAGATGCAGTTATATTCGGGTATGTCAAGGTAATTATCGAGGTCATCGATGGCACTCTCCTCATAGTCTCGATCGTGAACGAATCCAAATTATCATCACTAGTAGCACATTCTGGGACAGGTGTTCTCATCCTATGTGATTTCAACCTAGGACCTTGAGACAAGGACTATGTGGAATCCTCATGGGTTGTTTCTTGACCAACTTTGAATCTTTTATAAAATTCCTCTTCTTCTGTGGGTTCATCTAGTTCTCTGAATGTCTCGGTGAGCTCGTAGTCACTGGAGGATTTGTCTGAACCCCATTCCCATTCGTTGGAGTCTGTGGAATAGCGATCCTCCTGTTGAATTTTGGCAGCTTTAATTTGTAAGGCTTCTTTTGTCCTTTGAGTATGGACCTTGGAAGTCAGGAAACTGAGTCCCTTTGAGCGTTCCCTTTTGAATGTCAATTCAGGTTGTAAAGGTTCAATGATGCCTTCCTTTCATAACGCAAGAGGGCTTTTTCCATCATACCCAAATTTTTGTAGGATCTTGAAACCTTTGCCATATTTCTCACATGGTAGACTGATGTGATCTTGTGTATCATCTTCAATGTCTTTGTAAAGCATTTTGTATAAGTCTTCCTCTTCCAGTTCGCCCCATCTTTGAAAGGTAGTAGGGTCCCATTTGAGTACAATGATGGATACCTGCTTGTTAGGATGTGGTCTTCCATATTCTTTTGGTGAACTCATGACTTGTTGTAAGTACATGGTCTGATTTAAGGTGTATTCCCCCATGCCCTTGTCCTGAAATTTGCCTTTAAGCTCACCTTGTTTTGATGTCGAAGGTTTTAATGACTCAGGATCAATGTACGCCGAAGAAGGAACAGCTTCGCGATTATTGGGAATGATGGTCTCAGTTTTTGATCTCAGGTTATTGCAGTATATGAACGGATTAGGATCACCATTAACTATTACCTCCACTCCATTGTGAGGAAACTTAATGCATTGGTGATATGTAGATGGGACTGCCCTCATTTCATGGATCCAAGGACGTCTTAGCAATATGTTGTATGTGAGATCTAGGTCTAGGACTTGACATACCACATCCTTTGTAACCGACCCAACTCTGAGAGGCAAGGTGACTGTGCCTTTGGATGAACGCTCTTCATCATCATATGCCTTGGTGGTGATTTTGTTTGTAGAATTCACAACTTTATTAGAATATCCCAATTGTTTAATTGTGCTCAATGTACAAATGTTTAGACCAGCTCCTCCATCTATCAGGACTCGTTTTATTCGATGTTTGTGTATGAAGGCTTCAATGTGTAGTGGTGCATTATGTGGCTGACTTACGGAGGCGTCATCGGCTTCTATGAATGTAAGAGAGTGTGGAATGGAAAGGTATCCCACCATGGCTTGAAACTGGTCCATGTTCAGATCAGTAGGAACAACAGTTTCTCTCAAGATTTTGCCAAGAATAGCTTTATGTGAGGGGGATATGCGTAGGAGCTCAAGAATGGAGATGAGCGCGGGTGTCTTCCCTAATTGTTCTACAAGGTCGTACTCAGGCTTGGTTGATGAAGAAAGGGTGTTTTTGGCTGGAGCACCTTGCAAAGTGAATTTACCTTGACGGGTTGTAACATGACATTTAGAGGTTGGTTCGAAAGAAGATCCAACACCTTTTAGGACAATCCTGGGTCTCCGGGTGGAATTCTTAGGGTTTTTGTCCTTGATGATAATGGTAGAGACGTAATTGTCCATCGAAATGTGATTGATAGTTGAATCATAGTTATAGGTTGCTCTGGTATAGGTGGTTTGGTCATCTGTGGCTTTATCTTTTCCCTTGTCATGCTTTGGGAATGGTTCCTTAAACATTTCATGTTCTTGATTGGATGAGTGTCCCTCAATCTCAATGTCACCTCTATCAATGAGATCTCGTATGATGTTCTTCAGTCGATGACAATTTCCTATTTTATGTCCCTTTCTCTTATGAAATTCACAATATTCGTCATCATTCCACCAATTTGGTTTGACCTTTGGCTCATAAGGAGGAAAATCTGGAATAGTGATTACCTTGTTTGCCACTAGCTTTTTGAAAACTGACTCAAGTGGTTCTCCCAATGGGGTGTACTTCCTTCGTGATCTAGAAGTTGTTTGAGTATTCACTTGATTGTTTGTAGAACTTGATCCCGAAAAAATGAATTTGGGTCGCACTGTGTTGGCATCAACAACACCATCATTGACTATGTTCTTGTTTTTATTCCAAAATCTTAGCTTGTCCTTTCCTTTAAAGTCATCTTTGTTTTCCTTTAATATCTTAATGACTCCTTGTTCAATTAGGACCTTTTCTGTCGCTAAGCCTTTTTCAATGACGTCCTTGAAGGTGGACAAACAAGCTTTCCTTAGATCATATCCAATGTCTTTGTTAACATTTTGGGTGAACATCTCTACCATTTGTTCTTGTGGAATTTCACAAGAGCATCTGCTGGCTAGATTTCTCCATCTTTGTAAAAATGATGCAAAAGACTCTCCCTCTTTTTGCTTGGTGTTGCACAAAGTAGTGACTGATATGTCTGTCTCTATGTTGTAGGAGAAATGTTGAATAAATGCCTCTGCTAAGTCACCCCATGACTTAATACCAGTGGAAGTTGAGAGAACCATTCCATAGCTTGATCGCCTAGGCTTTGTGGGAATAATCTCATCAAATATGTCTCTTCTACTGCTACCTCAATGCAAGCTATGAAAAATTGTCTTATGTGTGCCTTAGGATCCCCTTTGCCTCTGTACTTATCAAACTTAGGCGTCACAAAGTGTGTAGGAAAAGGAGGCATTGGAATGCTCTTGTCAAATGGATAAGGACATATGTCTCTCATTGTGTATGTTGGCTTCGGTGTATTTATGTCCTCCGTTTTGTTTTGTAAGTCCCTGATTTGTTGCTCCAAATTGCTCTTAGGTGGAGATCGACTTCTTGGACCATACCCTATGCTTGAGGCACCAATTGGAGGAGGAGCATGTTGCATATATGGATGATATTGATCATACACATGTTCATATGGAGGAGGTCTATAGTGATGCTGCATATATGGACCACTTGGTATAGATTCATTTTGAGGAACGCCATATCTATTTTGTCCATGTATACCATACTCTACAGGCATGTCATGTTCTAATGTGTTACCCCCAAATTTGACACGGGGTTTCCTTGTGTCCAAATTTTGAGCATGCCTTTGAATATCCAATTGCTTTGGTGGTTGATCCTTAGCATTGGTATGTGATTGAGCATATCTTTCTGCATAAGACTTCCATAATGGTCTACAAAGGTGAGTATCATATGCTTGACCATGTGTATGTGGGACCTCTGGTTTTTGAAACAAAGATGATGGTGATTCAGGTACCATATGTGGTCCTCTATTGTCTCCACTATTAGGCCTCCTTTGATCCATGTTGGAGTGAGTTTGTTGCAAAGGTCTATGTTCCATTATTTGAGACATGTCAAAATCATGAAGTATCTTGGCTCCACTTTGTGCCATCATTTGTAAGAAGTATTGTCTATCCCTCCTCATTATTTCCTCAATCAATCGATTGAAGCGGGGGTCCATAATGGATTCTTCCACATCTGTTGAATGTACAGAAAAGTTGTCCATATTGTCATTGGGTGTATCATTGTTGTTTGTAGTGTCCATGTTCTCAACATTTGGAATGTTTCTATAGGCATCCATGTCAGGTAATGTGTTATGATTAGTATTGAAAAAGACATCATTGTCATACTCATAGACACTCATGTTTGCGAACTCTTGAGCCTCTTTAGTTTCTCTCCTAGATTTTTGAAGACGGGTTTCAACCATGAACTAGGTATTGACCAAGATGTGTGAGACTAGATGAAAATGGAAAAATTATGGAAGACCAAGAAGTGAATGGAATGTAAATGAATCTGAGATGTACTTGCAATGTCCAAAGTGTAAGACCAAGTATGTATGTAGTAGAGTAGGTGTGACTTCCAAAGAGAGGATAGTTTCTCTTGATGAGGTAAGTTGACCTTGACTCTAAGTAAAACCAAATGAGACCCAAAGGTGATAGACCTTGATGAGGGACCACTTAGCAAAGTGTTGTTTTATGTAGTGTGTTGACAAAGTATGATGAGGACAAGCAAGTGACCTTTTGACTCAAGTTTAGACAAATGTGAATGTAATGCAAGATGTAAAGCAATGATAGACTGTGTGAGACCCAAAGATAGGTTGAATGCTAAATGAAACCTTGGAGAAATGACCTAGGAAGCTCAAGAATTCTGAAACTGACTGTGTTTGTTTGCTAGACTGTAAAAGTTTTTTCAATTCTGAACACAGACGCGCCTGTATACTGCACAGACGCGATTTCCTGACACAGACGTGGTTCTGTTTAATACAGACGCGTTTCTAAGATTTTTTGTAAAGTGCACTGTTGATTCTGGAAACATAGGTGCATTTCTTCCCTTCACAGATGCGGTTATACAACACAGACGCTATTATATCAGACACAGACGTGTTTCTGCAAAATTTGTGCAATTTTTTCCAATCTATGAAGTTGTTTTGTTGTGACCAAATTTGACTGTTTGACTGTTTTTCGTGACAAGAGGACACAGTGTTGATGAAGACTCAATGTTTGCAAGTGTTTAGACTCAAAATGACTCCAAGAAAAGTGTGTTGTTTGATGTAAAAATGTTTTGCATACACTTGAAGACACAAAAGACACAATGTTTTGCTGTTTGGTCTTGAATGTTTGAATGTTTAAAATAAGTCAAGCACAATTCTTATGGCTGGCCAAGACAATAGTTGTTGATCCCACATGGAGTTTTACCCCCAAGGCTACGCTATTTAGAGCGGATACTTAGATGCTTGACCTCACTGGCTCCACCCTCGGCACTCACTTCTCAGGTCAGCCAAGCATCAGTCCACACGAAAACTCCCCATGGCGAACTTTGTATCTCTACTAAGAACCGTATGTGTGTGGGCCACTACCAGAGGTCCGACCTCCTGCCTCAACAACTAGAAGGATTTGGGCTTCTAAAACAAAAAGGTGATAGTAAGGGCATCCGCTCATGTGGCCATACATGCGACACTTTCAGCTCTGTAAATATAGAAGGCTCCTAGCCGGTAGGGGTTATGCCCTACAACTGATCAAATAAATTTGATCAAACGAGTTTATGGGGAGACATAGTGTCGGTATGAACTAATCAGCACACGTTATTCATAGTGTTCACCATGAATACAGTTATTTATAGTGGTTTGGAAGAAGATGGCTTTTCTTTTGCTACCACTTGGGTCATTCTCTTCTCACTAGTAGTCCTAATGACCACACGGGAAGACAGGCCCTCTAAAGATTAAACAAAAAGAGCCTATTGCTCAAGACACAAAAGACAATGATTCAATTTTAGTGCACCAATTGAAGTGTTTTCTATTCTATTGAAAACAGAGCACACAATAAAAATCCAAAAACCCTTGCTAAGGACCTGTACCAAAGAGTTGTTAGTAGTTTGGATTTTTTCAAATAATCACCCCTTCCTACAAGCACACAAGTTAGGTAAATTTTAAACCCAAAAGACTTTGTGAAAATAGGGGCCTTCAACCAAACGATTTTTTGCTTTCAAGACAAGCTGCACCAATTTCATTAGCTAGATTTGCAATTGTTAGCTCAAAATAAACCGGATCTGAAACCTTAAATGCAAGACCAAAAACTAAATCAATAAACTCCAAAAATGAAATCAATGCACACAGACGTGGTTACCTCCTACACAGACGCGACTCCATGACGCAGACGCGCTTCTGTGAGACATAGACGTGGCTCCAGAACCGAGATGCGACTTCTGAACACAGACGCATCTAAAAACACTGCAGACGCGACTGAGGAACACAGACGCGGTTTTCAGAATCTGCAAAATAAAATACTGTCGAGGACATAGACGCGATTCCAGATGTCACGGACGTGACAGAAAATCAAAAACATGATCCGAAAGTACGCAAACTTGAAAATATCAAAATGCTGTCAAAAATGTTAGATCTGCTACTTCAAAACACAAAATCTGCAACAAGGATGTTAAATGCAAAAGGGACAAGAGTCCCACCGGGCGTGCCAAAATGTATATGGTGAAAATGGATAACAATAATAATAATATTGAAAGGCTAAATGAATTCAACCACAAAACCCTAGCCTAACAACAACAAGGATCCACCATAACATATGAAGATTACCTAAGACAATGCAAATCAAATGAAATCACAAAGATTATACCATCACATGTCCAATAGGGTTTGGATCTCCATTCTTCCTATCTCCATTGATCTTGCTTGATATATTTGCTCTCAGATTTTATGTGCACAAGAGCTCAACAAAGAACGAAATGTGGTTGCAAGTAGGATCGCAAATGCCACGTAGTCAATTGATCAAATAGTCAGGTCATTCGGATGATTGATTAGGGTTTGATAATGAAGGAAGTATCTCCTTATATAGAAGACATAATATGAAATGGAGGGATAAGATTGAGAGGTGTAAAAGGAGGTCGGCTATGATTAGAGGGTAGGTAAGAGAAATAATAGAATAATGAAAAGGGTAGGTAGTGTATGAATTAAGAGATGAATGACATGTGTCATGGGTAGAAAAGGTTAATGAATTAATTAAATAAATAAAGATTTATTTAATTAATAGAAGAAGTGTGATCAATTAAATAAATAAGATATTTATTTAATTTAGGAAAAGGATAATTTAAATAAATAAATGTATTTATTTAAATGAGAAATAAGGCTAGAAGAGGATAAATGAATTAATTAAATAAATAAAGATTTATTTAATTAATAGAAGAATTAGGCTAAAGTAATTAAATAAATAAAATATTTATTTAATTAGACTAGACAATTTTTGGGTGTCTACAAGAATATTAAAAAATTATTTTCTTAGAGATTTATAAAGTTATCGAAACCTTTATATCCCTTAATAATTCCTTATGCCCTATTCATGACCTTTACCAATTCCTAATGTACCCTAAACTTCTAATGGTTCCTAGTTCCTCCTTGTCGCATGGCATTTACTATTCATGGGTGTGTGTTTCATGATGGTGGTGTTATAATAGTAACTTAGAACTTGTCAAAGGATACCAAGCTATTCAGAACCTACCTAAGTCTTGACACTATTGATATGCAGAGGTTTTGGTCGATCATAGGTGATCAAATTGGGTTTGTGTAAGAGGTTTAAGACCTCTAGTGTTGAGCTTAACTGAAACTGTATTGAGGCATAGGAGATGATATTCTTGCAGTTCATTCATCTTTCCGGATTGTAGTATGGATTTCTTTTGTAGTCAGTGAGGCTCCTTTTGTGATGAGCAGTGCGCTCTAGGCAGCGTGCCTTCCTGCATGTGCAAGCCCCTCTTATTGTAATCACATACTTACTACAGAAGTATTATCTGACTGTGGTTAGGCTTCCCACCATGGTTTTTCCCTTTAACGGGTTTTCCACGTACAAATCATGGTGTTCTATGTTGTGGATGGATGGTAATTGTTTTGTGATTTATGTTTGTGCTTAATTGATATATCTATTATTCTAGTATTTGGTTTATGCATTCCGGTAAAAGGTTTTGTGTGCTTAAATTTTTATAATTTGTTGACAACTGATTTAGTCCCCACCCTCTCAGTTGTCCACCGGTTATCCTAACAATTGGTATTAGAGCCCGGTCCTCTCTGTAGAAGCTTAATAGCTTGAGGAAGATCCTATGGCATCTAATAGTTCATATGTAGTTATTTTCCGGAGAGAAACCCCTAAGCTTGATTCAACAAATTATAGAGTATGGAAGATTCAGATGGAGACTCATTTGATATGTATTGGGAAATAAATTTGGGAGATTACTGAGAAAGTCTATACCCCTTATAATCCAGCATCTGGAAATCCTCCTCCAGCAGACTTGGATAAGAACATTGAAAATGACTGTAGAGCTAGAGAAGCCCTCTTGAGGTACTTTCTAATAAGCAAATAATGTGATTAACTGACAAATCATCTGCAAAGGCTATATGGGATAAGTTGGAGACTCTGAATGAAGGTGACTGTACTGTTAAAATTGCTAAACTTGATGGTTACCGGGTGAGGTATGAGAGCCTAAAAATGGAGGAAAATGAAAGGATTACTGCTTTTATGGAAAGAGTTAATGAAATTATTATGGGATTTCAGTGTTGTGGTGGATCTCTAAGCGAAGATGAGATTTTTTCTAAAGTACTAAGAGCTTTGCCACCAACTTACAAGATGAAGGCTACTACAATTAATGAACTGAGAACAATGTCTAACACTTTTGTTAACGTGGATACTTTGGTCGAAAAGTTATATGCCTTTGATCTTGAAGAATTTGGTCCTCAAGGAGCTGCAAAGACTGAATCTGCTTTTCATGCATCTACATCATCAACCAACAAGAGTGATTGGAAAGCTTTATATGCGAAGGAACTAGAGGAAATGAAGAAAGAAGATGAAGAGTTTGAGAAACTTGAAGCCCTATTTGCTATAAGAGTACCTAAAGGTCCGACAGGAAGTAAGTATGAAGGAAAATCACCTTTTAAATGTTTTGCATGTAATAAGATAGGTCATTTTGCATCTAGATAGCTTGAGAGGAATTCAAGATTTGAGGAGAAAGCTAGAAGATCTTTTAGGCCTAACCATGATTATCAAAACAAGCATAAGTACAGGAGAAACAAAGACAAATCATGCTACTATGCAGATGAGGAAGGTGTGACTGATTCTGATGATGATCCGACACCAGATTTAGCTAGTGGAGGATCTGGCAGTGGAAAGGAATGGGTATTTTTGGCTATCAAGGAAGATGCTTCAGAACTTGTCATTCAAAATGAGGAAAAGGCCCTTGTTGCTGAAGTTGAAGATAAGGATGAATGGGTGATAGACAGTGGATGTTCACATCATATGACTGGAGATAAAAGGAAGTTTCTATCTTTGCAAGAATTTGATGGTGGTCTGGTTAGAATTGGAGATGGCAAAGCATGCTTGATCAGAGGAAGAGAAACTATATCATTGGATGGTAAGGATAATACTGATAATATTTATTATGTTGAAGGTTTAAGGCATAATATTTTGAGTGTAGGATAGTTGTTGGATAAGGGATTTCAATTACAAATTCAATGATGGACAATGCAAAATCATCAACAAATCTAGATTGGAGATTACAACCGGTACTCAGACTAAAGGTAACATCTTTCATTTTAACTCTAGTGAGAAGACATGTTTGATTGCACAAATTGATGAGAGTTGGCTATGGCATAAGAGGTTGTGTCATGTGAATTTTGATTGCATTGTAAAGATCAATTCAACTAAGGCAGATAGAGATATACCTAAGTTTGTGAAGCCCTATAATCTGGTATGCAAAGAATGTCAAATGGGAAAGCAGGTTAGAACTTCTTTTAAGAGTATACAAGACAAATCTAATGATGTTCTTGATCTTATTCATACTGATTTGCGTGGTCCTACTAGAATAAAAAGTTTTTAAGGTGATAGATATTTTATGCTAATCATTGATGACTATTCTAGAATGACGTGGGTTACTTTTTTAAGGGAGAAGTCTGAAGCCTTTGAAAAGTTCAAGATCTTTAAATCTAAAGTTGAGACAGAGACAGGGTTGAAGATTAAATGCTTAAGGTCTGATCAGGGTGGTGAATTCACATCTGGTGAATTTAACAGTTATTGTGAGAAGAATCGGATAAGGAGACAATTGTCTGCACCCCGGGCAACTCAATAGAATGGTGTTGTGGAAAGAAAGAACAAAACTATCTTGGATGTAGCTAGAACTATGATGATGGAAGCTAATCTTCCTCATATCTATTGGAGAGAAGTTGTGAGCATGACGGTATACACATTCAATAGAGTTCATATCAAAGGAGACACTGGTAAGACACCTTATGAGTTATGGTTTGGTCATACACCTACAATTAAATATTTCAGAATCTTTGGTAGTAAATATTAAAAGAGATGATTCCATTGGAAAGTTTGATCCTAGATGTGATGAAGGGATATTTTTTGGTTATTTTAATGAAATCAAAGTATATAGATGTTATAACTAAAGATTGCAGAGAATTGTGGAGAGTGCTAATGTCAAGGTGGATGAGCAATACAAAGGTCAAATAAGAACTTATGAAAGAGAACCAGAAGTGGAGATGATCATAACTAAACTAGTAGCACTTGTACCACAACAAAATGTTGAACCAGTTACCCTGGCAGTATCAGAAAATTCAACAGTAACTGAAAAATAAGAGTAGAGAAACAGAAAGTCAGAAAACCCCTAGGTATGTAAGGTTAAATCATTCAGAAGATTAGATCATTGGAGATAAGAGCAAAGGAGTAATGACAAGAAGAAGGTTGGTAGTTGAAGAGGTATGTTTAATTTCTCAAGTTGAACTGATATCAGTTATTGAAGCTTGTAAAGATGAATGTTGGATGAGAGCTATGGAAGATGAATTAGATCAAATAGAAAAGAACAAGACATGGACTTTAGTTCCCTAGCCTAAAAATAAGAATGTTATTGGAACTAAATGAGTCTTTAGGAATAAATTGAATGAGGATGGACAAGTTGTGAGGAATAAGGCTAAATTGGTATGTAAAGGATATTCTCAAAAGGAAGGAATTGATTATGATGATACTTTTGCTTCAGTAGCTAGGATTGAAGCTGTGAGACTATTTATTGCTTATGTTGCCCATAAGAAATACAAGGTTTATCAGATGGATGTTAAGTGTGCATTTCTAAATGGAGACCTTAAAAAGGAAGTTTATATTGAGCACCCTGATGTATTTTCACTTTTAGATGACAAAAACACGATTTGCAGGTTAAGGAAAGCTTTATATGGATTGAAACAATCCCCTAGAGCTTGGTATGCCAGATTGGACAAATATATTTTGAAGCTTGGTTTCACTAAAGATAATATTGACAGTAACTTATATTATAAGATCACTGATGATGACATATTGATTGTTGAAGTCTTTGTTGATGATATCATTTTTGGAGTAGAGGATAAGTTATGTATGGAACTCTTTGATAATATGAAGAATGAATTTGAGATGTCTATGATTGGGGAGACAAAAATTTTCTTAGGTTCGCAGATTACTCAGACTGATAAAGGTATTTTCATCTGTCAAACTAAGTATACTAGAGAGTTGTTCAAGAAATTTGGTATGGAAATTTCTAAACCGGTTGGTACTCCTATGGTTACAAGTGAGAAATTGACAAAGAAAGATGCATCAGCTCTGATAAATCCTACAAGGTATAAATCTATGATTGGTGGTCTGTTATATTTGACTTAGACTAGATCGGATATAATGAATGTAGTTTGTATTGTATCAAGATGTCAAAGTGATCTTAGAGAGAATAATGAGAGTGCAGTGAAAAGGATTTTTTGGTATTTACAAGGAACAACTGAGTATGGTTTGTGGTATCCTAAAGATGATGACTTTACACTATGTGCATATATAGATGCAGATTGGGCTGGAGATGTTGATGGCCGGAAAAGCACATTCGGTGGAGCTTTCTTTCTTGGAAAGAAACTTGTTTCATGGATCAACAAGAAATAGTCATGTACTTCTTTATCTACTACTAAAGCTGAGTATGTTGTTGCTGCTACTAACTGTACACAAGTTATGTGGATGAAGCAAATGTTGAAGGATATAAGGGTAGATTGTAATGAACTGATAGTTATTCACTGTGATAACTCTGTTGCTATTGACATATCAAAGAATCTAGTATTTCAGTCTAAGACTAAGCACATTTCTATCAAGTATAATTTTCTGAAGGAGAAGGTGGAAGCAAATGAAGTCAAAATGGTTTATGTGAACACTAAAGAGCGAATTGCAAATATCTTCACTAAACCTTTGCCTAAGGAATCATTTGAATACTTCAGAGATAGATTGGGGGTCTTTGCCCCTCTGGTAGAGACTTGAGTGATGTTGATTGGCATCAGTCCAGTATGCATTTATCAAAGCTATCATTCATTCTGGATTGATGTGTTGATGCTACTACTCAGGAGGAGTAGTCAGCTGTGTAGTTCAGAGGATTTATGATTTTTCTTTGATGTTTATGTCAGATTTCTGGCATTGATGTCAAATGGGGGGAGATACTTATGTGAAGAAAAGAGAGATCGGAGCTTAACATGGATATCATTCATAGGGGGAGTTTGGTCTATTGGTTCAAAACTTCATTGTCATATCATCTTGGGGAGATTGTTGGATGTCTTCCTTTGGGGGAGACTTGTTTGGCATTTCTTGACACTTGGATGTTTTTCACATCTAGTGTTGCCATCAATGCCAAAGGGGGAGATTGTTGGCAATTTGGAGGAATTACAATGTGTTGCATCGATGTCAACACTAGTTGTTTTGTTGTCTACTGGGTTTCGGTAGAGTGGTTGGACTTTGATGATGATCAAGATATTTGTCTCTGGTATTCTCAGATATGTTCCGACTATTGGAATTCATTTGGATTGGTTATTCATGTGTTCCTGATGTGTATCTCATTCAGTTGGTTTGGGATTTGATGACCTGGAAGCTATCATTTGTTCTAGTAAGCCTTTTGGTTACCGGTAAGGGTTTTATCGACAAAGCTTTGTTGAAGATCTTTTGATGAATCCGATAAGTGGTGTTGGTGCAGCTTCTAGAAGGTTATCAGGATGCTGATGGTTATCATGTTCATGTTCCAGTTGATCAGTGGTGTTTCATTTGGCTTATGGTGACCTATTTTATGTCTAGTCTTATTCTATTAGGTTATGGATTGACTTATGTAATGTGTTGGTTGATGCTCCCAATGTGTTACCTATTGGATTTATTGATTGGTTTATGTTATTTCAGTCTTAGGCCGACTTGGTTTATCATTGGTTTGCGGGATTATGTAACAAATTTATTGTATTATCTTTTAGGTGGCCGACCTAATTGTTTAGGTCCCGGGTTGGTATATATATGATGTGATATCTCTTTGTAGATCATGGTAACAGAAGGCTATGGGATTATTTGTGTGAGAATAAGGTTGTAATCATATGTAGAGGTTTTGGTCGATCATAGGTGATCAAATTGGGTTTGTGTAAGAGGTTTAAGACCTTTGGTGTTGAGCTTAACCAAAATTGTATTGAGGCATAGGAGATGTTATTCTTGCGGTTCGTTCATCTTTCTGGATTGTACTATGGATTTATTTTGTAGTCAGTGAGGCTCCTTTTGTGATGAGCAGTGCACTCTAGGCAGTGTGTCTTCCTGCATGTGTAATCACATACTTACTGCAGAAGTATTATCTGAATATGGGTAGGCTTCCCACCATGGTTTTTTCCTTTATCGGGTTTTCCACGTACAAATCGTGGTGTTCTGTGTTGTGGATGGATGGTAATTGTTCTGTGATTTATGTTTGTGCTTAATTGATATATTTGTTATTCTGGTATTTGGTTTATGCATTTCGGTAAAAGGTTTTGTGTGCTTAAAGTTTCATAATTTGTTGACAACTAATTCACACACCCCCCCCTCTCAGTTGTCCAATGGTTATCCTAACAAGGAATGTGAAGCTTTTGATAAAATTTATTAAAAAAATGTATCTCATAAAAATTAATAATTTCGATTATAAAGACAAAAGAGTTGGAAACCTTCAAACAAATACAAATTTCAAGGACCAAAATTTGGGCTTTAGAATAGGCTATGGACAACTATCAAACCATAATGTAAATCTTTCTACATATTATTGAAATGGTGGAAAATGGAGTCTAACCAAAGAATGCAAACTAGCAACCATTTCCAAACTCTTTCATTAGGGAAAAACCAATTAGACTCAGCTTTAGTCCTATTGGAGAGCTTAGCACTATGAATTTCCTTTTTGAATTTATTTTTATTTTTATCAGAGATAGTGTACAAAACAAAGTTACATTATGAGGAGCATATTCCCCAAACTAGATTAGTACGATCACCAAGTATAAAAAAATCAAAAAATATGGAACGAGTTTGAAACAACTATTACCAAACAATAACTATCATTGAGTCGTGCATTAATCTCATGACCATATTAATTTATTATGACATTTTGACTGGTCACACTCAAATGCACCTAAAGGAGGCACAATCTCTAGATCCATTTTAATATCCAACTTGAATACATGCTTATTTATTTCCTTATTCTTAGCTTCAATCTCTTCCTTGGTGATCTATTTATCTTCAAGATACTTATTGAGTAACTCTAGTTCATCTTTTCTCAAGTTGTCTTCCCACGTGGAAAGCCATAGTAAAACTGGATATTGGTCTTGTACACCAACATGACACCTTCTTTTAGTACCAACATAGATCTCTCTTTGGAAATATCCATCGTAGATCCTTTTTGAATGTTGATTATGATTGGATATGAAATGATGCAAGAAATAGGTAGAATACTAGGAAATTGATAAGAATCAACATATACATAAAGATACATAACTAGAAATCAGAATGTAAGTTCAAATTTGGAAATGATATGCAGAGAGGAACCTATCACTGTAATCCTAAAAGTGTCAATCAATGGAGCGAGGTGCCCTATACCTGAGGGTGTCTTTGTCAACTTTAATGTTTAGATTCTGAGTCAATTTGCTCAATAAATCATTCTACAAAAAAAATAGTGAAAAAGTGTTGGTCTATGGAGTGACACTCCATAGACCAAGAGTTTTTGCTTGTTCAAAATATGGAACTTATGTGTGGACACACAAAATTAACCTTCTTCTATCCACCTCTTTTCATCAATTTTCTTCAATAATTAAATAATTTTTAATTATTTAATTGCCTTACTAATTTCTTCATTTCTTCTAACATTAATTAAATATTTTTAATTAATTATTCATTTTCCTTTAATTAATTACCTTTCAATTAGTTAACATCCTCTTCATATTGACTCTATCCCTTTATAATTAAATAATTTTGATTATTTACTTATCTAATTTTTACTCTATAGTCAAATAAGTTATTTAATTTATTCCACTATTCACCTTTTTCCCTTTCAACTTGGTAAATAGATGAAATACCTATTTACTTTTATCTTGATAGTGAATTTAATTTCTTCTTTTTCCACTCACCTCTCCACTCTCTTACAGTCTGTTCCATTTGTCCAAGGTTGATTCCTTCCAACAAATTCCCACTCTCTTCCCATCTTTGGCAAAATTTCTCTTACATGACCTTAATTATCAATTCCTTTTGGGATGAATTCAAACTCCACCATTGATCTATCTCCCACCAAATCTATAAATTCAAATCTCTATCTTCATTTTCTTTTTAACCACTACACTTGAGCTTCCTTTTTATCTAATTATTTGTTCTTGTAGATTTCTAAGGGTCATTACTATTGCAATTTGGAAAGGAACTTAAGGACTATGGAGATTTCTAGGGGAGTGTTCATTTTGTGCTCTTTGTTTTGATATTATTATGTTTATTTCTTTAATGCTATTATTCTCATTCACTCTCATTTCTCATATTCTCCATAGAAGGGACTAGATTTTGCTTTGATTTGAAGGTTTTATGATTATCTTAGAAGAATCATTGCATTTCAAATTTCTAGGCTATACATTTTGACACGCATGGTGGGACCCCACATCCTGAATTTGATTACTTTTGTGAGTTTTTATCATATCTGTAGGTTGTTTCCAAATATTTTCACTCCTGACAGTTGATTTTATGCTTTTGCAAATTCAAATTGAGCTATCTAGGGGCGAAATTGTACATTTGCACACTAAACCTATGCATCTGCAAAGGATATGCACTTTTGTTCACTAGTGATGAACATTTGTTTACTAGTGATGCACATCTATTAACTAATTTATGCTTCTAGAAGGTACACTTATGAAAAATAGGTGCCATTTTACGATGCAGTGAATCTCTGAATGAATTGGGAATCCAATGGTTATTTATTTTTCTCCTCTGTGGTTTTTTGGAATGCATTGCTTTTATAAAAGACAGGAATTTACACAGTTATGGATTTTTCTTTTTGCTTTTGGATCATTTTTTTTCTTTTATTTAACATGTCTTTTAGATTAGACATATTGATCTTTGGATGTATGTGGATTTTTCAACTTGTGGATTTTATGCTTGGCATCCAAATAGCTTCTCAGGGGAATTGGATTAATGGATAGATAGGAATGATATGAAGGTTTTTTAAATGGGTTCATGTACATAGAGGATTAGAAGGTTCTCAAGAATGTGTGCCTTTGTTGATCTTAATTCCCAAGAGGGTAACTAAATTGTGAGGTAGGAGTGGCATGGATATTGGATGGGTGAATATAAGGACCTAATATGGATGAAAGAGATGAAGGATTTGACTTTGGGATATCAGGATACAAAACAAATTTGGAGGATGGAGAATTTGTATGTTTGGATTGTGCATGGGTGGATAGAAATGTCTTCAAGATCAACATTGGCACACACCTTGAGGGGTGGTGGAGTGATGAAGGATAAGTGGATTTTTGATTTTAAGATTTTGAGGGAGCAGTGAATGTGGATTTTGGGACATAAGGACCCAAAATGGATGAAGGAGGTGATTGAGGATTTAATATAGTGGATTTTGGGACATAGAGAACTGAGATGGGTTTGAAATATGAGAGATGTTTAGATGAACGAATGAAGGAAGGCTTATGAATAACATGTTTGGATTCCAATTTTGATTTATTTTTTACGATGCAGTGAATATCTGAATGAATTGGGAATCCAATGGTTATTTATTTTTCTCCTCTGTGGTTTTTTGGAATGCATTGCTTTTATAAAAGACAGGAATTTACACAGTTATGGATTTTTCTTTTTGCTTTTGGATCATTTTTTTCTTTTATTTGACATGTCTTTTAGATTAGACATGTTGATATTTGGATGTATGTGGATTTTTCAACTTATGGATTTTATGCTTGGCATCCAAATTGCTTCTCAGGGGAATTGGATTAATGGATAGACATGAATGATATGAAGGTTTTTTAAATGGGTTCATGTACATAGAGGATTAGGAGGTTCTCAATAATGTGTGCCTTTGTTGATCTTAATTCCCAAGAGGGTAACTAGATTGTGAGGTAGGAGTGGCATGGATATTGGATGGGTGAATATAAGGACCTAATATGGATGAAAGAGATGAAGGATTTGACTTTGGGATATCAGGATACAAAACAAATTTGGAGGATGGATAATTTGTATGTTTGGACTTAGGTGGATGGATGTGGGACTTTACAAGGATACCAATGTTTTTAGAGGGAACTATGTAGTCAAGGCCATGATGATTTAAATTTTATTTTATATGAAGGGGTTATAATATACCTTATCCATGGATTCCAAACCCTTTGCCTTGATAATGCATGTTTCAATGACAAATATTTTTAGCAATGGGATACTTATTTTTAAAACAAGATGCAAGTCCATTTTGAGGGGGGTATGGTATGGAAGGAATGATAGGATCATAGAGTAGATTGGATTGGATGAAAGGGGAGGAACCCATTTGATAAGTAAGGTGTCCATGAATATCTTGGGTAGGGGTGACGGGATCTTGAGGAGGATCAGGGTCATGAAATGGATATGAAGGGATACCTTGATCTTGAATTGGAAGAGGATCATTGAAATTGTCCTTTAATATTGATTTTGAATTAGATCATTTGAAAGGATGGAAGGAATATCATGATCTTTCTCAATAGGTGGATTATGAATGGAACTTGTAAGGACACTTTTCTCTTGATATGGAAGGGGATCATTGTGGATGGATTACAAAAGGATGAGGGGATATTTATAAGAATCTTGATATAAATTTGGATGGGATTGGAGAGTCTTGGTATCTTGATCTTGATCTATGCTAGGACTTGTTTCTTTTGGCTTTGGATTATCCTCTTTGCATGAGGTAGGCGTTTGGACATGTATGGACGGTTCTTGGAAGGAGTCAACTTTTGGGCATGACAATAAAGGATTTTGAATAATACTCTCTAAAGTGGATTTTATAGAAAACGAAGCATATGGAAGCATTGGATCTAGGATTTTTGAATTGTATAAGAGATTTGCATAAAAAATGGATTAGATCAAGTTTCTATTGTGGATAGCCCTTGGGGGTAAACTTGAAAGGTATCATCATTGGATTTACTATTTGATGGACAACCATATGAGGTAGATGTGGTACTAGTGTGATCGCTTTAGAATGAGACATTTATAGACATATTAATTTTGATGTTAATTTGGTCTAATTATAAATTATCTAGTACATAATGAATCTAATTTGTGGTTTGTATTGTTATTGTGCAGTCATCTCTAGAGGCACAAAAAAAATTGAAGGGGCTCCATTTTGATGATCCACTAGTAGTTTAGGATTTTCTAGAGATGTATAACGTCACTGTGGATCTATAGGACATATGCCACATATTGTATTTAGATCTATATGACATATGCCGCTTTTGTATTTGGATCTATATGAAATATGACCCATTTTGTATAATTTTTATGCCATATTTCATATAACTTTTATTAAGTTGGCATATATTGTTGGATTGTTGTCATTGATGATTGTAGGCAACATGAGCTTCATGATCTTGGGTAGGTTTGAGTAAGTCTGGTAGGCTAGCAGGCTAGAATCATTTTTTGTAGAAGCCCATTGTGCTGCGCACCTCCACAATTAACTATTTTAGCTTGCAATTTTGTCATTAAGTTTTATGATGCTTGAAAAACTTATATTCAAGTTTTCTCGTGTTGGCGTGAAGTGGTAAGAAAGATATTGATCTGAAAGCTCTGTCTGGTAATTACCTTATTCCTCTAGAACATGACAATCAACTCATTGGATCTATATTTTAACCAGTGATCACATTTTGTTTTGTAGTCTTGGGACAAGAATAAGGATAAGTCATAATGAAAAAATTCCAATGGACATAGTCTTTCATCGTGTATTGGCCGACTCATGGAAAGGGATCACATAGCATGTAAAGTTTAGCAATATGAAGGATTTGAAGTCGGCATAGATCGCATATGGATCGATATATATACATGTTTTTATGTTTTGTTACATAAAGAATTTTCAAATATAGAAAATATAGGAGCAAGAAGATATATACGACAAAAAAGCTGATGAAGTGTGTCAAATATATATACTAAACCTAATTGGTACTATACTTCATGCATAACTGAGATGCAAATTTAACAGTTCTCTTTGTATGTAATTTTGGGCAGCAAACCCTCCAATAGTGAGCCGTACTTGGGTAGTGAACCCTTCGAAAATGAGTCATGCAATGAACACTTTTGTAATATTTTATTACCAGTTATAAGATATTAAGAGTTAACCCTCTCTGTGGTTTTTCCCTCACGGGTTTCCACGTAACAATAATAGTGTCAAGTGTTAAGTGTTTTTCTCTTTTATAAACTGCATTTAATTATGTTATATGGATGGTTGTTTAAGAGTTTTAATTTACTTAAGGGAACAGTGATTCACTCCCCCTCTCAATGTTTCAGATGCTCAACATATATGTCATTTTTGTATACATACATATGTATAATAATTGCATTTTGATATACAAAAGTTGATATTCAATCTAATTTGTTCCTTGTGTGCAAATATTCCTACTTTGAAACTTATATTATGAATGTATAATTAGTTTAGTATGACTTATTTATAAATAATAGCATGTTATAGAATCTTAATGATATTTCACTTCAATGCAACTTATGAATTGCAATTGGTAATCCATCTGTATATTCTAAGTTTTAAACTTGGTTTCTGGTGCAGGAGTACTCCTTCAAGATGATAAGTCAAACTCAGAGGAGGAAGGATAAGGCATTAGACATGTCTTTAGGATTTTGTGTATGTGTTTCAATCATGCATTGTGTGTTTGTAATAAAGAACCCCATCTTGTGAGCCAAACTCCTATTTTGGCATTTCTATAAGCCAATTAGGACTTTTGGACAATAGGGGATCAAATGTGTGTAGGAAATAGTTATCCTAGTGGTTTTAGTGTTTCTAGGATGTTTTAGGAGGGGTTAGACTTGACCCAAGGCATTAGGAGGTGAAAGATGACATTTTGACAACTTTTGCAAAAGTTGTCAAAAGTTGTCATGAGCAACTTTTATGCACTTTTTGCATTTTTGTTTGTTTGAACTCCTCAAATGGCTCTAACCTCTTGATTTTGGTTGAGAGAAGTTGTGGAGTGGTTTATACACCTTGTGGATTCAATTCCCAAGGGGGAGATTGCACGGAATTTTTTTTTGGTGACAACAAACTAATAAAATTCTGAGTTTTTCCTACAATTCTGGAGTTTTGGTATGGGGTACAGTACTGTATGGATTGGGATAAATTAATAATGATGTGAATTGGTTGGAGATGAGAGTTTTATTTTTTTTGGCTTTGGTTTGAATTTTTTTTGTGTGTTTTTCTCCTGATATTCAAATTTTGTTGTAGGTGCTCGAGAAACCAAGGTTTACCTTGGGTTTTTCCTCCTCCATGGCCATAACTTGTAATTTATCAATCTAAGACCCATGGGATTTGGTGAAATGAAAGTATGGTAAATTTATTCTAGGATTCCAAAAGTGTTTTGCAGGAGGAGCAAGGGAGAGGTGTGTTTGAACTAACCCTAGGTAGACATCTCTGTGTGGCTACCTAGACCTTAAATAGTAAAGTTACCCTTGAATGCAAATGGCGATGATTCCAGGTGTGTAACCTTGGAATCCATGGTGGTTTATGGTTCCCCACATACTCATGGGGTTTTTATTGCATGGTTTACTCATCTGGATATAGGTGCTTCACAAATGGAGGCCTAATTAGCCCTTTAGGACAGTCAACATCCTACTGACTAAGACCTTTGTTTGTCAGACCCTGACCCTCCCTTTTGGGGAATTGTGGAATTTCCAAAAGGGTACTTGAATCCATAAATTGTTTGCTAGGATGTTTGGGAAAGTTTGAACTTAAGGTCTCTTTACTCGCCAAAAAGGGCTACAAGCAAATAGGCCTAATTGTGAAGGTGCTATGGAGAATAGGGTTGAATCCTCAAAACCAGTATTGGATCTAGTTCGAGTGAGTCATGTTTGACCCAAAACAAGTGTGCTAATGGTCCATAACCCTTGGAGGTTGCAAAGTGTATGTTGGAATCATTTACCCAAGTTGAGTAGGTATGAGTCTTGAAGATGGTGAGATGATTGAACTAATGTTGTAGAGCCTTACCTAGATAGGATCCTATTATTTTTTTGAGGGGTCAGTGTCATACATTTTGAAGTGTTTGGCAGGTTACAAGGAGGGCTCTACATCAAGTGGTATCAGAGCTAGTAATGGTTTTGGTAAGGAGATAGAGAATTGAGAGATGTCAGAGGGACAAGAAGAAGAAGTCCCTAGAGGACCGATCACCAACATGGAATTGGCAAAGATTGTGAGAGAGAAGGCCCTTGCTTGCAAGGCAATGCAAAGGCAACTAGAGAGGTTGAGAGGCAGAGTAGATGGGAAGGAAGATGGAGGCACTAGTAGTGGTGAAGAAGGGGATGAGGATGAGATCCCTCTACCGGAGGAAGAGGCGATTCCTCCTGACCAGAGGCACTTCCTTAATGCCCTGAAATCCATGGAGAGGAGAACCATGGAGCAGAAGATTGATTTTCCAACTTTCACTGGGAAGATGGAACCAAATGTTGTGGTAGATTGGATAGACTCCCTGTCCAGTTTCTTTGAATGTGAAGACATTGAAGGACACCAGAAGGTGAAGATTGCTAAGTCCAAGTTGAAGGGAGCAACCCTAACTTGGTGGAACTTTGTCCAAGAGGAAAGAGAGAAGGACAACAAGCCCAAGGTTGTTTCTTGAAAGAGGATGGTTGCCTTAATAAAAGAGGCATATGTACCCAAAGACTATGAAATTCAACTCCATAAGAGGAGACAAAATCTCAAGCAGAAGGAGATGGATGTGAACTTGTACATTGAGGAGTTCCAAAGGCTATGTATGAAGTCTAAAACAAAAGAGGAAGAAAGTGAGAAAGTTTCCCGGTACCTAAATGGATTAAGGTACAACATTCAAGAAGAACTAAACCTTCTTAGCCCGGATACCATTGGTAGATGCCATCAACTTGCCATCAAGGTGGAAGAGAAGATCAAAAGGAGACAAGAGAATAACAATAAAGGAAGAGGAAGACAAAAAAGGGGTGGAAGAATTTTTTTCAGAGGTAAGGGAAATGGTTTTGAAAACCAAGGTGAAACCAGTCAAGAAGGCACTAAATGAGAGAGTAGTTCTAATAACAATGGAGGATACAATCAGAGAGGTAACTTCAAAGGAATAAGACCACCATTTAGAGGGAGATCTCAAGGTAGAGGTCCAATCAGATGTTATAATTGCAATCAAGAAGGACACATGGCCAATAGATGCCCTGATAAACCTACTAGTTCCATGGGAGAAAGGAGAAGTAACTTGGTTTTAGAGGCTGACTACCAAAGTGTGGCAAGTGCAAATACATACCAAAGTGTCAATACCCCTGATAGCTATGGCTACCCTAAAAGAGGTGAAGCTTTGATGATCAGAAGAGTAGTAACTACTATGAAGATGACTGATAAAGAACCCCCATAGAGGAAGTCTCTATTCAAGACCACTTGCAAAGCAGGTGGAAAAGTATGCAAGGTCCTAATAGATTTTGGTTCAACTGAAAACTTTGTGTCTCTAGAGATGGTGGAGAAACTAAAGTTGAGGAGATTGCCTCACCCTTGCCCCTACAAGGTCTCATGGCTCACACAAGGACAACAAGCTGTTATGGAAGAGCAGGCTTGGGTAGAATTCCAGATTGGAACCTATAGAGATAGGTCGATGTTTGACATTGCAAAGATGGATGCTTGCCATCTTCTATTTGGGAGACCCTGGCAATTTGATTTGAAGGCACAACATGATGGTGCTAGGAACACATATTCCATCACCAAAGATGGTAAGGTGATTGAGTTGTTACCTTTGATGGAGAATGAGGAGGATACCAAACAAAAGGAGGCCAAGGTGTTGGTGTTAGGAGGGAAGCAGTTCATGAAGAACATGGCAGATGAAGGCATGGTCTGTTATGCCCTTATCCCTAGTCCAACAGTAACAAAGGTGGAGAGGTCTGAAGACAAGAAAGAGGACAAATTGAGGTTGATTGACCATGCAGTGCAACAACTACTAAATAAATACAAGGGTGTCATCTCTGATGACATGCCAAGGTCACTATCTCCCATGAGGGACATAAACCATTGTATAGACCTTTTACCTGGATCCACCTTTCCTAATAAAGCAACATACAAGCTCACACTGGATCAAAATGTTGAGATGGCAAAACAAGTTGAAGAATTGTTGGAATCTAGATTGATTGGCAAAAGTTTGAGCCCATGTGCAGTCCCTGCAGTCTTGGCACCTAAAAAGGAAGGAACTTGGAGGATTTGCACTAACTCAAGAGCTATCAACAAGATTACTATCAGGTATAGGTTTCCAATGCCTAGGATTAAATATTTATTAGATTGCTTGAGGGTGCTAGGTATTTTACAAAGGTTGACTTAAAGAGTGGCTATCATCAGATTAGGATTAGGCCAAGAGATGAGTGGAAGAGTGCATTTAAAACAAATGAGGGGTTTTATGAGTGGAAGGTCATGCCCTTTGGCTTATCTAATGCACCTAGTACCTTTATGAGGTTAATGAATGAAGTCTTGAGGGATTTCATAGGGAAATTTGTTATAGTCTACCTAGATGACATTCTAGTTTTCAGTCAAACCAAAGGAGAGCATCTAAAAAATGTAGACCTGGTCCTAAGAATATTTTATGAAGAACACCTAATGATCAACTTGGAAAAGTGTTTCTTTATGCAGGAAGAGATCATTTACTTGGGGTTTGTAATCTCATATGGTGAGTTGAAAATGGATCAAGAAAAGGCGAGTGCCATATTGTCTTGGCCTACACCTAGAACAATGAATGATGTTAGAAGTTTCCATGGCTTAGCTACCTTCTATAGGAAGTTTATAAGAGGATTTAGCCATATTTGTGCTCCTATGCTTGATACCATAAAGGGAGGACAAAAGTGTAGGTTTAGTTGGACATAAGAGGTAGATAACTCCTTTGAAACATTGAAGAGAAAAATTGCAGAGCATCCGGTCCTTGCCCTACCTGATTTCAACAAGATCTTCCAAGTGGAGTGTGATGCTAGTCACATGGCTATTGGGGAAATGCTTAGTTAAGAGGGAAGACCTATTTCCTTCTTCAGTGAGAAGTTGAATGAGGCAAAGATAAGATATTCATCCTATGACCTAGAGATGTATGCTCTAGTACAATCCTTGAAAAAGTGGTCACTCTACTTGCTGCCAAAAGAATTCATAGTCTTCATAGTCAATCAGGCCCTTAGCTTTATAAATAGTCAAGAAAAATTGAATCACCAGCATATGAAGTGGGTAGAGACCCTACAAGCCTTCACTTTCATTCTTCAGCACAAGAAAGGGGTCAAGAATAAGGTGGTAGATGCTTTGAGCATAAGAGTCCTAACTACAAATCAGATCCAGTTGGAGAGTGTTGGAATAGACTCCTTGAAAGCCATGTATGAGGATGATGAAGACTTTGGAGATGCCTATAAGGTATGTGCTTCATTTGATGATAGTTTCATGTTGAGTACTCTGAATTTTTGATTCAAAATGGATTGTTGTTTAAGGGTGCATAGCTATGCATACCCAAATGCTCTATGAGACTGAATATAATTAAGGAGAAACATTATGGAGCAATGGAAGGCCACTTTGGTCTTGACAAGACACTAGATTTGGTAAAGAGGCACTAATTTTGGCCCAAACTACAGATAAATGTCAAGAGATTTGTGGAGACATGTGTGATATGCCAAAAGGAAAAGGGAAAGTCCACAAATGTAGGCCTATTCCAGCCTTTACCCATTCCTTGAAGACAATGGGAAATCATATGGATTTTGTTTTAGGATTTCCTAGGACAAGGAAAGGATATGGTAGTGTTTTTGTAGTGGTGGATAGGCTTAGTAAAATGACACATTTCTTGCCATGCAAAACCACTTGTGATGCTTCTTATGTTGTAGACTTGTTCTTCAAGGAGATTGTTCGGATACATGGTTTGCCTTTGACTATAGTATTTGATAGGGATGTGAAATTTATTGGTCACTTCTAGATGACCCTTTGGAAGAATCTTGGTACAAATTTATCCTTCTCCTCAGCCTGCCATCCCCAAATAGATGGCCAAACTGAAGTTGTAAACATGTCACTAGGAAATCTGCTAAGGTGTTTGACTAGATAGCATGGAGAAAGATGGGATAGCATATTGTCTCAGGAAGAATTCTCCTATAATAATACAGTGAATAGGAGTACTGGTAAATCACCCTTCCAGATTGTATATGGCATCCACCCAAGGGGTGTGATGGAGTTGAGAGAGCTGCCTCAAGGAGAAGCCATTAGTGCAGATGGGGAAACCTTTGCTACCGCCATAAAGGAAATCCATGACCAAGTTAAAACTCATCTTCAACAATATGTAGAAAGATATAAAGCTCATGCTGACAAAAAGAAGAGGGATATTTAGTTTGATGTGGGAGACTTGGTGTGGGTTCACTTGAAGAAGGAAAGACTTCCAAAAGGCAGATATACAAAGCTTATGCAAAGAAAGATTGGACCCTACCAAATCTTGAAATGTGGCCCAAATGCCTATGAACTTCAATTCCCACATGATCTTGGTTTGTCACCTATCTTTAATGTATGTGACTTAACTCTTTATAAATGTAGTGTTGATGCAGGAGATGACACAATTCAGGTCATTGCAGATGATGACATTCCCAAACATGAACCACCAAAGTTGCATAAGGCTCTAGACACTAAGGTTGCAAAGCAAACAAGGAACAAACAATGCATGGAGTATTTGGTGGCTTGGAAAGGATAACCTGATTCTGAAGTAGTTTGGATGACAAAACAATAGATCAAAGACCATGGTGCAGACCTACAGGCTCTCATCTCAAGTGGACTTGAGATTTCTTCTTTCAGGGAGTATGGTGCAAGAGAACTACTTCAAGAAGATAAGTCAGAATCAGAGGAGGAAGGATAAGGCATCAGACATGTATTTAGGATGTTTTGTATGTGTTTCAATCATGCATTGTGTGTTTGTAATAAAGAACCCCATCTTGTGAGCCAAACTCCTATTTTGACATTTCTATAAGCCAATTAAGACTTTTGGACAATAGGGGAACACATGTGTGTAGGAAATAGTTATCCTAGTGGTTTTAGTGCTTCTAGGATGTTTTAGGAGGGGTTATACTTGACCCAAGGCATTAGGAGGTGAAAGATGACATTTTGACAACTTTTGCAAAAGTTGTCAAAAGTTGTCATGAGCAACTTTTATGCACTTTTTGCATTTTTGTTTGTTTGAAATCCTCCAATGGCTCTAACATCTTGATTTCGGTTGAGAGAAGCTATGGAGTGGTTTATACACCTTGTGGATTCAATTCCCAAGGGGGAGACTGCATGGAAAAAAGTTTTGGTGACAACAAACTAATAAAATTCTGAGTTTTTCCTACAATTCTGGAGTTTTGGTATGGGGTACGGTACTGTATGGATTGGGATCAATTCCTAATGATTTGAATTGTTTGGAGAGGAGAGTTTTCTTTTTTTTGGATTTGGTTTTAAATTCTAGTTGTGTGTTTTGCTCTTGATATTCAAACTTTGCTGTAGGTGCCCGGAAAACCAGGGTTTGCCTTGGGTTTTTCCTCCTCCATGGCCATAACTTGCAATTTATCAATTTGAGACCCATGGGATTTGGTGAAATTCAAGTAAGGTCAATTTATTCTAGGACTCCAAAAGTTTTTTTTAGGAGGAGAAAGGGAGAGGTGTGTTTGAACCGATCCTAGGTAGACATCTCTATGTGGCGACCTAGACCTTAAATAGTAAAGTTACCCTTGAATTCAAATGGCGATGATTCCAAGTGTGTAACCCTAGAATCCATGGTGGTTTATGGTTCCCCACATACTCATGGGGTTGTGATTGCATGGTTTACTCATCTGGATATAGGTGCTTCACAAATGGATGCCTAATTAGCCCTTTAGGACAGTCAACATCCTACTGGCTTAGACCTTTGTTTGTCAGATCCTAACCCTCCCTTTTGTATAATTGTGTAACTTACAAAAGGGTACTTGAATCCATAAATTTTTTTCCAGGATGTTTGGGAAATTTTCAACTTAAGGTCTCTTTACCCACCAAAAAGGGCTACAAGAAAATAGGCCTAATTGTGAAGGTGCTATGGAGAATAGGGTTGAATCCTCAAAAATAGTATTGGATCTAGTTCAAGTGAGTCATATTTGACCTATAACAAGTGTGCTAATGGTCCATAACCCTTGGAGGTTGCAAAGTGTATGTTGGAGTCATTTACTCGAGTTGAGTAGGTATGAGTCTTGAAGATGGTGAGATGATTGAACTAATGTTGTAGAGCCTTGCCTTGATAGGATCCTATTATTGTTTTGAGGGGTCAGTGTCATACATTTTGAAGTGCTTGGCAGGTTACAAGGAGGGCTCTGCATCAGTTTCCTTGGGCAACTTCACCAAATTATAAATATCTTTCTAATATTATCAATCACAACATAGATGCTTAGTAATTGTGGATAAAAATTAATAAAAAATGGATTCAATTTCATGTTATACTTCCTTTACCCTATCTAAATTTTCATGATGCTATCAAACAGTTACTTAGTATGACTATGATTTAATAGATTACTTGCTTTGTCTATGATCACCTAACTATTTAACATGCATCTCATACTATCTTATTCTAAGTGAGCTATGTATTTTATTGCCCCCTATAATATTTCTTCTTTGCTAGGTCAAAAGAAATCCCTCATAGTCCTTGGAGAATGTATGCACATGATAAGATATAAAAAAGTTATTATTTTACATTTACACTAGGTGTCGCCATGGAGATAGGTGATACCTCAGACAATAGGGCTATAATACTTAGAAATTATGAATTCAATAACATCATGACATTGTGTCCTACATAGAAAAACTAAACCAAAAGAACATATTGAGAATATGCATGGAGAGTGCATAAAATGTTGCAAAATAGTGATGCATATAGATTGCACAAAAAGTTCCAAAAATTTGTAAAAAATCACAAAAGTTGCAAAAAGTTGCAAAAAAGTTGCAAAAAGTTGCAAAAGGTGCTATGGGAACAAACTATTAGCGTGAACACGTCGGGGTAGACCAATTTGTGCTAGGCATGCTCCTATTTTTCTTCCCAACCTTCTCAAATGTTTCAGGGTCATACCATAGCAACATTGTCTCTTAAATGCCCTAAATTCAAAAAACCATCAAACTTTAACAAGTTGTTTCTCAAAACTTGGACAACATACAAATGATCTATTTGAACCTATGGGGTCATGTGAGGACCCTCTACAATAACCTATCTCATATTTTAAAAACTCTAAACCATTTTTATAGGGCAAAATTTTTTTGTTGATGTAAAAATGTGAGATGTGTGCAATGTAAAGTTGCAAGGTAGCCTATTTTTTGTGTTATTCGTTGTAGGCATGAAGTGCCAATTTGAACACATCTAGGTAGGTGGGTTTATGCTAGGCATGCTCCTATTTTTATTCTCAACTTTCTCAAACATTTAGGGCCATACCATGGCGGTTCTATCTCTTAAGTGTCGCGAGTTCAAAAAGTTGTCTAACTTTGACAAGTTGTTTTGGAATCCAAGGCACGTCCATTTGAACCTACAAGGTCATATGAAAACCCTCTAAAATAACCTATCTCATATTTTCAAGACTCAAAACCATTTTCATAGGGCAATTTTTTTTTTTGTTGATGCAAAAAATGTCATATGCATGCAATGCAAAGTTGAAAGGTAGTCTAATATTTGTTCTATTTGTCTTGGGCACAAACCATCAATGTGAACACATCTAGGTACGTGATTTTATACTAGGCATGCTCTTATTTTTTTTCCCAACTCACTCAAATGTTTAGGGCCATATCATAGTGACATTGCCTCTTAAGTGCCTTGAGTTCAAAAAATTATTTCTTTAACAAGTTGTTTCTGAAAATATCGGGTACATACAAATGATCCGTTTGAACCTATGAGGTCATGTGAGGACTCTCTACAATAAACTATCTCTAATTTTTAAGACTCAAAACTATTTTCCTAGGGCAACAACTTTTTTGTTGATGCAAAAAATGTGATATGCATGCAATGTAAAGTTGCAAGGTAGCCTAATTTTTGTTTTATTCATCATGGACACAAATCGTCAGTGTTAAAATTTCTAGGTAGGTGGGTTTATGCTAGGCATAATCTTATTTTTCTTCCCAACTCACTCAAACATCGAGGGCCATATCGTAGTGGTTGTGTCTCTTAAGTGCCTTAAGTTCAAAAAATTGTCTAACTTTGAGAGTTTGTTTCTTGAAATTTGGGTCACATACAAATGATTTGTTTGAACCTATAGGGTCACATAAGGACCTTCTACAATATCCTATCTCATAGTTTTAAGACTCGAAACCATTTTTCTAGGACAATAATTTTTTGTTGATGCAAAATACCTCAAATGCATGCAATGCAAAGTTGCAAGGTAACCTAATTTTTGTTCTATTTGTCATGGGAATGAACCATCAACACGAACACATCGAAGGTGATGAGTTTATGATAGGCACACTCCTATTTTTCTTCCCAACTCACTCAAACTCTCAAGACCATACCATAGAGGTGTTATCTCTTAAGTGCCCCGAGTTAAAAAAAATTAACTTTTACATGTTGTTTCTCAAAATTAGGGACATATGCAAATGATTTGTTTAAAATTAGAGGGTCACTTGAGGACTCTCTACAATAACCCAACTCATATTTTCAAGACAAAACTATTTTCATATGGCAACAATTTTTTGGTTGATGCAAAAAATGTCAAATGCATGCAATGCAAAGTTGCAAGGTAGCCTAATTTTTGTTTTGTTCATCATGGCACCTAACTATAAATTCTAATGAACTTAGGACAACCCTAATGAATCTAAGGCCACTAAGTAAAAAATGATAATGAGGATGAAAATGATAAATATAAATTAACAATCCTATATTAAGTCCTAATGAACTTAGAACAACCTTAATGAACCTAGGACAATCCTAATAAATGTAGGGCAGCTAGGTAACAAAATGATAATGAGGATGAAAAGGATAAATATATACTAACAAGCCTTTTATAAGCCCTAATAAACCTAGGACAACCCTTATGAATGTATGGCAGCTAGGTAAGGAAATTATAATGAGGATAAATACAGACTAACAAGCCTATACTAAGCCCTAATGAACCTAGGACAACCCTAATGAATGTAGGGCAACAAGGTAAGAAAATGATAATGAGGATGAAAAGGATAAATAAAGATTAGCATGCCTATATAAATCCCTAATAAACCTAGGACAACCCTAAGCAATGCAGGGCGATGCTAATGATCATAATCACCATTTTTTATTTGTTATTCTATGCACTATTTTCATCATAATAATCATAATTTGCATAAATTATAAACACATAATTACCAATACACATACATGTGACATCCATAAACATACATAAGTGGTCATACACATAATATTTGTTAGTCTATGCATCTTTTTCATCATAATTATCATAATTTGCATATACTATAGACACACAATCACCATTACAACTACATGTCCTTTTGATTGCCCATATACTTATATACATATACATCGCATATCATCAATATAAATACATCATTGTAATCATGTACACATACATTGTATATCATCAAAACAACTACATCAATGTACTCAAGTAATAATACATTGTATATTATCAATACAACTAGATCAATGTACTCATTTACAAATACGTTGTATATTGTCAATTCAACTACATTTATGCACTCATGTACAAATACATTGTATATCATCAATACAACTACATCAATGTACTCATGTACAAATACAACGTCCTACTCCAAGTTTGTTTAGAGCAATGCGCACATATAAATAAAGACCAACATAAGCAACATGCACAACATAATTTTATGATCATTCTTTGAAGTGAAAAAATAGTCTTAATTAAAATAGGGCAGTCCTAATGAACCTAGGACAACCCTAATGAAAATAAGACAACCCTAATGAACCATAGGGATGTTATTATTGATAATTAATTGTACCTTCCATTCCTAAAGTACCAAAAAAACAATTTTACAAGTCTTTGATTTGGTAGTTGAATCAAATTTTCCCATGATTTTCCTAGCTCTTACATTTCCAACCCATGATAAAAACTAAGTTTCATTTCCAAACAAATGTAGATATCTACATAAGCATAATGAACCTAGGACAACCAAAATCAAAATAGGACAGACATCATAACCTCACGTCCTACTCCAAGCTTGTACCCACTGCATGTAGATAAGTGTGAGCAAAATAAAATGATTGAAAATTCAAATGTTAACAACCTAAACTACACAAATACCAAGCAAACACTAAAGATAGGACATTGAAAGGAAGCTACAAAATAAGAGATTGGCAAAGGAATGCAAACTAAAGCATCCTTTGATGGGTATTTGTCCCTGATTTGATATGTGCTCACTTTGATATCAAGGATGTTTAAAATAACTCCATGATTAATTAATTAAATGAGTAAGGGGACTCACTAATTAATCAATAGGGCACAACTTAATTAATTAAATTAATTTAGCTAGGGGGATGTCATTAATTAATTAAATAATATGTAATTATTTAATTAATAAATGTGGTCAGGACGACTAAATTCAATTAATATAATTAATCAAATTTAGATGTCTACACTTTGACCCTCTTTGTAGTAGCACTAGAATATCACCAATGCAAAGAAAAACAAGATGCAAGAAACTTGAAGAAAAAGGAGCAACAGAATGCCCCAGATAGAAGGAAAAAATGACAGTTGAGTAGAGTCAACAAACCGATAGATGAAGGAGTTAGTGATGCCCCCTCAAGAGGGTGCACAAGAAATGGAGGATTGAGCGTCATCTTGAAAGAAAAATTGACTCAGTGGATAGGGTGGAAGACAACATAAAATGAAACCGAAGGGTGAAAATGACACTCGAAAAAGAGTTTGTAGGAAGAAACGATGCAAAAAATGGTCCCAAAGCCAAAGGGCTAGTGATAGTAAAAATTAGGGCTTTAAAAGGCTCTATATTAGGAAAATTGAGAATTTTCTATTCACTTTGACCATGCTAGAGATAAAAAAAAAGATATTTGAAGCACTTTAGTGCATTCTAGAGATTATTTGTGCATGAACAAGATGACAATGAGGGATCCACAAAGTAGATGTTGTGGCGAGCGTTTGGCAATCCCAACAACCCAATCAAGAGGTGAGTACTAAAAAAATTGAGCCTTGCATTTATTTTAGTCATTTGTAGCTAGATTTAGGGTGAAAAACAACATTCCCCCAAATCATCTTTTGCGGGAATGCATGTTAAAGTGGTTGGACCATGTTCCTGCTAATCGCTTAAGAGATAGAGTTTGGGCCAAAAAACTAAGGTCATTAGGGTAGTTTGAGAGTGTGTTTTTGAAAAAGCGAGGATGCACAAAGGGAATGAGAGAATGCATTCTCAGAGTTCAAGGAGTCATGGGAGCATATTCCCATGAGGGTAGACTAGGCTAGACTAGGGAAAATGGTGGGATTGTAATCTTGTTGGTTTTGGCGAGGGATGTGAAGCCTGTATAGTCGATTGGATGACAACGACATGTCAAAGAATGGTGAGAATTCCAGAAAAGGGGGAAAATAGTGGGAGCATTGAGAAGAAAAGGGGATTAGATTAGAAGAAATGTTAGGAGAATGATTGACATGTCCTCTGGGTGTGATGCAGTGGAGCGTAGATATCCTTGTGAGTCAGGAGTGGATATCTATATGTTGCGGGTTGCTGATTAGTTTGGAGCGATTGAGTGAGAGAGGATAAATTCCGTTGGCCTAGGGTACCTAGCGAGGAAACCCCACATTTGGGCACATATGGCCATGATCATAGCCTTGGTAGAGCGGTAGAGGAGCAAGACAAGGACCTTAAACCTTTCGATTGGTGAGATCATAGTGACCATAAAGGACGTTTACAGGATCCTTAAATTGCCTATTCACAAATTACAAGTGGAGGTGATGCAAAGACTGGTGGGAGCAGATGTGCCACTCCATCATGGTTAGCTATCATTGGAGAGATCATTGGCACATATGCCTAAAAATAGACATATATTATTTTTCATTTGTGTATTGATTAATGGCTACATTATACTTGATAGAGGGAGGTTAGTGGTATTGGGGATGATTCGAGTGGTCATTAAGGTAGTGGACATAGGGAGATTGATGGCATGGGATACACTAGTGATAGTCGAGCTATACAACATTTTCTATCATGCAATTCAAAGATTTGGATATGTGACATTGTTACAAGTATGGGCATGGGAGGACATTGCCATCATATGACCGATAGAGAGAGCAGAGAGGAGGATGAAGGAGTCGGTGGTGTATAGCTAGAGGGAGTGACTACACTATGAGGGAGTTGATGATGTGGACCATTGGAGGGAGGCTCTAGACAAGGTGGATGTAGGGGGGATCACATGGAGACCCTACATGGGCATGGAAGGCTGTGTGGAAAACCCTAGGCATATTTCATACATGGTTACACCCATGTATATCATATTTTTTTGGGAGTATGTAGTGGAGAGATACTGGTCAAACAAGGTCATCTGATAGTTTGGAATCACATAGGATGTACCCAAGCCCAAGCATAGGTTCAAGTGGATGACCTAGGAGAGGGTGACAAAGTTTTGATTGACACTATGGAGGACAGGGTTGATTGTGGCATGGACCAAGATGACACCAATAGCATGGGATCCACAAGCAGAGAAGTTCGATCGAGGAGTTATAGATGCATATACTACATGGTGGGCATAGAGAGTGTTGAGGCTAGTGGGGAGATCAAGGTTGCCACCACTAGGGGTGTGGAGGAGGGAGGAATATGCTAGAGGCAATAGAGTGGGCATGTATCATCGCACTTAGAGGATTAGGAGGGTAGTAGACATAGTTTTGAGGGTGAGAGAGGTGCCAGTGGCATCGTAGAGAGAAAAAAGAACACCTAGGAGGAGGGTGACATATGCAGAGTAGGTTGCTGGGAGGGATGGGATGAGGTGATGGAGGAGAGGGACAGAGGAAAGATGAACCAATTGTCAAGGATATAGATGCAAGTGAGTAGGCACTAGCACAGGCACCAGGGACAACAACATAGCCATCTAGGATAGGTGGTCGATAAAGGAGACATGGTAGGAGGGAGGTGTAGGGAGATGGGTCAACAATGCCAATAGGACCAGTAGAATGGATACAGTCTCTTTAAGCATCTTTATCTTGGACTAAGAAGAGGCACATGGATGCTTTGGCAAAGAAGGACTAGCTATGGCAAGAGAGGGAAGGGCTAGTGGTAGAGAGAGATGGCCTAGTGCAGGAGAGGGATCAATTGCATGGGGAGAGGGATGGACTGAGGTAGGAGCGAGATGCAACTGTAGCCGCTAGGGATGATTTGGAGATCTCTAGATAGATGAGGAAGGAGAGGGCCTCCAGATATTAGAGGGAGAGATATGAGGCGAGGAGGAGCATCAATGGAGGAGGAGAGGGTGTATTGACAACAGTAATAGAGTGATAGCTAGAGGAGATCAAGGAGTTATCACATTAGGTTGGAGGGCTTGATGTGAGGTGATAGTACCTAAAAAGAAGAGGGAGACATATGAAGCACCTTAGAGGTACACATGGAGCAACTGCATGCAAAGTGGAAGATTGAGTAGGAGGACAGGGAGCTCCAGTAGGAGGGACTATGCAAGAAAGAATACACACTCCCATCACAGTGGGCACTCATCATAATCAATTATGGGATTGGCCTAGGGGCCATAGGGATAGGGTGATATAGGTGGAGGACGAGGACTAGGACCCATCAGACATGAGGGCACATGATAGGACCTAGTTGAGAGATCCTTAGAGAATTGTTTGATTTATGATATGCGATTTTTTTTGATGTACCATACACATGATGTACTAGTATTTCATTGACCCACTGATTGATATACCCCATTATTTGAAGTATTTTATTCTTTGACACATTGATGTATCATGATATGTATCATATATATTTGATGGATTGTACTTATTTTTTGGAGACATTATATAATATATATGATGGAGATTTGGTGGTGCACCATGTCTATGCATACTTTTATATTTTTGAAGATGCATTTATGGATTATGATGTATGTATGGATGCATATGATATATGTATGGATGCATATGATCTGATGGACTGACATGTTTGTGATGTAGGATGTGATATTTATGTGATTGTATAAGATGATTATATACATAAATGTGATGAGATGATTATGCCTATATGAGATGTATTGACTTATTTGTCACGCATGATACAATATGTTTTTAGGGGTAAATTAAGCATAAATGACATAATCAGATATCAAAGAGAGAATAAAAAATCTTATCTAATCAATATCACTCCTAAATCACATTGAAATAATGCAAAGTCAATTGAATTGAAATAATGATCTATCTAAAACTCCCTGAATTGAAATATCAAGGCTTCCATTGCTCTTCTCCATTGTTGTTGATGTAGGTGGCTCTCAGGTATTGCACTTGATTTCCTGCATAAGATGAACAATAATTTTGAAGACTATGATTATGTGATTCTAGATACTAGATTGAATTGAGAAAACTTATATAGATTTTCAACACAAAGGGGGTGAGAAATAGAACTCAAGTGTTGATTGATAGATAACTGAAATTGATTGATTAGTGAACTAGTCATGATTGATTTGTTAACTCATTTGATTGATCTGTTAACAGGATTGATTGGAGAGTGAACTAAATAGATTGGCTAGTAAACTCATTTGATTGATTAGTAGACTTAATAGACTATGGAGATGACTGATGGATTAGAAGACTGAAATGATGGATTAGTCATAAAAAGCTGATTTTGAGTTAAAAAGGTTGATTGATGAGTTAATTGAGTTAACTAATTAGACAATTGATTTGATCAATCAGTTCTGATTTTAGCAGGTGTTGTAGGATTTTGAAATTGAATTTCATTTTCATTTTCAATTTGGATTTGAATTTGGTCATTCGAATGCTGAAATGCACATGAAATTAATTGAAATTCAGATTTGGTGAAATGTGGAATTAGATGAAATGATATGAAATTTGAATTTGGGGGAAAATGAAATGAAATTAGACGAAATTAATTGGAATTTTAATTTGGGGAATTGGAGGAATTTAAATAATTTAAATGAAATTATTTAAACTTAGTAGATTGAATTAATTAAATAATAAAGATTATTTAACTAAGGAATTAATCATAATTAATTAAATAATTGATATTTAATTAATAATTAAGATAGGGTTAATTGATTAAATGATGAAATGATAGAAATTCAATAGTTAGGAGTGTTGAATAGTGATGATTAGAAGAAATACTTAGTTTAATCAAATAATTAAAGAATTAATTAAATAAATGAATAATTAGTGTAGAATTAATGAGACATTTTTAGGTGTCTACACAATACATTCATGTATGATTATTATGATGTATGACTATATCAATGACTATATGGATGTATGCACAATGATTATGAGTGGATGTGTATGATTTATGCCTATATGGATGTACACATAATGATTATGATTTGCTGACATGTGTGATGCAGGATGGGATATGGATGCCTATATGTCATGATACATATGTATGGATGCAATGATATGTGGATAAATGAATTATGCACTAACATATTTGTGATGCAGGATGAGATGTTTCTAGGCGGTTGTGATGACAGTTGAATGGAATACATATGGGAATGAAAATTTACCAAATGCATGACTACCATGAAGTATGAATGCAACTGCTCCAAGTATCACTCATCAAAGACAATACCCAAGGGGAAGTAAAGACACAAGAATACGTGCACATTCCTAATGACAATTGAGTAAGGAAAAGAATCATATGGGAAAGATGAGTGAATTAAATGCAATGGATAATGTACATGAAATGATCATCGAGCTTGAACACCCTTTAAAATGGGTTGCCATTTAGTGAGCACTTATTTTGATTTATCGTAGTATATGAAGCCCTAGGGCATGAGGAATGAAGGTGATTTCATCGTAAATACATGGACTGACTCATCAAACAAAAAATTTAGTCTAGAATCGCACAAGGTTACAAAGAACTTTGAGGGAATTGATGCTAGAAAAACCAAAAGTAGAAGACATGGCCTAGTGTAACATGAGATAACTGAGACCTTATAGGGGAAAAAATGGGACACATTAAGAAAACACACATAAACCATGCCTCTAATTTCATCACTCATAGCACATCGTGATATAACAAGATCATGGAGAGCATGAGGAGATAAAACAAAGGAGCTTAAATAAAGATAAACAAAGATAAAAAAGAATCAATGCCTACATGAGTGTCTCAAAAATGTTTTTCTAGAAAGAGTGACTAATGAACTGGATTTGATGATGTCTGACTTGAGGAAGGATACATCCCATGTAGACATGATTGGATGAAAGATAAACTAGACTTAACGACAAAGGTTACTTGGGATGATTAAGATGACAAAGGTGCTCTAGGATAATTATTGAAGGACCAGATGGAGGGACATGATCTTGACAACACATGATTGACATGAATATACAACTTGCATGACAACACTAGGCACACTAAGGATGTACAAGACTGGACTGACATATATACAAAGGACTGACACTGACACACACTATGTATAGTTGACAACCACACAAATATCCCATTGAATGTTTGATCATGGTAAGTGCAAGGTAAGCAACGGGAAGGAAAGATGGAGAGAAAGGCGATGATATGAATTCAGATGGAGGTTGGAGAAGTTGGATAGTGGTTGGTACCATGTAAGAAAGTTGAACAAGGATTTGATGGATAATGGAATTTCCCATGACACATGGCGCCTATTTCCAAGTTTTCACATGTACTTGTCAAAGGTGACACATGAAGTGGTTTTCACTATATAATGATTTATTTCTCTTTACTATTTTTTTTTCAATTTTCAATTTTTTTGTATTTTTGTATTTTTCAATTTTTTTTGTATTTTTGTATTTTTCAATTTTTTTTGTATTTTTTGAGTTTTAAAGAGTAGGGTACACTACTACAAATAAGGTGCAAAACCTTTTAAGATTCACAATGTTGATGGGATCATTGAGAGGTTCCCCTTATGGAGTAGATAAATAATAGGATCTTGAACCATATTTAGCTGTGACCACATATGGACCAATCCAATTAGGCTCAAATTTTCCTTTCTTTTTTCGATCTTGCTAATTTCTCGAATTCTCTCTTAGTACCGAGTCTCCCACTTCAAACTCATGAGGGTGAACCTTCTTCTGATATTTCTTCCTAATCCTATTTTGATAGATATGGAGCTGATCATGGGCCCTTTGATTCCATTAATAAAGAAGATTCAATTGCGTGAGCCTTGCCACACAGTAATCTTCATCTAATGAAATCTTTTAGGGATATCTGCAAACATAGCAATTCGACCTCAATTGGTAAGATGACTTTGACACCATGAACAAGTGAGTATAGGGTAGTTCCGATTGGGGTACAAACACTAGTGCAATAGGCCCAAAGGGTGGGATTGAGATGGAGGTGTCAATCACGACCAATTTCATTGAAAACCTTTTTAAGGATTTGTAAAATGATTTTGTTGGTTACCTCAGCTTGGTTGTTACCTTGTGGTTAGTATTGTGTGGACCAATGATGTTGGATGTGGAAAGTGGTACAAAGATCATACATATGTTAGTTTTTGAAGGGAGTACCATTGTTGGCAATGATGGTGGAGGGAACTCCATAGCAGTAAATGATATGATATAGGATGAATTTAGAAACTTGAACACCACTATTGATGGTGAGTGGAATGGATTCAACCCATTTGGTAAAATACTCAGTGTTAACGATGATGAATTTGTGGCCATTGGATGAGGGAGGATGGATCTTCCCAATGAGGTCAAGGCCCCATATAGAGAAAGGCTAGGTTGTAACAATAGGTTGAAAGTCATTTGCTAGAACATGAATTAGATCTCCATGTTGTTGATAAGGCACACACTTTTTGACAAAGTCCCAACAATCATGTTCTATAGTGGGCTAGTAGTATCCCACTCTCAAGAATTGTTTACCTAAGACATATTTGTTGACATGAGTACCACAAGATTCAACATGCACTTCTTTCATCGCAATATTAGCCTCATTTGCATATAAACATCTAGTAAGGATGTCATGATAGATTTGATGATAAAAATTGTTTCCTATGATGGTGAATCAGGTGAACAATAGATGAGGTTTAAAAAAAAATATTGAGATAGGTTTTGAGGAAGGGTACCATCTTTAATATATGTGTAAATGTCTTGGTACTAGGTGTTGGATTATTGGGGAGATTGTTGGATTTGGTTGTTGTTATTGCTGCTGCTATGATATGTTTTTGTCATTGATGTCAACATATTCCTGTGATTTATTCTAGTGAGTTTGGAAAGAGTTTTTGATCTAGTTTTATAGTTTGGTTTTGCTGATCATTGCTTTGTAGAATCCAATATTTCCTTTGATATATTCCAGTGTGATCAGCTCTTGTGCTGAGACTTTGGTATAATGTTTGGGATGATATTGTGTATCTTCATTTCTGATGGTTCATGATTTAGTGCTCTGCAAGTTATCTTTCTTCATGACAGTTTCTGATTGGTTGTGATCTTGATCTTTGAGAAGATGATCGATGAAGATCTAAAAAGAGGTGTTGGTGCTACTGTTCCTGATGGTTCTAACATGCTTGCTGGTGTTTCCTAGTCATTTCCTATTTGTTTTTATGATCTTCATTGATCATTGTGTGAGTTTTTGGTGATTTCTGTGAACCGGTGATGATTTTGGTGTTATGCGGTATTTTTGGTGGTGTAGTGTGTTGCGGTTGATCTTGGTGTGATTTCTGGTGGAAGTGATCATTTGGATATTTGAATTAGGTCCATGTTATGTAATGTAAATCATTATATTGGTCCGGTGATCGATCTTTGTATCATGTAATATAATTTTTAGAATTAGGAGTTGAGGGTTGAGGGTTTAGCTAACCTTGTTATCAAGATTGATGATTTGTATTTATAGGCGAGATATTTATGTAATTTTTGTATCAGTATTATGTCTGCATTATCAGAGAGAGGTGATTGTGTGAACACGATACTTATCATTTAGTGTAATGTTGAGGTGAGATTGGTGTTGCAGAGCAGACAATTGTTCTTAGCCAAAACTATCATTAGGCATTTGTAGATGCTATCATTGCAGTTCATTTCTTTTGGATTATAGTCTAAATCATATTGTAAGTCAGTGAGACTTCCCCGAGGGTTGTAGCCTTCCAAGCATATATCTTTTGAGCAGTGAGCTCTAGGCAACATGCCTAAATGCATGTGCATTCCCCATTGTAATATTTTCATATACTACTGCAGAGTATCATCTTATTGTGGGTAGGTTCCCACTGTGTTTTTTCCCTTAATCGGGTTTTCCACGTCAAAAATCTCGGTGTTTTGTTTTATGCTATTAATTTGTTTATCTGTTATTGTTGCAGTTTATCAGTTTATGTTTTGAAGTTTAATTTTCTTTGATCCGGTGAAGACTGATTCACCCCCCCTCTCAATCTTCCTTCATGATTGCTGCTAATAATTGGTATCAGAGCAAGATCCTCTGGTAGAAGCTTAATCGATTGAGGAGATCCAACATGGCAGCTCAAGGTATTCTTTTCAAGAAGGTCAGTTCGAGGTTTGACATAAGTAACTATACCATATGGAAGAGTCGGATGAAGGTGCACTTGAAATGTCTTGGAGAAGATTACTGGAAGATTACTAAGAATGTCTATATTGTTCCTTAGAATGGACCATCCACTCTCGATGAGGTTAAGGAAGCAAAATATAACATTAGAGTGAAGGAAGCATTTCTTACTACCCTGACTGATTCTGAAATGACAATGTTATGGGACTTCAGACCACACATGAGATTTGGGAGAAGCTTAAGATCTTGTATGAAGGTGATAGTCAAGTGAAATTTTCTAAGTTGTAGAGCTTGAAAGGAAAGTATGAAACATTGAAGATGGGAGATGATGAGAATATACATTCATACATGGCTAAAGTGAATGAACTTGTCCCTGGTATCAAGAATGCCAGTGGAAAGATTGAGGAAGATGATATTGTTGCTAGGGTGTTGAGATCTTTGCCTCCTGCTTATCAAATTAAGGTTGTTGCTATTGATGAGATCCATAGTGTGACTATAGTAATAAGAGATGTGTTGGTTGGAAAGCTTGCTACATTTGAGCTGAGCAAATTTGTAGAATCACATGGAAAGTCTGAGATCAAATTTAGAGCACCAGCATCGATATCCTGTAAGCAGAAGTACGAACCTTATGAATGCAGGATATCCAGCTATGAAAGAGAAAGAAGAGAGATAGCAGAAAAAGAGAAAGAGATTGATGAGCTTGAAGCACTGATTTATCGGAGATTGCCTAAAGGTGCTAGTAAGTATGATGGAAAGTTTCCCTTGAAATTTTTTACATTTTGCTTCTAGATGTTAGAAGAGAATGGCTAGGTATGACAAACATGATAAGTTTGATAAGTATGATAGGAATGATAGATATGAGAAGCATGAAAAGTATGATAATACTTACAAGTCTAATTAGAAGTTTAGGAACTAGAAGAACTATTATTATGCTGTAGATGAAGGTGTTACAGATGATGAATCAGAAGGAGATGAAGTTGTGTTTATTTTCATTAAAGAAGATATACCTATACCTGGTGATTCCACAAGTTGTTCTGATGAGGAGAAAGATTTGGATGCTAAGGTAGAAGAAAAGGGTGTATGGGTGATTGAAAATGGTTGTTCACATCATATGACCAGTGACAAACTCAAATTTGTAAGCATGGAAAGGTATGATGGTGGAATAGCTATATTTGGAGATGAAAAAGCCTATGTAATCCGTGGGAGAGGTTCTATTTCTTTTGATGGTAAGCATTAGATTGATGATGTCTTGTATGTTGAAGGTTTGAAGCATAATCTTTTGAGTGTTGGATAGATGGTTGATAATGGTTATGATTTACAATTCAAGGATGGTAATGCAAGATCTTGAATGCCTCCAGTATAGAGATTGCATCTGGGATTAAGACTGAAGGTAACATTTTTCATTTCAATGTTGGTGAGAAAAGTTGTTTGATTGCTAAGATAGATGATAGTTGGTTGTGGCATAGAAGGACGTGTCATGTAAACTTTGATTCATTAATCAAGATCAATTTTATTCAAGCTGTTAGAGATCTACCTAAGATTGTTAAACCTATTAATTTGGTATGTAAGGAATGTCAGCTCGGTAAGAAAACAAGGATTTATTTCAAGAGAAAACCTTATACATCTGATGGATTGATGGATCTTGTGCATACTAACCTATGTGGACCTACAAATGTTAGAAGTGTGCAAGGTGATAGATACTTTATGCTGCTAATTGATGATTATTCTAGGATGATGTGGGTTATGTTTTTGAAAGAAAAATCATAAGCATTTGAGAAATTCAAGATATTCAAAGATAAAGTTGAAACTGAGTCCGGATTGAAGCTAAAGTGTCTGAGATCTGATAGAGGTGGGGAATTCTATTCTGGTGAATTCAATTCATTCTGTGAGATGCATGGAATCAAAAGATAGCTATTTGCTCCTAGGACTCCATGCCAAAATGGGATTGTTGAGAGGAAGAACCATACTGTTTTGGATGCTACAATAACTATGTTGATTGAAGGTGTTTCGAAGGTCTACTGGAGAGAATCTATTAGCATTGTAGTGTATGCATTCAATAAAGTTCATATCAAAGTGTTAGATAGTTCAAATAACTGGAAGACAACTGAGAAGGGGGGGGGGTGAATCAATTGTCACAGATTACCGAAACCATCATAAATTAAAACTTTAATACTAGAATAGGAGTTAAACCAATTAAGCATAAACAACAATCACATAATAAATACCATTCACATGACACCAAGATTTAAACGTGGAAAACCCGATAAAGGGAAAAACCATGGTGGGAAGCCTACCCACAGTTAGATAACACTTCTGCAGTGTGTACGTGAATTACAATTGAGGGGCCTGCACTTGTAGGAAGGCCAATAGCCTAGAGCGCACTGCTCATCACAAAAGGAGCCTTACTGACTACATAGAAATCCAGACGACAATTCATAGGTGTTGAACTGCAAAAGATAGCATCTCCTATGCTTGAGTACAATTCTGATTAAGCTCAATACCAGAGGACTAGATCCTCTTACATAAACCCAATTCGATCTCCAATGATCGACCGAATCCTCTATCTGAATGATATTACATTATTCAGACATTACATCCCTTTCCATAACCATGATGATCTACAATGAGATCTTACATCTATATATACAAACCCTCGACCACCAGATAATAAACCACTTACATAATTACAAACCATGTTGGCCTTAGACCAAACAAATAATATCCAACACATAAGACATCCCAGAAACACATCGAGAGGTCCAATCCACATGTTAAATTAAAATCGATTCATAACCTAGATCAACCGGGACCCAGTATAGGTCCACGCGCTAAAGCAATGATCTCCATCCGCCAAGTCTCGAACATCATCACCATCAGCATCCTAAAACTCCACTAGAGACTATGCCAACACTACTTATGCAATTCATTAAATATCTCCATCAAAAGCTCTACCGGTGAAACCCTTACTGAAACCCGAAGCCAAGCTTCTAAGCAAATAGGATAGCATCCGATCACCAAACCGAAACTAGCTTACTAAACATGAACATGAGTATCGTGAATAAGCCAATTCCATAACCAAATCATATCGGAGTCTACCAGATCATGCCAGATCCAAACCAGGCCAAAAACCATTGAACCTACTGAGACTAGAAGGGTGCTGGTAAAGCATCCAAACAACTAGTGTTGGCATCAATGACAAAACATCAATGCAACACATAATCAATTCCTCCAAATGGCCAACACAAAGGTGATACCAATAAGACCCCTTATGAGCTTTGGTTTGGTCATATTCCTACTGTGAAATATTTCAAAGTTTTTGGTAGAAAATGTTATATTAAGAGAGGTGAGGATCTTGGAAAGTTTGATGCTAGAAGTGATGAAGGTATCTTTTTGGGATATTTCACAAAGAGTAAAGCCTATCGGTGCTATAACAAGAGACTAAGAAAGATAGTTGAGAGTGAAAATGTGAAGGTGGATGAGAACCTTGGGAAGGAGATCAGAGCTTATGATGATGGTTAGCATGTTGTTTAGCCTGAAGAGCCTAAGCAGAATGATCTGGTAGAAACTGTTAATCCAGATGTTGTTGCTACCAGTGATGATGTGTAGGAACTTGAGGATCAGAACAATCGAAAGACTTTGAGGTATGTTAGATTGAATCATTCCGAGAATCAGATTATTGGTGACAAGAGTAAAGGTGGGATGACTAGAAGAAGGTTATCTGCAAAAGAAGTATGTCTGATTTCTAAAGTTGAACCTAAGGATGTTGTTGAAGCCTATAAAGATGAAAACTGGATAAGAGCCATGGAAGAAGAGTTGGATTAGATTAAAAAGAACAACACTTGGGAACTTGTGCCTAGACCCAAGGATAAAAATGTTATTGGTACTAAGTGGGTTTTTCAAGAACAAACTGAATGAAGCCGATGAAGTAGTCAAAAATAAAGATAGAATGTTCTGCAAAGGATATTCACAGAGTGAAGGGATTGATTATGAAGAAATTTTTACCCCGGTTGCCAGAATTGAAGTTGTTAGACTGTTACTTTCTTATGCTGCTTATAAAGATTTCAAGGTATATCAGATGAATGTCAAATCTACATTTTTGAATGGTGATCTAGATGAAGAAGTTTACATTGAGCAACCTGATGAATTTTCACTGTCGGATGATGAAGACATGGTATGCAAGTTGAAGAAAGTACTTTATGGATGGAAACAAGCTCCTAGAGCTTGGTATGCTAGATTAGACAAACATTTGTTGAAATTGGGATTTACCAAAGGTGCTGCTGACAATAATACATACTTTAAAGTTGAAAATGATAACATTTTGATTGTTAAAGTCTTTGTTGATGACATTATCTTTGGTGGTGATGATGATATGAGTATGAAGTTTGTTGGTGATATGCAGAAAGAATTTGAGATGTCTATGATTGGCAAGATGAATTTTTTCTTAGGTTTATAGATTGCATAGACATGAAAATGTATCTTTATATCTCAAACTAAGTATGTGAAGGAACTGTTGAAGAATTTTGGACTAGATGATTATGTTGGGATATGAGAACACTGAGGGGGGGGGGGTGAATCAGTGTTCTGCCAGAATCAACAATTGTTAACTTTCTAAACCATGCATGTATGTACCAGTAAACAAATAAGCATATAACAAGAAGCAAATAAACCATCCACATAAATGAACACCATAACACACATAATTTATACATGGAAAACCTCAATGAGGAAAAACCACGGTGGGATTTATGACCCACAATATCAGTTCACTGGCCATATGAAAAGATATTACATAAAATAGGGGCCTACACTAGCAGGAAGACACACTGCCTAGAGCATATTGCTCATCACTAAAGAGCCTCACTGACTACAAGCTTTCTACTAAAGTGAATTACTAAAAATGAACTCAAGAATGCGTCTGCTATGCCAGATAGAGTTCTGGTTCTGGTTCTGCTCTGTACCGGTTCACAAACTTGAACTATTACCGGTATTACTTCTCCTCCAAGAATACTTTCCAAGCTATCTATAGATCATTGCATGATATAATGTTCGCATACAAAAATAATCTCCATACACATATTTCACATCTCACAGTTCTTCTATATATCTATCTCTATTCCATCAAAATACCATTATCTCCTCGTATTACACATGATATGCCTTATGTTGGCTTACAATGCATTTACAAAAGATATTCAATGTCGGCCTCGACAATAATTACAAAATGATTTACTAAATAAATCTTCCTTGATGTCAACTTCCTTGAAGTATTGATGCCGGTGCCGGTGCTAGTGTAGGCCCGAATGCTTCCAATGCCGGTATCTGTCGGTATATGCCTCCTAGTGACGGTTTGTGACTTCCATCAAATCTTGTTGTGATCAATGACAAAAAAATGAATCCAATGAGTGTCAATTGCCAACAATCTCCCCCTTTGGCATTGATGGAAACACTCATGTGAAAAATGGATTTCCTGCCGGTGTGCTCCCCTGAGCAATACACTCCATATACTCCATCTGATAATCTTTTCTTTGATATTTTTCACATATGTACATACTCCCCCTTTGACATTAATGCCAAAGACCGGTGAAAGAATAAAAGAATGAAAGAATATTGTTAGTGTCACTCGAGCTTAGTCATCTTTAGGACTTTTGGGTATGCCTTTTGTAGCAACTGAAGGTACATGTCCCAGCTTGATTTGAAAGTATCAGATACTGATGCAAGTCCACTCAGTAAGTGGGCAAATTATTCCTTCTCCTGGTTATCTATCGCTAGCATATCCATGCATTCTTTCTTGTGAACACCTGGTGAATCAAGTCTAGGGCTTACCAATCCTCTTAAATTTCTTGCTCTCCTTATTATTTTATCTTTATCCTTCTCAAAAGAAAAAACTTGGTTCTCCAAGGACACAATTTATCCATCAACAGGTGTAGTTAGTGCAGTCAGTCCATCAAAAGAGTTAGCAATATTAGCCATTTTGTCATATAATTCTTTCAATCTGCTATCTACATTGGCTGTAAGATTTCCCAAATTACAACATACTCTGTAAATATTAGTACATTGTTTTAAACAAATTTAAATGGGAATAAGCTTGTCTTCTATTTTCTTCTTCCCAGTTCCTATGAATTGATCAAAAGCTGCCATTTTAGCTGCAAAGAAATAGTCCAAAGCCTGTTGGTCTACAATCTGTCTCAAAGATTGATAATTGTTTGATATGTGCTCTATTAAAATCTTGAGCTTACCAGAAGGGCTTGCTCCATCCTCAATCTGACAGTCAGGCATTATTCTGTGTAGTACAGAGACCGATTGATCAATTAACCCTTTGTCTACAGTTCCTTCCTTTAGCAATTTCTGAGTGGCCATCATCATTAATTCTATTGGACTTAACTCAGAGACTAATTTCTTCTCGACTTGAGAAGTGTCAATTGACAAAACTCTTGCTGGGGAATCAATTTTACCTGCCGGTATGGACTTAGTTGATTTTACCTTTTTCATCTCAACCTCTATTGCACCGGTGGCTTCGCCACTTGGTGTAGTATCAGTTACTGCTAGTGGAGTATCATCCATAGTGTTTCTAATGCCATGTACATTCTCTTGCTCAAAATTGGTCTGTGTTGGTATAGACTGTACACTCTCTTTAACTGTCGATTGTGGTTGTGTCAAAATGGGAGTTGAACTGATTTGTCAGGAATGGTGGGGGATGTTGCCTTTGTAAATTCTTCTTGTGATGTGAGAAAGTCTAGGGTTTTCAGAAAGAATTTTGTCCATCCCTTACTTGTCTCATTTATCACCTCATTTACTCTTCCCATCATAAGGCTTATCTGTCGGTTTTTACTACTGAAAATTGTCCTATTAGCAGTATCTATACATCTTTTCATCTCTTCATTATTTATAGTACCACATTGTTCCAAAAGTGCAACTTCCTTGATTTCCCTATCCCTCTTGATAGCATCAAGTCTTCTAGACTCAAGTTTATTATATAGGGATAAAGGTATCTCCTTCAAAATTTCAACTAAGGCTTTCTTATAGATGTCTATATACAGTAAAATAGCCTCTTCTAACTCATTTTTCTCATTTTCTTCAAAATATTCATAATACTTTGATATATTCTTTAATATTCCATCTTTTAAAACTTCATTAATAATTTCAGCACAGGTCATTGTTGTCTTACCAGTTTCAGTATCATCACCCTTCTGCTTTTTGCTTGTGGTTGCCAGTGTGAATGGTTTCCTCTTCTGCGTAGGCTTCCTTACCCGTGGTGGAGGTACAGTAGGCTGAGTTGCCTTTCTGACAAGTCTCCTCCTAGGTTCTACCTTCTGTTGCTCTACCAATGGTTTTACCACATTCTTCCTTTGCACCCTTCTGAAAGCCAGAGGTTCATTATCCTCAGGATCAAAAGTAGAAGTTATAGGGGAAATGTGAACTTGTGGCTTCTTCACTTCTTCAATAGCAACCTCTACCGGTTTGACTGCCTGTCTAGATTTAGAGCCCAGTTGAGTGTCTATCTTATGCAACACATCTTGTACATATGCAAACATCTTCTCTATTTTCTTCTCTCTTCTCTTCCTGTTAAAACTTGTTTTTACTTCAAGAGCCTTCTCTCCTGCTGTACCAAAGTGTTATGTCTTATCATCTAATGGGGCATCTAACAACATCTTTACATAAAGCTCAAAAATGCTATCATCTACCTCATATCCAAGCTCAGTAATCCAGATTTGCCTGGGTTCAACTTCTTCCATGAGATTTTCATCAGTTTTCACCATGAAACATATGTTAGTGGAATACTTCTCCACAATATTCTTTGAAATTATCTCCCTTTTCCTCATGTTTTCTTGAAATGTCTTAAAATACCCCCAAAGTTTCTCATCTCTGCCGGTATGAAGACCAGTGACAACCATCTTGATATGTATACCTACTGGTATGTCATGAGCCCATTGCTTCTTTTCTAAACCAGGTAGCTCATTCAGAAAGTAAATCATTAAAAAAACAATTAAGTTACCATATCTAAAGGCACCTTTCTTGGTTCCTTTGATCTTAGTAAGGTTTAGCATCAATTCACTCCTCATCCATTCACATAAGTCATACTTCACATTATTCCTTAGCATCAGATATGCGACATGAATGCATGAACTTGCAACAGAATCCAATCAGTTGGATTGAGTTACCTTATATCCTATGATCATGCTTGCAAATTTTATGTCTGTGTTGGTTATTGTGCTTATCCTCATTGATATGCTATCTGATGCTCTGCGAAATGGAAAAGGTTAGCAAATGACAAACAACACAAGACACAAGAAATTGTTAGTGTTAGTCAATAAAAAACTAATCTAAACAGGCATATCAAAAGAGATACTAAAATCATGCTAATATATCTAACAAATGAAACAAAGATAATAAGGCATCTCCAAATGCCTCTAAGCACGCCCTTAGCTCCTTCTCCCTTGTTCCTCTCCTCTCCAAGTTCCAAAATAGTGTAGCTCTCAGCAGCTTTTTGCACTATGGATGCTTATGGAGGATTGAGATTTGTGTATTTTGCTCCAAATGTAAAATGAAAAGCTAAAATACAAGATGCTATTTAAAAATGATTGATTTTAACCAAAATAACAAGATTTTAGTTTGCTATGCTAAATTCTCTCTAAAATGCCTATAGGTTAAATGCATACAAGTTTTCAGGATCTGGATTATGAAGAAATGGGCTCTATTTATAGGAAAAATGGAGCAATGGATGGTTGAGATTGAGCAATCTCAACAAGGGTCAGGATTGAATGATTTTCAATCCATGTGAGGGCTTTCAACCCAATCCCAGAATGATAAGTGTCAATGTGAGATAGGTTGAGAGGAGAGGGAATAAGCATTAAATGCTTGATATGACCTTGGGATTTAAAGTCAAGGTTAGTTGAATGAATAAACTCTTTATTCAAAGAATAAAGCTTTTATCCAATGGATAAACTCTTGTGCAAAATGTAAAAAGGGATAAACATGGTCAAAGCAATAAATGTTTGGGGAGACAAGTTTGAAATAACCATAAATGGTTATGTAAGAGCCATAAATGGTCATGTAAGAGCCATTAGTGGTCTTGGAAGACTTTGGGGGTTAATTTGTTGAACACACAAAGCATTAAATGCTTTTCAAAGACTTTTGATGTCTTTGAGAAGTGACTCCATTTTGCTTAGGAATGTGACAATAATTAGGGGGTGGATTAGGCTAATTAGGAAGGGGTTAGAAGAATCTAGAAGGGGATTAGATTTGCAAGTGGATTTTGTGGGTGAGGGAAAATAGGATTTTATTAAAATAAAAATTCATTTATTTCAATAAATGTGTGCAAGTTGCATTTGTAGGAAAATGCAAGTGTGGGGGGGATAATGATTTAAATAAATGTTTTATTTAATTTATTTAAAAGAGGAAAAAGGGGGATTTAATTAAATAAATAGATTTTATTCATTTAATTGATTGGAATTTGGTTTAATGAATTAATTAAAATAAATTGAATAATTTATTTAATTAATAGGAAAATGTTTTGGAGATGAATTAATTAAATATTAATTTAATTAACTGATGGCTAGTGGATTTTTAATCAAATAAATAGAGAATATTTATTTAATTAAACTGGACAGATTTGTGTGACTACACTATCAGATGTAGCACCAGTGAGTTTTTTGACCTCTATGTTGGAAATTTTCTTACCAGGTTCTTGTCCGACCCTGGGTAAGCCGGTGATAGCCTGAATTGCCTCCTTCATGATCATGTAGGGTCTATCTAACCAAATGAATTTGTTGTGAACCCTGCTCAGAATGTATCTGATCACCTCATCCTTGAATTTCGGTATGTATAGAATACCGGTTAACCCTAGATCCTCAATTGCCTTGAATTCTGGTTTGATCTTCCTAGTGTCTCCCAATATCACTGATTGATACATGATTTTAATGTATTTGGTGCCCAAATCCTCAAGAGTGCAGTGAATGTATGCCCTCACATCTTCGACATACATTACTCCATCAGGAACCCTAGAAAATGCTCCCGCAGGGTCTTCCTTCTTGGCAATTTTGAGAACCTCCTTAAAGACTGGCATTAACCTATCCTTGACTTCGACAATGGTGGGATTTGCAATAAAATTAGGTGCTAATGATCTAGATGCCATGTTAGAAAATAATTGAGAGTGAATTCCGGTGGACGATCGAGTGCTTTAGATAATTGCTCAAAATCCTTTCTCAATGCTTTGCTCGCTCTTAATTCACCTTAACTTTTCTCTGAATGCTTGAATTCTCAGTGAGTAAAAATTAATTCACTTACCCTCTTTTATTAGTGAATAAAAACCCTAACTTTCTATAATTAATGCTTCACCAACAACCCTACGGATGCCGGTTTCATAGTTATGTGCCAGGGTAACCTTCATCGATGATGAATACATTTCTCCAGATCTCTTTCCAGATCTCCTTAGATCTCTTTTGGGGTAATATGCAAAATTTAGCAGTGACTTTGCCAACCCCTAAGGCTTATGCCTCAGTTACCGGTGGAATTTCCTATCGATGGAGGAATACCCTGTTCTATTGGTGGATTTCCTGGTATAGATCCATCTCCACTTTGTTCTTTAGATTTTCTAACCCATCTCTTGGTGTGATCTTGTTGTATTTCATCTACCTTTTTCTTTCCTTTCTCATTATTAACCGGTTGAGTCTTGCTTCTGCAATACTTAGCAATATGACCTATTTTGTTGCATGCATAGCATGTAACATTGTTCTTCTAAATTGCTTTGACATATCCGGTATTATTATTTCTTTACCTACAATGATTAGAAAAATGTTCAAACTTTCCACATGCATGACATTTAACATTCATTCTACAATCTTCTGATCTATGACCATATTTCTTGCAGTTTGTGCATTGACTGGGAACAAAATTGTAGTTTTAATTTGCCTTATTTCTACATTATTTAGCCATATGCCCAAATTTATTGCAAAAAAAAACATCTACCACTGAATTTATAAGCATTAGATTGTCTTACTGGTTTCCTCTGTTCTAATGAGTTCTGCATACCTATTGTCTGATCTTCATTAGCAGTACCAGAGCTTTCACCTTGTACAAATACAAGTCCTCTAGAATCATCAATCTATCTTTGTCTTTTCAGTAAGTCATCCAACTGTACAATGCCGATCCTAAACTTTTCTTTATACTCACTTGTAGTAGTCAAGTCATCTCTCAGAGTAGTTACTTGTCTTTCAAGTTCTTGTTCATTATTTTGGGAGTGTGCCAAATTAGTCCTCAACAAATTATTCTCTCCACATTCATCAAACTTGTTCTTCAGAGATAAAACAAGATTATCTTCCTTATTCTTTCTGTCCTCAATATGTTTTGATAACCTCATGGTCAGATCTTGCATTTCATTCTTCATGAGCATGTTTTCTTGACTTAGTTTTTGACATTGTTCCTTAAGAGCATTCTTCTCCTCATCATCCGGTTGTTGCAAAAGTTCTTTTCTCTTGGCTTGAGAAGATGATAACCTTTCTGTTGGCATATGGACACTCCAATGAGACATTGTGTGTGATTGAAGGTTTTGTCATTGATGGCAACCTTGCAATCCTATGGCACCGACAAGACATTATACCGACAAAGCATTACTCAGGCAACCTTGCAATCCTATGGCACCAGCAAGACATTATACTGGCAAAGCATTACTCAAACAAAACAGTGCACCGGCATCAACAAAATCAATCTACACTAGCACCGACATCGAAGATGTACACTGGCATAGAAGATGTACACCGACATAGAAGGAAATATGTATACCAGCACAGAGGCCGATAGGATTTTTGATATGTAATATTTTGTTTATCATTGTAAGCCGACTTGGCAAATTGTAAAATGACTCTTGTATATAAAAGAGATCATTGTAGGCATTTGTGGGATATGGATAGAATGCAATAAATAAATTATAAGGCAGACCTAATGTGCGAATTGTAGGTCAAAGGTATATGTAAAGAATAGAGCAAGAACCGGTACTGAATCTGGCATTGAAGATGCTATTGTAAAGCAGTACAGAATATTGGATTTGTGTAAATCCTCATTGTAAGTCAGTGTGACTTCTTATTGAGCAGTGAGCTCTAGGCAGTTGGCCTTCCTGCATGTGCAGGCCCCTATTGTAAGTAATATTCTCTTATTGGCCAGTAAGTGAATATTGTGGCTCACAAATCCCACCGAGGTTTTTCCCACACCGGTTTCCTCGTTAAACATCTTGTGTTATGGTGTTCTTTTCATGTGGATGCTTTTGATTCTGTTATTTGTATTAATTCTTGCATACCTGTATACTGTTACTTTATATTCTGCATATTCAGTTTTAAGAAAAATTCATTACTGGTCAGATACTGATTCACCCCCCCTCTCAGTATCTGTGGGAACCCTAACAATTGGTATCAGAGCCTGGTCCTCTATTTTCAGAAGCCTAACAGCTTGAGGAAGATCTTGACACCGATAAAGATGGAAAATTTGATGAAGCAACTTGAAGGAGCTCTTACTGACTATGATGCAGAGAAGTTGAAAAATATCAAATTAGAAGATGATTTAAAAGCAACTCAGGACATTATTTAGGCACTTCAAGAAAATCTTACTGTTACAAGAAACAAGAGAAGAGAACTTTGTGAAAAATTGCAAAATGAAAATGATGAAAAGGAATCACTAAATGATATGATAAGCAAATTGAAACAAGAGATCATGACAACAAAAAATGAAATGCAGGATATGACTATGAGATTCTGCAAAGAGATTGAGGACAGAAAGAAGAATGAAGAAGAATTGACCAGAAGACTAAGTAATGCAGCAAATGAGAACACAAGACTTAGCTATGAAAATGACATGTTGAAGACAGATCTAATGCATACTCAAAATGACTCGAATGAACTAATGAGACAAAAAGAGATCTTGGAGAGGGAATTGGAAACTACAAATCAACACAAAGAAAAATTCAAGAAAAGCTCAAAAGAACTTGGTACCTTATTGAAGAATCTAAAAACCAAAGGTGACACTTCTGGAGTTGGATTTGAAATTGGAGAAAGCTCCGGTACTGCAAATACCCAGGATCAAAGCAAACCGGTAAGACCCTCTAACACTTACAAATTCAATGGAAAATGCTTTAACTATAATAAATATGGTCATAGGGCAAATGAATGTAGATCTAGGAATTATCAGAACATCAATCCTCCCACCGGTCAATGCACCAAATGCATCAAAATTGGTCATAACTCTGAAAATTGCAGAATGAATGTAAGATGTTATGTTTGTGGAAGATTTGGTCATTTATCAAATAAATGCAGAACACAAACCAGCATAGGTTATGGGAAAGCTATTCAGAAAAATAATGTAACTTGTTATGCATGTAACAAGATTGGTCATATTGCTAAATTCTGTAGAAGTAAAGGTACATCGGTAGATAACAAAAGTACTAGCTTGAAAGGTAAAGAAAAGGTTGAAGAGGTTAAGCAAGAATTTTCAAAGCAATGGATTATAAAAGGTGATCTAAATATTGGGGTTACTCCTCCACCGGTAGAACCAACAAATGCTTCACCGGTAGGACAGAGCAATGCTCCACCGGTAGGATGTTCTTCATCAAATTGAAGAAAATTATCTTGAGGGTTTGGCAATTTAATGACACATGTGCTATTATTCCCTCAGTTAGAGAAAAGAAGTTGAAAATCCTTCGTTACCAGCAAATAAAGTTGAGTTAATACATTGCCGGCAAACAATTAATGTGGTAGGTAGTAGAAAAGACTTTATAAAATAAGGTTTTTGGCTCCATTTCATTTCACCATGAATTCAAACTTTCAGAGAGCGTGAAGATTTCCGAGCTAAGGCATTCCGAGCAAAGAGGCAAAGCACTTCAGCAATCAACCCATCCAAAGGTAGAAAAAGGTATTTATCATCATGGCATCCTCCTCTGCACCTGAATTCATAGAAAACCCTACAGTAGTCGAGGTTATAAAATGCCCTAGGCCCATGTTTGAGCTAGTTCCCGAGGTAGCTAAGAAAGATGACAATACAGGTGCTTTTTCCCAAATTCCAAAGGGTGCTGTTTATGCAGAAGTCCCTAGAATGTATAATCATTGCAACATAGAGGAATTAGGTGATGAAGAAATAAAAAACATGTATATATCTATCATATGTGACAATGCCAGAAATGTGAAACCTGAACATAAAATTTTTGAAACCCTAGGATTCACTGAAATCCTCTGCATTCCTGAATTTCCCAAGGAAGTGGTTAGGATAGTTCTTAGCAGGGTACATGGCTCATTCTTTTGGCTTGACTCAGTGCATAAAATTACAAAGGTAGCTATGAAAGCAGTAACAGGGTTACCTTCCACCGGTACCAGACCCGACAAAACCAAGAAGGTCTCCAATGACCTAGTAATGAAATTAACTGGTGCAACATCAGACAAAAGATCATTGAGGGTTAATGATGTGACCGATACAAATGTGAGATTCATTAGCATGATTCTAGGTTACAAAGCAACTCATGCAAATAGGCTTAACTCTGTTTCCAGTTTATGCATAAAAAGTGCTTATGACATGGTTAAGGACAATGTAAAAATTGATATCTGTGAATGGTTAAAAGATGAGTTAATTGACAATTTGGCAAAAATCAAGAAGGATAAGAAAGGGACCTTTAGATTTGGAAATTTGCTTGTATGCTTAATGTTACATATAACCAAACAGGCTCCCGGTATAGGCAACACGGATTTTGGATTTGACATACCGGTAGGAAAACAATTGTTTGACTTGTTCAACAACATGGGTGAAAATAGAGAAAAGAATATCAATGAGTATTTTCAAGCACTAAAGGTCAGAATGAATAAAAGGATCAGACTATCACAGGAAATTGTCAACAAATATAAGGATGATATATGCTTTGTAATAAAAAAGGATGAGATCTGGATGGAAGTAGTCATCCCAAGAACAATCTAGGTTATAGAGATGGGGTATGAAACAGATGACCACATAGTGGAAACTTATGCCAAAGCACTTCTGGAAGCCCCCAATGAACCAAAGGAAGAAGTATTTGGTAGTGCTGAGACCATCAAAAGTCAAATTCAATCTAAAAAGAGAGTAAAGAAAGTTGAGGCATTTGTGAGGAAAGGAACCAGGCAAGCAAAAGCCATAAAAGATGATGTATTAAAGAAAACCGGCATAACAGAAGAAGAGTTGGCAGCCCAATAGCCTGAAACTCATCGATCACTGGTAGATACCTCCTCAGAAGGAGATATGCCAGCAACTTTCAAAAGAGTTGTTAGGAAAAGAGACCCCTCACCGGTATCCACTCCTTCACCTAGAAGGACAAGACAAAAGCAACAAGCTGTGAGGTCTCTAGTCAAGAAAGCCACACCTAAGAAAAAGTTGACTCCCAAAAAGAAGAAGAAGACAAACACTGACTTGGCCCCTTTTGACATATTACTGAATGAGATCACAGAGGAAGGTAAATTGAAAAACATAGGGAAAATCTATGACACCCTATCATATGATGAGAAAGGACAAATCAAGGAAAGTGTTATATTACACATGGACATGTATAAAAAGTTTTTGATGCAAGTCCTAAATGAAATTCCTGATGAATTATATAAAAGACTTGAGGCTAGAAGGCAAGGAATAGTTGAGTTGGATAAGAAAATTAAAATAGAAAAATTACTTGCAGTATACCTGGTCAACTCACCTAAGGAAATTGATGATTTGATAGCTCAGGCCAACCAGACAGTTTTTTCCACTGCACACCGGAAAATATCACTAATGGCAGGTAGAGTTACTGAAGTTTCAAAAGAAACAGAAGATGGTTGGGATACATTCTTGGTTGAAAAAGAAAAACAAGAAGAATATAGGAATCCCAAGCCCATTCTAGTATATCAAAAGGACAAAGGGAAAGGTAAAGTTGGTGGACCACCAAGTATCAAGATTAGAGACAACTTACCCCCACCTCCTTTAAATACTCCACCGGTAAAAACAACAACTGCAGAAGATCAACCGACAGCTGAGAGCATGGACACAGAGGATAATAATCCTAATCCTAAAGTCCTATATACTGTGAATGTTGATACTCAAAAAATCAACATAGTGGTAGATAAGGATACCACAGATAAATTTGATAACAAAGAGCAACCGGCAATAGGAAACAAAGAGCAACCAGCAATAGGAAACAAAGATCAAACGACAACAGATTTAGAGAAAAAGATGGAATCTGGAACACAAACAGAGCAACCAATAGAGCTAAAGGCTCCAGAATAGATGCCACCAGTAAGAAATGATGCAGGAAAAACTGTGCTTAAAGAGATGGAGACACAAACAGACCTACCAAAGGTCAATACCAGCATGGTCACTTCCACCGGCCCTTAGTTTATTGGGTCACCATCAAATGTAACAGAGGTATTTCTCGAATCTATCAAGAAAATAACTGATTATAGCTCACAAGCCTATAAAGCGATAGATGATTCAATTCTAGTTTTGAAATCAATAGCTCCAAATTGTAATATAGCCAACAAAGATTCTTTAGGCCAGTTGGATACACTTTGTAAATATATTTCTGGAAATTTTGAGCAAACAAAGGTAGAAACTGTAAAGGAAAGTGTAGAAAAAGAGAAACAAAAATTCTTTGAGGAAGAAATAAAGAAGTGTAACAGGGAATTTGACACACTTCTACCAGAACTGTGCAATTTATTGAAAGAGTACAAAACTCTGTACAAAGATACCTGTAAGATAAACATTTTGACCATGGATGTAGACAAAAAGATGAGCAAGGTACAGGAAGAGATCAATAAACTTGCTGATAATTTTGTTAACTCACCCGATACATTATCAGTTTTTGAGGAAAAGATAACAAATTTTGAGGAAGAATTGCTCAAATTAGAAAGAGAAAAAGAGAAAATAATAAACAAGGCAAAATTTTTGAGATCTAAACTAAGTCCAAGATTGGACTATTTAGCATCTCTACGTAAGGAAATCTCAGAGGCACTAACACAGGGTAGCAAAACACCGGCAGAGCACTTGCAGCATCTCACCGGTACAGTATACAGAACTGAGATAGCAATAAAGGAGAACAAGAAGTTTATGGACGGCATAAACTTAATTCTGGGAGATATTCTTCAGATAATAACTACCCAACTACAAGGTTGAGGTTATGAATTGGTACAACTACAAAATCTACTATCCTTTGTCATTGATGCCAAAGGGGGAGTAGTAGATGAGAAAATTCAAAACATAGGGATCACATGCTCAGTGGGAGCTCTCACATTTTTGGTAACATTTTTTGGTCTACACATTTTTGGATATCTTTTTGAAATTTCTCATGAGTGTTGCCATCAATGCCAAAGGGGGAGATTGTTGGCATATGGACACTCTAATGAGACATTGTGTGTGATTGAAGGTTTTGTTATTGATGGCAACCTTGCAATCCTATGGCACCGACAAGACATTATACCAACAAAGCATTACTCATGCAACCTTGCAATCCTATGGCACCGGCAAGACATTATACTGGCAAAGCATTACTCAAACAAAATAGTGCACCGACATCAACAAAATCAATCTACACCGGCACCGGCATAGAAGATGTACACCGGCATAGAAGATGTACACCGGTACAGAAGGAAATATGTATACCGGCACAGAGGCCGACAAGATTTTTGATATGTAATATTTTGTTTATCATTGTAAGCCGACTTGGCAAATTGTAAAATGACTCTTGTATATAAAAGAGATCATTGTAGGCATTTGTGGGATATCGATAGAATGCAATAAATAAATTATAAGGCAGACCTAATGTGCGAATTGTAGGTCAAGGGTATATGTAAAGAACAGAGCAAGAACTGGTACTGAATCTGGCATTGAAGATGCTATTGTAAAGTAGTACAGAATATTGGATTTGTGTAAATCCTCATTGTAAGTCAGTGTGACTTCTTATTGAGCAGTGAGCTCTAGGCAGTTGGCCTTCCTACATGTGCATGCCCCTATTGTAAGTAATATTCTCTTATTGGCCAGTAAGTGAATATTGTTGGTCACAAATCCCACTAAGGTTTTTCCCACACCGGGTTTCCTTGTTAAACATCTTGTGTTATGGTGTTCTTTTCATGTGGATGCTTTTGATTCTGTTATTTGCATTAATTCTTGCATACCGATATATTGTTACTTTATATTCTGCATATTCAGTTTTAAGAAAAATTCATTACCGGTCAGACACTGATTCACCCCCCCCTCTCAGTATCTGTGGGAACCCTAACACTTTCTTGTAGGATAAGAATGAATTCATTTGCAGAATTCAATTCTTCTTGAAATTTCAAGTTCTTCATCCTTTCAACATCATAATCCTCAAGTTGCTTCTCCATAGCCATGTTCAAAGATTCCGGTTTCAGGATCTTCCTCAAGTTGTTAAACTTCTTCTGAGGTACCAAGCTCTGATACCAATTGTTGGGATATGAGAACACTGATAGGGAGGGGGGGGGGTGAATTAGTGTTCTACTGGAATCAACAATTGTTAACTTTCTAAACCATGGATGTATGTACCAGTAAACAAATAAGCATATAACAAGAAGCAAATAAACCATGCACATAAATGAACACCATAACACATAATTTATACATGGAAAATCTCAATGAGGAAAAACCACGGTGGGATTTGTGACCCACAATATCAATTCACTAGCCATATGAAAAGATATTACATAAAATAGGGGCCTGCACTTGCAGGAAGGCACACTGCCTAGAGCATACTGCTCATCACTAAAGAGCCTCACTGACTAAAATCTTTCTACCAAAGTGAATTACTAAAAATGAACTCAAGAATGCATCTGCTATGCTAGATAGAGTTCCGGTTTTGGTTCTTCTGTGTACCGGTTCACAAACTTGAACTATTACTAGCATTACTTCTCCTCCAAGAATGATTTCCAAGCTATCTATAGATCATTGCATGATATAATGTTTGCATAAAAAAATGATCTCCATACATATATTTCACATCTCACAGTTCTGTTATATATCTATCTCTATTCGATAACAATACCATTATCTCCTCATATCTACATACATTGAATTGACCTAGCAGACTGACTTATATACCTATTACACATGATATGCCTTATGTCGGCTTACAATGCATTTACAAAAGATATTCAATTTCAGCCTCGACAATAAGTACAAAATGATTTACTAAATAAATTCTCCTTGATGTTGGCTTCCTTGAAGTATTGATGCCGGTGCCGGTGCCAGTGTAGGCCTGAATGCTTCCAATGCTGGTATCTGCTGGTACATGCCTCCTAGTGCCGGTTTGTGATTTCCATCAAATCTTGTTACCATCAATGACAACAAAATGAATCCAATGAGTGTCAATTGCCAACAAAATCCAAACCGGTTGGAACTCCTATGGTGAGTGGTTGTAAACTATCCAAAAATGATGAATCTCCTAAACCTAATCAGAGTTTGTACAGATCTATGGTTGGTGGAATACTATATCTTACTTAGACTAGGACTGACATTATGCATGTTGTGTGTATGGCTACTAGATATCAAGTTGATATGAAGGAAAGTCATGTCACTACTGTTAAGAGGATATTCAGGTATCTCAATGGAACTGTGGATTATGGTTTAGGGTATCTGAAGAATGATGATTTTATGTTATGTGCTTATAGTGATGTAGATTGGGTTGGTGATGTTGATGATACGAAGAGTACTACTAGTGGAACATTCTTTTTAGGTAAGAAGTTGGTTTCATGGGCTAGCAAGAAACAAGATTCAATATCTTCATCTATAGGTGAAGTTGAGTACATTGCTCCTGCTAGTAATTGCACTCAAATAGTTTGGATGAAGCAAATGTTGAAAGATGCTAGAGTTATTCATGATGAGGCTACTATTATATACTGTAATAATTCGAGCGCTATAAACATGTCAAAGAATCTGGTACAACATTCAAATTATAAGCATATATCGATCAAATATACTTACTTGAGGGAGCAAGTCAGTGAAGGGAAGGTGAAGCTAGAGTATGTATCTACAAAGGAACAAATTGCTGATATTTTCACTAAGCCTTTGCCTATAGATACATTTGTCTATTTGAGAGACAAGTTAGGGGTATCCACCCCTCCTGATGAGAATTAGATGCATTGAGTTGCATCGATCAGGTGGAATTCAAAGCCTTATTCTTTTATCTGGATTGATGAGTTGGTGTTGCTCCTTTGCTAGAGTAGTCTGTTGATTTGGTTGTGTATCCCAGGGGGAGAGATTCATGATTCTATATTGGGAGAGAGTTTGGTTTTCTATTTTGAAGATCTTTGGCATTGCCGTCAAAGGGGGAGAGAGATCATGTGAAAAATTTCTTTATCTATTTTGATCTTAGGGGGAGTTTGCTGGTGATATCTTATTTCTTTTCATTGATTGTTTTTCACATTCATATGTTGCCATCAATGCCAAAGGGGGAGATTGTTGGATTATTGGGGAGCTTTTTGGATTTAGTTGTCATAATTATTGTTTCTAGGATATGTTGTTGTCATTTATATCAACATATTCCTGTGATTTATTTCGACGAGTTTGCAAAGAGTTTTTGTTCCAGCTTTGTAGTTTTGTTTTGCAGAATTCAGTATTTCTTTTGGTATATTCCAGTGTGATAAGATCTTGTGTTGAGACTTTGGGATATTTTTTGGGATGATATTGTGTATCTTAATTTCTTATGGTTCATGATTTGGTTCTCCAAAAGTTATCTTTCTTCCTGACAACTGCCGATTGGTTGTGTTATTGAGTTTTGAGATATTGATCGATGAAGATTTGAAAAGAGGTGTTGGTGCAACTATTCCAGATGGTTCTAACATGATTGCTGGTGTTTCCTAGTCATGTCCTATTTGTTTTGATGATCCACATTGATCGCTGTGTGAGTTTTTTGTGATTTCTATGAACCGGTGATGATTTTAGTGTTATGCGGTATTTCTAGTGGTGTAGTGTGTTACGGTTGACCTTGGCGTGATTTCCAGTGGATGTGATCATTTGGAAATTTGAATTAGGTCCATGTTATGTAATTTAAATCATTATATTGGTCTAGTGATTGATCTTTGTATCGTGCAATATAATTTTTATAATTATGAGTTGAGGGTTTACTCGACCATATTATCAAGGTTGATGATTTGTATTTATAGGTGACACTTATATAATTTATGTGTTGGTATTGTGTTTGCATTATCAGAGAGAGGTGATTGTGTGAATAAGAGACTTATCATTTAGTTTAGTGTTGAGGTGAGATTGGTGTTGCAGAGTAGACAATTATGCTTAACCAGAATTGTCATTAGGCATTTGTAGATGCTATCATTGCAGTTCATTTCTTTCGGATTGTAGTCCGAATCATATTGTAAGTCATTGAGACTTCCCTGAGGGTTTTAGCCTTCCAGGTATATATCTTTTGAGAAGTGAGCTCTAGGCAGTGTGTCTGAATGCATGTGCATTCCCCATTATAAAATTTTCATATACTACTACAGAGTATCATCTTATTGTGGGTAGGTTCTCACCATGGTTTTTCCTTTAATTGGGTTTTCCATGTCAAAAATATTGGTGTTGTGTGTTGTGGTGTTAATTTGATTATCTATTATTGCTCTAGTTTATCAGTTTATGTTTATCAGTTTAATTTTCTTTGATTTGGTGAAGACTGGTTCGCCCCCCCCCTCTCAGTCTTCCTTCTTGATTGCTGCTAACACTAGGGTGATTGGGGAAAAATTATGTTACACACCATCTCCATGTGAGATGTTTCCATAAAGGTAAAAAGTATTAGGGTTTCCATAATTAGATGTATGAAAATAACTAATATTTATACTTAGGGGCCATTACATTAAAAGAGGGGGAAAACCCAATAGATCTAGCCACAAATCATCAAGGATAGGGCTGAGAATACTTATTAGGTTTACTAGATCTGGAGATTGATACCCTATTTTATGTTGAATTGTTGAAAAGATAAAATTAGGGTAAATATAATAGAATTGAAGTAATTATGTGTGAATAGTGAGCTATAGTCATTGGATAAAGCCACAAACCTGGATTTGAGAAATGTAAGTTTATTTAGATCCATTCCTAGAAGGAGCTCCTAAAATGTCAGGACCGATATGCTTGTTGTACGAGTCCTCCACACTTTTCGTCACCCAAACGGAAATCTCTTCATCACTAAATAAAGTCAATTTTGAAGATCATAGCTTCGTACCTGCTTCCTACAAATAGAAAGAAGGGGAAATGGGTTGGGAATAAGGGTTTGCCTAAGTCAAAACCTAATTTAGGAATTAACCTTGAATGAAATATTATAAATACTAAAAAAAACAATGGAAAGATATACCTTAGATCTGCAATGACTGATAATAATGCTTTTCTTCTTAAATGTAATCACATATGTTGTAAGAAATGACATGAACATGATAAAAACCTAATCACACACATATTATTGCATATGAATGATCTAACTTTGCTCCACAATGTTTGAATAAAGAGTATGTAGCCTTGTAGATATCTAAAAATGCTTGATGAATACTTCACAGATGCTTAAGGTCGAATGTAGATGAATACTTATGATGCTTGGATGAAATTAGGTTGATCAAATGCTTTTATATAGGGGACCCTAGGTCAATTTACTGGTTAGGCGGACCTCCAACAATCATATAGAGCCACCAATTTCATTTCTTATCGAAGAGATAAGTCACATCCTCCCCTTGAAAAATTGGGCCCCATTGATGCCCTGGTCCTCCTCAATCAAGGGACAAATTTAGGCCTAGAGAGGAGGATACCCCTCCAAAGAGTCATTTGGTGGGTGTATATGACATCAAAACTAAATTTAGGGCACTGAACATACCCGAATAAGAGATTAGGTGGAAACGTGCTAAAGTAGGGGTACAAACATGAGGTGTAAATTGGCATGTGATAATTTATGATGCTACATTTAACCCCCACTTTAACAAGAGAATGAGCCTATGCTAATACTCATGGTAAAGTAGATGAAAGAGAGATGAAGGAGATGGAAGAAAGGGGAAACTAGGAGCATAATCACAAGAAGTATAAGAAATCACTAATTTTGAGGATCAAAACCCCTAATCTTAGGATCTTAAATCACTCAAATGTATGCAAGGGCAAATAAAATAAGACAAAAACAAAAAGTCAAAAAAAGAAAAACAAAGACAAAAATCAATAGACACACAACACAAAAGCTAAAGATAAAAAACAAGACCTCAAGTCAACTGGACAAAGAGACCTTGCCATCAAAATGTCTCAACCACTAATATCATTCTTGAAAAATGCCATCTCAAGAACACAAGTGATCACATAAAATAGAAAAGAACACATCATCCATGAACTACAAATAGCAAAACTATGAGTTCATGAGATGAAGGAAAGAGAGAGCATGGATACACATTCTAGATGTGTTTTTCTAGGCAATCCATGAGAATAATAATGAGAGAGGACATGGATACACACTCTAGATGTGTTTTTCTATGTGATCCATTTTAGGGAGGAGAAAAGGAATAGTCTAGCTATATTTTGCTAGTTATAATCATCCTTGTGCATGTGTGCAAGTGATATCTAGTTTCAAGTATATAGCACCCCATATAAGAGTTTTTTTTCTTTGGTTTTGAGCGTGCTTCAACCTGTTTGAGACATATAATGCAAATGCAAATGCCAAGGGGCAAATGTATGGTTTTAGGAACATCTCGTATAAGAGTTTGTTTTCTTTGGTTTCAAGAATGTCTAACCTCATTTAAGACAAATACATGCCTATTTTTTAGGACATCCCATGTAATAGTTTGGTTTCTCTAACTTTGGTATTGTGCACCCCATCTAAGACATATATCAATGTTGCATCTGGTTTCAGCCATGAAGCATCTCATGTAAGAGTTTTTTTCTCTAGTTTCAAGAATGAACACCCCGTTTAAGACATGCAAAGATATAGTACAATATGGAACAAAGAGGGTGATATTTATGCCCCACCTTAAGATATCAACATAGCCCAATGTTGATGTATTAAGGAAACTAGAAACAAGGATACCCACCTTCAACACCAAGAAGATATCCTTTAGGAAACAATGTCCATATATCCAAGCTAAAGAGGGAATACTCTTACAAGAAAGGATAAGATAGTTGAAAAAGATATATCTTGAAACAAGTGTAAAGAGGATCCTTGGAGGAGAAGAGATATTTTCTCAAAAGACTTCTACCTCCAAGAGGAGCTTTTGAACAAACATAACATATTCTACCAAAAGAAGGGAAGGAGAAAAAGAATGCATACCTCCCCCTATTGCTAGGTGAAATGGATTCTTGATGAAGGATGACACACTTTTGAACCAATGTGAGGGGTAAGGATATGATATATATATATTTCAAAGTGTAAAAGAGGTTGTAGCCACAAATATACACCTCTTGCATAAGAGATAATCATTGAGAAAACAACATCTTTACACAAGGAATGACATCAAATCATAAGAAAACAATACTTCAACAAAGGAAAAGTGGATCCTTAGACAAAACAATAGAGAAAGAGAGATTAATGCCCCCCAAATGTAGGGACAAGGAGACAAATAGCATGACCTCCAAGGAAAGATTAGACATAAGAAAATGCACAATATACTTACATGAATAAATATCCAATGTAAGAAAAGACATTATATGTAAAATTCAACTCCAAAGAAGAGGTAATCTTGAAAGGGAAAGAGAGAAATTAGAATAAAATATCACATATTCCACTAAATAAAAATATTAATCATAAAAGGCATACCATTCCATGCAAGAAAGGATATCAAAACATGAAAAATGCAACCCTAACTTGGGAATAGTAACACTTCAGATAGAGAGAAAGAAAATGATAAGGTTCTTTCCTCCCAAGTATAGTGGCAAGAATGAACCATGTTGCTACCCCAAGATGTTTGATATTGAAAAAGAATCACCTCTTATGAAAAATATCCCCCAATTAAGTTAACTACTTGTGTCATAGGGTGAGGAGCAACATGAAGGGTGAATGGAACTGCTAAGGCACTACCTTTTGACCAAGAAAAATATCAAGATTAGTTGTATGAGTATGTGAAAAAGATTATATTATTCTTGAACAAATTATTTAAATGATTTACACTTTCCAAGAGAGTGAGAACCACCATGATGAAAAAGGAAATGTTCACTACCTTCTTTATGCTTATTGCTAAATTTTATGAAAGGAAAAAAAACATTCTTATCATAATTCAATCTCTAAAAGATTCTAGTTTCTAATTGTTCTTGATCATCAATAGGTGTATATTTAGTATTTTGAATTGTAGAGCAAGGGTTGTTGGAAGAGGAAGGATTTTCATCTATGATTTTGACTATGCCTCTATCAATGAGTCCTTGCACTCCATTTTCAAAATTAGGACAATCATTGGTAGTATGATCATTAGTTTGATGATATGAAAAAAAATGAATATTTGAAGAAGAAGCACCTTTATATGAACGATGAGTCTTTTGTCTTGCAAGATGATCCTTAAAGTCTTGAATTCTAAGGAGATCATCCATAGGAGGTTCATGATAGTTTCCTAGACCTTTGGTATTATCTTGTGTAGGAGGATTTATAGGGACACTAATTCCTTGTTCAAATTTCTCAAGTCCTTGTCCTCTAAAACCTTGTTTTGATATTATGTTATAGCCACTCCTATAAGAATTTCTTAATTGAAAAGGAGGAACATTATAAATGGATTTCTTTGAAATTTATAGTGTAAGTGTGTTTAGAGGGAACAAAGGGAAAAGTAGATGAGGAAGGAATATCTTGTGGAGGAGGATTTTCCTTTCTATCATCATGAATATCCTCTTTTGTAGATTCAAAAGGAAGATCCTTATCAAATAAGGCCTCATCTTTACTTAACATTATGTTGGGAGATAGATCATGAATGAAATTCATAACATCATCTTTTGTTAAAAAAAATTGATGATTAAGATAGGGTCTAGGAGAATAAGGTGGATCCTTTTTCTTACGCCTAGGTTTTTTTAGACATGCCTCTTTAATAGCCTTTCCATATATGGGAATATCCTTAATAGCTTGAAACAAAGGAATATTTACACATATGTTTTAATTTATCAATAAGATCAAAAGCTATGTCATCCTGCTGCCTAGACACTTCTACCTGTAATCTTTGAGGAAGTGGGGGAGTTCTTATAGGTGTGCCTGGAGTCTCAGACTAATGGACTTGCTCAAGAATTCTAGGTTGATCAGGTGTAGTGTCCTAAGAAATCTCCTCATATGGTAATTCTATTATAACTAGAGGAGATGGGGTAGGTAGAGTTGTTTTTGACCGTAAGTGAATATCACTTATATCGAGAGAATATGCAAAATAGGATTAGTTGAAAAAACTTGTTGTTGCTGCTGGGGTTTGTTATTTGGATTTGGCATAGGTTATGTTGGCAGTTGGGCTGGCTTGGGTGGAGTAGCTGTCACTTGATCAAAATGCTTCCTATGAGCAATCTCGAAATAATATTAACATTTCTCAGTGACTAAATGGGGAATTCTACTTGCAGAATGCTAGAACCCAAAATTGTTGGTTCGAAGATAGACTTCATGATAGAACGAGGTGAAGCAGATCGAAGACCTGTTGCAATGAAAACCATTCATCTTCGAAGGGTAACACTTGCGCTTCCAGATTATGGTAGTGTTGATATAAACAAATTACTTAATTGAATGACAAGATCATTGGTTCATCAAGGACTAGTTTCAAGAGCGCGTAGAGTTGGGCCAGGGGGTGGAGGAGATGCTCGACCTCTTCCACTGAATTTGGATTGTTCAGGCACTGTAGGAAGGTCCTATCTTGCTATAATTTCTCTATCTGGTTCAACACTTGTTCAATCCCTAACACAGAACCATCCGTGGGAAAAGGAGAAGGTAGACCGAGGGAAACAAACATCTCTATACGATGCTTGATATCTGGAACCAAAATCTATAAAGGCTCAAGCACTACTGATACATGCATGATTACTCTATGCTAGTTAATGAAGACATTAGTCTTCCTGATTAATTACTTGCGATCTGTAATTCCTTTTTCTCTCAACTCTTCATCATGAGAAATATACACCATCTGAATTAAGCTCTAGGCTACGGGGAGTTTAGGACCAATAAAAAGCATAGAGTTGTTAATGAGAGCACCTACTTCAGCACAGAGGGATTGTGCTTCTCCTAGAAATATTAGCACAAGTTGCAATGAAGGGAATACTATTTAATCCTTTCCCAATGGGAAACATATAATTCTACCAAAATTGGAGAAAAATCCTGAGGCACCTCCAAGGGGGGAGGAAGGTTTGACAACCAAAAGACTTCCTCATCTTTTTCTCTAACCTCATATTATAGCTCCTTGCACTTATCTTGTTCATGAACCACCTGACTTTCTAGAGCGAGGATTTTATCATTTCCATCTTGTACAAATTATTGAAGTCGCGGCATGTGATCTCGCTCTTGCTACAACAAACCTTCCATATCCAGGAATTTCTTCTCAGCTTGCTCCATGCTACTCCTTTTTTCATGCACATCTATCTCAAAATTTTCTCTTTCCTTTGAAAGCATGACCTGTGCATCACTTAGTTGTCGAGCGTATTCTTCTTTTAGGTGAATCTCCTCACGCAACTGTGTATGAACTTGGGTAGCATCTCTAGAAGCTTCTTTTAGCTGGTGTATTTATTGCTCCTTCTCCTACAATTCTTTAAAGGCCACATTCCTTATTGCCTCTTGTCCTTTCAATTGAGAACTCACATTGTTCAGGGCAGACTACAACTTTACTTTTTCAAAGTTAGCCAGTGTCAACAATCCCTGCAAGCGGTTGATTTCAGCATTCCTAGCTTTGTCTTCTTTTCTCTTTTGGTCCAAAGATTCTCGGAGACTCGCATTATTTGCTTGCATTTTCTCCAGGTGATGACTCTATTTGATGAAATTTGAAGACACAGCCTTCGAAGTTTCTTCCATGATTTCAAATTTGTCGGATGTTGTAGCATTCAGGAGATTGACCCTGACAACATACAAGGTGTAATCGTTGGGTCTCATTTGGGGCTCCAGCTTGTTGAATATTGGTCGTCACAATTGGAATGAAAACTAGGTAATAAAACAAAATTTAGGGATTAAACATCCTTGAACAACTAGCTTTCCTATAGAAAAGGCTCATTTACTTATCGACTAGGGACGTAAACTTGAAACGGGCTAACACTGTATGTGCACCAAGTTCATATCGCAACCATTCTATCCTACTATATGAAAAGAAATTATTTGAAGTAAATGTGCCAAAACATAATGAACTAATACTTAATCAGAATTCACAATTGAAAATAACTTAAGCAACTACTACCAAATGATAATGTTCTAGCAAGCGGATAGAAACTACTCTACTGCTGTGGCTGCAGGAATAGACACAGGAACTGTTTCCAGTGGTTGCAGGAACAAATAATTGCCGAAACAACAACTACTGAAAAATATAAACTAACTGGAAAACACAAAGGATTACTCACCAAGTGGGCTTGCTTGAGTGAGTATATCCAGAGATTTTAGATTACAATTGTTAAACTCAAAATCATATTGATCTCTTTATTCCAAATTGACTGTGAAAATACATAAGTCTAAAAAACTGAGTATTACAAATACTATGATCATTCTCTTCTGTCCCCGAGAGGAGATAGAGACCCTTTATTTATATGGAAACTTATAACAGATTCCTAACTCATCAACCACATTCCTACGGATTAGGTGAACAGGTTTTATTATACTAAAGAAGAAGTCAACGCAGCAAAATAGAACAACATCTGTCCCGCAGCTGAGAAGATATAGCATGACTTGCTTCCTAGATCTAAGCTCCATTAAGAACAATTATTAATATCTCATAAATCATTCCATTGAAGAACTGGTCAAGTGGCTTTGATCTCCTTTAATGCTGCTTTTCTTTGACTAGGTCTGCATTGTGGCGACATGCTTGGTGTTCCTTTAAACTGCCACTTAGTCTTTCCTTCTCCTTTGCCGACCCTGCATCATGATGTTAACGTGCACAACAAACATGTGTATATAATAATGCTAACATGGCATAAATTAAACCATACTTAAGATTTATTTAGATATTTGCATAGATAAACCATTTAGAAACCATTATATGACAACCTTAAGTATCGGGCAATATAGTTCCAGGAACACTTAAAAGGTATCAACTAGGATAGTATCCTGATCCAAATATCATCTAATCACAAGACCTAGGAAAGAATACTATAAAAAAAATCTATCAAAATAGAGCCATTATTTAGGCTCATCATCTCCCCCTAACCTAACTTCTTGCCGATCCTCCAGCAAAAGGAAAATTATGAATTCTGGCATTGATTATGAAATTGCTAGGGGTAACCTACCCAGAACCTCTTGCAGACAAATTCCAGTAGAATCCTTTCATCTTCTCCAATTGCATCCACCTGGTACATTCTGTTGCCTCATAATATGGTGGATCATTATCCTTGCATCCCATTAGTGGCTATAGGAGGATTGGAGGCTGAAAACTGAGAGGCAACCAATGTCTTCCTTTCATTCTTCCCAAGTACATATATTTGGGTGCTCTCTTTAGTGCTACATGATAGTTTTGTAAGGAGTGTGGCTCAGATTGCTTCAACTCATTAGGCAGGCTATTCCAACACTAGACCAAATTTCCTATTGCTACATGTACTTCCCTTGTAGCCATTTGCTCATATTCTTTATACACCTCTTCTCTTAAGGGCAAAATGTCTTTTGTGAAATCTGGCTGATATACAATCTTTTGCCAGTCAAAATAAAGTCTTCTTGGCTCTCTTGATTCAGCCCTTAATGCTAGTGAAAGGTCAAGTCTTCCTTTCTATGTATCTAGAACTTCTCTCCTCTTGTAATTTTGTTTTGCACCCATGACATGAGATCTCTCAACTGGATATCTCTAATGTAGAGGAGAGGGTTCCAATCAACATCATCATGAACAACGTAGTTGTGTAAGTAAAATTCACATAGCAGATTCTTAATGACTTTAGGAGATGTCTGATAAACATGATAGAATTCCCCAAGTGTCTGCAATGAGGGACTTAGATCCCTGACAATTCTCATCATCTGGAAACAAATATGTTGTTCCTTTAAATATAGAGAGTAAACACGAGGAGGTACTCAACATTGCATTAGCTGCGGTACCATAGTGGCCACTGTTTCCACCTTAGTTTTAAGCTAAGCAATCTTCTCATCTTGTTGTTCAATAATCTTCTTCCGCTGGTTAATTATTCTCTGCATTTTTGCTTTCTCCAATTCCCATTCCTGGTAAGGGCAAGTGCTACTGCATGATTGGTAAGGGAAGTAGGTGGTCTATGAATAGGTGCCCAAGGCTTCATCTGTTCAACTCTGCTTCCTGCTTCAATAACCTGTTCTGTAGTGGATGCTAAACTATCAAGCCTATCAAAACCTACTTCTCCCTATAGCTACTCATCAAGGTTATGCAGTTCTTCTTCTTCATGCAGCAATGCATCAATGTTCTACAGTTATTCTTCTTCATCTTTTTCTTCTTCCCTTTGGAGTTCCCTAGGTGAAGAAGAAGGAACATCATTGTGGGGTGGACTATGTGGCTCTTGTTCTTGAGAATCAACTAGAATGCTTACATTTGGCTCCATTGATTGTTCCCAATCTTTAAGATTTTTTTGGAGCCTACCACTACTTCTCTGAGATTTTCCTTTAGTGGCTGCAGGACTGCTTCCAGTAGCTAATTCCTCAGCTACTTTAGTGGTTGCAGGAGAAACAGTTTTTGTGAATTTCCTTTTCTTGGCAACAGGAGAGGGTAAATCCTCACTTTTACTTTTCTCCTCCTTCTTTTCCATGTCAACCTGTTTCCCTTTGCCTTTTTCATTTTGTGCGGCAGCCTTGGTTTTCATTAGGCTTTGAGAAGGAACCCCTACTGTAGCTTTTTCTTGTAAGGGTTCCTCTACTGCAGGAACATTTTGCTCCGGTGATATCCTAGAGGATGAGGGTTCAATAGGGGAACTAGGTTTTTCAAGATTCTCAAAATTTTCCCGCTCTTGAGATGGAAGCGGCTCCTTTGGACCCACATTATCTACCCTAAACCTTCTAACTTCAAAAAATTCATTTGAAGACATTGGAGAGACATCTCTTAAAGATATTTCAACCAACAACTTAATTAGACAATGATGAGAAACAAAGTGAGGCCTACCTTTATGGGTTTCTGCTATGCTTATGGAAAGAAGGTTGTACAATATGTTTGGAACATTCATCCTTCTCTTATTGGGTAGATGACTCAGAAGCTTGAAATGATGGGAATGTAGACATGAGAACCTTCCTTCACAAGTTAAATACTTCAAAATATACAATGCTACTGCTATCCATTCAGGTGGAAGAGATTCTTGTCTAGGTCACTATCTGTCTATTACCAAGGGTGGGTCTCCCTATCGTGTAAACTTTGCTCTTGCACTACGTGCATCATTAGATTCAGGGTACTTTTCTCCGTCTGTTGGCAACCTGGTTACTTCTGCAATCCATTCCTCTGTCACCACAACTCTCAAACCTTTTACCTGTGCTTCTCCATCTGAAAGTGTGCGGGTGAATTCCCTTGCAATTTCCTCATTAAACTTAGTCAGCTTCATAAAATAATCTAGTCACCCACTATTGCAGAATACTGGTTCACAATCTTGGTCTTGAAGAAGAATTTCATGAGCTGTCGGTTCATGACAAACAGGTGGACCACCCATTACAACAATAACACTTTCTACTCACCAATGGCATAAATTTTCCCAATTCTTCAACTGAAATATACTCAATATGCTCTTATTTGGTCAGAACGTAGCTCCAATTCTAAAATATCTCTAGGAAAACAAAAGGACAGAGTACAAAATATCACCTCAAACCAAAAATTTTAAAAAATAAAACTCAATCTGCGATGACATAAGAATTATCTGCTAGAGCCTAGAGTAATTCTCATCATACTCCCCCCCAACCTAAGGTTTAATAGGTGTCCACACATGCAGAGGAGGACTGAAAAGGACACTATGCAAAATATCGTAATAATATTTAATATAGTTTAATTATATACATGTAACAAAAATAAATAGACATGAGCGTACCTGACATTGTGCGATAATGACTGCAACTGAAGAAATTTATTATATAGGACATTGAGCCGCCATACACGGAAAGCAAAGTGGAAATGAATGAAGAGAGTGGAAAGAAATGAGTGAATGTGGAATGGAATATTTATTGCGCATAAATGCACTTCCACCAAATATGAAAGTATTTAATATGAGCATGGAACAAAGTTTTAGGAGGAAGAGGTAATGACAAAGCCGCCGCCTGTTGCTGTAGGAATCTTGGGTTTTTCGGGTGTGGAGAACTGCTGTAGGAATTCATCCTTGTTAAGAGGCTTGTGGTATAGGTGCAGAAAATGACCATTTACTAAAAATTTGAATTTGACTTGATTAATTGTGGATAACCGTACACCATTAGAGAATGTTTCAATTACCTCATAAGGTCCCAACCAGCGTGTCTGCAATTTTCCCAAGTTGAATTTATACTCAGAATCATAGAGAAGGGCCCAATCACCTGGCTTGAATGATTTGTCTTTTATAAAGCGATCATGCCACTTCATGCACTGATTCTGAATTATTTCTATGTGCTACAGGGCTGACTTTCTTATTTCATCTAAGGTATTAAGCTACAGGAGCCTTTCCTGTTGTGTTGTGTCATATCCAAGGCAATAGCTATTCTCAGGGTTTTATGCTCAAATTCCATAGGCATCATAGCTTTTGTCCCATACACCATTTCAAAGGGTGTAAACCCTATTGTAGTTTTCCAAGTGGTTTGATAAGCCCATACTACTTCAAATAACCTGCTAGACCAATCCTTACGGTTAAGAGCTACTATTTTGGTCAATATAGATTTAAGTTCCCTATTAGTGATCTCTTCTTATCCATTCACCTGAGGATGATAGGGAGTGGATTTTCTATACCTTACATTGTATTCATTAACCAAGGCGGTGATCAAAGTGGAAGTGAATTGTGCTCCTTGATCTATCACAATCTCTCTGGGAACTCCATACCAAGTAAATATATCTTCATATAAAAATTATGCTACCTTATTATCCCTAGCATACTTGAATGCTTTAACCTCAACCCACTTTGTGACATAGTCAGTACATACAAGAATGTATGACCGACCATTTGATGATGGATCAATTGGCCCAATAAAGTATAAGCCCCATTTGTCAAATGGTGTAACAACCACTTTCGGATGTAAAAGCATTTCATCAGACTAAGTTGGTTTTCCCATTCACTGACATCAGTCATATTTCCTGGTATATTTGATAGCATCTTTGTGCAAAGTTGGCCAATGATACCCTGTAGTTAGTATCTTGAGAGTTGTTCTCTTGGAAAGAAAGTGACCACCACAAGGCTCATCATGATAGGCATGAAGGATATCATAAGTTTTATCTTCTCTAACACATCGCTTCATAACTTGATCTGGCCCTGTATAGGATAAACAATCTGCTATCCATGAGAAGTTGAAACTCTTTTCTACCAGTAATCTTTTTTCCTTTGGTGAGAAATGAGGAGGGATCTTGTTAGCTGCTAAGTAGTAAGCTATGTCAACATACCATGGAATGTTCAAATTAATTGAAAACAAATGCTCATCTGGAAAAGAATCATCAATGGCTTCAGGACTATCTGGTTTTTGAATTCTGGATAGAAAATCTGCCACTACATTTGCTTTACCTAGTTTGTCTATGATAGTGATGTCAAATTCTTGCATTAACAACAACCATCTTGCCAACCTACTTGTAATAGAACTTTTATTCATGAGGTACCTCATGGTTGCATGATCAACATGCACAAAGATTTGCTAACTAGTGATATAGTGCCTGAACTTATTGAGGGCATAGGTAACAACTAACATTTCCTTTTCAGTGACAGTATAATTTAGCTTTGGTCCTTGCAAATTTTTGCTGTATAGTAAATTGCATTCTCCAAAACTCCTTGCTTCTTCCCCAAAACTACTCCTATTGCAAAATCTGATGCATCTGTATGAATGTGAAAAGGAAGAGACCAATCAAGTCCTTTAAGCACAAGGGCCTGGGTTAAGGCTCCTTTAAGTTTAGAAAATGCCTCTTAACATGTTGTCCATTCAAACTCAACATCTTTTGTTAAGAGAGAATACAGAGGTCCTGCCATCTTACTGAAGTCCTTGATAAATCTCATATAGTACCCTGCATGGCCTAAAAAACTTCTTACATCCTTTTGTTTTGCAGGGGCAGGAAGAGCAAGTATTACCTCAATTTTGGCTGGATCAACTTGAATACTTGTTTGAGAAATATGATGCCCCAACACTATTCCTTCTTGCATCATCATGAAGCATTTTTCACTACTTAGGGAGAAATTATGATCCTCACACCACTGCAATACTTTGGCAATATTTTGCAATGCTTCCTTAAAGGTGGCTCCATAAGCAGTAAAATCATCCATGTAAATTTCCATATAATCATAGGATATATCTGAGAATATACTGAGGACAACCCTTTAAAAGGTTGCAGGAGCATTACATAAACCAAAATGGAGAATTGAATAGGCATATGTTCCCCAAGGGTAAGTAAATGTGTTCTTTTCCTGGTCTTCCAGAGCTATTCTGATCTGATTATAACCACTAAACCCATCCAAGAATGAAAAGTATTGCTTGCCTACTAGAGAATCTAATACTTAATCTATGAATGGAAGTGGAAAGTGATCCTTTTTGGTAGCAGTGTTGAGCTTCCTATAGTCCACACAAACTCTCTATTTCCCTCCTTTCTTTGGAACTGTAACCAGGGGAGAAACCCTCTGACTGTCTGAAATAGGTTATATGAATCCTACATTAAGCAACTTTTGTAGTTCCTCCTTAACTATTTCCCTTAGGGTAGGATTAATCCTTCGCCGAGGTTGTCTAATTGGTTTAGAATCCTCTCTGATATAAATCCTATGGGTACACAATGTAGGATTTAATCCCTTCATGTCATGATAATCCCATGCGAAGGCTTGTTTTTGGGCTTCGAGTAACTCTATTAATGACAACCTTTGATCTACTATTAGTTGACTATTGATATTCAAATTTCTTCTTGGGGCAACCTCTATTTGAGTGACTGACTCAACATTACATATTTTAGATAAACAAGAGGTTTGGATTTCCTGTGATAATAATGTATGAAATATTTGTGGCTGCAGAAGAATCTAAAGAGCTTGCAGACAGAAGAAGATTATGCAGAGGACTTGCTGGTATACCAAATGACTATTGAAGTGCTCCATAATGATTTCCTATGATGTTAGAGAGTACCGTATCATCTTCTTGAAGTTCTATGAATGGTTCCCTAGTTAACTGCATTAGTTGTTGAACATAATTAATTTCCTCCGCTTCTTCTCCTATATTTGGCAATACTATTTTCTCTTGATCAAGTTGTGGTTGTGTTGGAGAATAAAATGCTAGAATAGGGAAAAGTAGATCAAAGACCTGTTGCAATGAAAACCATTCGTCTTCAGAGAGTAACACCTTCGCTTCCAGATTATGTTAGTGTTAATCTAAACAAATTACTTCATCGAATGGCAAGATTGTTGGTTCATCATGGACTAGTTTCAAGAGCACGTAGAGTTGGGACAAAGGGTGCAGGAGGCACTCGACCTCTTTCACTGAAATTGGATTGTTCAGGCACTGTAGGAAGGTCCTATCTTGCTGTAATTTCTCTATCTAGTTCAACACTTGTTCAATCCCTAACACAAAACCATCCATGAGAAAAGGAGAAGGCAGACCTAGGGAAACAAAACTCTCTATGCGCTGCTTGATATCTGGAACCTAAATATGTAAAGGCTCAAGCGCTACTAATACATGCACGATTACCCTATGCTGGTTAATGAATACATTAGTCTCCCTCATTAATTACTTGTGATCTGTAATTGTTTGCAGGAAAATTGGTGCAAAGAAACAAAAAAATTGGTTTCAAAAGGGTCCACACACCAATGGGACTCGTGGTGCAAGTTATGGAGCTATATTGAATAGCTAAATTCCCCAAGGGATGTTCCATTGTTCTCTATCTCACAAGATTCCTCAAGTCAATGCCTTTGCTCTCAGATCACTGAGCAAAGTGACTTCAGGAATGACAACTCCAAGAATGAGGGATGTTTGATCAACTTAATATGAATGCATTCCTAGTTATGCATGATATTAAATCTAATATGATTTAAAATAGCATGGAATGTGATGATAAGATAAAAGATTAGTAAAGCCTATCCTAACATGATATACTAGTCTAATATGAATGTGCTATGATAATGGAAATGCTTCTTAAAATGCTTATTAAGATGATTTCTATTCAAAGAGAGGCTAAATGCTTGATTAAAATGACTAAAGATTAGATGCATGAAACTTGGATATATTTAGTAAAATGTCTACAAGTTTGATACTAAAGACTTGGGTATGAAAATGAAGAATGAGAGCTCTATTTATAGGGAAAATAGGGAAATGGATGGTCAAGATTGAATAATCTTAACAGGGTCGGGATTGAAAGTTAATCAATCCATGTTTAAAATTCTCACCAATGAAATGGTGACAAATGTCAACAAAAGACTACTTGAGAGGAGATGTAAGAAGCATTAAATGCTTGAGAAGACATGATGGTTACCTTAGGAGGTAAGGGTTAAGGTTAGGTTAGGGTTATCCATTGGATAAAGCTTTAACCCAAAGGATAAACTCTTGTGCAAAGGTTAAAGGGATAACCATGGTCAAAGCAATGAATGCTTGATGAGACCCTTGGGTTAGATGAAGGTTGAGTTAGAGAGAAAGTCTCTAATTATGCAAGAAGGTTGAGTTAACCATGGTTAGGAAGACTTTGAAGGTTAACTTGTTGAAGACATAAAGCCTTTAATGGTTTTCAAAGACTTTGAGGGTTTGAGAAGTGACTTCCCTTTTCTTAGGGATGTGACAATATTTAGGAGATGGATTAGGCTAAATTAGAAGTGATTAGAAGAATCTAGAAGGGGGTTTAGGAGACAAGTGGGAGATGTAGGATTTTGCGAGTGGAGGAAGGTGAATTTTAATTAAAATAAATTACTTTATTTCAATTGTGGTTGCAACTTGCATTTCTAGGATTTTGCAAGTGGGGGGATTTAATTAAATGGGCTAGAAGGGGGATTTTAATTAAATATAAATATAATTAAATGGTCTAGAAGGGGGATTTAATTAAATGGCTTAGATAGAAGAAGGGTATATTAATTAAATCTTAATTTAATTAATAGGCGATTAGAGGAATACAATTATTAATTAATAGGAAGAATTAAGAATAATCAAATGAGTAAAATTCAGTTAATTCATTGTGCAACTTTTAGGTGTCTACATTTCGCCCCTCTTTGAGTTAACGTGTGTGCACATGTTGATTCAAAGAAAATTTTGTTGGATATGATGTATGTGTCAAAATGTTGATATGATGCTCCAGATTTGATGACCGATATTGATGATGAATCGATATGAAGAATTGATTTGATATGAGATTGATGTCGATATGAAACTGATATGAAATTGATGTCGAGATTTGATATGATAATGCCCCCTCGGGAGATCATTCATGCACAAAAGGCATGAATGATCTCTCGAAAGAAGAAGAATGCTATTTGAAAGATAGACGAGTGGATAGTGACGACATGCATGGGTTTGATAAGATTGATTAGATTGATTGGATTGAGATTAAGATTGATTAGATTGAGATCAAGTCTGGTTTTAAGTATGATACCTCCTGTATAAGACATGGATGATTGAAACGTCTGGTTTTAGGAATGATACCGCCTATATAAGACAAAGATGATCGAAGTGTCTAGTTTCAGGAAGGATACCACCTGTATAAGACAAAGATGATAGAAGTGTCTGGTTTTAGGAATGATATATGCTATATAAGACTTGCTCAAAACATCTGGTTTCAGGAATGATATATCTTGTATAAGAGCTGATCAAAACTTATGGTTTCAAGAATGATATATCCTGTATAAGAGCTGATCAAAATGTCTGGTTTCAGGAAAGATACATCCTGTATAAGACATGATAGATGATAGTTGGAAGAATGATGAAGATATGAAAGTGAAGAAAGGTTCCATGATGATGCGATAGATATGCATGCGAGGGATGCAATGATGAATGCGACTAGATGATGATGATGAGATGTATCTTGAAAATGAGAAGTATGATGTGAGACGTTCATGATAATGATAATGATATGAGATGTTTATTGAAAATGAGATGTATGATATGATATGTAAGAATGACATGATGATGATAATGATAATGAAATGATACTAATGCAAGATTAAAATGATATGCAACTAAATGCAAGTGTAAAATGATATGCAACTAAATGATCACCCTCATTTTCTCGTTGTCATTCCTGTTTAGTCACATGTTTTTTCTCTATTTTTGTTTGTCATCATTGAGCTTTTGATATGTTGGAAGTTTATACAAGCATAATGGTACAATTGAACCATAATGACCTAAGTAAAACATACATGGATTTTGATATTGCAAGATGACACAAACATCGAGGTATAATTAAACCAAGATAACCTGAGTGTTGCTTGTGTAAAATAGACACGAGTTAACCATTTGTATGCACAAAGTGGAACAATGTCTTCAATGATATGTTTTCAATCATGTCTCGAGACAAATTTGCACCATACAAGTGATCGCCTCACAGACAGAAAAACAAAAAATATCAGATTCCCTTGCTACTTTCTCTAGCTCGATGCATCCTTGAGAAATTTAGGAGATCCAATGATTCAAAAATTTAAGATGTAAAATAGTCAAAGCTTCATGCGAGATGTAAACAAATTATAATTCAGAAAATCATCCATCATGTGTGTGTTGAAGTTGTATTTGGATAATTGTCTTGTTTTCTTGGCTGATGAGGTGTTGTTGACAGGGTTTCCTTAGTGTGCCGTGATTCTTGTTTACTTGTTGCTGGAATGCTTGAAGTCAGAGGAATTCTACCCCTAGTTATAGATATCTATCTATATGGATATACATAGTGATTACCAAGTCATGGTGGGATATGATGAACTAATCTTCAGATAATCAAGGATAGTGACTACGCTAAGTATGTCCGGGATAATGTTGCATAAAAAGTGTTGGGCGATGGCCATTAGCTTTGACTTTGGATGTAAAAGATATGAGTAGTGATAGATAGAGGAGCCGTTCCCTCACAAATAGCGCCTATTGCCAGGTTTTCACCACTTGTTTTTATTTCACCTTTTTTTGTTGTTTTTCTGATTTTTTTGTATTTTTCTGATTTTTTTATTTTTTTTATTTTTTATTTACCTTTTCTGTGCATTGGACCACTCAAGTGTAGAATTTATTCAGATGGATGCTGTTGGTTGGTTTGTCGAGCACATCTCCTTCTGAAGTTGTTAGCTGATAGGCTCTTGATCCATAGGTTGATATGATAACATAGGTACCTAACCAGTTAGGTTCAAACTTCCCCTTCTTTTCTCGATCCTGTTGATTTCTGGGATTTTCTTTGAGTACAAGATTATCGACTTTAAAAATCCTAGGTATGACTCTGTGGTTGTAGCTTCTGCACATGCACTGCTAGTATGCTTTAAGATGATCATATGCAAGTTGTCGTTTTTCATCCAGAAGCTCTAGTTCTTGCAATCTGTTTACCCTATACTCCTGATCTGGTATGAGGCATTTTAAAGATACTCTGAGTGATGTAATTTCTACCTCAAGAGGTGAAATTGTTTCTGATTCATACACCAATGAATATGGCGTAGCCCCTGTAGGTGTCCAGATGCTAGTCTTGTATGCCCAAAGTGCTAGATTGAGTTCTACATGCCAATCCTTACCTGCATCATTTACTATTTTCTTTAGGATTTTTAAGATTGTTTTATTTGATGCCTTTGCTTGACCATTCCCCTATGGGTAGTAAGGTGTAGAGAAGCGATGTTGGATTTGAATTGCTCACATAGTTCTCGCACATCTTGATTTTTGAAGGGATGACCATTGTCTATGATGATGGAACTGGGAATGCCGTATCTACAAATTAGATAATTGAGAATAAATGAGGCAATCTATTTTCTAGTTACTATGGTCATTGGGACTGCTTCAATCCATTTTGTAAAATACTCTGTCGCAGTGATAATGAACTTGTGTCCATTTGAAGAGGAAGGATGGATTTTCCCTACTAAATCAAGTCCCCACTGACATAAAGGCCAAGATGTTGTAAATGGCTACAACTCCTATGCTGGTGCATGGATAAGATTGCCATGAATTTGGCACTTAGGACATTTCTTTGCAAATTGATAAGTGCCTTTTTTATTGTCGGCCAATAATATCCCATTCTCAGAAGTTTTTTAGTGAGAGTAGGACCACTTGAATGTGTGCCATAGATACCCTCATGAAGCGCATGTAAAGTAGAGTCAGATTCATTACAATCAAGGCAATGAAGAAGAGTACCGTCTAGACCTCAACAGTAAAGTGTGTCAGCGGTTAAGGTATAAGAGGCGGCTTGCCGAATAAAGTCGCTTTTTTTTATTATGAGATAGGTCAAGTAGTAGGGTATTGATTTTAAGATATTCATAGATTGTCCCGTATAGAGGAGAGTCTGAACCGGTTAAGGCATAGATGACATGGGAAGAAAAATTGTCATAGGCTGGGGAAAACAGTTGCTCTACCATAAACTCATAACAACTTTGTTGCTCTAGAATTTGTAGCAGTGAAGCAATAGTGGCCATTGAATCGGATGCTTTATTGTCCAACCTTGGTATTTTCTCAAAGGTGATATGTACAAAGTACTGTTTGAAGTCATTCACCATTGTTTTGTACATAAACAACTTGTCATCCTTTGTTTGATATTCATTGTTGATCTGATTTATAACCAGTTGGGAATCTCCATAGACTTTCAATTCCATGATTCTCCATTCCATGACCATTTTGATTCCTGTGACCAGGGCTTCATACTCAACTATGTTATTGGTGCATGGGAACATGAGTCTATATGATCTTGGAATGGTGTGTCCTTTGGGGGTAACGAGCAAGATGCTGACACTTGAGCCATGTTGATTGTAGGAACCGTCAAAGTACAAAGTCCATTGCTTGAGTGTAATAGTAAGGACATCCCTAAAAATTCCACCTTCATTGGTTGCTTATCTGGTAGTGGTGCTTCAGCTAATTGATTTGCAATTACTTGTTCCTTGATAGCCAAATGCTCTATGTATTGGATATCAAACTCACTGAGAATAATGACCCATTTAGCTAGTCTGCCTGTAAGAGCCGCTTTGCTGAGTAAATACTTGAGAGGATCAATTTTTGCTACTAGCTTGATTGTGTAAGCTAGCATGTAATATCAGAACTTTTGAGAGGCGAATACCATAGCTAAACAAGTCTTCTCAATGAATGTGTAATTTAGATCATATTCATTTAATATTTGGCTGATGTAATATACAGCTCGTTCCTTGCCTTCTTGATCTTCTTGTGCTAACAGTGCCCCCAATGATACTTTCGTTGTTGATATTTAGAGAATGAGCAACTTTCCTGCTATTGGTGGTACCAGAACTGGTGGATTCATTAGATATTGCTTGAGTTGATAGAATGATTCCGCACACTTGGCTTCCCATCTGAATGTTATGTTCTTATGTAGTAGATGATTGAATGGTAAACTTTTATCTGCTAGCTGGGATATGAATCGCCTGATTGATTGTAGTCATCCTTTTAGAGATCTGAGTTGACTAATGTTCTTGGGAGGTGGCATCTCCATGATGGTCTGTACCTTCCCTAGATCTACTTCAATGCCCTTTTCAAATACAATGTAGCCTAATAATTTACCTGATGTCACCCCGAAGATACACTTCTTAGGGTTTATCCTAACTTGGAATTGTTCCAATCTTTGAAAGATTTATCTAATATGCCTAGATGTTCTGCTTGGGTGAATGACTTAGCTAGTAAATCATCCACATAATCCTCCATGAAGGTATGCATCATATCATGAAAGATCATCGTCATTTCTCTTTGATAAGTTGCCCCAACATTCTTCAAGCCAAAAGGCATGACGTTCCAACAATACGTTCCCAAAGGATAGGTGAACATTATTTTATCTTGATCCTCTAGAGCTATCTTGATTTGATTATAGCCAGAGAAACCATCCATTAATGAGAACATTGCATGGCCCCCTGTTAGGTCCACAATTACATCGATGCTGGGCAAAAGAAAGTCATCCTTTGGACAAGCTTTGTTGACATCTCTAAAATTTGTGCATATTTTGATGCTTCCGTCTAGTTTTGAAACTGGTACAATGTTTGAAATCCATTTAGCATAGTCTATAGGTCGAATGAATCTGACGTCTAATAACTTCTTTAGTTAAACTTTGACCATTAGTGTTACATGCGGATTCATCTTTCTTAACTTTTACTTGACTGGCTTAGCTCCTGGAGCAATAGATAAATGATGCATGATTAGGTTTGGATCTATTTCGAGCATATCGACATAGGACCAAGCAAAATTGATTTTCTTTTCTATGAAGAATCTGATAAATTCTAGTTTTTCCTCTTCTATCAGTGATTTTGCTAGGTGTATTTTTTAGCTATTGCTTCTGTACCGATGTTTATTGATTGAGTTGGCTCAATCAATATGGGTGATCGCTCCTGATAGTGTTCAGAAAGAATGTTAAGTCTCCCATCCTTAGGTGCCTTAAAAAGGTTTTCACCCTCAGATGTGTCCTTTATTTTGACTTTTTTGTGATCTAGTGCTGCCATTTACTAGTTTTCAGTATTAGAGCCTTTGTTTCTTTCATTTTTGCGACTAAGAGACTTGGCACATCTCGATTGCAGATATCATTATTTTGTTCACTGGTAGAGTCTATTTTCGGGTTGACTGTACATAGTTAATGGACAATGGATTCATAATCTGGGAAAATAGGTATATCATGGTGTTCAGGTTTGTCCCAGTCTATCAAATCAGGAAATACGAGTGATAGAGAGTCATTTGGTGGGTCGAGGTCAGCTGCGGTAAGTGTGATGATAAAGGTATCATTAAGGTTTTCTGGGATGTTGGTTAGGTTAATGATATTGTCAAGGTCTTCGATGGTATCATCTTCCATGTAGACTTGTTCATAGTGTCACTACTTGTTTTCCTTAGCTTCATAGATATGTTGTGGACCTAATTCAAGTAATCGAGACTATGCACCTTGTCCCTCCTAAGAAAGGGATGTGTGTGAATGTATAACACCTTATGCAACATCCTTAGTAATATTTGAACAACTGCCCCATTCATAGTCATTAGAATCAGTTTCAGAAGTACTATCCCAGAGTCTTTCAGTGCTGCTGACAGGTACGTTGTAGGGTGAGAGGAGATCTCTAATAATTGATACCAGTCTTGTAGTTTTTTCTGATTCAAAATCAGAGCTTGCTTGTACCCTTTGCATTTGTTCGTATACTATTTCTCCTTGGGGAGAAGTGATGTCTTCAGGAGGTGACTCTGCCTTGTTTTGAATAGGTTCCTGTACATGACACACTTTCTCATAAGATGCTTCTTCCCTTTGAATGGTTAGTTCCTCTTGTTGTTTCTCCTTTTCCTGGTGTTCTCGCTCTTTCCTTGTTGTTTCTGCTGCTTGGTGTAGTGCCTCTTGCCATGAGTCCTCGTTGTATTTCTTCTTTACTTTCCACTGAGGTTTTTTATACTTATTTTGTTTTTGCCTTGGGGGTATGCTGTGTCCATAGCCCAGTCCTATTTTGTCTCAAGAAAATTTTGAAGGAGGGTCTAGTGGTTCTATAATGCCTTCTTGATGCTTTCCTATAGGTCCTTTGCCATTATATCCCATCTATTGCATGATCAGGAATCCTTTTCAATATTGTTGTGTTGGTATGGCCACCTCTAGAGTAGCAGCTCTGACTTCTCCCTCATCCTTGTATAGCCAACTAAGGATTTCTCTCTCTTCTGATTCATTTGCTAGTGTGCCCAATTGGATAAATTTTCCATCAAACTTGGTGATGGGTTGTGTTGCATGATGTGTTGATGCAAAAGGTTGTCCATGAGATTTTAGTGATATTGGCAATTTGGATAGACACATGGGTTCAAAAGAGTATTCTCCCATGTCTTGCTCTTTGATTTTCATCTTTTGTTTGAAATCCATGGATAAAGACTTGAGCTTTTCTTGATGATGATCTAATGTTGAGGAAGCTAGAGCTTCCCTGCTGTGTGGAACCAGACTGTCTTGAGCTGCCCCCATAGCATTGCAATGTTGAAAGGGATTATTATCAGCAGAGATGGAAATCTCCTATCCATTATATCAGAATTTGACACACTGGTGGTAGGTTGAAGGCACTGCTTGCAGTTCATGTATCCAAGGACAACCCAATAAAATATTGTATGTTAAGTCTATGTCTAAGACTTGGCACATAGTGTCCCTTTGTATCGGTTCTCCCTGAATAGGTAGTATCACTGTTCCTTTTGATGATCTTTCTTCATCATCATAGGCCTTGATGGTGATATTTTTGTGTGGATCAATAGACTGTTCAGAGAATCCTAATGCATGGATAAGTTTTAAAGTATAGATATTGAGACCAACTCCTCCATCTATTAATACTCTTTTAACTCGATGTTTGTAAACTAAGACTTCAATATGAAGGGGAGTATTATGTGAATGACTAAAAGAGATATTATCATGTTCAGAAAATGTGAGATTATGAGGCCCTGTCATATGAGCCACCATGGCTTGAAATTTATCAGTGTCCAGATCTTGAGGCACATTTGTTTCAACTAGTGCTTTTTCTACGATGTACTTATGTTTCGACGAGCGTTTGAGTAACTTGAGTATGCATATCTAAGCAGGAGTTCTCAGTAGTTGATTAACCAAATCATATTGAGTCTTGGGGATAGTGGTCGATGTTGATGTATGCCCTTTCAAGACGTATTTTTGAGCTCTGGTTGTCATATTGATTGATGTATGGTCTTGTTTGTCCTTGATTTTTATGACATTTATTTGGTTATCATCTGTCGATATGTGATTGATGGTATTGTTGTATAGGTGATTTATACGATCTCCCCTTGTATCGTTTGATGATGAAGCTCCTTCCTTGTTATAATTCGGAAGAGGATTTTTAAAGGCGTCATTGTATACACCTAAAAATGGTCTGAAGATAATTAATTAAATAAGCAATTATTTAATTAATCTCCCTTCCCAATTTAATTGAATTCACTTGGCAATTTGATTAAATTTCCCTTTTCATCTACTTATTAATAAATCTAAGGATTTATTTAATAGGTTCTTTTCATTTTACCCCTTTAATTAATTAATTCAAATTAATTAATTCCCTCTATCCAAAATGATTTCTTCTAAATCCTAACTAGTTAAAACAAATCAAATTCATGAGTTGTTGAGATTAATTAGCCTTTTCCGATTATTTGAATTTTTAAATTCAAATTCTCCTAACTTCTACCACTCCTACACCTAACCACTCCTAAACCTAACCCATTCTACCTACCACCACGTCCCCTTTCATCCAACATCTTCTAGAACCTTTGCTACACTTGTCACTAAGTGTTCCCTTTCATCCAACCCTTCTAGAAGCCTCTTGACACTTGTTACCATAGAGATGACATATGTTCCCTTTAATCCAACCCCCTTTGCCATCCTCCAATTTAACCATTGATATCTTCAGATTAATCTTGACCGTTGATTCCTACCACCTCACCCCTAGCCTTGGAAAATCCTATAAATAGACCTCATTTTGAGCAATATGGATCCCATCTCATTCTCATTTATGCATTGTTTTGATTAAGTAAAAGCAGGTATTTGAAAGGTACCCAAACCTTTTACAAGCTAGGAAAACAGAAATGCTAAAAAAAGTGCCTGATCACTTCAAAAAGACAAAATGAACCCACCGGATGGGCACATCTTAATACATCATTACATTAAAAACTCTAAACAGACAGCAAAAGGAAAGCAAAAGACAACAAAGAGACAAAACCAAGGACAACAACTGGAACTAAATACTATTCAGAATTTCCTCTGTGTGAACAACCATTTGTTTCATGTTGTTCGCTGAGGTCTTCATATCCTCCAGCTCATGACCATCGATGTCGACCTTATTCTTTGTGTTGGCTCTAGTCCTCCTTTTATGACCCCTCTTGTTCACCTGCTCTTTATCACCATCCTTCTCTGCATTATTCTTGAACCTATTGATAAAGATGTTCATGTTGTCCATAGAAGATTTGAGGATTTGGAAATTTTGATCAGCAAGCTGCTTGACATTGTGCTCCAGCTTGTCAATTCTGCTGCCAAAATCTTTCAGTTTGTTTTCCATTTCCTTTCTATCTCCCATCTCATTGACCATTTTTTTCTGTTGCTAAGATTTTACCAACCATACATTCAATAGCTTGCGCATTATGCAGTATGACCACTAACTCTTTAACATGCTCTGCCAAGGGCTTGTTACCAACTGTAATTCTTGCCATGGCCTGTGTATCAGTTTTTAAACTATTAATATCCTTCACCCTAGTAGCAATGGTCTCACAGAAAGGCTTAATAGTATCTTTGTCACCACTATCACTTTGACCCCCTTTTTCCTCGTTATGCAGACTAGTGGTATTCACGGTCTCCAAATTATCCTTAACCGGGTTACCCTCCCCTTCTTTGTCCTGATTATCGATCCTCTTATTTTCATCATTCTCCTCCTCAGATTCAACCAAAACATAATTGAGATCAGAATTGCAACCCTTTTTAGTGTTCTTTTTTTGAGCCTTCTTTCTAGAGGCTTTCCCTTTCCTCTTTTTAACAGGTTTTTCCTCAAGGGATTCAGTTTTAGAATCCGACATTTTAGATTCCACAATAATCCTCCTCTTCTTGGCCCTAATCCTCCCTTTTTGCTAGTTTCTTCTGACTCGCCCTTAGTCTTTGAATCAAATTTGAAACCACTATCCTTACTTTCCATAGTCTCATCTCCCGCATTTTTGCCTTTAATAGGCTTTTCAATGCACTTCCCCTTTAGCATTTTATAAACCAGGACCATAAGCTCCTGGTGGAGGGCATGATCACCTTTAGGGTCCTTCTGGATCTCCTTTATAGTATGATCCATTGAATAGGCAAGGTAATAGGGAAGGCTAACCCTTTCTCCATGACGAAAATGGTTGAGAAGGACGAAGTGATGCCCATATGCCCTGGTAAACCTACCATCTAAGGTAATATATTCAATAGAAGAAAATAAGACAAACCTCCATGGCCTGCAAATTCTCTTCGGGGAGTGGTAGGAGTTGTCAATTTTGATCATCTTTCTTCTCTCACCATCCATAATAGGAAACTTGTCTGCTACTTTATCTGATATCCCTCTATCCCTGTAAAATTTCATACCCTCGGTAGTGATCCCCATGGCCTTAGCGATAACCTCTTTGTCTACATTCATCATATGTGATCCAATCAAAATTTTTCCATTTGTCCAGTTCTTGATGAAATAGCTGGTGATTGTGGGGTCCTTCCCATTTAGTCATTCCATGAAAACATTGAGACCCCCCTGCTGAAGGATACCCCAGACTTCTTCGTTCTTTCTCCATTCAGAGTAGGAGGCAAGTTCAAATCTCTTCTTGTTACCTCCCATTTTTCCAGCACCTTCCTTGCAATGCCTTCTCTTGTTTTGATAAATTTTCCTTTGGTTTCTGTGGTTATTCTGTAAGAGCACCCATAATCCATGCCAAATAATAATGATATGACACCTATTTAATAGCTCATTATCTTCAAGCAAGCCCTGTATCGAAATTAGGTGGAAAGGTCATTAGAAATAATTATTAAAAGTACCACGTTGCCTTGTATAGCTTCGGTCCTGATTGAGCAAGGATTTCATTTCACTTGCAATCTCCATTTCACCATAACTAGTAATGATGTCTCCCAATTGGCAAGCCAGGTTGGCTACCCAATCAGCACAAGAGTTGGCCTCCCTGTAAACATGTGTAAAAACACTCATTTCAAACTCTTCGTTGATTTTCCTAGTAGCTTTAATAGCATTACTAATCGACCATGATGGCAGGAATTTCATATTTAAACAATTGATAATGTTTAAGGAGTCTCCTTCACACCAAACTTTAGTGCAATTGGCTTCTTTGGCAAGGATAATCCCATGATAAGCCGCCATGGCTTCGACAACATGGTTGGTCTGATTTCCTATAGGAATACATTTTATGATTTTACATATTCGCCATTCATCCCTTAGGACCACTCCACATCCTGCAACCCCTGGGTTTCCCTTAGAGGCCCCATCAAAATTGATTTTCATCCATCCCCTAGGCGGGCTAGTCCATATCACTCCCTCTCTAGGATTACTCTAGATGCTCTCTTGAGCTTTTAACCTCCATTTTTTATAGACAAATTGATCCTCCTTAGTGTTAGGATTATGAATACCACCTATAATATTCATATTTTTAACTATACTTCTTATTTTTTCAAACACAATGTTAGCCTTAGTATTCTTTTCTCTGAAAAATTCTATCATTTCTCTCTTTCCATATACCCCAGCACATGTGAGGTAAAGCAATTCTCCATAGTAAGGTGGTTCTATTTTTTGAAAGATGATGCCATGACTTGAAAATCTCCTGAATTGAGTTGGGGAAGCTCCAACTGATATTGAATTGATCCAGACAACTTCCCCAAACATCAGCTGAGAAGGGGCAATGAAAGAGCATATGATTTATTGTCTCCTCATTTTGCTTACAGAGTGTACAGAAACTTGGCATGCAGATACCTCTTTTTCTGATATTCTCTA